>NC_091065.1:94663711-95863711 GCF_000393655.2 Nicotiana sylvestris
CGTCATAATTATGGTCCTATGTGTCTTTAGATTATTAAGCTCCTACGGGGAGAGTTGGTAGTGGTGTTGTTACAGAGGCGACCTTGCCAAAGTTATATAGATCACGGGGAGTTGAACATTCGAGGACGAATGTTTCTAAGGGGGAAAGGATGTTACATCTCGCATTTTCGTACGTTAAAATTTCGTTTTCAGTTAACCGACGTAGGCTCGGTGGTGAGATGATCTTGACAATTAACGTACTCAAGCTATTTATAACAAGCAAAAAAAAATAAGTTCCATGAAGGATAAAGGATGCACGAATTAGGGAAAAAGAGTTTCGTTGAAAGTGGTCAATTTAGAATAAAATACGGGTCGAGCGATAATACCCGATAATTATAAACTAATACCATGTAAGGTACCATATGATCACGGTAGTATAATATATAAAGTATATATGAATTATTTTAAAAATAAATAAAATTTTAAGTAATTTGTGATAATTTTTAAATTATGCAGGTAATTGATTAATTACCGAGTAACAGGATATTACCCCGTTAACTAATAAATGGATAAAACTTCATTAATTATAGGACATGTGGCAGCACTAACATGAAGTGACTAAGCTATCGAATATCCTAGGTGTCTACCTAAGAATATAACCAAACTATGACTTAAAGTGAAGTCTGAATGAGACTTGAAAATTCTTGTCCAAAATAGACATTCTGATTCTAGCCTAATTTTAGTGTCTTTGTGCTCATTTTGTTACTTTGGCCTAAGACCAAAAGTCTTCAATAATTTCAAAACCAAGAAGAAAACGTGAAAAGCAGAATCTTTTCGTCAAAATGTTTAAATCCAAGCAAAGTTCAACTTCAACAAATCCAAGTAAGTTAAATTCGTCCAATTTCAATTCAATCCTTAGCCAACATTTTGTTCAAAAACGTTAGAAGCAGAATAATTTCGTCCGAGATTTTAACTTCATCCAGGTGTAAATTTCGCAAAAGCAGATTCGTTCAAATAATTCAAGAAAAAGGTATGATAAGGCTAAGCTCTTCCTTCATTTTGGCATGATCTTGTCATTACACAAGTTTGATAACGAAGTATACGAAAAAATTCATATCCCGGAATTTACGTATATTTGTCTATTTAAACAAGTAGTCCTGTATATATACTTTTCCCTCTAATAACGGGAAGCGTGTTCATAATACCAATTGTTAATTTGCATTTCATGTTTGAATGTACAACAGAACCTTTTCAATTAAAGGTATCCATGATATTCCTAGAAAGAAGTGAAACAAATAAAGAACCAATTATAAGTTAGTCTTATGCACAAAATTAGGTGCAACCTCCTGGGAAATACTATCGCCTTCGTCATATGATTAAGAAATTTAGGTTGACAAAAGGCTCATATATGATTAGTACTGCAAGTGTTATCATAGGCAACTACTTTAAATACATGCAGGAGGTTAATATTTTCCTAGTTTTGTAAGTTACCATATTCTTCTTATCAGGACTTCATATTCAGTTGAGTATTTCCTTCTTCCAGTCAAGAGAGCAGAGAAGTTACATATATACAGTATTAAAAGTATTTTCATTACCATCGAGCTATAATCGATGGGCAGGCCCCTATTGGGCAACCTCTGATCAGATGGTAAGTTATATGACGATCCTACTGTGGCCGAGCGCATATGGGCAAGCTCAGTTGGTCGAGATACAGAGCCTAGTATGGCCGAGCGCTTATGAGCGAGCCTACTACGGCAGAGCAGATATATATGTATACCGAGCCTTATAAGGTCGGACAACTATTTTACTTACTATAGTGAGAGAATTGAGTCAGTATTACCAGATGAGCATATCCTCGAGTTTTCTTTGACTCCCAGTTGTTCTCAGTTGTTATATTATCAGTTCAGTTTCAGTTTCAGTATATTTCCTTACATACTCGGTACATTATTTCATACTGACGTCCCTTTCTGGGGATGCTGCATTTTATGCATGTAGGGTCAGACAACAGACGGGTAGACCTCCTCAGTAGGTGTTGCCCGAGATCAGCTTTATCGGTAAGCTTCCCTTCTTTCGGAGTTACCGGGGCTAGCAGTGTGGTGTGTATCTTGTGTATATATGTAGATAGGTTATGGGTAGGTCGGGGCCCTGTTCCGATCATAGTACATCTATTATTAGAGGCTTGAGATATGTCCTGTCAGTTAATACAGTATGTTGGACTGGTAGGCCCTGTACGTATATTTTGTTGGCTTGTCAGTTGTAGTAAATATAACGGCCTTGCCGGCCCAGCCTTATGTTGATGGTTAGTCAGCGTTTGTCTCTATTCAGTTTTATATTTTACATCGTACATTTTCTTGCAGCCCATGGCCAAAAATATGACATTACATATTCAAAGTCTCTGAGTCACAGGTGATACGCAAGGATAGTTGAGGCACTGAGTGCCAGTCTCGCCCCTAGGCATGGGGCGTGACATTTCTTGACTCATTCGAGGACGAACGTTTGTTTAAGAGGGGGAGGATGTGACGACCTGGCCAGTCGTCTCATGAGTTACTGCTTCGTTTCTCCCATTTATGCTTCTTATAGCTTTGTTTATCAGTTCTATATGTGATCAGGCTGGTTGGCTCGGGTGCAGAAATGATTTGGTAAGGTTTGAGACACTTAGTCTCTTTTGAGGAAGCTTAATTTGGAAAAATCAACTGGATGTTGACTTATGTGTTAGAGGAATCGGATGAGAATTCTGATGGTTCGGATAGATTCAGAAGGTTAATTGGGACATAGGAGCGTGATCAAAATGTGTTTTGGAGGTCCGGCGTGGATTTAGGCTTGAATTGGCGAAATTGAATTTTTGGCGTTTCCCGGTTGATAGGTGAGATTTTGATATAGGGGTCAGAATGGAATTTTGAGAGTTGCAACAGTTCCGTTGTGTCATTTAGGATGTGTGTGCAAAATTTCAGGTCATTCGGACGTGGTTTGGTTGGATTTTTTATCAAAAGCGTAATTTAGAAGATTTTGGAATTCTTAGGCTTGAATCCGATGCGAATTTGGTGTTTTGATGTTGTTTTGAGAATTTTAAAGATTGGAACAAGTTTGAATGATGTTATAGGATATGTTGGCATGTTTGGTTGAGGCCCCGGGGGCTTCGGATGAGTTTAGGGTGGTCAATCGGACTATTTCATGTGTTTGGAGAAGTGCAGAAAATTGTTGTTCAGTGTTGCAGAGAAATGGCCTTCGCATTAGCGAAGGGTTAGTTGAGGAGTCTGAGGATTTAGCCTTCACGTTCGCGAGGGAGGCTCTGCATTCGCAAAGGGTCTGGAGACCCTGCATCGCGTTCGCGAGAGGGGGAGCATGTTCGCGTAGAGGAAATTGGGTAGCTGGGTTTCAGGGTGTTTTGTTCATCGTGTTCGCGAGAGAGGGAGTGCGTTCGCGAAGGGTTAGGCTGAGGAACCATCGCGTTCACGAGGGTCAAGTCGCGTTCGCGTAAGAGGATTCTTGGTCAAAGTTAATTTGTGCTTCGCGAACGTGAGGCGTTGACCGCATTCGCAAAGAACGAATTGAGGCCTGGGCAGAATGTTTAAATAGTCATCTTGTCCGCAATTTTGGAGTTTATTTCCACCATTTTTGAGCGATTTTGGAGATTTTTTAAGAGGATTGAAGAGGGATTCAAGGGAAAACACTTAGAGGTAAGATTCACGGACTTGGTAAGATTCACGGACTTAATACTCTATTCTAATGTGAATTCTACCTAATTCATCATGGAATTTAAGCCTAAAATTGAAGAACTAGGGCTTGTAATTGAAAACCTAAAATTTGGGATTTGAGGGGTCGTTTGTGGTTGGATTTTGATGCTTTTGGTATGAATGAACTCGGGGAGTGATAAGGAGTCCATTGATGTAATTTTTATCGGAATCCGAGACATGGGCCTAGAGGTCGGGTTTGGCCAATTTCGGGATTGGTGTTGTAATTTGATTTTTTTTAAGTGGGCTTTATTCCCTTAGCATATTTTGATGGTTTTTCACTGATTTTGGTTAGATTTGGAGCATTCGGAGGCCGATTCGAGGGGCAAAGGCATCGCGAGCTAGAGTTTTGGATCGGGTAGAGGTGAGTAATAATTTTAAATTTTGTCCTGAGGGTATGAAACTCTGGATTGCACATCGTTGTGCTATATTGAGGTGACACACACGCTAGATGACGAGCGTGGGGTCGTGCACTATTGGGAATTGTGACTTAGTCCATCCCAAATGATTGTTTTACCGCGTATTTGACTGAAATCTGTTTGCTATCATCATGTTTTGGGTTGAATGTCATATTTGGGCCTCGTGCCAACTATTTGAACCCTTAGGGGATTTTTAATGATATTTCCTCAATGTTTTGACTTTATACTTGTACTCAGTCATGTTGTATTCTACTATTTTCATTAATCAGCCATGTTTACTCTACTTTAACACTTAGAATGATATTTTAAATGATATTTTGGGATGAGCATCATATTTTACTATTGCCCGAGTGGCTTGTGAGAATTTTGATTGAGTAAGGTCGAGGGCCTATGTTTTGAGGAAACACCTGATTATGGTTATGAGGCTGAGGGCCTAAGATTTGTACGCCATGAGGTGGCTTGTTGATATGAGGCCGAGAGCCTAGTGATGATGCCACGAGATGGCTTGATATTGTTCTTGGGCCGTAAGGGGCCCATCCAGGAGTCTGCATACACCTAGTGAGCGTGGGCACCCATTGTGATGTGAGATATAGCCCAAGGAGCTGGTAGTTGTTTCATGTGTTACCCGAGGGGCGGATTTTGTTGGTATTGTGCCCAAGGGGATAGTTCTTTATGTATTTATCTTTCCTAATTGTCTGTCTTTTACTTGCTTAACTGTTTAAAAAGGCATTTTTAAAAAGCTTAAACTGAACTAAGTTGACTTTGCATATTTTTACTAGCTTTTACTGCTTCCTTATAGCCTGTAATGTGCTTTACGTGATTTCTTATTATTCAGTCTGTATTTATTATTATTACTCACTGAGTTGGAGTACTCACTTTACTCTCTGCACCTCGTGTGCAGATTCAGGTGCTTCAAGTCTCGCTAGTGAGTGTTGATCCTTCCAGCTCAGGCAGATTCGGTGGTTCTCTAGGTAGTTGCCGGCGTTCACAGCCCAGAGCTTCTCCCCTTATCTTATTTTTTCTGTTTTAGCTCTGTATTAGACTATGTAAACTCTTCAGACTTGTAGTATATTGATAGATGCTCATGACTGGTGACACCCCGATGTCGGGCTGTGTTGGATTTAATTCCACAAATTGTACTGTCTCTTCTTATTTTGGGATTTTATTATGATTAAGACTTAAATTATGTATTTTTATTTGTTAAACGGAATTGGGTGTTGTGTCGGTTGGCCTTGTCTTCACGAGAGGCGTCATCACGACTAGGTCCGAGTTTAGGGTTGTGACAAATTTGGCCGATCATTTTGTGTATTGTAGCCTTTTTCCCCTATGTATTCCTTATTCTATGTTCATTTGTAGTTATGTGACTTGCCGGAGTGTTTGGAATTGGTTTCAATAAGTTTCAGAATGAATTAGGACACTTAGTATAAAGGTTGGGGGCTTAAGTTGAAAGAGTTTGCTAGAGTTTCATGTTGACGACTCTAAAATAAAGTTTTGATGATTCCAATAGCTTCATATGGTGAATTTGACCTAGGAGTATGTCAGGATGTTGATTTGGAGGTCCATAGGTGGATTTGATACTTTTTTGCAAAAGTTGGAATGAAGATTTAGAAGGTTGAGAGGTTTGACCGAGAGTTGACTTTATTGATATCGGGTTTAGAGTTTGGTTCTGGGAGTAAGAATAGGTCCATTGTCTCATTTGGGATTTGCATGCAAAATTTGAGGTCATTCGGCGCTGATTTGGTATGGTTCGGCCTGAGTTTTAGAAGTTGGAAGTTTACTAGTTCCATTTACACTTGAATTGAGGCGCGATTCGTGGGTTTGATGTTGTTTGAGACTTCAAATAAGTTCGTATTGTATTTTAGGACTTGGTGGTATATTCGGATGGAGTCCTGGGGGCCTCGAGGGTGTTTCAGGTGGTTAACAGGTCATTGTTGGACTTGAAGCAATTGTTGAAAGGCTTCTGGCTTCTGGAGTTTTCGCACCTACGGTGGGTATCATTGCAGATGCGGAGCCGCAGGTGCAGCCTTGATCGCACAGGTACGAGGTTGCCTATGCTAGGTAGAGATACCAGATGCACGTGGAGTGCCGCAGAAGCAGATGCGCTTCTACGAGGAATGTTTAGTAGAAATGGAGTTTGATTGGATGGCTTGAGTCACAGAAGCAGAAGGGATCCACAAGTGCAGATGTGCAGGAGCATGATTGCAACTACAGAAGCGGTCCCGTAGGTGTGGATTATGGATTGTAGGTGGGCATGGTCGGGGGTTTAATGAATTTCCGCACCTGTGATGGTTTGTCTGCATGCACGTAGTTATAGGTGCAACCTATTGGACCACAAATGCGGAATTGTTGGACAAGATTATAAATCGAGGGTTTGGTCTTTTCTTCTCATTCTGGGATTTTGGAGTTCGGCCTAGGGCAATTTTTGGAGTGTTTTTCACCATAATTTAAGAAGTAAGTGACTTTTACTCATTTTTGGTGCTAGATATTAATTACCCATTGAAAATTACATCTAATTTTTATGAATCTACAGTGGAATTTGGGAATTTCCGGAGTTTGTTATTGGAGAACAAGATTTGTGAATTTAAGGATCGATGTCTACATGGAATTGGATGAAATTAGTTTTGTTAGAATCATAATTGAATAGGTCTTCAGAAATTGTGAATTTTGTCAGGTTCCAGGGTGCAAGCCCGGGGTTGACTTTATATTTGATTCAATATTTTAGCTTTATCATTTAGAATTGTTTTATATGTCTATTATTGATGGTATTAAGTTATTTTGGCTACATTGGAGTCGTCCAAATATTGATACGCGCAAGAAGGGCTTGTTAGAGGAGTGATTTGGCTTGCTTGAGGTAAGTATCTTAACTAAACTTTATTGAGTCACTAGTTGCCTGAATTATTTTTGATAGCTACATGTTATGGGTGCACATATGTGTGGGGTTTGAGCCCATGTGCGACCACCGCAGTATTTATCCATATTCGGGGTAGTGCTTAGGCTATGATATGCCTATAATTGACTGTTAAGCTTTAAGATATGATATTTCTCATATTTGTTACCTTGCTGTGAACTATTTGGTGCATGTTTGAGGTTATATAGAGGCTAATTCCCTGAATGAACTTGATAACTGCTATTTCTATGATGAAACTGCCAATTTGAGCTATGATAGCACACTTTGCACATGCCTACACTTTAGCATATCATTATACCAATCCATGAGCATGAAATTTTATATCCATTCATCATATACATGTATACTTGTATATTTGATTTTGTGTGATATGATTTGGGTTGCATTCCTATGAATATGCCTAGCAGATTGTGTTGTTATGTCTCTGACCATGCCGGGTGGATTGTGTTATTATGCCTGTGACCATGCCTAGCGGATTGTGTTGTTATGCCTATAAACATGCTAGGCGGATTGTGCTGTTATGTTTGTGACCACACTGAGAGGACTGTGTTGATATGTTTGTGATCACACTGGGCAGATTATGATATTGAGCATGTGACTATGCTGGGTTGTTTTCATGTTGAATTTGTCGTGTTGTGTGTGTATATGGATCCATCCCTCTAGATCACCCTCTCATATTTCTCTCTTGATGGTGTACATGCGGTTTTGAGAAAAACTAATCAATGGTGTGATACAAATATGGACATATTGAGAAAATTTGGTCAGTGTTTGTTTTGGATTTTATATTTTATTTTTACCTACAATTTTCATGGTTAATTACCTGATTTATTTTCATATCCCCTTAATATGTTGTACTGAGTAGGGAACTTGTGTCACGTCCCGAACCATGACCTGGGCGTAACACGGCACTCGGTGCCTGACTGCATGTGATTGAGCAAACCAATTGTAAGGCTGGACCAACATGTGATATAACTTTAAGCTAGATATAAATATACAACATGATGATCTACTAAAGAGTCCGACTAAAATATCATAGATGCGGAAAATACAAAAAAGTCTGCAACTATAAACGAGTAGCTGACAAGGCTAACACATAAAATCCTGCTAACATCTGACCAATTGAACTATAGTCTACGAAGCCTCTAAGAATAATAAAATGCTAACTGTTTACCAGGACAAGGTCCCCGGCATACCTTACTAACTAAAATACTATAAAGACTGAAGATTGAAAAAAGGGATAATGCCCCGAAAGACTAGGGTTCACCAATAGCTGATACGAGATGTCCTTGCAAGTAGAATTGTCAACCTATAAATCAAATTTGCATCGCGATATGTAGGCCCCGGGAAAAAAGGGACGTCAGTACATTTGAATTGCACTTGTATATAAAACAACTAAAAGAACTAACTGTAAATACTGAAAATAAAATTAATAACTGATAATTGATAACTGAACTAAACATAGGAAGTAAGGTTATGAATACTCCCTCTTCGGAATGATGAACCAACTATTTATCTGAATAAATAAATTACAGCCTCATGCCCTATATATATATATATATATATATATATATATATATATATATATATATATATCAAGAGAAACCAATATTAGCACTAATACTCCTGCTTTAGTAACTTAGGAATTTTATCAAACACCTTATGGGTGTAAAGCCTCATAGCCCTTAGTAATTGCTCTTGTCTTCACCAATTTCTCATTATACTACTTCTAGGTGATTCTACAATCCCAAATAGATTTAACTAACACCATTTCTCATTACCCAAATGGATACAACAATCAGTTCAACAATCCAAAACCCTAGCATAGTTCTGTGGTTCTCTTTATCAAACTCATTTACTATTCTCCCAAAAACTCAACAATTAATAGTTATAAATGATTAGGGAGTAGAAGAATTACCTTTTTGAAGTTCACTCCTCTTGAATTCGAGTTCTAGGATTTCCTTTCTCAACAATGGTGTCTCGATCGAATATCTAATGAGTGGAAGGATTTACCCATGTTAATAAGGTATTGGACAATTGAAATTAACTTAGAATCATCGTTAGAACTTACCTTGGATGATGGAGGGACCTTGGAGAAGTTAGGTTCTTGATATCTTCCTTTCTAGAGTAGGTTTTCATGTTTGGGGTATGGGGGAACAAGGTAGGGCTTTTAAATAAATTAACACGTCCCAAAATTAAGGAGGAAAATAGAAGAAGCTCGGATAAACATCACCAGCGACAAGGCATTGTCAGGGGCGCCAAAATAATTGTGCAAGGTGCCATCATAGGCACCAAAACTATAGTGCCTTGCGTTGTCTGGGGCGCTGAGGTTGATGCCTTGGACAGTGCCTTGCACTGTCAGGGGTGCTGATGTTAATGCCCTTGAAAGTGCCTTGCACTGTCTATGGACGTGAGTTATAACGGCCTTGCACTATCTATGGTTGTGAGTTTTAATGGCCTTTCACTGTTTAAGGCTATAAGACATACCTCCCATAAACTTAGTCGATTCTATCAAATTTTATGCACCTCACTATCGGCCTTGATTCTAATACAACGGTTTCCACCCATACTCATACTGATAGGACTTAACATTAATACTCATTTAATGCATACATAACTAATTTAGATTTACGTAGTGTTACAACTTTAGTAATTGTGCTCACACAGATGGTTCATTTCTGTGCTTTATAACTTGATCACATTATTGTTCTGTTCTTGTTGAGTTTATGAAACTGTACATGTTATAGCAAGTATCATTTATAATTCTTGTTTCTTTTACTTCGCCGAGGTAAGTTATGGTACTTGCTGAGTATATTGGGTCAGTTATATTCATGTTGCACTCTGCACTTAATTGTGCAGATCTAGGTGTTGGACCCAGTCATCAGTAGCTGAGGCTTGTAGCAGAGCTGATCATTAAGAGACGAGGTAGAACTGCATTCTCGACCGCATTCTTAACGTCTTTTTTCTTATATACTGTTGTCTTTATTTCAAACAGTATTATATTTTGTCACTTCATATTTGTATTTCCATATTAGAGCTCATGACTCTGTATTTATCCGTTATAGGGAATTTATCTTGTATTGGTATTATTATGTTATTGAGTTTTAAGACTTATGATATTTTAAATTCCGCTATTTTGGTTCCTTATTTTAATGTCCGGCTTACCTATCAAGTATGTTAGGCACCATCGTGGCTAGTTGAGTTTTGGATCGTGACACAAATTGACTTGTAAGATTCAAATCTTGATTTTTCTGTTGGTCCATAGAAGATCATCTTATCCTCAGGCTCAAACTCAGTGCTTTCCACTTTCCTCTATTTGCATGTAGGCATTTTTGGGGTTTGATCCATAGGTCTTTTTTCGGTTTTTTCTGGCTTAAAACTTGATCTTCAAAAGAATCACTGCTTTTATTTTCAGTTTTGAGAGGATCAGAGTCAAGGGATGACTCAAGATTAATGGTTTCTTTAGGGGTTTGGGTTGTTTGGAAGCAACGGCTACACCGAGTGACTGTGGAGGACGAGAAGGTTTTACGTTTAGCCATAGTGTAAAAGTATCAGATGGGCTGAATGGAGACAGTGAGAAGGTGTTTTTAAAGGGCTCCTAGGGAGTGTGAAAGGTAGTATCAATTGGAGGGAAAAGGTGGAAACACAGTGAGGTGACTCTTCTGAGGAGTCTCTTCGGTGGCACATATGCTAAGTAATTATGGCAGTAATATCAAGTAATTAATGAAAGCAATCAATTATCAAACATTGTATAATAAAGTAAAATATTTTATCAATCTTAGAAAGATTCAATAAAAAATCTTTACGCAGCAGATATGATCCCAATTTGACTGTGCAATGAGCAAAAATGCTCTTCTAAGACTGGTTTAGTAAAAATAACATCAAGTTAGAACTCAGTATCAATAAATTCTAATAGTATATAACCTTTGGCAACATGATCACAAATAAAATAATGCTTAATTTCTAAATTCTTGGCCCTAGAATAATGCACAGAATTTTTTGACAAACAAATAGTACTGGTATTATTACATAGAATAGGAGTGAAAGTTAGATGAAGATCATAATCTAGAAGTTGATGCATAATCCATTGAATTTGTGTATAGCAACTTCCAACTACAAGATATTCAGTTGCAGTGGTTGATAATGTAACACAATTTTATTTCTTGCTATGCTAAGAGATTAAGGCATTTATAGCAAATGACATGTTCCACTAGTGCTTTTTTTATCACTTCTGTCACCTACAAAGTCTGCATTTGAGAAACCCTTTAGATCAAAATTATTATAACAAGGACACCACAAACCTAACTAAGAGGTGCCGATAAGATATCTAATAATACATTTTACTGCAGTCATGTTGTAACGATCTAGCTGGCAGTTTCGAGAGTTGTAGCCCCATTCTCCCATTTTCTGCATCTTTTGTGTACTATAGTTGTATTATAACTTACCGGGTTAGTTGGTTTGGGTCCGAAGTGATTTCAGAATGAACTGAGACACTTAGTCTCTTATTTGAAAGCATAAAGTGGAAAAATTGACCGGCTATTGACTTATGTATAAACGACCTCGAATTTGGATTTTGATGGTTTTGTGAGCTCCGTTAGGTGATTTTGGACTTAGGAGCGTGTCCGGATTTTTTTTGGAGGTCCGTAGTAAAATTAGATTTGAAATGCCAAAAGTTGGAATTTTGGAAAGTTTGACTGGGAGTGGACTTTTTGATATCGGGGTCGGATTGGATTTCCAGAAGTTGGAGTAGGTTAACGGTGTCATTTATGACTTGTGTGCAAAATTTGAGGTCAATCGGACGTGATTTGATGGGTTTTGACGTCGTTTGTAGAAGTTGTAAATTTCAAAGTTTATTTGGCTTGAATCTTTGTGTAATTCATGTTTTTGATGTTGTTTGAGGTGATTTGAGGGTTCGACCAAGTTTGTATGGTATTTTAGGACTTGATGGTATCTTTGGTTGAGGTCCTAGGGGCCTCGGGTGAGTTTCGGGGTGAGTTTTGAGCGAGTCCGGGCATTTCGGCACTTTTATGTTGTTCTGGAACGTTGGAAGTGAGGACAGCCCAATTTCATGTGTTGAGGCACAATTTTGAGTTCTGTAGCAGATGAAAAAGTGCTGCAGCAGATAAAAATGTGCCGACCACAGAGGAAAAGTGTGGACCGCACAATTTTGTCTGCGGCCGCACTTCAGAGTGTTCTACAGGTTCGCTGGTCCGAATTCGGAAGCTTATATCTTTTGATCCACTAGGAATTTGAGATGATTAAAAAATAAAAGTTGTAGCACTTTGTGTCTAGTCTCCATAAAATTAAAGAAATCCCCATTTGGACATATGTAGAGAAAGTTAATACAAATTTACTGAAGCCTAGTAGTGGAGAGGCTGTGAAGTGGGGCCGCACAATTTTTTATGCGACCGCAGAACTTGGAAATGTGTGACCGCACGTGGAAATGTGCGGATCGCACATTGGGAGGTCAGAGGGTGTACTATATAACCGAGGCTTAGGAAATTATTTCATTTATGAACCTAGAGAGCTCGGTCTTTGACGATTTTTCGTGGTTTTTTCAAGCAATTCATTGGGGTAAGTGATTCTAACTCGAATTTGATTAATATACATGAATATATCATTGTTTTCATCATCCAATTAGTATTTTAAGATGGAAATTTGGGGAAAATCATAGAAATTTCATAAAATACATTTTTGGGATTAGAATGTCGATTCGAAGTCAAATTTGAGTGAAACTAGTATGGTTGGACTCGTAATTGAATGGGTTGTCGGATTTAGTGACTTGACGGATTTAGAGATGTGGTCCCAGGGGCTAGGTTCGGGCTAATTTTGGATTTTTGGCTATAATTTAGTACTTTTCTTGTGGAATTTATCCCTTTAGCCTATATTGATTGTATTGTACTACTTGTGGCTAGATTCTTGACATTCGGAGGCCAACTCGCGAGGCAAAGGCATTTTGGAGTAGCATTTTTCCCATATTAAGGTAAGTAACAGTTATAAATCTGGTCCTGAGGGTATAAAACCCCGGATTTTGTGTCATATGATTATTTTAGAGGTGATTCCCAGGCTAGGTGAGGGGCATATGGGCAAATACCAAGGGGATTGTGACATGGTCCGTCCCGTGAAAATGTAAAATTGAATACGATTTCGTTAGCTATATACTCTCTATGTGTTGTAGAAATTAGACTGTAAATCATGTTTAGATATGTGTTGGTACTGTTGGGTCCCACAGAGGCCGCGTTAAGTGCTGCTAAATGCTATTTGTACTCAGTCTCAGTTTTTACTCGCAATCTTATCTCAGTATCTGTTATTATTATTGATACATCATGTTGTTGCTATTTGGGCTGATTTTCCTGATTTATGAGAGCCCATGAGAGTATAGAGGTTGATGATTGAGTGAGTCCGAGGGCCTGATAGTGAGATATTGATACCATAGCACGTGAGTTATCCGTGCGGATCCATATATTTATACTGTAGCACGTGAGTTGTCCGTGCGGATCCTGATATGATACGGTAGCATGTGAGTTGTCTGTGCATCACATGAGTTATCCATGCAGATTATATTGCTTGGGTTGTAGGAGCCCCGTCGTAGTCTATACACCCCTAGTGAGCGCAGGTACCTATTGAGTGTGAGTACTGAGGGTTGAGAGCCGAGTTATTGAGCTATTGAGAAGAGTTAAGTGACCGTTGCCCTGAGAGGTTGTACTTGCTTTCATTTGTTGTTGCACTTAGTTGCTATTTGTCATTGTTTTGAAATCTCTGGAAGATTCTATATCCGGTTTTTACTTGAATTTGAAACTGTATAAAACTAAATTGACTTAAATTGCCGAATTAGAAATCATGTCTACTTCTTGCTGAGATTACTAAAAATGAACTATAATTGTGTAGCTCGTCACTATCTTTCAGTTCCTTATTTATTGTTGTTACTTACTAAGTTGGATGTACTTATGTTACTCCCTGCGCCTCGTGTGCATATCCAGGTGTTTCCGGACACGTTGGACGTTGATCTCATGCGTGGTAGAGTATCGGAGACTTACGAGGTAGCTATCGCATTCGCAGTCCTTGTCTCTCCTTTCTTGTTATCTTTCCTTTTCTGTATTGGTGTTTTGACACAGCCCCTGTAGACACTGTTTCTGGATTGGTTGTTTAGATGCTCATGACTTAGTGACACCCCGATGTCGGGCTCATTTCCGCACTTATGCTTTGGGTTTACCCCATTTCTTTGAAAAGCTCCGGTTATTTTAATTGTCTTAATTCTTTTCTTATAAATGTTGAAAGTGTTTTAAAAATGTCAGCTTGCCTAGTACCACAATAGGTGCCATCACGACAGATTAGGTTTTGGGTCGTGACACATGTATGATTTCCTAGGAGTTGATTGAAACCTTGAACATTTCCACACATTGAATATTATATTTGGTCGACTAGCTGTAAGATATAGGAGAGATCCAATCATCCCCATGTACGTTGTTTCATCAACACTCTTTCCGTCTTTGTCTTCTTCAAGAGTCGTTCATGGGCTCATGGGATTTCCACTGGATTTTGCATTTTCCATCCCAAACTTTTTTATAAGCTCTTTTGTATATTTCGTTTGGCTAATGAAGATCCCTTTGGAGGATTGTTTGATTAGTAGCCCAGGGAAAAAAGGTCAGTTCTTCCATCATGCTCATTTAAAATTCTCCTTTCATAATAATTGAAAACTCTTCACATAAAGCAGAATTAGTACTTCCAAAGATAATATCATCTATATAAATTTGAATAACGAGATTACCTGAATTTGATCATTTAATAAACTGGGTTGTGTCAATATTAACTTGTTTAAAGCCATTGTTTAATAAAACAGAGCTTAGCCTCTCATACCAGGCTTGAGGAGCCTGTTTGAGACCGTATAAGGCTTTTGAAAGCTTGAAGACATGATTTGGAAGGTCATTATTTACAAATCCTGGAGGTTGTTTCACAAGCACCTCTTTTGAGATGTATCCATTTAGAAAAACGCTTTTGATGTCCAATTGAAACAACCTAAAATCTTTGTGAGCTGCATAATCAAGAAGTATATGAATAGATTCTAACCTTTCCACCAAAGCGAAACTTTTATCATAGTCGGTTCCTTCCTGTTGTGAGTAACCCTAAGTGACTAGTATTGCCTTGTTATGAACTAGTTGGCCAGATTCGTTTAGCTTATTTCGGAATACCTATTTTGTTCCTACAATAGAAGCATCTGATGGTTTTGTAACTAGATTCCATACTTTGTTTCTTTCAAACTATTCAAGCTCTTCTTTCATAGCTTTAATCCAATGGTCATCCTTGAGTGCTTCATCGACATTCTTTAGATAAAGTTATGATATGAGAGCCATATGAAAATTCAATTTTTGAGATCGTCTAGTAGTGATGCCTTCTTAAGAATTTTCAATAATAAACTTGTGAGGATATCCTTGTTCACCTTTCTATTCATTTGGGACGTTTCCGACATCATTATTCATTCTTCTAGAAGTTAGTTCAGGAGCAGAGGATGAATCTTCTATAGTTTTCTCGGTAATCAACTAAGTTTCCTCAAGTGTTGAATTCTCAGCATTATTCTCAGCGACTTGAATTGTCTTTGATACACCTGCAAATATCTTCTTCTTCCATCGATTTAACAGTCTCATGAGGATGGTTAGTATCAATAACACTACATGAATATATTCTTCTATATAAAGAGTTTGTTTATTGTAAACTCTATATTCTCTACCGGAAGGAGAGCATCCAAGAAATATACCTTCATCACTTCTAGGATCGAACTTACCAAGATTATCCTTACCGTTGTTATGAACAAAATATTTGCATCCAAAATGATGAAAGTAGCTTGCATTTTGCCTTTTTCCTCTTTAGAGTTGTCACGACCCAAAATTCTAACCTGTAGTGATGGCGCCTAACGTGGTACTAGGAAAATCGATATTGCCAAAATGTTCCCATCATTTAACAGAAAATGAATCAAAGTAGTTTTAAATAACAAAAAATTTCATAAACGGGGTAGAAACTCAAAATATAGCGCGGAAACTCCCAAACATAGGGGTGTCACTGAATACATGAGCATCTAAATAAAACAAGTTTGGAAAATACTATCTAACATAGTTCTAAACTAAATACAATAAGCAAAAAAGATAGGGAAGGAGAAACAAGGCCTGTAAAGCATCGGGCAGCTACCTTGGAATCTCCCAGAAGATCAACTGCATGATAAAAGCAACACTCACTGTGTCCGGAAACACCTGGATCTGATCACGAAGCGTAGAGTGTAGCGTGAGTACAACCAACTCAGTAAGTAACAATACTAAATAAAGAACTAAAAGTAGCGACGAGCTCTACAATTGTAGTTCAATTTCAGTAATTTCAACATAGGAAAATAGGCGTGCTTTCCAGTTTGAAGATTTAGGCCAAATCAGTTACCTCATATCGAATTCAAGAAAAAGGAATATAACATCTTTCAAAAAACTTTCAAGCAGTGATATATGGCAGCTAAGTGCAACAATAATGAAATCAAGAGCATCCTCTCATAGCAACAGTCACTCAATCTTTCTCAACAGCTCGGCACTCGGCACTTAACACTCGTACTCAATAGGTACCTGCACTCATTGGGGTGTGTACAAACTCGGGGGGGCTCCTTCAGCCCAAGCGCTATATCGTTGCGGTATGCAACCCGATTCCATAAATATATATAACCATAAAACTTGTTGCGGCGTGCAACCCGATCCACACATATACAACTGTAAGGCTCGTAGCGGTGTGCAACTCGATCCACGGGTATACAGCCCTAAGGCTCGTTCTTGCATGCAATACCATCCACATATATACTTATCACTCACAGCTCGGCACTCAGGACCTAACTCAATCACCAACCTCTCCATTCTTTCGGGCTCTCAGAAATCATAAAAATCAGCCCAAACAGAAATGATATAATGTATCAACAAGAAACAAGAAGAGACTGAGATATGATACGCAATTAAAATCGTGATTGAGTACAAGACAACAATTAGAAAATAATTCAACAAGTACACGACCTATGTGGGTCCCTACAGTACCAACATTTAATCTAAAGATGATTTTTAACATGATTTGCAGTCAATTTTGTATAATACATGAAGAGCATATAGCTAACAATAGATTATTCAACTTCACAGTTCCACGGAACAGACCAAGTCACAATTTCCATGGTGCACGCCCACACGTCTGTCACCTAGCATGTGTGTCACCTTCAAACCAATCATAAGACACATAATACGGGGTTTCATATGTTCAAAACTAGATTATAAAATGTTACTTACCTCAATCCGAGCAAAACTCTACTCCAACACACCTTTGCCTCTCAAATCGGCCTCCAAATGTCCTGAATCTAGCCACAAGCAGTACAATACATTCAATACAGGCTAAAGGAATCAATTCCACCAGAAAATACGAAGCTATTAATCATAAATCCCAAGTCGGCTCAAAGTCGGCCCCGGGGCCCATATCTCAAAACCCCAAAAAAGTGACAAAACCTGAAAGCCCATTCAACCACAAGTCCACCCATACAAATTTTATCAAAATCCGACACCAAATCGCCACCTAAATCCCCAAATCATACTCTCTAAATCCCTATCCTTAAACCCCCAAATCTCACCTCAAAACCACACAATCTAGGTGGGAAAATCAATGGGGACACAAGATTATTGATCAAAAATGAGCACAAGGATGTTACCTCAAGAATCCCCTCCAATATCCTCTCAAGAATCACCAAAAACCCGAGCTCAAAATGTTGGATATGGTGAAAATCTCGGAATCCTTGTTTTTATATGGTCTGCCCAGGCTTTCCGCACCTGCGAAAATTTAGCTGCTTTTGCTGCATCGCAGAAGTGACCAACCAACTACATTTGTGCTTCCTTCTGCCCATGCGGTCCCGCTCTACGTTCCTACGCACTTGTTTCTGCGACCGTTGAGCCTGCTTCTGCGGAACCGAGTCTACTGACCATTTCTGCTTGTACGATACCCCAGCCGCATCTGCGGTCATACAGGTGCGGCAAAACCTTCCCCCTGTGGCTAATTCTAACACCTCTCCAAACTCCGCATTTGCGCTGCCCTCCCCGCAACTGCAAGCTCGCACCTGCGATCAAAGCTCTGTATGGGCGATTACAATAGCAGAACCCAAACTTTAGTAGTCTTCAACTTCAAACATACCAACAAGTCCTAAAACACAATACGAACTTACTCGAACCCTCAAATTACCTCAAACAATGTCAAAAACACGAATCGCACATAGATTCAAACCTAATGAACTTTAAACTTCCAATTTCTACAACCGATTCGGAAACCTATCAAATCACGTCTGATTAATCCCAAATTTTGCACACAAGTCACAAATGACACCTCAGACCTACTCCAACTTCCGGAATCGAAATCCGACCTTGATATCAAAAAGTCCACTCCCGATCAAACTTCCTAAAAATTCAAATTTCACCATTTTAAGCCTAATTCCAATTCTCCTAAGTCTAGAAGAACCCGTCGGAGCTAACGGGACCATCAAAACTCCATTCCAAAGTCATTCACACATAAATTAACATACGGAACATTTCCAACTTAAGCTTCCAACTTTGAGTCTAAGTGTCTCAATTCATTCTGAAATTTTTCCGGGCACGAACCGACTAACCCGGTAAATCACATGACAGCTATGAAGCACAAAATGAGTAGAAAATGGGTGAACAGGGCTGCAATTCTCAAAACGACCGATCGGGTTGTTACATCCTCGCCCTTTTAAACAAACCTTCATCCTCGAACGTGTCTAGAAACATACCTGGAGTCTCAAATAGGTGTGGATATCTACTTCGCATATCCCGCTCGATCTCCCAAGTAGCCTCCTCAACTAGCTAACCTCTCCACTTCACCTTCACTGATGATATATCCTTTGACCTCAACTTTCAAACCTGTCGATCCAAAATAGCCACCGGCTCCACATCATAAGTCAAATCACCATCCAACTGAATTGTGCTGCAATCCAAAACATGAGACGGGTCGTCGACGTACTTCTAGAGCATAGAAACATGAAATACTGAATGCATACTCGACAAACTAGGTGGCAAAGCAAGCTTTTATGCCACCTCGCCAATCCTCTGAAGTACCTCAAATGGCCCAATATACCGAGGTCTCAACTTGTTGTTCTTTCTGAACCTCATAACACCCTTCATGGGTGAAACTTTCGAGAACCTTCTCCCCAACCATGTAAGCAACATCACGGACCTTCCTATCGGCATAGCTCTTCTGTCTAGACTATGCCATGCAAAGTCGCTCCAGAATCAATTTAACCTTGTCTAAAGCATCCTGAACTAAGTCAGTACCCAATAACCTAGCCTCACCTGACTCAAACCAACCCACCGCAGATCTACACCATCTCCCAACTCAAACCAACCCACTAGAGATCTACATCATTTCCCATACAAAGCCTCATATGAATCTATCTGAATGCTCGACTGGTAGTTATTATTATAAGTAAACTCTACGAGAAGCAGAAACAGATCCCATGAATCCTCTCAATCAATGACACAAGAGTATAGCATGTCCTCCAATATTTGAATAGTGCACTCGTACTATCCGTCTGTATGAAGGTGAAATGTTGTACTCAACTCAACCTAAAATCCCAACTCTCATTGTACGACTCTCCAAAACTGCGATGTAAATTGTGTGCCCCGATCTAAAATAATGGAAACTAGCACACCGTGAAGGCGCACAATCTTGCGAATGTAAAACTCAGCCAACCACTCCGAAAAATATGTAGTACCAACTGGAATGAAGTGCGCGGACTTAGTCAGCCGATCTACAATCACTCAAATAGCATTGAACTTCCTCGAAGTCCGTAGGAGCCCAACTACAAAATTCATGGTGATCCGCTCCCATTTCCACTCTGGAATCTCTAACCTCTGAAGCAATCCGCCCGGCCTCTGATGCTCATACTTTACCTGCTAACAGTTAAGGCACCAAGCTACAAACCCCAATATATCCTTCTTCATCCTCCTCCACAAATAATGCTGCCCAAGTCCTGATACATCTTCGTGGCACCCAGATAAATGGAATACCGCGAACTGCGGGCCTACTCAAGAATCAACTCATGTAGCGCATCTACATTGGGCACACATATCCAACCTTGCATTTTCAACATCCCATCATTTCCAATAGTAACATCTCTGGTATTACCGTGTTGAACCTTGTCTTTGAGGACAAGAAAATGAAGGTCATCATACTAACGCTCTCTGATGTGATCAAATAAGGAAGACTGAAAAACCACACACGATAGAACTCGACTGGGCTACGAAACATCTAATCTCACGAACTGGTTGGCCAAGTCCTGAACATCAACTACAAGAGGTCTCTCATCAACAGGAATGAATGCAAAGCTAACCATACTCACTGCATTCCTTCTCAAGGCATCGGCCATCGCATTGGCCTTTCCCGGATGATACAGAATAGTTATATCATAGTCCTTTAGCAGCTCCAACCATCTCCACTACCTCAAATTTAGATCCTTCTATTTGAACAAATACTGGAGGCTCTGATGATCTGTAAACACCTCACAAGACACACCGTAAAGATAATGCCTCCAAATCTTCAATGCATAAATGATGGCAGCTTACTCCAAATTAAGGACATGGTAGTTCTTCTCATAGGGCTTCAATTGGCACAAAGCATAAGCAATCACTCTACCCTCCTACATCAAGACACACCCAATACCGATCCGAGAAGCATCATAATATAGTATATAAGAACCATAAACTAATGGTAGAACTAGAACTGGAGTTGTGGTCAAGGAAGTCTTGAGCTTCTAACAACTCTCCTCACACTTATCCGACCACCTGAAAGGAGCACCCTTTTGGGTCAATTTGGTCAAGGGATATGCAATAGATGAGAAACTTTGCACGAAGCGACAACAATAACAAGCCAACCCAAGAAAGCTCCGAATCTCTGTAGCTGAGGATGGTCTGGGCCAACTCTGAACCGCCTCTATCTTCTTTGGATCCACTTGAATCCCCTCATTGGATACCACGTGCCCCAAAAATTTCACTGAACTGAGCCAAAACTCACACTTGGAGAACTTGTCATAAAGCTTCTCCTCTCTCAACCGCTGCAATACAATCCACAAATGTTGGGTATGCTCTTCCTGGATACGAGAGTACACCAGGATACCATCAATGAATACTATGACAAATGAGTCGAGATAAGGGTGAAATACATTATTCATCAGATGCATGAATGTTGCTGGAGCATTGGTCAGCCCAAAAGACATCACAAGGAACTCATAATGACCGTAACGGGTCCTGAATGTTGTCTTTATAATATCTAAGTCAAATCTTCAATTGGTGATACCCTGGCCTCAAATTAATCTTGGAGAACACCCTCTCTCCCTAAATTTGGTTAAAATAGATCATCAATACGCGGAAAAGGATACTTGTTCTTGATTGTGACTTTGTTCAACTACCTCTAATTAATGCACATTCTCATAGTACCATCCTTCTTCTTCACAAATAGAACTAGTGCACTCCAAAGTGACATACTTGGCCTAATAAACCCCTTATCAAGGAGTTCCTGAAGCTTCTCATTCAATTCCTTCAACTCAGCTGGTGCCATACGATATGGAGGAATAGAAGTGGGTTGAGTGCCCGACACCAAGTCAATACCAAAGTCAATATCCCTATAGGGTGGCATGCCCGATAGGTCTATAAGAAACACATTCGAAAAATCTTGCACCACCGGAACAGAATCAATAGTGGGAGTATCAGCACTAACATCACTCACAAAATCCAAATATGATAAATAACCCTTCCCGACCATCCGTTGGGCCTTAAGTACAAAATCACTCTGCTGGGAACATAGTCTAGAGAACCTCTCCACTCAATCCTTAGCAACCCCGACATCGCCAATGTCACGATCTTAGCGTGACAATCCAGAATACTATGACATGGAGACACCCAATCCTACCCAAGATCATATCGAAATCAACCATACTAAGCAGCAAGAGATCAACTCTAGTCTCCAATCCCCCAGTAGTCACTACACACGGCTGATATACACTGTCCACTACAACAGTATCACCCACTAGCATAGATACATGAATAGATAAAACTAAGGACTCACGGGGCATATCCAGATATTGAGCAAAATATGATGAGACATACGAATAAGTGGCACTAGGGTTAAATAATAAAGAAGCATCCCTATGGCATACAGAGACAATACCTGTGATCACTGTGTTTGAAGCAATGGCATCTAGTCTAGCAAGAAGAGCATAGAATTGGGCCTGGCCGTTACCTAATCGGCCTCTCCCTCTAGGGAGACCCCTAGCTGTCAGAGCCCCACCCCGAGGTGGTTGAGCGGGTGGTGAAGTAACTGGTACTGAAGACGTAAGCTGACTCCTCTGCTGAGCTGGACCTCCCAAGAGGCAGGGACACTACCTCCTGATATGACCAAGCTCCTCACACTCGTAGCACCCTAATCTAACAATGGTGGTAGGGACTGAAGGGAGCCCCAAGCACCGAGATAATTGCTAGAAGGACCCGGCATAGACGAACCCTGAACCGATAGAGCACGAGATGAACTCTGAGCTTGAAGGGCACTGAGGGATGACTGACCTTGATGAGAATTGTATGTACCATGGCTGGATGATGCACCACGATGAACTGGATGAGCTGTCTGAGCATGCTTGTAGGGATGTCCCCTGCCGTGGTAGAACTGACCCCCATAAGGAACACCGCTGAAACCTCCTGATCCACGAGGCCTCTTGGACTTCCTCTAACCCTGCTCCTGGCTGCGGACCATCTCTACCTGCCGAGTAATATCGACAACCTCATCGAAAGTAGCAGTACATACCCTCTCCCAAGTCATAAGCAACCACAACTGATATGTGACACCATCAATGAACCTCCTTATCCTCTACCTATTAGTGGGAACCAACCAAACTGCATGACCGGCCAACACAGAAAACCTCATCTTGTACTATGTCACAGACATGCCATCCTGACCTAACGTCTCAAACTGTCTGCGCAGCTCCTTTCTACGAGACTGTAGCACGAATTTCTCCAAGAAGAGAACGGAGAACTCCTACAATGTAACTGGTGCTGCTCCAATCGGCATGCGCCTCTCATAGGCCTCCATTCATCTGAAGGCAGCCCCAGTGAACTGAAAAGTAGTGAACAAGACCCCACTGGTCTCTAGAATACCTGTTGTATGAAGAATTCTCTGACACTTGTCCAAGTAACCCCGAGCATCCTCCGACTCTACTCCATTGAAATATGGAGGTTGGAGCCTCCCAAATCTCTCTAATCTCCTCTACTCATCATCAGTCATAACAGGGACAACATGGGCCTGAGAAACTGCAACCGGCTGAGCTGGTAGTGCCCCCGGTATCTAGAGTCCCTGCATCACCTGATCTAGTGTGCGGGCGGCATGAGTCTGAATACCTCCCTCAGCCTGAGATGTGGCTACTAAGGCCGGAATAGAGACCGCCTGTGCAAGACTGGTGCACTCAGTTAGAATTTGAGCCAAGGTCTCCTGAATGGCAGGAATCACGATGGGCACAGTCGGTGCCTGAGTTGGCCCCACTAGCTCAACTGTAGTTGGTATCTGCTCGTGAGCTAGAGTGAGTAGTGGGTCTGTAGGTGCTGCCCTAGTGGTTGTACGATGTGCAACTCTGCCCCTACCGAGGCCTCCATCTCTCGCGGCCCAAACTGGTGGTACTGGTGGTTGTCCATCTTGTACGGTAGCACGTGTCCTCACCATCTGTGGGAGAATAGATTGACAGAAGTTTAGTCACCGAAATCAACAAATCCGTACAACAAGAATATAAGAATGTGAAGTTTGCTAAGGGTTCAGCAGCCTGTCGAAGATAAGTACAGGCTTCTCCGTACCAATCCACAAGACTCTATTAAACCTGCTCATGACTTGTGAGACCAATGTACCCTAGGCTCTGATACCAACTTGTCATGATACAAAATCCAAACATGTCATGATGGCAGCTAACGTGATACTAGGCAAGCCGACATTTCCAAAATATTCCCAACATTTAATAGAAAATGAATCAAAGTAGTTTTAAATAACAAAAATTTCATAAACGGGGCAGAACCCAAAATATAATGCTGAAACTCCCAAACATCAGGGTGTCACTGAGTACATGAGCATCTAAATACCAAAAGTCTAGAAAATACTCTCTAACATAGTCTGATACTAAATATAATAAGCGGAAAAGGTAGGGAAGGAGAAACAAGGTTTGCGAAGCGTCGGACAGCTACCTTAGAATCTCCTAGAAGATCAACTGCACGATGAAATCAACACCCACCGTGTCCGAAAACACCTGGATCTGCACACGAAGTGCAGGGTGTAGTGTGAGTACAAACAACTCAGCAAGTAACAATACTAATAAAAAAATTGAAAGTAGTGATGAACTCTACAATTATAGTTCAATTTCAGTAATTTTGACATAGGAAAATAGGCATGTTTTCAAGTTCGAAGATTTAGGCCAAATCAGTCACCTCATATCGAATTCAAGTAAAAAGGAATGTAACATCTTTCAGAAAACTTTCAGACAGTGATATATGGCAACTAAGTGCAACAATAATGAAATCAAGAGCATCCTCTTAGAGCAACAGTCACTCAATCTTTCTCAACAGCTTAGCACTCGGCACTCAACGCTCGTACTCAATAGGTACCTGCGCTCATTGGGGTGTGTACAGACTCCGGAGGGGCTCCATCAGCCCAAGCACTATATCGTTGCGGCTGCAGCCCGATCCCATAAATATATATAACTATAAGGCTCGTTGTGGCATGCAACCCGATCCACACATATACAACACTAAGTCTTGTAGTGGTGTGCAACCCGATCCACATATACAACCCTAAGGCTCGTTGGGGTGTGCAACCCCATCCACATATATACATATCGCTCACAACTCGGCACTTAGGCCCTAAGTCAGTCACCAACCTCTCCAATCTTTTGGGTTCTCAAAAATCATAAAATTCAGCCCAAACAGAAATGATGTAATGTATCAACAAGAAACAAGAACAGACTGAGATATGATACACAATTAAAACTATGACTGAGTACAAGGCAGCAATTAGAAAATAATTCAACAAGTACACGACCTTTGTGTGTCCCTATAGTACTAACATTTAGTCTAAACATGATTTCCAACATGTTTCAATAACACATGAAGAGCATATAGCTAACAACAGATTATTCAACTTCACAGTTCCGCGGAATGGACCAAGTCACAATTTTCACGGTGCACGCCCACATGCCCGTCACCTAGCATGTGCGTCATCTCCAAACCAATCACAAGACATATAATACAGGGTTCCATACCCTCGGAACCAGATTTAGAACTGTTACTTACCTCAATCCGAGCAAAACTCTACTCCAACACACCTTTGTCTCGCAAATCGGCCTCCACATGTCCCAAATCTATCCAGAAGTAGTATAATACATTCAATACGGGCTAAAGGAATCAATTCTACCAGAAACTACGAGTCCAACCATATAAATTTTATCAAAATCGGACACCAAATCGCCACCCAAATCCCTAAATCAAACTCTCCAAATCCCTAGCCTCAAACCCCCAAATCTCACCTCAAAACCACATAATCTAGGTGGGAAAATCAATGGGGACACAAGATTATTGATAAAAAATGAGCACAAGGAGCTTACCTCGAGAATCCCGACGAAAATCCACAAATCGCACATAGATTCAAGCCTAATGAACTTTGAACTTCCAAATTCTACAACTGATGACGAAACCTATCAAATCACGTCCGATTGACCCCAAATTTTGCACACAAGTCACAAATGACACCACGGACCTACTCCAACTTCCGGAATCGGAATCCGACCTCGATATCAAAAAGTCCACTACTAATCAAACTTCCCAAAAATTCAACTTTTGCCATTTCAAGCCTATTTCCACTACGGACCTCCAAATCACAATCCAGACACGCTCCTAAGTCCAGAATCACCCAATGGAGCTAATGGAACCATCAAAACTCCATTTCGAAGTCGTTTACACATAAATCAACATCCGGAACCTTTCCAACTTAAGCTTCCAACTTTGAATCTATGTGTCTCAATTCATTCCAAAATCCTTCCGGCCCGAACCAACTAACCTGGTAAGTCACATAACAGCTATAAAACACAAAATGAGAATAAAATGGGTGAACGGGGCTACAATTCTCAAAACGACCTGCCGGGTCATTACATCCTCCCCTTTTTAAACATACGTTCGTCCTCGAACATGTGTAGAAATATACCTGGAGTCTCAAATAGGTATGGATATCTACTCCGCATCTCCAAATTGGTCTCCTAAGTAGCCTCCTCATCTGGCTAATCTCTCCACTGCACCTTCACTGAATCAATTTAACCTTGTCCAAAGTATCCTGAACCAAGTCAGTACCTAATAGCCTAGCCTCACCCAGATCAAACCAACCCATCGAAGATCTACACCATCTCCCATACAAAGCCTTATACGGAGCCATATAAATGCTCGACTGGTAGCTATTATTGTAGGTAAACTCTACGAGCGGCAGAAATAGTCCCATGAATCCACCCCCCCCCCCAAATCAGTGACACAAGAGCGTAGCATGTCCTCCAATATCTAAATAATGCGCTCGAACTATTCGTCTGTTTGAGGGTGAAATGTTATACTCAACTCAACCTGAATGCCCAACTCTCGTTGTACGGCTCTCCAAAACTACGATGTAAACTACATGGCCCAATCTGAAATAATGAAAACTAGCACACCATGAAGGGCACAATCTCGCGGATGTAAATCTCAGCCAACCACTCCGAAAAATATGCAGTACCAACCGGAATGAAGTGCACGGACTTGGTTGGCCGATCCACAATCACCCAAATAGCATCGAACTTCCTCAAAGTTTGTGGGATCCCAACTACAAAATCCATGGTGATCCGCTCCCATTTCTACTCTAGAATCTCTAACCTCTAAAGTAATCCGTCGGGCCTCTGATGTTCATACTTTACCTACTGACAGTAAAGGCACCAAGCTACAAACCCCAATATATCCTTCTTTATCCTCCTCTACCAATAATGTTGCCCAAGTCCTGATACATCTTTGTGGCACCCCGATAAATGGAATACCGCAAATTGTGGGCCTCCTCAAGAATCAACTCACGTAGCCTATCTATATTGGGCACACATATCTGGACCTGCATCCTCAACACCCCATAATCTCCAATAGTAACATATCTGGCATCACCGTGCTGAACCTTGTCCTTGAGGACAAGCAAATGATGGTCATCATACTTGCGCTCTCTGATGCGATCAAATAAGGAAGATTGAAAAACCACACAAGCTAGAACCCGACTGGGCTCCGAAAAATCTAATCTCGCAAACTGGTTGGACAAGGCCTGAACATCAAATACAAGAGGTCTCTCATCAACAGGAATGAATGCAAAGCTACCCATACTCACTGCCTTCCTTCTCAAGCGTCGGCCATCACATTGGCCTTTCCCAGTTGATACAAAATAGTGATATCATAGTCCTTAAGCAGCTCTAACCATCTCCACTGCCTCAAATTCAGATCCTTCTATTTGAACAAGTGTTGGAGGCTCTGATGATCCGTAAACACCTCACAAGACACACCGTAGAGATAATGTCTTCAAATCTTCAATGCATGAACGACGGCAGCTTACTCCAAATCATGGACAGGGTAGTTCTTCTCGTGGGGCTTCAACTGGCGCAAATAATAAGCATTCACTCTACCCTCCTACATCAAGACACACCCAAAACAGATCCGAGAAGCATCACAATACACTATATAAGAACCATAAGCTGATGGTAGAACTAGAATTGGAGTTATAGTCAAGGAAGTCTTGAACTTCTGAAAGCTCTCCTCACACTCATCCGAACACCTGAAAGGAGCACCCTTTTGGGTCAATTTGGTTAAGGGAGATGCAATAGATGAGAAACCCTGCACGAAGCAAAGATAATAACAAGCCAACCAAAGAAAGCTCTGAATCTCCATAGCTGAGGACGGTCTGGGCCAACTCTAAACCGCGTCTATCTTCTTCAGATCCACCTGAATCCCCTCATTAGATACCACGTGCCCCAAAAACGCCACTGAACTGAGCCAAAACTCACACTTGGAGAACTTGGCATAAAGCTTCTCCTCCCTCAACCGCTGCAACACAATCCTCAAATGTTGGGCATGCTCTTCCTGGATGCGAGAGTACACCAGGATATCATCAATAAATAATATGACAAACGCATCGAGGTAAGGCTGAAATACATTGTTCATCAGATGCATGAATGTTGATGGGGCATTGGTCTACCCAAAAGACATCACAAGGAACTCATAATGACCGTAACGGGTCCTGAATGTTGTCTTTATAATATTCGATTCTCGAATCTTTAACTGGTGATACCCTAACCTCAAATCAATCTTGGAGAACACCCGCACTCCCTAAAGCTAGTCAAAAAGATCTTCAATACACGGAAAAGGATATTTGTTCTTGATTGTGACTTTTTTCAATTACCTATAATCAATGCACATTGTCATAGTACCACCCTTCTTCTTCACAAACAGAACTGGTGCACCCCAAAGTGACACACTTGGCCTAATAAATCCCTTATCAAGGAGTTCCTAAAGTTGCTTCATCAATTCCTTCAACTCAGATGGTTCCATACAATACGGAGGAATATAAGTGGGTTGAGTGCCTAGCACCAAGTCAATATCCCCGTCTGGTGGCATGCCCGGCAGGTATGCAGGACAAATATCTGGAAAATCATGCACCACCGGAACAGAATCAATTGTGGGAGTATTAGCACTAACCTCCCTCACAAAGGCCAAATATGATAAACAACCCTTCCCGACTGTAGACATGTGATTTTTGACCCTCCCCGAGATTTCACCCATTTTAGCGTAAAATATTTAGTTTAGGTCTAATATCGATATTTCAATTAGTTTTGACTCTTTTACTTTATTTTATCAAAAAAATGAAAATTACAAAAGTATTCCTTTTTTTTAGTTGCTTTTAGTTTATATACCTTTCGTAAAACTAAAAAAATACAAAAAAATAGTACCTTATTTTTATCTGAAAATACCAAAAAAAATAAATTTGTTTTAACGATTAGTCTAATTTTAATAGTTATTTTATTTAAGTAAGATTAATTAGTTAATAAGGTAGTATTTTAGTATTGTTCACAGAAAAAGAATAAAATTTAGGCTCAAACGACCCATTTTTAGGCCCAATTTTCGGACCTAGCCCATAACAACCCTAGCCCAATACCCCTAAAACCCTAGAAAAAGCTACAAAAACTAACCTAGACCTAGACTTTAGCTATCAACCATTTTTTTCATTTTAAAGGACCTACACAAAAGGTTAATCTTCTTCATTTTCTTCATGAATACTTAACACCACAAAATCCTAGCAACCTAGCTCCATCCCCATGTCAGCCGCAACACCATCACGCCAACCACCCAACGCCAACCCCTGAACCCTCACCTCATAACATCTTCTCAACTAAAACCCCAATCTCACCCATGGAAGACCTGTAAAACCTCACAAAAACTCCAGTCATAAACCCTTGACTCCACCTCAAAACCTCCATCGAAAAACTCCAGCCATACATCATTTACTCCCCCTCAATACCTCCATCAAAGCAACGTGAAACAGCCCGAAACAACTCCAAAATCATGAACTACTGTCATGGAGTTCGTTGGGTCCGTTTTCTGGTTTAGTTTGAGTTTTCTGGCGAGTTTTGAGTGCAATTTGGAGTCGAGGAAAACAGAACAAGATTTTTGGGGTCGTCGCTTATGATTCTGAGTTTGTCGTCATTCGAGGTTCACGGTGGAGTTCCCTGTTGCTGTCGCAGTTCGAATTTGACTTGTAATTGCTTGCAAATCAAACTAAATAAAGAAATATTGCTCAGGTCAATCCCTTTTCCTTTCTATCTCTGTTTCTATGTTCGAAATATAATTGGAGCCTAAGGTATAGGGATGTAAGAATCTGGAAACTACTTGGGTCGTGAGGGGAATATCAATGGATCACAAGTTAAGTGAGGTTTGCTTAGTTATTAATGTGGATATGCTTACATGTTTTTATACATTAGAATTCAATTAAGTGTTTTATTCTTTTGGTTGAATTAAGGTTTGTGTGGTGCCGATGGTATGACTTGCACTTTGATGAATTTTACAACTGTTAGGAGAATTATGAGTTGGGGATATGCTTACCTATGGTTCATACAAGCATTTGGTCTATTTGAGTGAAATCAGATCTGCAATTAAAAAATGTGTTTCGAATCCTTTGTTCAATACTCACGTAGTTGAAATGAGTTATAACGAGAAAGTAAATTTGGCGATACACTCTTTTAACAATTGTTTTCACTGATTGGTGCTCGTATAAATAACATCAATTGATGAACACTGTAGTTGCTTTAGGCGCGATTAATGATAATCATTGTGACTACGGGTACGGTTCCTGTGACGTAGTTGCAATACACAATTTCCAAATTCGGGTGTATATTTCATGTGACCCGACTTTAATTTCCAATATTTTTCAATAAATATATATGTCGTGAACCACTGGTGCATTTCATGTAGCGTGGTTTACGATGTATTTTCAAAAGCGAACAAGTGTATCGCAGATTATGAATTTTCTTAAAAACATTAAAAGTGGTTAGAAAGTTAAAAACACACATAGGTCTAAAATATGTGATTAATCAGATAATTAGGCCAATAATAATAGTTGAACGATCGTGCTAAAACTACGAAACCCAGAAACGCCTAACACCTTCTCTCGGGTTACAGAATTTCTTACTCGGATTTCTGTGTTCGCAGACCATAAATAAGAGTTAACTTCCTCGATTCGGGATTCTAAATCGGTGACTTGGTACACCATAAATTATCCCAAGTGGATACTCTGAATAAACAAATAATCCTGTTTCGATTGTCAGTTAAATTAGAAAAAACTCCCTTATACTCCCTTTCGGGGTGGTAAAAAGGAGGCGTGACAGCTCTGGCGACTCTGCTGGGGATAAGAACCTAGAACTTCTGATTCAGGGTTCAAGAATTCGATCTTGTTAATATGATTTTTACTTGGCTTCATTTATTGTTAATATTATTGTATTCTGTGAACCTTTTGTGCTAACTATTATCTGTTTACCGCTTTAATATTAGTTGAATTGTATATAACTGTCTTCTTATGCCACCCCTCTGAGTCTTCTGAAAATGCTGCACACGTTCGCGTGGCCCGCTTTTTCTGTAGAAGTTATACCAAATAAAACAAGGCTAGGCCAGCAACAAGGCCAGGTAGACTTCAGTGCTCTCGGTACATTGCCCCTCTTCGGTTCGAGTTGTCCGCTCGGGTAAGCCAGGTCAAGAACACAACCCCAGGTTTTAAACCTAGAATAACATAACCTCATGTCGGATCCCTAGTAGGAACGTTTGTTTGCATCACGTGCATTTGACTTAGGAGACTCAACACAGGTGTTGGGTCCGTCTAGGATAAGTGTACCCAAAAATAAAAGACCATCCTGATGTATCCTAATGTTCTACATGTTGCAATCTTCAACGGTAAAAGGGGTCATTTGGCGGACCAATGAGGTTTGAGGGTAAATGAGAAAGAAAAGAGGTTGAAGTATAAAAATGAGGCAAGTAGGGCCCAGTTATAATTTTTATTGACACTTTTTCAAGAAAAAACAAAAAAATGAAAATGAAAAATCCAAAAAGATTCTACACGTTCCCCATCATTTTTTTAAAAATCTATCAAAAAAAAAGAAAAAGAAAATCCAAAAAGATTTTACATGTGTCATCATTATTCAAAAAAAGACAAAAAATATATTTTTCTAAAGTAGTTATTTTTTTAATTCTTGCCCGTATCCAATCTGCTCGTACTACGCATACCTGATTCTCGTCTTTGGGGCGGGATACGTAGGCAATCCACATAGGGTCCGGTCTTCCTAGTAAATCTTAGGTTCTTGTTTTTGCGAGGTCTTAGCCAAATTTTGCACTTCTAGCCACCTTTTGGCCACATAAGCCGTTTTGCAAAAATAGAATCAATCATGTCTTGCACGTGTCTAATAAGGAGCGTTATTGTATCACATAGTGTTGGTTAAAGTTTTCTCATACAGATGTGGACTTACCGGAGTTTGAGCATGATAGACACCCCAGAACCATCCAGTCAGGGTCGCTCATTTAGGAGTTTGCTTAAGGAGATTTTTTTTAGTTATTATGTTTTGAGTCTGTTGTTCTTTTTTATGTCATCTTTTACTTTCTAATTCTGTACAGTAATGTCGAGTCTTTTGTTATTGTACTCTCTATTTTGTATTTGAAAAAGTATGATGTAACTCAAAAATCCAAAAAAAAAAAGATTTTGCATTTTATATTTCCGTTAAAAGTTTTCTTTAGAATACTAATTCTAGAAATTAAAAAAAAATCTTTTGATCTGCTTTTCCTTTAGGAAATTATTAGCTAGAACTCAAAATAAAAAGTCGCTTTTATATTTCCTTTAGTATATTGAGAATAAAAATTCAAAAAAAAAATTCTTTTAATACCTCTTTAAAGGTTTTCTTTAAGATATTAATTCCAAAAATCCAAAAAAAGATTTCTTTGAGCTTCTTCTTTGAGAAATATATTAAAAAACAAAAAAAATATTCTTTTTATTTTCACTAGAACTTTAGGACATTATGCATCAAAAAAAACAAAAACAAAACAGTTTTTATCTTTTTCATTTCTTGTTTCAAAATCTTTTTTCAGGATATCAAACGAAAATTCAAAATATTTTTCTTTGGTTTATTTTTTAGATTTCCTTCCTGAAAAAAAAAATAAACAAAAAAATATTTTTCTCTTCTAGGTTGTTTTCCTTAATAATTTATCATAGAGTATCTGTTTCAAAAAGGAAAAAACGGAAGAAATATATGCTCGTTTAAGATTGAGTTTAGAATAGATTATGGTATATTAAGTCTAAAAAAAGCGAGATTTTCTTCTTTTTTCTCATCAGAGTAGTCATTAAGATAAAAATAAAAAATAAAATGAGAACGTTAGTTTGTTTACTTTATTCCCGATCCTCCCGAACTACGCAAAGATCTGATTCATGCGGCGTCATGATACGTTGGCAACCTACATAGGTTCGATTGAATCATTTTTTTTATAACTATTTTATTAAAAGAAAAAGGAAAAAAAGGAAACAAAAAAAAAAGAGAAAAACAAAAACAAAAGAGGTGAAATTATGGGATATGAGAAATGAGAGGAAAGAAAAGAGTGATAATTAGAAGAAAAAAAAGAGGAAGGAAAATGAGCAAGCCAAGAAGTGCCAGAAAAGAAAAGAAAAGAGAAGATTGAAATGAACAAATTGGGATGATGTCAAGTGACCTTGTGACCCTCGCAGTCATTTTTGAACTGTTAATTGTTACTAGGTGCATTGCACACAATGTGATATTTGTAGTTGTTAAATGCCCTAACGCTAACGTGATGACCTATTTTTGTTCCTTTTTGTTATCTCCATTGAGCAGAAGGATGGTTGGTTTATGGTTCCTAAGGTAACTCATCCATACAACACAAGGTCAAAGAGCAAGGTCGCAATGACTAGCAAAGACCTGGACAGAAGAGTTGTTGACCCGTCGAGGGAGTTTGTGGAGTCGGAGTCTAAATTGAAAGGGGAGGTCCAAATGTTGAAACAGCAGATGGCAGAAATGTATCAGTCTTGGATCAGGGGGCATCCTCCACCTTCATTTCCCACTAACTACACTGAAAACCCTGCAACTATCCTACTACTATCACAAATCCAGATTCCTACTGTTGCTGATGTCTCCCCATAACCTTTTCACACTCCACCCCCCAGAACCACCTCATATCCCTCTCCTTTGACCACTCATGTTATGGTAGTTCATCCACCTACTACCTTTCCTCGATCCTCTAACGAGACTGTGTTCAAATTCCCCAATGCCAAACACTATGCTCCAGAATTAACTTTCAAATCTCGGATCCATACTCCTACGCTCCTTATTTTGAGCCTCCTGGTGAAACTATAAAGCCTGCTAAGACAGTGGAGAAAGATGAGATATCCAGGAAAGTGAAAATCTTATAGCAGTCTTTAAGAAACATGCAAGGGATAGGGAGCCTGGTGAGCGTGTCTTATAAAGACTTGTGTTTGTTTCTTAACGTCCAACTGCCTGCTGGGTTTAAGATGCCAAAGTTTGATTTGTCTAACGGGAATGGAGATCCCATGGCCCATTTGAGAGGTTACTGCAGTAAGATGAGAGGCACCGGTGGGAAAGACAAATTATTGATGGTGTATTTCAGTCAGAGTCTGGGTGGGGCAGCTCTGGAGTGGTACACCCACCAACACATTAGTAAGTGGTACACATGGGATGATATGGCTCAGGTCTTTGCCTGTCACTTTCAGTACAATATAAAAATTGTCCCGGATCGCATGTCCCTCACCAAGATAGAAAAGAAGCCTAATGAAAGCTTTAGGGAATACGGGCTCAGATGGAGAGATCAAGCTTCTAGAGTCAATCCCCCGATGGAAGAAAAAGAGATGGTCGAGTACTTTCTTCAAGCTCAAGAGCCAACTTACTTTGGGCATTTGATCACGGCTGTGGGTAGGCCTTTTAATGATGTAGTAAAAATGGGAGAATATTAGAAGATGGGCTGAAGTCGAGCAAGATCATGAGCTATTCTGCTTTAAAAGCCACAACACAAGCAATTCAGAACGACACAGGAAGCTTGCTAGGTCAGAAGGAACATGATGATGTTGCCATGGTTGTCTCAGGATCAGGGCATGGTTCAACGGGTCCGCCTCACCAATATACTCAGCCTCAACCCCAACCCCAAATCTATCCCCGAGCTCCACATAATCCACCTCAGTACTATCCTCTGAACAATGTCCGGTCATCTGTCCAACCACCGGGTCACTCCTTATGGCGAGCGCCAGCACCGCATAATGCACTATTGCCTTCACAACATTTTCGAGCACCCAACAACCCTATAAAACAGGGGCAGGGAGGGGAACAAAGGCAAAGAAATAGTTTTACGCCAATCGGGGAGTCCTACACAAGCTTGTTTGAAAAGTTAAAGCATTTTGACCTGATTGAGCCGCTCCTCGGCTATACTCCAAACCCATATGCAAAAGGTTTTTATCCTACGGTACGATGCATGTACCACTGTAACGTCCAAGGGCATAGCATTGAAGATTGTCGTGCTTTGAAAAGGGAAATAGAAAGAATGATTCAAGAAGGGGTAATTGTGTTTATGGACAGTGACAAGGAGCATACGAATCCTCTTGGAAACTTGCTAACTGAAGTTAATGATATTGAAGTTGTTAATGGTCTTGGCAATATTTGTGGAACCCAATGGCTAAGATGTTGTGCTTGGTAATTGGAAAGACTCTCCATCTCTTGGCTAGCTGGAGAGGAGTCTTAGTGGTTTATTTTGTTGTCATTTCTGTTGTTCGGGTTATTTTCAAGGTTGTAATCCGGATATTGTCTTGTGACTCAAACCCTTCTATCCTTTTATTTTGCCTAGTTTGTTTAGTCGTAGTAGCTCGATTAGTGTTGTCTAGGTTTTGTTCCATGGTTGTAACCCTAGCTTATTTTACTTATGTTCAAACCCTTTCACCATCTATCTAATGCAATTTCCTGTTTTCTGTTATTTCTAATCAGTGTTTTTTTAGTTCTTTTTTCCTTTTATAGTTCTTTTCCTGCTGACTCTAGGGATATGACATGTACGCGTAATTCTCAGCCTGGTCTTAAAAGTTAGTTTAGTCATGAAGCAATGAAATAATTTTGAAGATGATAGGGACAGTTGAAGGAAATAAGTGAAGGCATTTTGAGATCACTTAAAGCCCGAATTGTGTGAAACAGGGGCAGATAGAACATAAAGAAGATACTTCGAAAGATGGTACAAGGTTCTAGGAAATGGCATGAAAAGTTGCCCTTTGCTTTGCTGGGTTACCGCACTATTGTTTGCACTTCAATAGGTGTAACTCTGTATTTGTTGGTATATGGTATGGAAGCGGTGATACCCGCGGAAGTTGAAATTACATCCCTTGGATTGGTTTTGAAGCTGAAATTGATGATGATGAGTTGGTCAAAACCCGTTTGGAGCAATTAAGTCTGATTGACGAAAAAAAGATTGGCGGCAATGTGTCATGGTCAGTTGTATCATAAAAGAATGGCAAGAGCATACAACAAGAAGGGGCGTCCCCCGAAATTTGAAGTGAGTCAGCAAGTATTGAAATGCATCCTGTCGCATCAGGCTGAAGCTAAAGCCAAGTTTGCCCCAAATTGGCAGAGGCCGTGTTGGTAACGAGAGTATTGTCCAATGGTGCTCTGTATTTAACAGATGTAGAAGGCAAATGTGTGGATATGGATATCAATTCTGATGTAGTTAAAAGATATTATGTATGATTTCTTTGGTTTGTTTAATTGTGTTGTTTGTATTCGGTATGCTTTGAAGATTGGAATGATGAAGGTATTTTATTCTGCTATCTAAACACTTTATCCTTTGTTACTCATTTGAGCCTTATATATTTTCTTTCGCATCCCTTTTTGGAATCAGAAGCAGAGTTTAGAAATACGGATACAGAATAAAAAAAGAGAGAGAAAAGAGGAAAAGAGAAGAGAAAAAGAGAAAGAAAAAATGGGAAAAGAGTAAATAAAAGAAAAGAAAAAAAAAAGAAAAAAAAAAGAGAAAAGCGCAAAAAAACAACGCAATTCCTGTGTCATGAACTACGTTCGACCTGATTCCTTTTAAGGATACGTAGGTAGCCTCACGGTTCGGTCCCATCAAAATAAAAAATTCAAAAGTCCCCAAGCAAAAAAACAGGGGCAGTTGTGGTTGTTGTAAGAGATCTGGTTCCAAAAGTTGTAATTTTGAGCTCTTTTAAGCTGTTTTTGAGCCTTTATGATACCCTTTCTTTATAATCCTATCCAAAAGCCTACAGTACGGTCCAAAGAAAGACCTTCCAATCAATATTTGAGTAGTGCCAAGGCAAGCGAGTTAGAGGTATGATTCATATCATGGGCAACACTCCGTTCTACACAAGGAAAACAAAAATGAGAGAGTCTTATCGATGAAAACCTTCACAGGCACCATAAGGCGATGGTGAGTTGAGAGAAAGAACAAAATGAGAAAGGCTTGATGGTGAAAACCCTTCTAACACTACAAGTCGAATAAGGATCGTGAATCAGATTGGAAAATCAGAGCATTGAAGCCCAGTTTCACGGTTTAGGGGTACAACAAGAGTTGAACATCAGACTTGCTTGACAGATTAGGCCACTTAATCCAAATGTGCATGTCATGGTCATTAGAGTTGGTATCCACATCTGATAAGTTTCTACTTTGTACTTTTCTTGTTAGGAATCATCTCTTTCCATTGTCATTTACTTTGTTCCTTTTGTCTTGTTTACTTCCTCTTCCTAAGTCTGTTTGGTTAGAACAAGTGAGAAATGACTTCAAAATTTGCTACCAGCTTTCCAATTGCACAAACGGAGTCTGGCTAGCACATCAAAGTGACATAAGTCAGGAAAGAGTAGTAGGCACACTGAGTTGGCAACAATCAACGTGTTTTGTGATTCATGTAAAATACAAAGGTTCGGTATAGGTCAATTCATGAGAAAAATGCAACAGATAGAAGGTATTGAGTTTGAATGAATCAGAGGTATTGTCTGTGGTAAAGGTGACAGAGAAAGTGGTTAGTCAATAAATAATCAATGTCTTTCAAGTTGAAATCAAAGTTATCATGGCAAGTGAAGGAGAAATTGCCCTCAAAGTCAAGGCCACAAACCAACCACCATGTTTAAACTTACAAGTTTTCTTTGTCTAAAACACGGATGAAAGCTATATTCATATCAAAGCTTGGAAGCTTGAATTTTTCAGGTGTAATGCCTAGTTCTACTTACGCAAAGTCTATTGAGAAGATCACACATCACCCCTAGGAGACGCACTTCCTAGCGTGGGTCTTTCAAGTTATGTTTTGTTTTAGGAGACGCACTTCCTAGTTTGAGTCATTGAAGTTTTTACCCTTAGGAGACACACTTCCTAGTCTGTGTCTTTCAAATTATATTTTATTTTAGGAGATGCACTTCCTAAATTGAGATTTTACCCATAGGAGATACACTTCCTGGTTTGGGTCATTTAAGTTCATTCATAGGAGAGCACTTCCTAGCTTGAGCCATTGAAGTGTAACCCCTAGGAGATGCATTTCCTAAATGGATAGTTCATTCGTAGGAGACACACTTCCTAGTTTCGTGTCATTGAAGTTTCACCCTTAGGAGACGCACTTCCTTGTCTGGGTATTTTAGGTTATATTTTTGTTTTAGGAGACGCACTTCCTACATTAATATTTTACCTTTAGGAGACTCACTTCCTAGTTTGAGTCATTGAAGTTTCACCCCTAGGAGACGCACTTCCTAGTCTGGATCTTTCAGGATACACTTTCAGGAGATGCACTTCCTAAATTGAGATTTCACCCCTAGGAGACACACTTCCTAGTCTAGGTTTTTCAGGATATACTTTCAGGAGACGCACTTCCTAAATTGAGATTTTACCCCTATGAGATGCACTTCCTAGTGTGAGTCATACAAGTTTTACCCCTAGGAGATGCACTTCCTAGTTTGGTTCATTCAAGTTTCACCCGTAAGAGACGCACTTCCTGATCTGGGTCTTTCAGGTTTTATTTTTAGCGGACGCATTTTGCTGGTCAAAGTTTCTTGGTCTTACTCACAGGAGATGCGCATCCTACTCAAGTCTCTAATTTACTTTCATCATTGCATCAATAGCATAAGTGATTTACAGTTTTGCTAACAACTCACAAATCTTTCGAGTGCAAACTGGGGCGGAAAATTTTGTTTATTTTGTTGTTTTGATTGAAGGCACCCACTTGGAGAACAAGGAAATTTGTTTCAGAATTATTTCAAGTTTCAAGGGAAAGCAGTTTTGAAGGAAGACGGGTCAAGTTCAGCAAATTAGGTGTCCACCTAGAGAACAAGGGAAGACAGTTCAAGTTTCAAAGGAAAGCAGTCCAAGTTTCAAGGGAATACAGTTCAAGTATTTGGAAATCAGGCGCCGACCTGGAGAACAAGGGAATATAGTTCAAGTTTTGGCAATCAAGTGCCCACCCGGAGAACAAGGGAATACAGTTCAAGTTTTGGCAATCAGGTGCCCACCCGGAGAACAAGGGAATACAATTCAAGTTTTGGCAATCAGGCGCCCACCTGGAGAACAAGGGAATACAGTTAAAGTTTTGGCAATCAGGCGCCCACCTGGAGAACAAGGGAATACAGTTCAAGTTTTGGTAATCAGGCGCCCACCCGGAGAACAAGGGAATACAGTTAAAGTTTTGGAAATTAGGCCCCCACCTAGAGAACAAGGGAATATAGTTCAAGTTTTGACAATCAGGCGCCCACTTGGAGAACAAGGGAAGTCATTTCAGAATTCAATTCAAGCTAGAAGTAGCAAAAGCTCGCGGCAAGAATGCGAGTCAACAGTCCGAGATGATCAACAAAAGTTAGTCACAATCCAGAATAAAAAAAAAAGAAAGGAAAAGCAAGAAGTGAATCCAAATGCAGAAGTAGATGAAAGATGTGATCTGCTCAAAACATGGCTGAGGTCACAAGCACTGCATGTCCGATCTTGATACGAAAAAGCTAAAGAAGAATGAACTAGCACCTACAGCTAACAGACGTCAAGGTTCAAATCTAAAGTCTGCATGAAGAACCACTCAAGACTCAAGATCAAGCTTCAGAAGACTTATAGATAGGAATCTTGTAACTCGTAGTTTACAGGCTTAGTTAGTCTTTTTCATTTTGATTTTTATGTAATAACAGGAACCGCGGACCAAAAACTCTACGGCACCTCAATCGGCTCTCCACCTCGGTACTCCATCACTGTTCCTAATTCTGAACTACACGTGGCCTGATTCCTTTATAGCCAAGGATATATAGGCATCTCAAATACTAGGGCTCGGTCATATTCTCCTTCCTCTTAGTTTTTGGTCTCCTTAAATAAGGGTCGGGTCAAAAAACCTATCTAGTTGTTCTTTGTCTGAAAACTCTTCGCGTTTCCAGTAAAAGAGGGACAGTTGTTGACATGTGATTATTGAAGCTCCCCGAGATGTCACCCATTTTAGCATAAAATATTTAGTTTAGGCCTAATATCGATATTTCAATTAGTTTTGACTCTTTTACTTTATTTTATCAAAAAACAAAAATTACAAAAATATTTCTTCTTTTTAGTTGCTTTTAGTTTATATACCTTCCATAAAACTAAAAAAATACAAAAAATAATACCTTATTTTTATCTGAAAATACCAACAAAAAAATAGGTTTGTTTTAAAGAATAGTATTATTTTAATAGCTATTTTATTTAAGTAAGATTAATTAGTAAATAAGGTAGTATTTTAGTCTTGTTCACGGAAAAAGAATAAAATTTGGGCTCAAACGACCCATTTTTAGGCCTAATTTTTGGACCTAGCCTATAACAACCCAAGCCCAATACCCCTAAAACCCTAGAAAAAACTACAAAAACTAACCTAGACCTAGACTTTAGCTATCAGCCATTTTTTCATTTTAGAGGACCTACACAAAAGGTTAAGCTTCTTCATTATCTTCATGAAGACTTAACACCACAAAGCCCTAGCAACCTAGCTCCATCCCCATGTCAGCCGCAACACCATCACGCCAACCACCCAACTGCCACCCCTGAACCCTCATGCCAACCACGCAAACAACCAGTCGCAGAACACGACCCCCTCCCCCCTGCCGCCAGAACTTTATCTTCTTCAGCAGAACCCAAACGTCACCCTCACCTCAGAACATCTCCTTAACCAAAACCCCAATCTCACCCATGGAAAACCTGTAAAACCTCACAAAAACTCCAGCCATAAACCCTTGACTCCACCTCAAATTCTCCATCGAAAAACTCCAGCCATACACCTTTTACTCCACCTCAAAACCACCATCAAAGCAACGTGAAACAGACCGAAACAACTCCAAAATCATGAGCTACTGTCATGGAGATCTTTGGGTCGGTTTTCTGGTTTAGTTTGAGTTTTCCGACGAGTTTCGAGTGCGATTTGGAGTCGAGAAAAACAAAACAAGATTTTTGGGGCCGTCGCTTATCATTCTGAGTTCGTCGTCGTTCGAGGTTCACGGTGGAGTTCCCTGTTACTGTCGCAGTTCGAATTTGACTTGTAATTTCTTGCAAATCAAACTAATTAAAGAAATATTGCTCAGGTCAATCCCTTTTTCTTTCTATCTTTGTTTCTATGTTCGAAATATAATTGGAGCCTAAGGTATAGAGATGTAAGAATCTGGAAACTACTTGGGTCGTGAGGGGAATATCAGTGGATCACAAGTTAAGTGAGGTTTGCTTAGTTATTAATGTGGATATGCTTACATGTTTTTATACATTAGAATTCAATTAAGTGTTTTATTCTTTTGGTTGAATTAAGGGTTGTGTAGTGCCAATGGTATGACTTACACTTTGATGAATTCTATAACTGTTAGGAGAATTATGAGTTGGGGATATGCTTACCTATGGTTCATACTAGCATTTGGTCTATTTGAGTGAAATCGGATCTACAATTAAAAAATGTGTTTCGAATCCTTGTTCAATACTCACTTAGTTGAAATGAGTGATAATGAGAAAGTAAATTTGGCGATACACTCTTTTAACAATTGCTTTCACTGATGGGTGCTCGTATAAATAACATCAGATGATGAACACCGTAGTTGGTTTAGGTGCGATTAATGATAATCATCGTAACTACGGGTACGGTTCCCGTGACGTAGTTGCGATACACAATTTCCAAATCCGGGTGTACATTTCATGAGATCCGACTTCAATTTCCAATAATGTTTAATAAACAAATATGTCGTGAACTATAGGTGCATTTCATGTAGCGTGGTTTACGATGTGTTTTCAAAAGCAAACAAGTGTACGGCAAATTATGAATTTTCTTAAAAACATTAAAAGCGGTTAGAAAGTTAAAAATGCACATAGGTTTAAAATATATAATTAATCAGATAATTAGGCCAATAATAATAGTTGAGCGACCATGCTAAAATCACGGAGCCCGGGAATGCCTAACACCTTCTCCCAGGTTAACAGAATTCTTTACCCGGATTTCTGTGTTCGCAGACCATAAATAAGAGTCAACTTCCTCGATTCGGGATTCTAAATCGGTGACATGGGACACCATAAATTTTTCCAAGTGGCGACTCTGAATAAATAAATAATCTCGTTTCGATTGTCACTTAAATTGGAAAAAACTCCCTTATACTCCCTTTCGGGGTGGTAAAAAGGAGGTGTGACACCGACCATCCGTTGGGCCTTCAAGTATGAAATCACTCGGTTGGGAACATAGTCTAGAGAATCTCTCCACTCAATCCTTGGCAACCCTGGCATTGCCAATGTCACGGTCTTAGCGTGACAATCCATAATAGTATGACATGGAGACAACCAATCCATACCCAAGTTCACGTTGAGATCAACCATACTAAGCAGCAAGAAATCAACTCTAGTCTCCAATCCCCCAGTAGTCACTACACACGACTGAAATACACGATCCACTACAACAGTATCGCCCACTAGCATAGATACATAAATAGATGAAACTAAGGACTCACGGGGCATATCCAGGTAATGAGCAAAATATGATGAGACATACGAATAAGTGGAACTATGGTCAAATAATATAGAAGCATCCTTGTGGCATACTAAGACAATACTTGTGATCTCTATGTCTAAAACAATGACATCTGGTCTAGCAAGAAGAGCATAGAATCGGGCCTGGCCGCCACCAGATCGGTCTCCCCCTCTATGGTGACCCCTAGATTCCGGAGCCCCATCCCGAGTTGGTTGAGCGGGTGGTGAAGTAACTGATGTTGAAGTCGTAGGCTAACTCCTCTGCAGAGTTGGACCTCCCAAGAGGCGGGGACACTGCCTCCTAATATGACCAAGCTCCCCACGCTCATAGCACCCCGATCTGACAATGGTGGTGGGGACTAAAAGGAACCCCGAGCACCGGGATAACTGCTAGAAGGACCCAGCATAGACGAACCCTAAACTGATGGAGCAGAGGATGAACTTTAAGCTTAAAGGGCACTGAGGGATGACTGACCCTGATGAGAACTATATGTACCATGGCTGGATGATGCACCACGGTGAACTAGGCGAGCCGTCTGAGCATGTCGGTAGGGATGACCCCTGTCACGGTAGAACTGACCCCCATAAGGAACACCGATGAAACCTCCCGATCCACGAGGCCTCTTGGCCTCTATCTCACCCTACTCCGGACTGCAGACCATCTTTATCTGCTGAACAATATCGACAACCTCATTGAAAGCAGTACCACATACCCTCGCTCGAGTCATAAGCAACCGCAACTGATATGTGAGACCATCAATGGACCTCCTGATCCTCTCCCTATCAGTGGGAACCAACCAAACTGCATGATGGGACAACTCAGAAAACCTCATCTCGTACTACATCACAGGCATGCCATCCTGATGTAACGGCTCAAATTGTCTGCGCAGCTCCTCTCTACGAGACTACGGCACAAAATGTCTCCAAAAAGAGAACGGAGAACTCATGCCATGTAAGTGGTGTTGCACCAATCAGTTTGCGCCTCTCATAGGCCTCCCATTATCTGAAGGCAACCCCTAGTGAAATAAAAAGTAGTGAACAAGACCCCACTGGTCTCTAGAATACCTGTGGTATGAAGAATCCTCTGACACTTGTCCAAGAAACCCTGATCATCCTCCGACTCTACCTTATTGAAAGATGGAGGCTGGATCCTCCTAAACCTCTCTAATCTCCTCTACTTATCATCAGTCATAATAGGGGCCACATGGGTCTGAGAAGCTGCAACCGGCCGAGATGGTAGTGCCCCCAATATCTGGAGTCCCTGCATCACCTGCTCTAGTGTGTGAGCGGTGGGAGTCTGAGTACCTCCCCCGGCTTGAGATGTGGTTGTTGCAGCTGGAACAGAGACCGTTTGAGCAAGACTGGTGCAAACGGTCATAATTTGAGCCAAGGCCTCCTGAAGGCCTGGAATCACGATGGGCATAGCTGGTGCCTGAGCTGGCCCCACTGGCTCAACTGTAGTTGGTATCTGCTCCTGATCTGGAGCAACTGGTGGGTATGCACGTGTTGCCCTAGCAGATGTACGAGCTGCATCTTTGCCCCTACCGCGGCCTCTACCGCGACATCCGCCTCTTGCGGCCCCAACTGGTGGTACTGGTGGTTGTCTATACTATATGGTAGCGCATGCCCTTGCAATCTGTGAGAGAATAGAATGATAGAAGTTTAGTCATCGGAATTAACAAATTCGCACGACAAGAATACAAGAATGTAAAGTTTCATAAGGATTCGGCAGCCTCTCGAAGAAAAGTACAGATGTCTCTGTACCGATCCGCAAGACTCTACTAAACATGATCTTGACTCATGAGACCTATGTAACTTAGGCTCTGATACCAACTTGTCACGACCCAAAATCCTAACATGTAGTGATGGCACCTAACGTGGTACTAGGTAAGCCGACATTTCAAAAATATACCCAACATTTAACAGAAAATGAATGAAAGTAGTTTTAAATAGCAAAAAAATTCATAAACGGGGTAGAACCCAAAATATAATGCGGAAACTCCCAAACACCGGGGTATCCTTGAGTACATGAGCATCTAAATACCACAAGTCTAGAAAATACTCTCAAACGTAGTCCAAAACTAAATACAATAAGCGGAAAAGGTAGGGAAGGAGAAACAAGGTCTGTGAAGCACCACGCAGCTACCTTGGAATCTCCTAGAAGATCAACTGCACGATGAAATCAACACCCACCGTGTCCGGAAATACCTGGATCTGCACACGAAGTGCAGGGTGTAGCGTGAGTACAAACAACTCAGCAAGTAACAATACTAAATAAAGAACTGAAAGTAGTGACAAGCTCTGCAATTATAGTTCAACTTTAGTAATTTCAACATAGGAAAATAAGCATGCTTTCAAGTTCGACAATTTAGGCCAAATCAGTTACCTCATATCGAATTCAAGTAAAAAGGAATATAACATCTTTCAGAAAACTTTCAGATAGTGATATATGGCAGCTAAGTGCAACAATAATGAAATCAAAAACATCCTCTCAGAGCAACAGTTACTCAATCTTTCTCAAAAGCTCAGCACTCGACACTCAACACTAGTACTCAATAGGTACATGCACTTACTAGGGTATGTACAGACTCCGGAGGGGCTCCTTCTGTCCAAGCGTTATATCGTTGCAGTTTGCAGCCTGATCCTATAAATATATATAAACTATAAGGCTCGTTGCGACGCACAACCCAATCCAATCATATACAGCCCTAAGGCTCATTGCAGCATGCAACCCGATCCATATTTATATACAGCCCTAAGGCTCGTTTCAGCGTCCAAGCCCATCCACATATATACATATCACTCACAGCTCAATACTCAAGCCCTAACTTAGTCACCAACCTCTTAGATCTTTCGCGCTCTCAGAAATTATAAAAATCAGCCCAAACGGAAATGATGTAATGTATCAAGAAAAAACAAGAAGAGAATGAGATATGATATGCAATTAAAACTGTGACTGAGTACAAGACAATAATTAGTAAATAATTCAACAAGTACACGACCTCAGTAGGTCCCTACAGTACCAACATTTAGTCTAAACATGATTTCTAACATGATTTGCAGTCAAATTTCTATAATACATAAAGAGCATATAGCTAACAACAGATTATTCAACTTCACAGTTCCACGGAATGGACCAAGTCACAATTTCCATGGTGCACGCCCACACGCCTATCCCCTAGCATGTGCGTCACCTCCAAACCAATCACAAGACATATAATACGGGGTTTCATACCCTCAAAACCAGATTTAGAACTGTTACTTACCTCAATCCGAGCAAAACTCTACTCCAACACACCTTTGCCTCGCAAATTGGCCTCGAAATGTCCTGAATCTAGCCACAAGAAATATAATACAATAAATACGGGCTAAAGAAATTAATTCCATAATAAAATATGAATCTATTAATCAAAAATATGAAATCGGCTCAAAGCTGGCCCACAGGCCCACGTCTCGAAACCCAAAAAAATCACAAAACCCAAAAGTCTATTCAACCACGAGCCAAACAGGCAAATTTTATCAAAATCTGACACCAAATCTCCACCCAAATCCCAAATCGAACTCTCCAAATCCCTAGCCTCAAATCCCCAAATTTCACCTCAAAACCACAAAATCTAGGTGGAAAAATTAGTGGGGACACAAGATTATTGATCAAAAATGAGCACAAGGAGCTTATCTCAAGAATCCCCTCAAAAATCCTCTCAAGAATCGCCAAAACCCGAGCTCAAAATGTTTGAAATGGTGAAAATCTCGGAACCCACATTTTTATATGTTCTGTCCAGACTTTCCGCACCTGCGATAACCTAGCCGCTTTTGCGGCATTGTAGAAGCAACCGACCAACCTCATCTACAGTTCCTTCCACTCCCGCGGTCCCTCTCTACGCTCTTGTGGACTCGCTTCTGCTAGCGTTGAGCCCGCTTCTGCGGAACCCAGTCCACTGACCATTTCCGCTTTTGTGGTACCCCAGCCGCATCTGTGGTCACGTAGGTGCAGCAAAACCTTCACACTTGTGGACAATGCTCACACCTCTCCAAACTTTGCATCTGCGCTGCCCTCCTCGCACCTGCGATCAAAGCTCCACATGTGTGGTTACACCAGCTGAACCCAAACTTCAGCAGTCTTCAACTTCAAACCTTGGTCCGAAAACTATCCGAAATCTACCCGAGGCCCCCAGGACCTCAACCAAATATACCAACAAGTCCTAAAATATAGTACGAACTTAGTCGAATCCTCAAATCACCTCAAGCAACGTCAAAAACATGAATCGCACATAGATTCAAGCCTAATGAACTTTGAACTTCCAATTTCTACAACTGATGTCGAAACATATCAAATGGTGTCCGATTGACCCCAAATTTTGCATATAAGTCACAAATGATACCACGGACCTACTCTAACTTTCGGAGTCGGAATCCGACTCCTATATCAAAAAGTCCACTCCCGATCAAACTTTCCAAATATTCAACTTTCACCATTTCAAGCCTAATTCTACTACGGACCTCCAAATCACAATCCGGACACGCTCCTAAGTCTAGAATCACCCAACGGAACTAATGGAACCATCAAAACTCCATTCCGATGTCGTTTACACATAAGTCAATATTCAGTTAACTTTTCCAACTTAAGCTTCCAACTTTGAGACTAAGTGCCTTAATTCATTCTGAAATCCTTTCGAACCCGAACTGACTCCCCCGATAAGTCATATAATAGCTATAAAGTACAAAATGAGCAGAAAATGAGGGAATGAGGCTACAATACTCAAAATAATCGGTCAAATCGTTATAAGAGTTCGTAAGGAGCTTTCTTTAATATTGGTCTGATCATGCATATATTGATGACATGGCATGTTGTAATTATAGCTACTTCCCAGAAGTGATGTGATAGTGAGATTTGTGCATTCATTATTCTGGCTATGTATTGAGTGTCTTGCCATTCCTTTCAACTACCCCATTTTGTTGAGGTGATCTTGGGGACAAGAAGTTGTGTGTGATTCCATGCTCATTATAGAAGGTTTCAAAAGCATTGCTTTCAAATTCTCCTACATGATCACTCTTTATAGTGGAAATACAGAGACCTCTTTCACGCTGCACTTTCTTGCAAAATGCTTCAAAATTCTTTTGTGCCTCACCCTTGTAACTGTTGATACCCAACTTTTTCCTGTATTTTTATGTACAAAATACCTTTCAAAATAGCATGTATATGCATATATAGGTATGTCCCAAGGTCCAATTGTTTTCCCTAATTTTTCAAGGATTTTTAAATAAATTTACTGCCCTATTTTATCAAGAAAACCCCAATAATTATCCTCAAAATTATCATTTTGATGATTCATTTATTGGAGTCTCATGTTTATACTGAAACATGGCTAAGATATTTTTTATATATACTTTTTTACAAATTTATTTGGTATTTTAAGGATACAATTGCATAATTGCAATATTAGCCATTTTTAGGTTTAAATTCGTCTCGTGTTTATAAAATAGGGTCTTATATTTTTAAATTGTTAATTTATATTATAAACCATTTTAGCACTTTCAATTTGTTTTCAAAAATTCATTTACTATTTTTATAAATTAAATGGGAAAAAAGGGGCTATTTAACTTATAACCAGATTTGGCTTTATAATCTAGCCTAAATTACACCAGACCCCAACCCAAATTAAACCAGTGCAAAGACCCAAGCCCAATCCCAAAATCTACCCGACCCAAACCGGATTAAATCTTGGCCGTTGATCAAAATTGATCAACGGCCCAGATTCACTCTTGCCAAATTAAACCCAAATGACCCCCTCCCAAACCCCTCTTATTCATTACTCAACCGACTCTCTTCTCTCTCTCTCTCTATCTCTGGTTCTCTCTAGAACCTTCCCCCTTCCCCTCCGCTCCGATGAGCTCCACTCGCCTTCTCCGACCACCTCCTGGCCTGAATCCACAGTGGTCTAACCACCTACCAGCCTTCTGTGGTTCCTAGATGCTTGGTTACTAAAGACTCATGACTTGACCACGAAGAAGCTGGGTCCAGACCTTGTTTGATTCGAGTTCCATGGCTACTTCCGGCAAGCCATGTCTGTTCGAGCCTGGCCTCGACTCCTCCTGTTTAGATCAACGACGATCCAAGTCTTTCTCACCGTTTGGGTTCCTCTGAAGCCCTAGCTTTTGAGGTTCTTCTGATTTCCTTAGATTTGTTCTAGATCCATGTTTTCCCTAAGCTTTTAAACGATTTTCTGATATTTCTTTCAAAGTTATGCTTTCAAAGCCTTTATTTTTTGATCTAGGGTTTTTAGATATTTCTCTGATTTTTCTTTTATTTTGTGTGCTTCTTCTACTATGTTTATTCTACTGTGTTCTTTGTGTTTCTTCTACTACATCTCTTCTACAGTGTTATCGATAAGTTTATGCTGCCATGTTCTTATCAGTTTCCTCTACTGTGTTTTGAAGTTTCTGCTACAATGGTCTTAATCAGTTTCTTCTGCTATGTTTCTCATTAGCTTCTTCTACTATGTTTCTTTTACTGTGTCTCGCATGTTGTTCTTTTACTATGCTTCTCATGAGTTTCTACTACTAAAAAAGCATGGTAAAGGTCTCAGTTCCTTTCTGAGACCACTGAACCTGTTTCAATTAGTATCTTTTCCCTTAATCACTTGCCATTTCGCCTCTGCACTCGGTTAATGGCAAGAACCCTAAATTTAGGAGTTCATCCTAGTTTTGAGACCCTTGGCTATGTGATTTTCTTGCTCTTCATCTTTGAACTTGTTTAATTTAGAAAACCTAACTCTTCTGGACCTATTTCGAGTTTTCTAAATTTGTTAACTGAGTCTTGAAATCTCTGTTTCTTTAAGCGATTCTGATATTTCTATTAAAACTCTTCTAAGGTCCTTGTACTGGACCCTTTGTATGCTATTTGATACTATCTCTTCTAACCTATGTGACTACCTACTGATTTTGCAATGGCATGACGTTTTCTTTGCTCTAAATTCAACCTAGCATATTTGTGTGCTCTTTATATATGCTGAACTTCCCTCTAAAAATGGCTTTCAATTTTGATTGATTTCAGACTTCCCTTGTATAAGTTTGATTGATTTCTTTCCTTATTTGCTGATTTCCCTTTTACTTGATTTGAGTCGAAAAATTTCCTTAGCCCATTCATGAGCCAGTAATTTCAAACCTCTAACCCCTTGATTTACTGTGTACTGATTGATCCTTACCTTATTTGTTTTATCCGTATATTTCAAAATTCTTCACTTAATTAAAACTCTTATGTATTTACCCCTAATTGCCTACTTTGCACAAGATGTTCATTTGATTTCTTTCCTTAAACAGTTTTACCGTTTGAATCTGAAATTCTTAATTAAAGGAAGTCTTGTATTGATTGATTTTTAATTGATAACCAGTTCCTTAATTGTTTTCTTACCTTATTTCTGCCCGTTTTTCACACTATAAATATCGACTATTTCATTGACACAAAGACATCAATCCATCACTCGTAGTCTTTCTGAACTTATACTTGCACTCAAAGTATTCTCTCTTGTTGCTCAAACTAGTGGCCTGTTTACAAGACCTACTGCCTGCTTTTCTCTATTTACTTCTTTGAAACTGGTATGTCCTGATTTAAGATTTCAACTTCACAACAATGTGTTTATTTATTACTTTTTGTTTCCCTGTCTGCTTGTTGCTTCTGTATAGTTCAACACTTGCTCTAGCATATTGATTTCTTTCTGCCTGCTCTATTATGAATCCCAAACCCCTACCCCCTATGTATTTAAGTTATGGTTTGAGGCATGTCAATACTGCAAGTTATTGTCCATGAATCAAACTCGATCCCTTGGGATCCTAGCCTCTAAATAGTGTGTTCTGGCAGGTTTGAGAGTATGCTAGCATCCTCCATTGCTGAGCATGCTTGAAACTTGCCCTTGCCTAAGCAATAGGCTCTTTACAATCTCCCTATTCCATATTCGCATATGTGTACTTATTTGTAGTTGTTTCCCTCTCTCTTTCCCCTTTCAGAATTATGTTTCTGCACTTGCACCCTCTCTTAGTCTTTAAGTTCTGCCCCCACTCTTGTGAGCCTTGCCTTGGGACCCTTTGATTTCCCTATGAACTTGGACACTTGAGGGTTGGCCTTTCCACACTACACTTGTCCTAATCTGATAATACATTTGGGTGTGAGCAACGCCCGGAGTCCCATTGAGGCTCTTAGGGAACATTGACACATCCAAATGGGAGAAAAGCTTTAGATCATGATTTGTTGGAGTTGGTTTACCTCATATTTCAAACATGAAGTCTGAATCAGGCTCTCCTTTGGTTGTACTTTATATTTTCTGATATTTTTTTTATTTCGGGCTGTAATAATTTGTAATAAACTCTTGGGGATGGCTAGTGAAAAGGACGGGTAACTATGTATACAAAGGGTAGATACCATGCCTATAGGTCATTCTGAATTCTGCATTCTCACGTAGATACTATGCCTACAGGTCATTCTAAATTCTACCTTCTCACATAGATACTATGTCTATAGGTGTTTTGAATTCTGCACATTCAAATGCATATAGAAAGCATGCCTATAAGGGATTCTGAATGTCCATTTTCACATAGAAATCATAATCATAGGATTATTGCATTTGTATAGATATTATGCTCATAGCTTTTAAACAAATGCTGCATCTAGATATCATGCTCATAGGTTTTTTTGTCAGTTAGATACCATGTTTATAGGTTAAAACCAGTCTTATGCATTTAGATATCATGTCTATAAGGCTTCTGCATTTTTACCATGTCTACAAAAGGCTTAAAATCAACTACGCGTAGAAAGCATGTCTATAGGAAATCCTAATCGAATCTGAATCGCTTCATTCACGTATAGAGCTAAAACCAGTAATAGTAAGTACCATTAGTTGCAAAATTTATAACCTTCGTTAAAACTTGCCTTTTCTTTTGACTACCATATTCAGTTAATTTTTTAGACCTTGTTATTGCATTGCTTTCTGAATTCAGTAGATGTTATGCCCATAGGATCCTTGTCCAACACTTAGGCAAGCCTTAGGGTAAAGTTATAAATTTAATCTGTTCTATTAACTACAACCAGAAGGCAAGCCTAATTACGTGCTTCTTTGTTTAGAGGAGGTGTATCTGAGCCCTTTTTGCTTGTTATGTGCTTTCCCCCCAATTTGCTATACATGTTTTGTGTGTCGCCTTAAAATTTTGCCTTTGAAACTACAAATAAGCCTAATACCCCTCCCCTTTAGGATTAGTAGTCCTAAATGCCTCCGGTACTGATAGGATTGGGACGGGTAATATCATGTAATAAGTAAAACGAGACCATTCCGCACTTTAATACCTTAACGGGGTGGGAAGGGTAGATATGGATATAATGATCACGCGATAATGTCACGTGTAGCCCCTCATTGAGGAGTGATTACGGGCATTGTGTGGGGTGATCCATATTATTAATAAACCTAGGACCCCCTTTCCCTTTGTTTCTTTGTTTCTTCTAAAGATTTCAAACTATGTCTTTAAGAAAAATCAGTTTTCTTTTAGTTCTTTCCAACTTTGTTTATTTGTCAACCATTATGTGAAAATCCCCTCTTATTTGAAGTTTCATTTGCTTACATGTTATTTACACCTAAAGTCACAACAATAGTCTGGTCGGAAACTACACTAGTGGATCCTGAGGGGTGCCTAACACCTTCCCATTGGGATAATTTCAAACCCTTACCCAATCTCTGGTTACTCAAATCAGAACCTTCTTGGTGTCCTAATGGACCTTAATCATTAGGTGTCAACTCTTCAATTCAAACCCAAATTCCCAAAAGGGAATGAGTTGCCCTCCCAAATGTCATAAATCCGATTTCGCGAGAAAAAGGGGGCACGACAGCATGGCGACTCTGCTGGGGATCTTTTAGGGGCTTTTAGCATTTCAGACTATTACTGTGGCATGGCATTTTCTTTATATGCCTTTATTTATTTAAAACCTTTAAGCATTCAATTCCCCTTTTCAACTACAAAACTGACTTGTTTTTTGTTTCTTTCCTTTATTTCTTTTTTTGATTACCTTTACTGCTTTTCTTTATTACTGCTTTAAATTATGAAGAACTGTTGTATTTACTGCTTTCTCAACGTGCAAATACATGAAAACCTACTTTAGTTATTGCATAAACATGTTTCCAACATCATATTCCACTCATGCCAAACAAAATACCATAGCAACGCTTATAATGAGTGGTTGCGCTCTTCCGATGTTATCACCCCTAAATCCAACAAAGGCATATTTGTGGTAAAACTAGTTGATCAACGGTGTAGTCGACGGTTCCACACCTTTCCCTCTTGAGTTATCTGCTCAAGGGCACCAGTCTAAAACCCCATAGAAACCTCACTCTGTTTAAACTGTGCATGCATCATGGTCAAACCTAGCCAAGTCAGTTATGTTGTCCGCATAATGACTCTTTAAGATAGCCTTGTCCAAAGTCCACTGGGCTTCCCTAAACCCAAATGGACATCTCCACGTTCTGTGCATTTATTTAGAGAAGTAAATGCTTCATGCTAATTGTTGATGTTAAATAGTCGAGTCTGGTGGGGGTAGGGTCTTAACCCTTTTGTTTTACAGAAAATGAAGAATGAGGTCCCCAACTTTGGTATGGTTAGCATACCCTCACTCTTGCTAGACTGGTAGAGGAGTCCTCCATCAAATGACCAAATCAATGAGTGGAAAGAGAGGGCCGCCAAAGCTAGAAAAAATATGGAATATCTGGAATACAGTCTGCTGAAATTGAAAGGAAAAGCAAGGAAAAAAGTCACCGACTACCAGAACGCTGAGGGAAACGAAGGAGAACACCTGGCAAAGGCATGTTTACTAGTAAACCTACGCGAACTGGAGGATCTGATCAATGAGAGAATTCAACCTGAGGAAGGTCCTTCTAGGACCAAGTAGATAGGAGTTTTTCCTTTTTTGCTTTACAAAATGTAATAAGACCAATGGCCATTAGTGACTTTTATTTCTTGCTTATTTAGTGTCGATTTGGGATTTGTCCGTTTTTATCAATAAAATGAGGCATTTAGCATTCTAAGTTCTCCAAGTCAATTTGTCGCTAGGTCTACCTCGGGCACAAAGAGGTCCCCAAATTAGGACTCGATTTACATTCCCGCACTATGTGTTTAAATATCGCAATACGTTTATACTAGTCACTAACTTGATTACCTTTTGTTTTTATTTTTGCTTTTGTTTTATTATTCCCCTCCCTAAAGGTTAGTTCGTACACTCTAGCAACATCATCCTATTCAACGAGATCCAGGGTCCCTCCACCCACTCCTCCTCTAGGTCCTGTCACAAACAAGAACAAAGGCAAGATGGAAGATTTGAACAACGTCAGAAAGGAGAATTCAACTGAACGGGTAGAGGCCATTAATGGCCATGGTACTCAGGTTCCTAAAGAGAATGTGTCACAACTAGAATAGAAGTTGTTGAATTCCAAGAAGAACTCGATCAGGTTCGGAATCTGGCAAGCCTGTCATTTTCCCTCAGCACCCCAGATATCAACTTTCCCCACACTCAAAACCCTACACCTCCTCAAAATATCCCAAAGCAACAGAATCATCCCGTTCCTCACCGTCACACTATTCCACAAAAGAACCAATGTAACACCTGTCATACCCCAAGCAACACTCCACTACTCATCCCAGAACCTCAGAACTCCACAAATGACCATTTCCACACACCAGGACACCATAACACTCCTATCTATGTGGGGATATGAGTACACCTGGGAAGAATTCAACAACTGGTCACCACCATAGCGCGGTCCTTACTATCCACTGGAGCAGTCAATACCACATCTGGAGTAGACCTTCCAACCGACCGATATTATTTATGGGTCAAATGTAGAGGAAGCACTAGCAGTGGTAAAGAACTTGTTCTTAGAAGACAATGACATAGACTGTTGTGTTGTTCTCGAGGAGCAGGGGGTGGAAGGCCCTTCCATACAGGCTGTGAACCGAGGGGCACGCCTCAATAACTGGACTATCAGGACAACCAAAGTCCGACGAGCCTCAGGATAGCAAGGCTAAAACAAGCATCATGCATTATTTTTATTTACTAAATGATTTTCTTCTCGCATTTTTAATTCCCGCAATAAGATCTTCAATGTTCAAAATTATGCAATTATCAAAACATTTTGACTTTTCTTATGAATCAACACTCATTATTATTTCTCTCATTACTTTACTCATATAGTATTACTATTACTTATCTTGATGAACCAATAATTGTGATGTGCAATGAGACGATGCAACAAACGGACATAGATTCAGAAGAAGATGATATACGAGAAGAGATTGTTAAAGAAGTCGAGGATTTCGAGAATAGGCCTAAGTCCAACCTAGACGAGACTAAGATTGTTAACCTGGGAGATGTAGAAAATGTCAAAGAGACACGAATTAGCATTCATTTGTCGCCATCAGAAAGGGAAGAGTACACAGAATTTCTAAGGGAATATGAGGACATATTCGCCTGGTCATATGATGACATAACTGGTCTGAGTACATCCATTGTGGCTCACAAACGGCCAACCAATCCAGCATGGCCGCCGGTAAAGCAAAAGCTCAGAATGTTTAAGCCTGACATGAGTCTGAAAATCAAGGAGAAAGTCGCTAAGCAAGTCAAAGCCAAGGTTCTCAAGATAGTAGAATACCTAACATGGTTAGCTAACATTGTTCCAGTACCAAAGAAGGACGGGAAGGTCAGAGTCTGTATCGACTACCGGGATCTCAACTGGGCCAGTCCGAAAGACGACTTCCCCTTGCCAAACATACACATCCTGATCGACAATTGTGCCAACCATGAGTTGCAGTCATTTGTAGATTGTTTTGCGGGGTATCATCAGATTCAGATCTGGATAGATGAAGAAGATGCTAAGAAAACGGCTTTCATTACGCCGTGGGGGATGTACTGTTACAAGATGATATCGTTCAGATTAAAGAATGCTGGGGCTACCTACATGAGGGCCATGACCACCATTTTCCACGATATGATACACAAAGAGATCGAAGTATATGTAGACGATGTTATCATCAAGTCCAAAAAAGCCACTAATCACATGGAAGATTTGAGGAAGTTCTTCAACAAGCTGCGAAGGTACAACCTAAAACTGAATTCTGCAAAGTGTGCATTTGGGGTTCCTGCCAGAAAACTACTTGGGTTTATTGTGAGTTGCTGAGAAATAGAATTGGATCCATCAAAAGTCAAAGCTATTTAAGAATTGTCACCGCCAAAGAACAAGGACGTAATGAGTTTCTTGGGGAGACTCAACTACATCAGCCGGTTCATAGCACAATCTACTGTCATCTGTGAGCCAATCTTCAAGATGTTGAAGAAGGACGTCGCTACCAAATGGACTGATGACTGCCAAAAGGCCTTTGACAGAATCAAGGCCTATCTATCAACACCACCAGTTCTGGTCTCGCCCGAGCCAGGTAGACCTCTATTACTCTACCTTGCGGTACTGGACGGAGCTTTCAGTTGCGTCCTAGGGCAACATGATGAGACGGGAAGGAAGGAGTAGGCCATCTATTACCTTAGCAAGAAGTTCACCCCGTACGAGGCCCGGTATTCTCTATTAGAAGGCACTTGCTACGCTCTGACTTGGGTAGCTCAGAAGTTGAGGCATTACTTCTGTGCCTATACTACATATCTCATATCAAGGATGGATCCTTTGAAGTATATTTTCCAGAAGCCCATGCCCACTGGAAAGCTAGCCAAGTGAAAAATCCTATTTAGTGAATTTGACATTGTCTATGTAACTCAGAAAGCGATCAAAGGACAGGCACTAGCAGATCACCTTGCTGAAAATCCCATGGACGGAGAGTATGAACCCCTAAAAATGTACTTTCCTAACGAAGAGGTATCATTCATAGCAGAAGATATTGCAGAATCCTATGACGGTTGGCGAATGTTTTTCGATGGAGCAGCAAATTTTAAAGGAGTCGGCATAGGAGCAATCCTAGTATCAAAAACCGGTAAGCATTATCTGGTGTCTGCCAAACTCAGGCTTCCTTGCACCAACAACATGGCCGAATACGAAGCCTGTATCTTAGGGCTCAAGATGGCCATTGACATGAACATTCAACAATTGCCAGTAATTGGGGATTTAGACTTGCTTATACACCAGGTCTGAGAAGAATGGGCGACCAAGAACTCCAAAATACTCCTTTATCTGCATCATATACAGAAATTGAGAAAGAGGTTCACAAAGACAGAATCCCAGCACGTCCCCAAAGTCCAGAATGAATTCGCCGATGCACTTGCTACCCTATCATCCATGATACAACACCCAGACAAGAACTTTATCTATCCCATTTCTGTAAAGATCCAAGATCAGCCAGCTTATTGTGCTCATGTTGAGGAAGAAGCAGATGGAAAGCCTTGGTTTCATGATATCAAGGAATATTTGACGAAAGGAGAATACCCAGAACTTGCAAAACCTACTCAGAAACGCATACTTCGGAGGTTGTCCAACAATTTCTTTCACAACGGAGGTATCCTGTATAGGAGGACTCCTGATTTGGGATTACTAAGGTGTGTCGACACGAAAAAAGCATCTAAACTGCTATAAGAAATCCATGCTGGGACATGCGGTCCATATACGAATGGTTTTGTCTTAGCCAAGAAGATACTCCGGGCTGGTTACTTTTGGATGACTATGGAAACGGACTGCATCCAGTCTGCCCAAAAATGCCACCGTTGCCAGATACATGTAGACATGATCAAGGTGCCCCCAAATGAGCTTACTGCAACAAGCTCACCATGGTCATTTTCCTCCTAGGGAATGGACGTTATTGGACCAATCTTACCTGCTGCATCCAATGGGCACAGATTCATGCTAGTAGCAATCGACTATTTCACCAAATGGGTCGAAGCAGCATCTTACAGAGCAATGACCAAGAAGGTCGTGGCAGACTTTGTCCACGACCGCATTGTTTGCCGATTCGGGGTTCCAGAGTCAATCATCACTAATAATGGCTCCAATCTCAATAGTGACTTGATGAAAGCTATGTGTGAAACCTTTAAGATCAAACACAAGAATTCTACAGCCTACAAGCCTCAGATGAATGGAGCCGTAGAAGCCGCTAATAAGAATATCAAGAAGATACTAAGGAAGATGATAGAGAAGCATAAGCAGTGCATGAGAAGCTATCATTTGCTTTACTAGGGTACCGCACCACAGTCCGCATATCAACAGGGGCAACCCCCTACATGCTGGTATATGGCATAAAAGCGGTCATTCCCGTTGAAGTAGAAATCTCTTCCTTGAGGATCATATAGGAAGTAGAGCTCAACGATGCAGAATGGGTAAAAAGTCGATATGAGCAGTTAGCCCTCATATACGGAAAGAGGATGAACACAGTTTGCCATGGTCAACTTTATCAAAACAGGATGTCCAAAGGGAAGTTCTCTCCCAACTAGGTCCGTACATGGTTCACCGGGTTCTGATAGGAGGAGCCCTCATACTTGCAGAAATGGACGGAGAAATCTGGACAAAGCCAATTAATTCAGATGTAGTCAAGCATTACTATGTGTAATCTTTACGCCTTCCTATACGATGTAATTTGAACTACGCCTGACTTGATTCCTATTTAAAAGGGGATACGTAGGCAGCCCTATGGGTTCAGTCACAATTCAATAAAATTACCATTTTTCCCCCTATTGGAAACTGGGGCAAAATTTTAAGGAGGACCCTCAAAATTCCGAAGTTGATTTCAGCCAATCATCGCAAACAACAGTCAGAAACATCAACCCATTAAACTGGGACAGAATTTTGAGGAGGACTCTCAAAATTCCGTAGCAAGAGAGGTTGCAATGTCCTGAACCACGTCACAGTTGTCGATTCATCTAAAAGCTATTTCTTAATCATATACTTATATCGTATTTTTACAAAATCATGCAAGTTTATTACTGAAGTTACCTTGTTTAGAAATGCTACCCCAATGATACATACAGTCTCACCAGATCAAAGTCAAGCGGGTCAAGCAGAGCCAGCAGGGATACGAACTAACCTCCCCCCCCCTACAAAACTCATGATTTTTCTTTGGATGTAGTTGCTATCCGCACACAACAGTGTCCCAGTAGGCACAATGTCCCCAGCAGCCACAATATCATAATCAGCTATCAGCTAAGAAAACTCTATGTCTTTCATTTCTTGCATAAGGCTACTATTCAGCCTTCCGAGGTTAAGCTCTACCTCTATCTGCATTCTTGCATTTCATAAGGCTACCATTCTGCCATCCAAAACCAAGCACTGTCTCCATCTGCATTTCCTGCGTTGCATAAGGCTACCATTCTGCCTTCCGAGACTAAGCACTGTCTCCATCTGCATTTCCTACATGGCATAAGGCTACCATTATGCCTTTCGAGGTTAAGCTCTACATCCATCTGCATTCTTCCATTGCATAAGGCTACCATTCTGCCTTCCGAGACTAAGCCCTGTCTCCATCTGCATTTCTTGCATTGCATAAGGCTACCATTCTGCCTCTCGAGACTAAGCACTGTCTCCATCTGCATTTCCTGCATTGCATAAGACTACCATTCTGCCTTCTGAGACTAAGCACTGTCTCCATCTGCATTTCCTGCATTGTATAAGGCTACCATTCTGCCTTTCGAGGTTAAGCTCTACCTCCATCTGCATTCTTGCGTTTCATAAGGCTACCATTCTACCTTCCGAGGTTAAGCTCTACCTCCGCCTGCATGGCTAAAAGATCGACACCTTTACATCTGCATGGCTGAAAGATCGCCACTTACTGCATTTGCATGGCTGAAAGATCGCCACTTCATCTACATTCGTAGGGTTGAAAGATCTCCACCTACTACATTGCATGGCTGAAAGATCGCCACCTACTACATTGCACGGCTGAAAGATCGCCATTTACTGCATTTGCATTGCTAAAGGATCACCACTTCATCTATATTCGCATTGCTGAAAGATCGCCACCTACTGCATTGCATGGCTTAAAGATAGCCAACTACTACATTGCATAGGCTGAAAGATCTCCAAACACTGCATTTCATGGGCTGAAAGATCGCTAAATTGTCTAAAGGCGTCATTGTTCGGAGGCACCATTTTCATAGCCCGAGAACACCATGTCATGGCCTGAGGACTCCTTTAATCTTTTAAATATCATTATTCAAAGGCATCATAGTTCGGAGACATCATTATCATAGCCCGAGAGCATTATTTCATGGCCTGCGAATCCTTTATCATACGCTTCACGGCCCAGGACGTCATGGTCTGAGGACGTCATCCTAACCGTCCAAAGACAACATTCATGGTCCAACGGGAACTTGCATCATGTTTAAATTTCTGCACAATATATGCTTGTATTGCTCATTTGCAGGTAAACCGGCGAGCAACGGCCATCTCGGCAGGAGCGATCCCGCTCCAGTTCTGGCAACCCTATTAGACCTTAACCGTTCAGCCCAACCCGAATATTGCGTCCGTTCTTGAAAGATCTACAGCGGCATACTCCGCCAACGGATCCTGAACTACATATGGCCTGATTCCTTTAAGACCAGGGATATGTAGGCAGCTCAGAAGCCAGGGCACAGCCAAACATCTTCAAAACATTTTGTTTAGTCAAAATTGGCCATCATATCTTTACCTGATAACTCTTTCATCCTTCCCGGGTAAAGAAGGGCAGTTGTTGATACCCAATTTTTTCCTGTATTTTTATGTACAAAATACCTTTCAAAATAGAATGTATATGCATATATAGGTATGTCCCAAGATCCAATTGTTTTTCCCTAATTTTTACGGGATTTCTAAATCAATTTATTGCCCTATTTTATCAAAAAAAACCCAATAATTATCCCCAAAATTATCATTTTGGTAATTCATTTATTGGAGTCTCACGTTTACACTGAAATATGGCTAAGATATGTTTTATATATATATATTTTTTTTACAAATTTATTTGGTATTTTAAGGATAAAATTGCATAATTGCAATATTAGTCATTTTTAGGTTTAAATTCGTCTCGTGTTTATAAAATAGGGTCTTATATTTTTAACTTGTTAATTTATATTATAAACCATTTTAGCACTTTCAATTTGTTTTCAGAAATTCATTTACTATTTTTATAAACTAAATGGGAAAAAAGGGGCTATTTAACTTATAACCAGATTTGGCTTTATAATCTAGCCTAAATTACACCAGACCCCAACCCAAATTAAAGGCTTAAAACCTCTCTAAACTCACTTTGTATCTCTACAAGGTAATGAAGGAGGCTTCAGCAAGTTCATATAAGAATTTATGTGATAGTAACGTGAGTTACTTCAACAATTCATACGAGATTGTGTCTTAACAACGTGAGATTTTGCAATTTTAAGGGAGTACGGTGCAATCTTTCACAAGAATATCATACGGATTTTTTCCTACTCCGGTCTTGCCATCACATGTTTTGTCACAATTGTCGTGTGTTAGAAGGATTGTCAAGAGAACCAGTGCAGGTATGTTAAGGCTAAGCCCTTCCTTCATTTTGGCATGATCTCGTAACTACATGTGTTTGATAACGAGGCATAAAGAGAAGTTCAAACTCCCGAATCTATATACATTGTTCTAGTCTCATAAGTTACAGTATTTTCCCTTATCGGGACTTTATATTCAATTGAGTATTGTCTTCTTCCAGAAAAGAGAGCGGGGGGTCTATATATATACAGTATTACAATTTTTTCACCACCATTGAGCTATAATCGGTGGGTAGGCCCCAATTGGGCAACCTCTAATCAGATGTTAAGTTATATGTCGAGACTACTATGGTCGAGTGCCTATGAGCAAGCCCAGAATGGCCGAGATACAGAGCTTAGTATGACCAAGCGCCTATGAGCGAGCCTACTATGTCAGAGTAGCTACACATACCGAGCCTTATAAGGCCAGACAACTATTTTACTTACCATATTGAGAGAGTTGAGTCAGTATCAGTATGTAAGCATATCTTTAGATTATCTTTGACTCATAGTTACTTTCAGTTATTATATTATCAGTTCAGTTTCAGCTTTCAATTATTTTGTTGTCTTACATACTCAGTACATTATTTTGTACTGACGTCCCTTTTGTTGGGGATGCTATATTTCATGCCTGCAGGTCCTGATAGACAGCTGGATAGACCTTCCCAGTAGACAGAGTCAAATATCAGCTTGGTTGGTAAGCTCCACTTCCTTAGAGTTACTAGGTCTATACCTTGGAGTCTATTTTATATATACATGTTTGATGGGTAGGTCGAGGCCCTGTCCCGACCATGATACAGTTTAGTTATCTCCAAAGGCTTGTAGACGAGTCCTATATATTTTGTATATCAGTAGATGTTCATGGCGGCTTCGTCGGCCTGCATAGTTATATATATCAGCTTTTGGGTATGTTTTCCCCATAGACGAGAGAGGCATTATTTTCAGACGATTCAGAATATGGCCTCATTGGCCTAAGTTGAGGGTTACCCCTCTAGAGTTCATAGTTACAGAGTGGTACGCTCGGGCCGAGTATGGCACCGGGTGCCAGCCACGCCTCTCCAAGTTTGGGGCATGACAAACTTGGTATTAGAGCAGTTCTGTCCGAGGGAGGCTATAAGTCGTGTCTAGTAGAGTCTTGTTTATGGATGTGTCTTACACCACACTTATAAGTAGGAGGCTACAGGGCATTTAGGACTATCACTTTTTCTTCTTACTCTAGATCATGTGGTAGAGCTCAGTTATAAGAACTCAATTTCCTAAACTCTATCTTATTTATAATACGACAATGCCTACATCTAGAAAGGCGGTTGGTAAGGGATTGAATGTGGCTATGTAAGAGTTGAGTCAGAGGAACGCGATTTTGCATCATGCTTATGATTAGTAGATGTAAGGTCTTCAGCAAATCATGTGTGTACTAATACATGTAAGCTTCTTGGTAAGGAGCCTTAAGGCAAGAATATCTATCCACCCATATGGTGAAAAGTAATAAGAGAATCAGAAGGTACAATTTCAACAAGTAAAAGAAGCAAGATGAAGAAGGGCACGAGGCGCCTAGTTAATGAAGATTATAAGTATTTACAATTTAGGCGGAGGAATATAAGACTTTTGAGTTACCTTCATCAATAATAGAGGTATGTACAATTAGCCACACCCATCTCACTTATTCCCTATGGGGGCTAACAAAAGAAGTATAAAAGAAGGATGGATATCAGGATCCGGCTGGGGTTAGAGTGACCCAAGATGGTGGATAGATTGTTTGTGTTAATTGACATTTTTGAAGGATATTGCAAATAGCTCTCCGTGTGATACACCCCGACGGTGCACACTAGAATAGTACATTTAGATATGAATACTAGAATGTCCAGAAAAATTTTAGAAGACGGGAAATGGAATCCTATAAGGGATAAATATTTATCTTTGTATAGCTCTCGTCCCTAGTAAAGAGAGAATGTTAGGAAATTCGAACAGCCAATGGATGGAGCAAGGGGAGCTAATAGTCAAAGAATATCTTTTTCGAGTTTTCAGAATAAAGTGATAGACATAGATGTTAGTGGCAAATAAGTAGAGAGTTAATGAAGCATTATGAGTAAGATATGACAGTATTACAGAGTCTATAGTCAAGTGAAGGAAAATACGAGAGGTGACAGGCCTTGAGGCGATAAGAGAGTATAGTCCATAAAGTCATATCCTCATTTCGAGAAATAGGTTCGTGACTCTAACGTGATTACCAGAAGGAAAATTTAGACCCTAGAAATAATAGAAATCAGTATGGGCTGATGAACAAGATAAACTAAATATGAATTAGAGACTGAGTGATTTGATAATGGTCGACATCATGAGAATTTCAAATTTTGTTCCGGTGATAATAGAATGGACAACAGAAGAAGATTCATGAGAAATTAAGAGAATGGTCATTCAAGAATACACTTCCCTAAAGCAAGCAATGTGAGCAAAGTTAAACTTAAGGGACTATGTGTGCCAATTATACTAGGTGTCACCCTCGTGAGTAAGGAATTTTGTTACCCTTGGTACAGAAGGATTACCGCAAGGTGAGTAAGGGTCATCGATGATGTAAAAAGACACCAAATATGAAGAGGTAAAACATCTATACGTAGATTATTGTAGCACTAAATCTTAATACTCCCTTAAAGGGGGGAATATGGAGTGATGTGGCATTAAGTCAAAATTAAGTGGTTCTAGTAACTATGGAATGGTAAAGGAAGAATGCGATAAAAATGAGAAAGGAATGAGATTGCACTTATCTGAATCCTACAGATATGCTACGATTCCAGAAGATTATGCAAGCACGATGTCAAGGAAAGGAAGTAAGGGTTCTTGCCCAGGATACTATTGATAAATAAAGAGTTAGTGCGAGATGTAAGTCAAGACAAAGGAAATAACCCAAGAAAGATTACGTGGAATATTGATATGAGAATGGACCAATGAGTAGTTAGCAGCTGATTCAGGAAGAGCCTAGTTATGGCTAGATAAGAGGATACAAACAAATCAATAGATCGTGCAAGATAAATATAGTAAACCCCAACATAGGGAATTCAGTCTCGCAGATATGACATTGTAACCTTAAGAAATACTAAGATAGGGGTTGGGGTAGTTAAAGGTACCATATGAGTGTTACGGAGATAAAAGAGTGCCACTCGGAAGACAACCAAAATATTAGCTCGAAAGCAACCTACGAGCACGAAGGCATGAAGGTAAGTAAGTAAGGTTAATTACAAGTAAGAAAGAACATCCAAAATTCTGCCGGGTAAACAATGTAATAAGCTCGCAGCCTTGCAAGAATCAGAGGGTCCTCCCTATGTACTAAAATGAAAGACTAGCTAAGGAAGTAAGGAAGAAGGTTTCAACCTAAGCTCAGTGACCTAAAGAGGATGTGATCTTATAACAACAGTCTCACAACAATGTTGTATGCACTCCATAAGAAAGTTGCACCTACCATGGCTAATGGACGGGAAGCAAAAATCAGAAGTGATATTCAGGATCATATGAGTTGTATGGAATTTCAATATGTATGGGAACTAAAATAAGTTAAGTATGCACGCAACAAGGGGGCAGAAAGGCCAGGAAAAGTAATTTCCTATGTTTAAAAAACTGAGAAGGAACGAAAGGAATTATTCGATCAATAATCCAGAGTTAGCTACGTCATGAACGCACTTAAGATTTTAGAATATTATCCATGCAACATATATACTGACATTCATACAGCCGTAGAAGACTCCGATATAAGTTAAAAGAAAGAATTGAGCCCAGGGCATAGACAAAGGATTGAATTGTTAGAAGATTGTATCATGGATATTCCATAGCGCCCATGAAAGGCTAAAGTAATAACTAATACCAGGAGCCACAGATCGGAAGATAGCTAAAGCCTACACGGAGCCTGATCAAAAGGAAGAGGAAACTAAGAGTTACATCAACCAAATAAATTAGGAGTCTGATTATTGGACTCAGAAAATTATAGAAATCGTGATTTAGAACATTGCAAGGATCACTCTTAATATCATAGGTACAAGAAAGATAGTATAGTAGCTATATTCTACAACGGCCCTACGATAAAGCCAGTTATAAGAGTACCAGCCTTATAAGAAGTCAATATGAAGATCCTACCGGATTGTGTATGCACCATAGGTGCAAGTTTTATAATAGAGCTCCAAGTTGTGGATGTGAATTATACCTAGTGGAAGGGAGGTCATAAAAGAGATAGAAGATGTGATGCAAGATTTTTAAGGTAAGTAAGGTAAGGGTGAACAACGTACGAGATAATCAAATGCAGAAGGTTGTGGATTGTTCATACTTCGGACAAAAGGCTAGAAGCACTGGGATTCAGTATCCAAGAATGATAGTGGCATCGTCCGTGGCATATCTTCCAGCATATGGTTTCTAGGTACCGAGAGATCTAACCAAGAGAGTAAAGAAGAGTTAGAGACGGTGTGATGTCTCGCTTGATGTTCCAGAATTACATAAGGAAATCTATGGTGCAAGAAAGTTGAAGGGAGGTTGCGAGTAGTATAAATAGATATGTATAGGTCGCAAGCTAAAGTATAGTAAAGCGATAAGGTTTTATGATATGAATAAGGATAAGAAAGGGCGAGTGAGAAGGTGACAAAAATGTATAAGTCATCAGGATTAAGCCCATGAAAACAAGATAGCTAATGGTTTCTCTAAATTATAGAAAGCTCAGTATAGCCTGAATGAACTCAAAGGAGTCTAAGACTAGTAGCATTTAGAAGAAATGGAATGCTGCCCTGGTAGTAGGATAAGGGTGTAATTGTAGTAGATAAAGAATGACGTTTGGGCCTTCGATTGAGTAAGGAATTGAAGAAACACAAGACGGGATATTTCATGAGTTGTACGGGATTAGAATAACCCCCAAAGGATGAATCACGTTGGGATGCTATGAAATACGGTTATGGAAGCATGGTATCGCCCCCAGGTGGATCAGTCTAATCATTTCAGAAGCCTTAGTGATTACGTAAGAAGTTTCAAGTTATAAGTGGTAGATTGTAGATCAATATTGAGGTGAATCAAAAATGGATGGATAAAAGTTACAAAGTATGAGATGAGATTAGGCCATTAGTCTTAAGGATAAGTAACGAGAGTAACCTGGAGTTTGGTAGCAGACCTCAGTAACGATAAATCAAAGTAAGAGTTATGGTATAGTATGACCTACATATATGCAGTAAAGTCATACGAATGGATAAATGGATCTATGAAATAAGGTATAGCAATATTCATAAGTTCGACAAAGTACCAAGCAAAGAACATCAGTATACCTACAGATGCCCAGAGGGACATTTTCTCAAACATTGTATATCTTTGCAAAGTGAGGCCTAGATATTGGCTAAAAGCTAGAGAAAAAAGGAGAGAAGAGCACATAGGCACACTTACAAGGTCAGTGTCATACATGCTGCATGATAGAAGGTAGCAACAGTTACGAGACTGGAAGGATTCCGAATATAAGTCGTGGTATGAAAAAGAGGCCTAAAAGGGGGAATTCCCTGGCCTTTGGATTTATTCATAGAATAGTTGCCTATATGGCAAGAAGAGTACTAAAGTATTCGGAAGACATATGTTATGAAAATGATAAGTGCATCAGTCAACATTTGAAGACGAATGTTCCAAAGGGGGGAATGATACTACACCTCATGTTTTCGTACGTGAAAGCACACCATAAGTAAATTGATGAAAGCTCGGAAAGGAGATGGTACATCCTGCATTTTCGTATGTTAAAGTTTCGTCGTAAGTTAATCGGCATAAGTTCGGGAATGAGATTATAAGCATTATGCTATTTCAAACAAGTGATAAGTAGCTTCGTGAAAGTGAGAGGGTAAGCGAATTGAAGAAAATAAGTTTCATTGAAGTTGGACAATTTGGGATAAAATACGGTCCGAGCTATAATACCCGTATTTATTGACTAGTGCCATATAAGGTACCCCATGACCATGATAGTAGGGTACATAAAGTGTGTTAAAAGTGAGTAGTATTATAAGTAGTTTGAGATAATTCTTAATTAAGTGGATAATCGGGTAATTATTAATTTTAGTGGAAGATTAACAATTAATTAAGATGTTGGTGGTTAATTATTTTGGGAGTGGATATGCTCAACGTGGCAGCAATTGGAACAACGATCAAAGACCCAAATTGTGACTCTTAAATTGCATAACAAGGTGGCACTTTTTAAGAGAGTTTTGTGGCCAAATCATCATACCATGTGGGGCCATGCTTAAAAGCTTAAAAACCTCTCTAAACTCACTTTGTATCTCTACAAGGTGATGAAGGGAGCTTCAGCAAGTTCATATAAGTGTGATAGTAACGTGAGTTACTTCAACAATTCATACGAGGTTGTGTCTTAACAACATGAAATTTTGCACTTTTAAGGGAGTACGGTGCAATCTTTCACAAGAATATTATACGAATTTTTCCCTACTCTGGTCTTGCCATCACGTGTTTTGTCGCGATTGTCGTGTGTTAGAGGGATTATCAAGAGAACCAGTGCATGTATGTTATGCTAAGCCCTTCCTTCTTTTTGGCATGATCTCGTAATTACATGTGTTTGATGACAAGGCATAAAGAGAATTTTATACTCCTGAATTTATATACATTATCCTAGCCTCATAAATTACAGTATTCTCCCTTATCGGGACTTTATATTCAATTGAGTATTTTCTTCTTCTAGTTAAGAGAGCAGAGGGTCTATATATATATATAGTATTATAGTATTTTTACCACCATCGAGCTATAATCGGTGGGCAGGCCCCTATTGGGCAACCTCGGATCAGATGGTAAGTTATATGTCGAGCCTACTGTGGCCGACCGCCTATGAGTGAGACCAGAATGGCCAAGATACAGAGCCTAGTATGGTCGAGCACTAATGAGCGATCCTACTATGGCAGAGTAGTTACACATACCGAGCCTTATAAAACCGGACAACTATTTTACTTACTATATTGAGAGAGTTGAGTCAGTATTAACAGCTAAGCATATCTTCATATTATCTTTGACTCTCAATTACTTCGAGTTATTATATTATCAGTTCAGTTTCAACTTTTAGTTATTTTGTTGCCTTACATACTCGGTACATTATTTCGTACTGACGTCCCTTTTGTTGGGGACGCTGCATTTCATGTCTGTCGGTCCTGATAGACAGGTGGATAGACCTTCCTAGTAGACAGAGTCAAATATCAGCTTGGTTGGTAAGCTCCACTTCCTCAGAGTTACCAGGTCTATACATTGGGATCTATTTTATATATATACAGGTTTGATGGGTAGGTCGAGGCCCTGTCCTGACCATGATACAGTTCAGTTATCTCTAGAGGCTTGTAGATGAATCTTGTATATTTTGTATATCAGTAGATGTTCATGGCGGCTTTGTCAGCCTGCATAGTTATATATATCAGCTTTTGGGTATTTTTTACCCATAGACGAGAGAGGCGTTATTATCATACAATTCAGAATATGGCCTCATCGGCCTAAGTTGAGGGTTACCCCTCTAGAGTTCATAGTTACCTAGTGGTACGCTCAAGCCGAGTATGGCACCGGGTGCCGGCCACGCCTCTCCAGGTTTGGGGCGTGACAGGCTGTCATGTAGTAGGTATGCTCCTGAGAATTTTCGTCACTTGTTCTCCAATTTTCAGTAGTCTCCCAAATGATTTTATGTCTCCAATAATTTTGTTGAATCTCTAAAATATCTCTTCATCTTGTTCACCTTCCTTTATTTGAAATAATTCATAATCATGCATTAGAAGATTTATTCTTCTCTCCTGACTTTGTTTGTTCCTTCATAGGTGAATTCTAGTTTGTCCTATATTTCTTTTGCAGTTTCACAACTTGATATTTTCTCATACTCTTCTCCACTTATGACGTTATAGAGGAGATTTTTTTGCTTTGACATTTACCTGAACAATGAACCGCTTGTTCGTCAGTATAATCGTCTAAATCAAGAGGATCATGTGATACCTAACTTTCAAACATTTATCCTTTTTGATGGAATAAAGAGATCTCCCTTTTTAATCACGTGCCAGACTTTGATGTCATATGATTTTTTATAGGTTTCTATAGGAACTTTCCAGTATGAAAAGTGTTGAACATTAAAATAGGGTAGCCTTGTTTGGGAGGTTCCTTCTTGAAGGGGTACTCCAATAACTGTGTTCGATGCCATGATCTTTTACTTACTTACAGTTAAAAAATTTGTTGTGAGACCTTTCTTTAATACCAATTGAAACACAAGATTGAACGGGTGAATTGTGCCAAAATAAAATTTTAGTTGACTAATATAAATACTAGTCGACTCCTTTTTTGTAGACACTAAATTATGGCAAAATAACAAAGAAAGCTAATTATGCAGAAAGAGATAAATGAGGCTCAGACTTTTTATACTGATTCATGAACCGGTGTGGTACCTATATCCAGTTCTCTTGGATCACATGAGTTCTCTTAGTTCTTTAATAAGTAGAATGTTACAGCAGTCGTGGTTTTCTTTCGTTCACCACCAATGATGTACAGGTGAATGTTTTTTAATTCTTGACACAACTTCTTGATTGTTTCCTATATTTTGTGACACTAGTAAATTCAAGAATACAGTATATTGAGAACTAGAAAGATGTAGAAGCTTGTATGTTGAAATTGCAAAACTTCTCTTTTGTTCTTTAGTTCTTCGTGTTGAGTTATTCTTGTCATCCATATCATTGTAGATTTCGAGCGGGATGTCTATTGATTGAGGCAACAAATATTCTAAGAGATTTGGCCCAATTATTTCCATTCCATTCCATAGATGATGACTGAATTCAGTTTCCAGGATTGATTTATTTCCTTGTATTTCCCATATTCTCAGGAGCAGTTTTCGGGCATGTAGTTGATTGTGAGTTATTCACTCGATCTTCTATCCACTCGGCTGTCCTGATTGAAGCTCTATCAATTATGATCCCTAATTTTGTTCTCCATAAATTGTCCTCTAATTTCAAACTTAGATTACTCTTCCTTTTATCTTGATTGCTTGAGTTCAAACTTGCCAAATTCAGCACTTGCATTTCTTTCCTTCTAATACTCCTGCACAAATTAGAATTAGATAAGTAATTGCTATTGTCATTATTAAAACTCAAAGTGTAACAAGTTTTTTATCATATTCTTGACAGTATATTAAACTACGAATTCTGCAAGTCTAATGTTGACATGTCACATTATAAGAAAATGATTCAACAATATTTTCCAAGGCTCATGTAGTACAAGACATGGTTGTATGTCTTTTGTTACCTACTCATCAAGTACTTTAACTCGATTAAAATGTATAGAGCTAATTAATAGCAACACTGAATTTATACTACTTAGCAAAAGATAACGCCAAGGCAAATAAAAGTAGCATTTTTGTTGAATTTATTCTAATACCACAGGTAAAAATTAAAGGATGTGGGGGGAATGTTTATGAAGTGATATGCAACTTTTGTGAATCTTCCTTTCTCATGTCTTTTGGAAGTCTTGTTAATGATAAGTCTCCAATATAAGTGTTGCTGAAGGAATGCGTCGATACAATGGCAAAATCAAATGTGCATAGCCATGTCGATTTTTCTTGTTTATAATAAGTTAATCATCATTAAATTTTTTTAATGAGTAAAAAATAAAGTTTATTTAGAAGAAAATTTAAGTAATTTAACTTTTCAGTTTAGGGAACTTAATGAGTCCCAGAAAGGTGTGGTCCACTGAGTGTTGAATCCTTAGGTAGAACTCTATATTTTTGTTGTTCTCCGATCATTATAATAGAATGAGTTGGGGGTAGCACTGGATCCTGAGCTATTTGCTCATCATGCTTCACCCCTTCTTCATGTTTAACTCGTGGTACTTGAACCCCCTTTGTGGGGTTACCCTTCCTTTCTGAGTTGAAGCCTTCTTAGCTCTATCTTAAGCCACAATAGTAGTAATAGTTTCTTGAGAAGCATCCTGAATGTCGGTGTTAGAGTTGCGAGTACGAGCCTTTTCTGCGGTTTTGGAGAACCGAATACATTAGATAATTTCTTAGAGGTAGGCTCTACTGCACGATTTAAATTATGAAAAAAATGAGATTTTTCCTAAATGCTTGTAGCCTCATGTTTATAAGCATGGTGCATTTTATACCCATAAACAAGACTCTACTAACACGGCTTCATAGACCCCTAGGACTCCATAAACCTGACACTCCGATACCAAGTTTGTCACGACCTATTTTTTGAACAAGCCGTGACTGGCACCCGGTCACCAAACTTGACCGAGCGAACCATCTGCGCTTATCAAATCTGTTATAACTTCAAACTTTATATGCAACAAGGTAATACTTTAACCAAATACTTTTAATTAATTTAAATATCTAGAATAAACCAACTCCAAAACTTTATTCGTAGTAACCAGTAAAATACTGCTAAGTCAATATCAAAAACATTTGAGTCTTAACCCATCGACTATGTCTATGAAGCCTCTACTTATAAACTGACGCACTACTCAGGACATGAGATTTTCTGCCAGTTCTCTAAGTAAATAAAAAAATAGCTAAATAATGATGAGTCAAAGGAGTACTCCACAAAAAAAAGGCAGAGCTCACCAATAGCACTGGAAGTGAGGGAAGTCCTAACCAGTAGCCTGCTCACCTACAAAATTGGTTCCTACATTGTACCGTAGACCAACGTAGGTTTCCAAAAGAGAACGTCAGTATCATCCATTATACTCAGTGAGTCTCAATGACAGGGGACGAAACTTTAATAAAATATACATTACGAGCAAAGATTCTAAATGCATGGAAAACATAAAGCTTCTAAGAACAATTCTAAAATAATTGCGTAATAGCAGTTTATGAATATTCTAAAAGAAATTCTTTTCTTTTTCTTTCTTATAAAAAATGCATCACTTTATACTTCGGGATTTCCAACTATCCTGACTTATTTCTGTCTTATTCACCGTGTGATCGACACGGGTTCATTCCCAACCTGCTCGAACAGGCCCAATCTACAAGGTGTCACTCGCTTAATGGTTCTCAACGCTCATGTATCATACCTTTGCCTGGATAAGTAAATTCTCAGCAACGAGACCATCGACTTGTATGCTCCCTACTTTGGCACAAGTAGTTTCAGGAAGTCAACGCCTTAGTTAAGACCTTCGGCCTGGACCATGACCACTTCTCAGAATAGAGGATACTCCCAAAAATCTTTTCTTTGTAAAACATATTTTTGTGACTTTTCAAGTATAAATCTTTTATACATTATTCATGCGCTATGTAGTTTGTTTTGTAGCAAGATCCATTTAACAACATAGAATCTGCGGAATAAGTAATAACCAATTACAGAATGTTTATGTATACATAAATTTTAGTTTGATCAAAGGCCATTGTTGACCTGAGCATTTTTGGTTTTGATGATTGACAAAGGTACACATTGATGAACCAGGTCCATGGACAGTGTATATAGGTGACGGATATAATTAAGCAAAAGGCTTGCACGTGAAAGGGATAAGTATAAATGGTTATATCTGATATTCCCTGGAAGAAAAGGTTGCATATTTGATAAGGAGCAGGACTCTTTACTTGAAGAGAACTCTATCCAAGATAAGGGAAGAGTTAGAAGTTGAAGTTGACTAGAACTCTTCCACCAAGGAAGAGTAAAGCATTAGAACTCTAGTTAACCTTTATTTACTATCTCTCTCTCTCTCTCTCTTTATATATATATATATATATATATATATATATATATATATATATATATCAGTTGTATTCTCTTTTACAGGTGATGCACACATACTTAATTTAAGCATGAATTGGGAGAAAAATAGCAAGGCATTTTGTGAGCAATTCCTGTGAGATTTAAGAGTGCAATCCTAAAGCTACATGAACCGGATTGAAAAACCAGCTCCATAAAGAGTTTCATGTGTCTTCTTTATTTCTAGTTCAAAGTGTAGTATGCGTTTTGAAATGTACCTTTCAGCTTTCTTATAAGCAAATTATAATAGGTACTTGATTTGTATTGTTCAAGTTAGAGTTAACTTGAAGCAGTCGCAACAGCCTTTGGCTGGTTGCTATAAGGGTTAGAGTTAATCCTTAGGTTTGCAAGAGGTTGTAAACTCGAGTTGTATTGTTCAAGTTAGAGTTAACTTGAAGCACTCGCAACAGCCTATGGTTGGTTGCTATAAGAGTTAGAGTTAATCCTTAGGTTTGCAAGAGTTTGTAAACTTTGTTATTGGCTCAAGTTCTAGTGAAGTGTTTGGAGAAAATCCTATTGGGTAGTAGGTCATGGTTTTTTCACCTTTTGAGCTGGGTGTTTTCCACATAAAAATACTTATGTTCTTTACTTTCCGCATTTATTATTCTACAACTATAGTTTAAGGAACACGTGGAAGAATCAGATCCTTCTATAATTTGTGCATGCAAAAATTTGGATCACACAAATCACCCATCCCCTCCATCTGCCCTATTGTGTGGTATTGAAGTATAAAACATCAATTGGTATCAGAGCGGGTTATGCTTAAAGAGGCTAACACCATAGGAAAAGATCAAGATGAGTGCACTACCTGAAAACTGTAAAGAGCAATCCACCACTAGGTCACCACTATTCAATGACCACTATTATTCTTTGTGGAAGAAGAGGAGAAGACATCACTTGCAGATGACTGATGTATGCTTCAAATGTGGTAAAAAGAACCATATGATCAAAACTGTCCTATGTGGAAAAGTCAAGTGGAAAAAGGAGATATTTGAAAGAAGGAACAAGTTCATGACAAGAAAAACTACAACAAAAGATCATCCAAAGTAATGGTTGCTACTTGGAAAGATAGTTCAGATGAGGACACTGTTGATAATGTTGAAAGAGCTCTCAGAGCAATTCGAGAATCTAAAGAAGAACCTGATGAAGAATATGAGATAAGCTTTCTAGACCTTAAGGATAAAATTAAACTCCTTTTCTAAAGATAGACTATCAGAATTGTTGCTAACTTTAATTGATGAATATAAGAATATAAGTTCTGAAAAAGAATATTTGTCAAAAAAGTGTAACTTTTTAAAAGCAAAATGCAAAAACCTGAAAATAAACATTTGTAAAATTGAAAAGGAAAATACTGCTTTGAAGAACCAGGTTTATGCACTTGATACATTTGTCTTAGAACTTAGATCTGAAAATCTGAAATTGAAGTTAGGAACAGGTAAAGAAATAGCTAGTGACACACAACTCTCACTATAAAAGGATCTAAGAAAGGTAAAAGATTAGCTTTATAAAAGGTAGTGAAAAAAGAACACCTTAGTGACACCCAGAAGGAGGACTTGACTAAGGTTAGGCATGAGTTAGATAGAATATGTAAATGGAACAGATCATATGATGCACTTTTATAGCTACAAGAACACCATAGTAGCAACAGAAGAGAACTTGGCTTTGGAAACTCTGCACCTAAGTGGGATCCCAAAAGCAAGTACCTTACACTCCCTGAGAATAACATTTGCACACACTATGGTAACACGGGTCACTATAAGAATGAATGTGCTACAAAATAAAAGGCAAGTCAAAAAAACAAAAAAAATTGTTCTAGGGAAAAATAGGCTAGCAAGTTGGGCTAAAAAGAATTTAATTCATCCTTTTGCCTATAGAAAGGGACCCAAACTAGTTTGGGTTCCTAAGAATAACCCCTGATTTCCTTTTGCAGGTCCAAGTGAAGGGTATCAGCCAAAATGGTACATGGATAGCGGGTGCTCAAAGCATATAACAGGAAGCAAGAACCAATTCCTTTCACTTGAGGACCTTAAAGGAGGTAATGTCTCCTTCGGAAATGGGAAGAAAGGTGAGATCATTGGGGTTAGAAAGGTAGGTAAGAATGATTATCACTCTATTGAGAATGTCTACCTGATTGATGGACTGAAATACAGTCTAATAAGTATATCACAATTGTGTGATAGAGGTAGCATGGTTGCATTCACCTCTAGTAAATTCTTTGTGATTAATCTTATCACTGACAAGATAGTTTTGCAGGAAAAAAGAGAGAACAAAATATATGTTGTAGATCTATCCACACTTTCAGATAATGAACTCACTTGCTTATGTGTGTTGGATAATGATCCCCTCCTTTGGCACAAGAGACTTGGACATGCCAGTCTAAGCCAACTCAACAAAACCAAGGACTTGATGATAGGCTGCCTAACATTAATTTCAAGGAAGATAAAATTTGTGAGGCTTGTGCAAGGGGGAAGCATGTAAGATCCTATTTTAAAAGCAAGAAAATGGTAAGTACTACCAGGACAATGGAACTGGTCCATATGGATCTTTGTGGACCAATGAGAACATTGAGCAGATGTGGTAAGAGATATGTTATGGTGTTTGTTGATGATTATTCTAGGTTTACTTGGACACTATTTCTAACATCTAAAGATGAAGCATTTGACATGTTCATTTCATTTGTTAGAAAAACTAAGAAACAACTAGGTAATCAACTTGCATCAACTAGGTCTCATCATGGTACTGAATTTGAGAATGTTAAATTTATTGGATTGTGTGATGAGCATGGCATAGGTCATAACTTTTCTACCCTTAGGACTCCACATCAAAATGGAGTAGTTGAAAAAAATAGGACATTAGAGGAAATGGCTAGGAATATGCTACTTGCTAGTAAATTGCCTCATAGCTTCTCGGCAGAAGTTTTGAACACTGCATGTTGCATCATAAATAGTTGCATGACTAGACCTCTTGTTAAGAAGAATCCCTATGAGTTACTTAAAGGGAGAAAGCCAAATATATCCCACCTTAGGGCATTTGGATGCAGGTGCTTTGTGCACAATAAGGGAAAAGACTCCCTAGGTAAGTTTGATCCCAGAAGTGATGAGGGAGTATTCTTGGGATATTCTTCACATAGTAAAGCTTATAAGATATATAACAAAAGAACTATGTGTGTAGAAGAAAGTGTAATGTTGTTTTTGAAACTAACATTCTTTCTGACAAGTAGAACAAGATGATAAAGAGATTGGACTGACAAGAAACTCAAATGATAAAGCCACAGTCCAGCCTGAAGCTGCATCACAGAAAGGAACAGGTGATGGAACAAGTCTTCCACTCAGGGCAACCTGACAGGGGGAAGTGACTAGAGAGGAACTGATCCTCAAACCTCGAAGGAACTTGTCCATGAACCTATTCCTCAGTAACAAAATCAAGAAGGAACATCCAAAGAAATTAACACTCCTATTGCAACATCCACAAAATTGGATTTGGATGAACCTGGTTCATCTGTTGATCAAAAGATGTATAGGGGAATGATTGGCTCTTTGTTATATCTCACTGCTAGCAGACCTGATATTATTTTCAATGTAGGCCTTTGTGCTCGATTTAAGGGAAACCTACAAGAGTTTCACTTAACTACTGTCAAGAGAATCATGAGATATTTGAAAGGCACCACTGACATTTGCGTTTGGTATCCAAAAGGTAGTAACTTCAACCTAGTGGGATACGTTGATGCTGATTATGTAGGATTTCTTGTTGATAGAAAGAGCACCTTAGGTATGGAACACTTTTTTGGTTCATATCTTGTATCTTGGGCTACCAAAAAGCAAAATTTTGTGGCCTTATTGTCACGACCAATAATCCAACTTGTTGTGATGGCACCTAACCCATCCCGTTAAGTAAGCCAACTCATCAAGTCCAATACAAATATAACTTACTGAGGAAAAATAAATGATCTCTTATACACCTCCCAAGGATTGGTAGTACAAATCATGAGCTTCTAAGAATAGAGTTTACAAAGCTGGTATGAAATAAATACATCATCTATTTGAAATATACATAAACAGAGTTTTATAGATCTAAGGCTACCATGAATAAGAGGCAGCTACAACAGGGATACAGGTACACCTTCAAATCCAGCTTCTGCCATGCACAGCAATATCAGCATCTGAAACCTGCACGCAACATGCAGGAAGTGTAGTATGAGTACAACCGACCCTATGTACTCAATAACTAACAAACCTAACCTTAGGTTGAAAGTAGTGACGAGCTGGAACAAGTTCGGGTCCAACACCAATAACCAATAGAAATTCATAATAATGTAAAGCAAGTAAATAAAAAGTAGATCAGAGATAAAATGCCCAGCCTTTTCATAGTTTCCCAAAAACAGTTCCGTTTTTCAAGTATATCAGTGAAAACCCAAATCCTTTACCAAAATCGTCAAAATATGAGTAAGTTTGAAATTATAATCTTTCCCAAAAAAATTCAACAGGTAAATATTTCAATTTCAGATAGCATGAGGAAAGTACATCTCTATGCCTACATGTCAAGATACAGGTAAAATCATGAATGTCAACAAAACCAGCAGCAAAGGAAATGCATCTCTATGCATGAATCTCAAGTATGCATGTCAAATGCAATGCCCCTCAGTGATGAACTTATGTACTCACACTCTAAGAGTATTCAATCTCAATGTCTCGCATTATCTCTTATCGTGCTTAATACTCATCACACTCAGTCACTAAGTACTATATAATACTCATTGCGGCGTGCAACCCGATCCATATATATATAAGGCTTGTTGTGGCGTGCAATCCGATCCATATACATATAGCCATAAGACTTATTGTGGCGTGCAACCCGATCCATATATATATATACAGAATCGGATGCTCTCATTGGGGGTGTGTGCAGACTCCGGAGAGGCTCCTTCAGCCCAAGCGCTATATCGCTGCTGCGTGCATCCCGATCCCATAAAAATGTAATCAATATAACATGTTGCAATGTGCAGCCCGTCTCATAATATCACTCTCACTCAGTCCCTCGACCTCACTTAGTCATCCATCTCTCCAGTCTCACTCACAGGCTTACAATGTCATGAAACTAGCCCGACAACAATGATATAATGCATCAATAAGTAACAACTGAGACTGAGATATGATATGAATGCATGAATATGATTGAGCACGAAATATCAATAAAATCTATGAGATGACAGCAAGAAACGACCACTATGGGTCCCAACAATATCAGCATAAAGCCTAAACATGATATCTAGCATGATTGACAGCTCAGTTACTTTATCACATGGTGAAAACAAAAAATAACAACAAGATAGGGCCATTATACAATGTGATGGAAACAATAGAGTCACAATTCACAGGGTGCATGCCCACTGTCACACCTCTTTTTTACTACCCCCGAGAAGGGTATAAGAGAGTGTTTTCCAATTTAAGTGACAATCGAAACGGGATTATTTCAATTAAATTCAGAGTCGTCATTTGGGATGATTTATGGTGTCCCAAGTCACCGGCTTAATATCCCGAATAGAGGAAATTTGACTCAGTATTAATGTCTGCAAAACATAGAAATCCGGGTAAGGAATTTTGTTAACCCGGGAGAAGGTGTTAGGCATTCCCGAGTTTCGTGGTTCTAGCACAGTCGCTTTGATCATACTTGGCTTATTAAATTGTTTAATTACTGATTTTAGAACCTATGTACATTTGCCTCTTTTACTGAAGAAATTATCTTTAAACAGGTCACGCATATGTGTACCCGTTTGTTTGGCACGTCAAAAATCATGTCATGCGAACGTTTCCACAAATGATAATGTTTTATTTAGAATCGTAATTATGTCACGCAAACGAGTACGCAATCACAATGATATATTAAATGGGCCTAAAGCAAATCTACGAACATGTGTCATAGTTATATCTAAGTTATGAAATTAATATGAGGGCTATGTTTGATTAAATCATGGATGCACACCTCGGACTATGTAAACTAGATTAGATTAGTATCCTATGAAAACCAGTTTAATTATTAAGAAGGTTTGATCAAAGTTGCGCGAACGCATACTCCGAATTGGTTTTTAGAACCGTAATTATGTTACGCGAACGTATACATAATCACAATATTATTTTAAATGTGCCTAAAGGTCATTTCTATGAATATTCATTCTTAATAAATAATGCAACCTTTGTGAGGGCCATGGTGGTATAATTACATGGCACGCCTCCTCTGTTTTTAAAGAGGAGAATTGCGTTACAAATAAAATGAATTAATCTAACGCAAGATTCAATTTAAGCCTACTGATCGCAAATGTGCATTGAGACCAACTAACAGACCTTTGCTTATTTCAAAAAAAGATAACCAAGCCTATAACAGGCTCGTTGATGATTTGCAGGCAGCACACAAGATTGCGCCTAGAGTTGAGCCTACCATTTAACCAAAGAGCCAAACTTTCTAGCGGTGAAATTGGGCAAAGAACAAACCCCGTAATACAACAAGCTCTGTATTATGAACCAATTCTTTAGGGCACAAGATACAAAAAAAGAAAAGGCCAAGGCTGAAGACTCTTGGGCCTGAAATTGGGCCCAAGACCAATGGGAAATCGAGTTCGATCCATTTGGGCCTCATATTAGATAGGATAACCCATCTGGCCCAATTCTAAACTGAAGGCACACACACACAATGCTAATTGGAGATCAACATACTGAACTCAGTCATATAGGCCATTGGAACATTGCTTATTGAATTGGGCATGGTGACATGTTAATTGAAGGGAGAAAAAAAAACTTCAATTGAGTCTTACTTGTACAAAACAAACACAGAATAAACTAACATTACAAATACTTAATCATAATGGCTAGAAGCATTCTCAAAATCCAGTAAATCACAAATCAAACTAGCAAAGTCCACTTCCTTAATTTATATATATACTACCCTAGTCTGAAACAGCCCTTAAACCAAACATATTTAAACAACACCCGTACAGGAGATGTTCTTCTTGTAGCCAAATTCAACATGACAGACTAATAACCTCAGATCCAACCTTAAGATGAAATGTAACATCATGACATGTATGAATACATATGATAAAGCTAAGTTAATACAGAACATGGATAAATTCTAAAAGACATAAGCCATTATTCAGTAAAAAAAACTAGCATTGGTCATTGAATCTCCAATATAATTACATGAGTTCACATTTGCACTTCACATGTTATTCAAGAGCCAAAGAATACCTGGAAGTCAAAACAAGGCAAAAGAGTGAGGATTTCAACAAAAGCAGTAGGTCAGCAGATCAATGCAGCAGTATCCAGCTTGTTTAAATCATTTTAAACCCCAGAATGAATCAAAATTCTTTGAAGTCTTTAAGTCAGTGCTAATAGTAAAGCCAAAGATACAATTCCAAAACTAATTTCAGTCGAAATGTTGCAGATCCTTTTTTGTTTTTTTAGAGTATGAATGGCTGCCTTTAATGAGGTGAAAAAGGTCTTTATATAGGCATGTCTAAGGCAGCCCTAGCCTAGCTAACCATTTTCCCGTTTACCCCTAGAATTCTTAGTTGTTTTACCCCTTTTAACCCTTCAATATATCTGACCCTCCCTTATCTTTTAACAAACTAGCTCTAAATTTATGCTCTAGAAGCTTCCTCCTAACAGAAAATGATTCCCTACCCTCAAATACCCAAACCACCCCCTGACAGCCTTGTTTTTACATTCAAAATGCAAACCTGGGTCAAATTAACCCAAGACCCAGCCCAAACCCATGGGCTTGTATACTAACAGCCCAAACTGAAACTTCAGACCATCAAAAATGAGCATTGAAGCTCAAATGGTGACTCAGGCTGACTAAGATCAAACGAAAAGAAAAGGCAGGAGGAAGAAAGAACCGGGTCACAGAGAACACAAATAATTTAAACCAGAAAACACTTAATCAATATTTTGCAATAATTCGAATCCTATAAACTAAACCAGATGAAACTAAACAAATGAGTCAAGCAACGAATAAACAGCGAACTAAACAATTTTAATGCAATTAACCACAATTATATTTTCAAAACGAACTAGGTTAAACGAAAATCCAACTGAAATGAGAGGAGATGAAATGAACATGCAATCAAAGGCAAAAGCACATACTGAAGTCACCGGAGACAGATGAGTGACTTGGTGAAAGGCATCGTTTGACGGAGTTTGTCGGAATCCGGTGAGCTTTTCAAACAAATTAAAATTAATGTCAATCAATTATTCTTAGGAAAAACGATCGATTGTCATGAGTTTTGACTCATTATCAAACCAACAAGCTTAAATTCTGGACAAGGAACAAAACTAGGGTTTTCGAATTTGGCATCAGATTTGGGATTTGAAGAAAAGGGTGGGGATTTTGGGAGAATTTGTGTTGGATTCATATTCAATGGGGTGTGGGGATTGTGGAGGAGGAATTTGGGGTTGTTTGGTGGCGTTTTAAGGAGGCACCGCAGGCTGGGATGGTGGAATTTTACGGCGGTGAATCTATGGTTCATAGAGAGGAACTGAGTGAGAAGATGAAGTGAGGGGGTCGGTTGGAGGGGTAGGGCTTGTTTCAGACATTTTTATATTGTTGGGTAATCAGTTCCGGACCGTTAGATCACATAGGATCAATGGCCAGGATAGGGAGACGATGGAACGGTGTCGTTTGGCTTGTGGTTGGGGTTGGACCGGGTTAGGGGTTGGGCCTGGGCGGGTAGAAAGATTGGTTTGGGTTTTTCATTGAACTGGCCCAATTTCGGGTCTTTAAATTAAATTCTCAATTTTCCTTCTCTTTTATTTTCTTTTATAATTGTTTTCTTTTCTTTTTAAATTAATTAAAACCTAAATTAAAACCCCTAAAAATAATTATCTTGGAAAAATAAGCTGATTATCTACTATAATATTTACAAAATTTAATTACTCCTAAATTAAAAGGAAATTACAATTTTAAAATTAAAAGGCTAAGAATGCAAAAGTAAGCCAATTTTGTGATTTTCATTTTTTAATAAAGCAACTAATTTACTAATTAACCTAAAATGTAAAAATAAATCCTAAATGCGATGCGTGATATTTTGGTATTTTTTGATTTTTAATGGAAATTAAAAATGCACAAAAATGCAAATAATTAATAAAATTTCTACAAAAAATTTATAAAGTTGCAAATAATAGGGAAAAATTTATTTTCTTGAATTTATGGGAGTAATTCATATAGGGCAAAAATCACGTGCTCACAGCTGCCCCTCTTTGCTCGGAAACACGATGAGTTTTCGTACAAAGATAAAGTGAGCGGATACGAGCGATTTTTGCCCGTTTGAATACTCCGTGGGAAGCATTTTTGAAAGATTTGAACACACCTTGCTTCTGAGGTTGCCTACATATCCTTGGCTATAAAGGAATCAGGTCAGTGTAGTTCGGGAAGTTTCGGTAGCTGGAACTACCAGGAAGCTGTGATTTCACTGTTACTACTGCTGCTACTGCTTGCTGAACCCCTTATTATATCAAGACAAAATAAAAGAAACTGGACTAAGCTATGACCTATGAATTACAGGAATCCTATCTATATCTTCAAATTTGATCTCACAGTTTCTGTTGCCCTGCTGACTTGCTTTCCAGGTGAGTTTCCTTTGCTGCTGATTTGGATTGCATTATGAAATGAATTCCTTAATTCTCCAGGCGGCGCCTGATTGTCAATATTTAAGTTGTATTCCCCTATTCTGCAGGCAGTGCCTGATTACCAAAACTTAAATTGTCTTCCCTTTGTTACCTTAAACTGTTTTCCCTTGAAACTTGTGATGTCTTCTCCTTGTTCTCCAGGTGGGTGCCTGATTGCCAATATTTAAACTATTTTTCCTTGAAACTTAAACTATTTTTCCTTTGTTTTCCAGGTGGAAGCCTGATTGCTAAACTTGAACTGTCTCTCTTTGAACATTGCTGCTTTCCCTTTGTTCTCCAGGTGGGCGCCCGATTACCAACATTTGAATTGTACATCCTCCAAACTTGACTTGTTTTCCCTTCGTTTTCCAGGTGGGTGCTGGATTATCAACATCTGAATTGTTTTCCCTTTGTTCTCTAGGTGGGCGCCAGATTTCCAACACTTAAATTGTTTTCCCTTCATTCTCCAGGTGGGTGCCTGATTACTAACACTTGAATTGCTTTCCCTATGTTCTCTAGTTGGGCGCCTGATTTCCAACACTTGAACTGCTTTCCCTTTGTTCTCCCGGTGAGCGCCTGATTTCCAAAACTTGAACCGTTTTCCCTTTGTTCTCCAGGTGGGCGCCTGATTTCCAACACTTGAACTACTTTCCCTTTGTTCTTCAGGTGGGAGTCTGATTTCCAAAACTTGAACTGCTTTCCTTTTTTTCTCCAAGTGGACGCCTGATTTCCAACACTTGAACTGCTTTCCCTTTGTTCTCCAGGTGGGCGCCTGATTTCCAAAACTTGAACCATTTTCCCTTTGTTCTCCAGGTGGGTGCCTGATTTCCAACACTTGAACTGTTTTCCCTTTGTTCTCCGGGTGGGCGCCTGATTTCCATAACTTGAACCGCTTTTCTTTTGAACATTGCTGCTTTCCCTTTACTCTCCAAGTGGGCGCCTGATTACCAACATTTGAATTGTCTTCCTTTCCTCTGAAACTTGAATTGTTTTTCCTTTGTTTTCCAGATGGGCGCCTGATTGTTGACTTGAACCGTCTTCCTTTAAACATTGTTGCTTTCCCTTTGTTCTCCAGGTGGGCGCCTGATAACCAACATTTGAATTGTCTTCCTTTCCTCTAACACTTGAATTGTTTTCCCTTTGTTCTCCAGGTGGGCGCCTGGTTTCCAAAACTTGAACTGCTTTTCCTCGAAACTTGAACTGCGTCCCTTTGTTTTCTAGGTGGGCGCCTAATTTCCAACACTTGAACTGTTTTTTCTCGAAACTTGAACTGCTTCCCTTTGTTATCCAGGTGGACGCCTGATTACCAACATTTGAATTGTCTTCCTTTCCTCTGAAACTTGAATTGTTTTCCCTTTGTTTTCCAGGTGGGCACCTAATTGCTGAACTTAAACCATCTTCCTTTGAACATTGCTGCTTTCCCTTTGTTCTCCAAGTGGGCGCCTGATTACCAACATTTGAATTGTCTTCCTTTCCTCTGACACTTGAATTGTTTTCCCTTTGTTCTCCAGGTGGGCGCCTGATTTCCAACACTTGAATTGTTTTTCCTCGAAACTTGAACTGCGTCCCTTTGTTTTCTAGGTGGGAGCCTGATTTCCAACACTTGAACTGTTTTTCCTCGAAACATGAACTGCTTCCCTTTGTTCTCCAGGTGGGGGCCTGATTACCAACATTTGAATTGTCTTCCTTTCCTCTGAAATTTTAATTGTTTTCCCTTTGTTCTCCAGGTGGGCGCCTGATTGCTGAACTCGCACCGTTCTCTTTTGCAACTTAAATTGTCCTCCCTTGTTGTCACGACCCAAACTGAAGGGCCATGACTAGCACCCGACCACACTTGCCGAGCACTAACGTACATTTCATCTAACCTTCATTATTATCTTTTAAGGCTGACGTGATCAATATAAATGGTATACCTAGATCATGGATAACCAACAATAAAATATGACGGCATGAACATACATAGCAGGGGATGAACAGACAATCAAGAAACTACGTATAAGGTATGAGCTACCACGCTACTATGAAAGACTATACAACAAAAACTAGCCGACAAGGCATACCAAACTATACATGAGCCGACACCTGTCTATGAGCCTCTAAAAGAACATAAGTGTTGCAACATAGCCGGAATAGGGCCCCGACATACCCATAATGTCTATAACAAAAATTGCATACCAAGACCAAGGCAAGTCCGGAGAAGGGATCTCGCCAATCACCGCTGAACTAGACAGTCTACTGTGGTGGGGGAGCTGCACCTGCCTGTCTATCAGGACCTGCAGCACGACATGCAGCATCCACAAATAAAAGGACGTCAGTACGAATAAAGTACTGAGTATGTAAGGCAAGGAACCATAAATACGATCAGTAATGTAAGCAAGGATAGAGAATATACAACCTGTAACATCTTAGTACCTCTGAGGGCTACTTACATGAAATGCATGATACATATGTATAAATACATAAACCTTTAAAGCATTCGCCTCTGTGGGCATCATTATCATCATATCGTACCCGGCCATAATAGGCTCGGTAGAATCGTACCCGGCCACGTGGAGCTCGGTAAAACCCAACTGATCAGTGGTTGCACAATAGGTGCCGTACCCGGCCAACTATAGCGTGGCTCGGTAGAGTAAAATAGATACATATATATAATGCATGCTCGACTCATGGAATCACATTCTAAACCTTTCAGAGTGACGTAAGGTCGGTATCCTCTATACACGTTATTAGGACTAACTCTTCACTATGAACCTTATAAGAATTAGGAAGTACCAACAACATTGATAACATAAGAATAAGAGAAGCAACATTAACATCAATCGTTCCATAAGAGGGAAAACAATGTAAGTACTGCTAGCTTCTAAGAGTAGAGTATCTTGGAAGCTCGTTCATTACATTATGTACAATCGGAGTCGTGCAAAAGAAGGAAAGGGATAGCCTCACATACCTTGTATATACTTCCCCAATCTCAAGCTATGCAATTGTCAAAACTCCTTAGTCTACAATAAGAGAAACGATACTATCGTTATCATTTAAGCGTCATAACTATTATGTATCGACCACAACCTATTTTACGATGAAACGGACAGCACCTCCCCTATATATATGACCTCACACCATTCAAAACAGTCACCAAACAGCCCAAACAACATCAATAATAAACATATTGAGCCTCCCAAAATAGTCCACACATAGCCTAATCACTCCATACATACGACGACCACCGTAGTCGTGTCAAACAACCTGGAAATGTTACGAATAACTATCAGCCCATAACCCTACATATATATGGTGTTTCTCCACACCCTTCCTCCTCCAAAACTCCACAAGATAGTAGTAAAATACACAGCCCAACAACAACGCAAAACAGTCCACAAAACAATAACATTACTACCAAGCCTTTCGATATATATCTCACAAGTTCTAGCTTCAATGGCTTAGCCGCAACTTGGATAATCTTAAATACATATAGAGTAAGAGGTTCCTTACCTTTATACAGAAAGAACAACTCCAATTTGACCTTAAATTTCCATGAAATATCCCTCCAATGCTGCCACAACAACAACAAAGCGAAACTAGCGATCAATTAGTGTTTTTCGGCACTAGAATCACTTTAGAAGGCCTGAAATCACCTAGGATTGATATTAAGAACATGAGGGAGTATTTACAGAACATAAACCCTTTAAAACCACCTCCCACACGAGCTGGAACGACACAAAAATGAGCAACAACAAGAAGAACAAGAGACTTACTAGCGCCACGGAATTCCCGACACTTGATTTGTGTTGTTTGCCCTTTTTTTGGGTCTTGAATCTTGAGAGAACCTTGAGAGGATGTTCCTAGGGTTCTAAGGTCTGAAAATAGTGAAAAGAAATGACTTAAAACGGGTTGGAGTCATCCTATATAGGTCCAAATATCTTAAACCGACTTAGTGGGCCCCATAGAGAGGTGCTTGGCGCAGTCTCGCGAAAACGCGAATATCTCTCTACTCCGAGATCGTATCGATGAACGGTTTAATGCGTTGGAAACTAGACTCATAGATCTTTAATTTTGTTGGTAGATAACCCCGTAATTCCTTGTAAATTATGAGAAAAGATTAGAAACATTTGACCTAATGTTTAAGTAAAATTATGAACCTAAGTTGCGACAACTTTTGTCGACTTTTGTTTCATAACTCGTTTGACTTCAAGACTTATGATACGGATATTATATGATTAAAATACCTTCATAAATGACCTCTTGAGTGTATTAAGCACCGCTAGATTACCTGAAAATTCGAGTTACAACATCCTTGATTCGTTTAACTTCTAATACTGGTTAATCACCCTTATACACTCTTGTATCACTTAAGACCAATAGGATTGACTTCTTATCATCTCAAAGATAATTCCTTCTTGGATTTATGTTAACTAATATATGGCATGAACTAACACATGTGGATATGGGTTGTAACACCCTCCCCCCCTTAGGAACATTCGTCCTCGAATGTAAGGGTTTATGGGGAGTTTAAATCATCGTGGATTCCAATGGAAATTTCCGATCAATTTTCCCCTATAAAATGGTCACTAGCAAAACTTGCAAGTAATTAAGCCCAACATATGGTTTCACAAGTCTACACAAAGCATTATGCGTATTTACATTATCTACATATCAAATCTTATCTTAAGAGTGAAAACTTGAAAGCTAAATTCTATTTCCTAACGGTAAAAAGTACGCTAAATCTCATTATCTATGAGGGTCCTAAAACTTAAAATTAAATCCCATTATCTAGGAAGGTCCTGACAACTTAAAACTACATCCCATTATCCAGGAGGGTCCTGAACACTTAAGACTAAATACCATTATCCAGGAGGGTCCTGAAAAGCCGAGAATGAACTTACTTGAGCAATGCTTTCTTCCTAGAGGATCTCTGCAGAACGAACAAAATTCCTTACCCCTGAACCATGCCTTTCCTCATGGAGGGTTCCTGCAGATCGAACAAATTTTTCTTTCCCCTTCTCAAACTGCCTTTGTGCTGATAAAATTTGGGCACGACACTTGAAAAAAATTCAAACTTCTAAGCTTTGATTTGGACACAATTTTCGTCCATGTTTCAAACAAAGAAAACTTATGAGTTTATAGATATGGTGGCTGGTTTGTGGCCTTGATTTTAAGAGCGATTGCTCCTTCACTTCCCATGATAACTTTGATTTTAACTAGAAAGATCTTGCTTTTTATTGACTAACCACTTTCTCTGTCACCCTTATCACGGAAAATACCTCTGATCCGTTCAAACCCAATACCATTCATCTGTTACATTGTGCTCATGCATTGACATATAATGAACCTTTATGTTTCACATGAATCCCAAAGCATGTCAATTGCCACCCACTCAGTGCGCATGTTGTTCTTTCCTGACTTAAAGCACTGGTCGTGGCCTTGAGGTCTATTACTCCTTCACTTTCCACGATAACTTTGATTTCCGCTTGGAAGACCTTGCTTGTTATTGGTTAACCACTTTCTCTGTCAACCTTATCACAGAAAATACCTTTGATCCATTCACCCAACATCCTCTATATGTTGCATTGTTCATGAATTGACATATACCAAACCTTTGTATTTCACATGAATCCCAAAGCACGTTGATTGTTACCAACTTAGTGAGCATGTTTTTCTTTCCTGACTTATGCCGCTTTGATGTGCTAGCCAGATCCCGTTTTGTGCAATTGGAAAGCTGGTGGCAAATTTTGAAGTCATTTCTCACTTGTTCTGACCAAACAGACTCAGGAAGAGGAAGTAAACAAGACAAAAGGAACAGAGTAAAGGACAATGGAAAGAGATGATTCTTAACAAGGAAACTACAAAGTATAAACTTATTAGATGTGGATACCAACTCTAATGACCGTGACATCCATCTTTGGATTAAGTGGCCTAATCTGTCAAGCAAGTTTGATGTTAAACTTTTGTTATACCCCTAAAACGTGAAACTGGGGTTCAATGCTCCGATTATCCACTCTGATTCACGATCCTTATTCGACTTATAGTGCCCGAAGGGTTTTTACCATCAAGCCTCTCTCATTTTGTTCTTTCTCTCAACTCACCATCGCCTTATGGTGCTTGTGAAGGTTTTCACTAATAAGACTCTCTCATTTTGTACTTTTCTTCTTATTTCCTCTGATTCTGCAGATGACAAGGCATTAACCATGGTAAAAACATCATATACCCTTGGCATGTATAAACTCAGCACTCTCAAAGATTATTCGGGAGGTCTTTGGACTGTAATGTGGCTTTTGGATAGGGTTAGAAAGGAAGAATATCACAAAGGCTCAAAATAACTAAGATAATAGGGTTAATTTATTTACAACTTTTGGAATCCATTTTAAAAACTTTGCCCTAATTCTGAAACAAGGGAATTTGACTCTCTTTTTTTCTTTTTGAGATGGAATTTCTAAGAAAGACTGCCCCACTTTCGACTTTGTGGGATTATGAAATATTTTATTTGGTATGACCGAACTGTAAGGCTGCCTACGTATCTTGTGGTGACAAGAATCAGGTCAAACATAGTTCACACAACTACTTTTTGCTACTATTTGCCTTTTTCTTTTTTTCTTTTTTTTCCTTCTTTTTTTCTTTTCCTCTTTTTTTTCCTTCTTTTATTTTTCTTTATCTCTATTTTTCTCTTCTTTTTTTTTTGACTTTTCCCGCCGGAATGAACTCTCTAAAAAAACCTATGGGGTCATGAACTTTTTTTTTTCGTATGACTCTAACTTGATTCCAAAAGAGGGGAGGTCAAAGAAATCAATACATGCTCAAAAGGGGTACCAAAGGGTATAAAGTGTTTGGATAGCTGAAAGAGGGTCTCCCAATCTCTAAGAATACAAAGTATAGCACATGCAACTTGAGAATGAAAAGAAGATCTTGCACAATATTTCTTTTGCAGCTTCGGCATTGATATCACTAATAAGCCTTCCACTTTTTTAGTGCCATGTCAAGTACGAACTCTTGTTGGGTTATTTTCTCTTCATAATGGATACCCTCCGTCTGCTTGGAGCAAACACCCTTGACTTTATCTTGTAAGTTGAGGTGCACGTGAACTCAAAACTGCTCGCTTCAAATTGTTTGGGATGCACTTTCCTTTAACGAATCCTTATCATCCTATTAACTTCCCAAATTATCTACCCAGTTTCACACAGTTTGGGCTTCAAATGATCTCAAAATGTCCAAATCTGTACTTATTGCCCTCAAGAGTCTCTATCATCTTCAAAATTATTTCATTGCTTCATGATTAAACTAACTTTTAAGACAAGGCCTAGAATTATGCGTGCATGTCATGTCACAAGGGCCAGCATGGAAAGAACTATAAAAAGGAGAAGAGAACTAAACAAAAAATGACTAGAAATAACATAAAGCAGAAAATTGCATTAGACAGACAGTGAAAGGGTTTGAACAACGAGACAAACAAACACATTGGGGTTACGACCCTGGAAAAACCTAAATAACGCTAAAAAGGGTACTACGAATAAATGAACTAGGCAAAATAAAAGGATATAAGGGTTTGAGTCACAAGACAATTTCCGGATTACAACCCTGAAAATAAGCCGGACAACAGAAATGACAACAAAATAAACCACCAAGACTCCTCCCCGGTTAGCCAAGAGATGGAGCGTCTTTCCAATTACCAAGCTCGACATCTTAGCCACTGAGTTCCACATCAATATCACTGGGACCTTCACCAACTTCAATTATATTGTCTTCACCAAGTGTCTCATTGGATCCTTTGACCAAACCTTCGTCATTGCAAAACATCCCAACAATTTGTGCATTGTCATGTACCTGTAGAGGATTATGTGTGACACTTGGGGTATTGCTTCCTTGGACCACAATTATTCCTTCTTGAATCATTATTTCTATTTCCCTTTTCCAAAGCACGACAATCTTCAACATTGTGCCCCTGGGCATTGGAATGGTATTCACACCTTTTAGCAGGGTCAAAGCTTCTCGCACGCGGGTCTATATAATTTAGAGGAATAGGTGTAATCATGTCGCAATGAAGGGAGGAGCGGTCTGGGACAATGTCTATATTGTACTGAAAGTGTCGCACAAAATCTTGAGTCATGTCATCCCATGTATGCCACTTACCGACATCTTGACGAGTATGCCATTCCAAAGCTGCCCCAGTTAGGCTCTCACTGAAATATGCCTTCAACAACTCATCTTTCCCGCCAACACTTCTCATTTTGCTGCAATAACCCTTCAGATGGGCCATGGGATCTCCACGTCCGTCATACAAATTAAACTTTGGCATCTTAAACTCTTTCAACTTTCCGGATATCTCATCTTGCTCCACTGTCTTAGCAGGTTTTGCAGCCTCGCCGGGAGGCTCAAAATGAGGAGCGTAAGAGTATGGACCCGAGACCTTGAAAGTTGGTTCTGGAGCACAGTGTTGGGCATCGGGGATTTTGAACACAGTCTCGCTAGAGGATCGAGGAAAGGTAGCAGGTGGATTAGCTACAAAAACATGAGTGGTCAAAGGAGCGGGATATGAGGTGGTTCTAGGGGGTGGAGTGTGAAAAGGTTGTGGGGAGATATCCTGGACTTGTGACAGTGGCAGAATGGTGACAAGGCTTTCAATGTAGTTAGTGGGAACTGATGGTGGAGGACGCCCACTAATCCAGGCTTGGTATATTTCGGCCATCTGTCCTTTCAACCTTAAGACCTCTTCTTTCAACTCAGATTCTGATTCAACAATTCCCTTAGACGGATCAATAACCCCTGTGTCCACGTCTTTGCTAGCCATGGCTACCTTGATCTTTGACCTTGTGTTGTATGGATGAGTTACCTAAAAAAAATCACAAACCAACCACTCTTCTGCTCAATGAAGATAACAAAAGGAACAAAATAGGGACATCTTGTTAGCATTAGGTCATTTAACAGCCAAAAATATCACATTGCGTGTAATGCACCTAGCAACAATTAACGGTTCTAGAATGACTTCGAGGGTCACAAGGTCACTTGGCATCATCCCAATTTGTTCATTTCAATCCTCTCTTTTCTTTGCTTTTCTAGCACTTGCTTGCTCATTTTCCTTCCTTTTTTTTCTAATTATCACTCTTTTCTTTCCTCTCATTTCTCACACCCCATAATTTCATCTCTTTTTTTTTCTTTTTTTCCTTTTTCTTTTTTTCTTTTAATAATAAAAAAAATAATTCGATCGAACCATATGTAGGTTGCGTATGTATCATGACGTCGCATGAATCAGATCTTTGCGTAGTTCGGAAAAATCGAGAATAGACTAAATAAACTAACGTTCTCTTTTTTTCTTTTTTTTACCTTAATGACTACTCTGATGAGAAAAGAGAAATAAAAGAAGCAAATCTTCTTTTTTTTGAATTTTCTAGACTGAATGTTCTATAACCTATTCTAAACTCAAGCTTAAACGAGCATATATTTTTTTCTTTTTGAAACAAATACTCTATGAGAAATTATTAAGGAAAAACCCTTAGAATAAAAAAAATTGATTCTTTTTTTAGGAAGAAAAAAAATATTTTAAATTTTCATTTGATATCCCTAAAAAAACTTCGAAACGAGAAATGAACAAGATAAAAAGATATTTTGGATTTCAATTTTTGATTACCTAAGGAAAAAAACTCTAAAGATAAACAACATATAAAGTACGTATTTTTTCTCTTCTATGTACAGTATCCTAAAGTTCTAGCGGAAATAAAAGAACTTTTTTTTTTCATTTTTCATTAGTTTCCTAAAAAAGAACCTCAAAAAAAATTTTGTATTTTTGAAATTAATACCTTAAAGAAAACTCTTTAAAGAGGTACTAAAAGAAAATTCTCTTTTTTCGAATTTTTATTCCTAATATACTAAAGGAAATATAAAAACGATTTTTATTTTAAGTTCTAGATATTGATTGCCTAAAGGAAAAACCACCTCAAATGAATTTTTTTTTTAATTCCTAGAATCAGTATTCTAAAGAAAACTTCTAACGGAATATAAAAACGCAAAATCTCTTTTTTCTTTGATTTTTGATTTATAACACATCTTTTTTTTCAAATACAAAATAGGAAATACAATAACAAAAGACTCGACATTACTGTACAAAACGAGAAGTCTAAATACATACGGAGACACTTAAAGTTGGCACGATTTTTCACTTAGACACCTGAACTTAAGGGTGTTCCTATTGAGCACTTATACTATCCGAAATTTATTCCAATTAAGCACTTCTTTGACAATCAGCCAAACTTACAACGTTTGTGCAATGCACTCGCTACTGATGTGGCGAATGATGGATAAAAAAAGGACATATTATTTTGAGTAAAAAAAAAGGACAAAGCCTAAAAACACTACTTAACTCAGCATTTTTGCTATATGTTCATGTGTATTCTTCACTATTTTCATGTGTGTTCTTGTTCCAAGCACGATTTTAATTCAAATTTTTTAGAGAAACTCCTCCAAATTTATTATAACTTCAGCTAAAGATTCCCCATGACGACCCGAAGACAACCCCAATATTAATTTGCCAAACTTTCATCAAATCAAGTAACTCATTTTAAACCTTCAAGCTTTTTAAAGACCCCACTAATGATGTTTCAATTTGAAATGAAGAACGCGGAATCATTTCAGTTTTACTCTCTTCTTCTTCCTCTGCTTTGCTCTGTTTCTTTTTCCAATCCCATTAGAATAAAAATGACGGTTCCTATATTTTGGAGAAAACAATACATGCACAATTATTTTTTCTATAAAAATTAAGCCTGCCAAACGCCACCTAATAAGAATAGTAGTGTTGTTACTGTTGCTTCTTCTTCTTCTTCAGTTCACCAGTTCTGTCTGCACCATCCTCTAAAGAAACCTCGCCTTTTCTTTTTCTTCAATGGCAGGTGTTGATTTTAAGTGGTCACGCTTCTAATCTTTTACTTCTTTTTTCCCATTAAGATTCATCTTTTATTAGTATCAGACTTTTTTGATTTTGAATCTTGATTGTTGTAGGTACGATGGGTTCTTCCTATCAATGCTAGCTACCAGATCTGTTTTGTTTTTGAGGGAGGAGAAGAAGGAAATAAAAAGAAAAAAAATAAAAAAAATGTTTTTGGGGTCTTCACGCGCCTATATCGGGTGAAACTCACTTTATGTGCCAAGTAAGCAAAAAGTGCTTAATTGAAATAAGTTTCGAGTAGTATAAGTGCTCAATAGGAACACCCTTGAGTTTAGGTGTCTAAATAAAAAATCGTGTCAACTTTAAGTGTCTCTGTATGTATTCAGCCAAACTAGAAGGTAAAAGACGACATAAAAAAACAGACTCAAAACATAAAAATAAAAAAAAAATTCCTTAAGCAACTCCTAAATGAGAGATCTTGACTGGATGGTCCTGGGATGTCTATCATGCTCAAACTTCGGTAAGTAGATTCACACCTGTATGAGAAAACTTTAACCAATACTATGTGAGACAATAACACTCCCTATTAGATACATGCAAGACATGGTTGAGGCTATTTTTGCAAAATGGCTTATGTAGCCAAAAGGTGGCTAGAAGTGCAAGATTTTGGCTAAGACCCCGCAAAGACAAGAACCTAAGATTTACTAGGAAGACCGGATCATATGTGGGTTGCCTACGTATCACGCCCCAAAACACGAGAATCAGGCATGCATAGTTCGGGCAGATTGGATACGAGCGAGAATTAAAAAAATAACTAATTTATAGAAAAATAAGTTTTTTTGTCTCTTTTTTTAGAAAAATGATGAAACACGTAAATTCTTTTTGGATTTTCTTTTCCCTTTTTTTGATTTTCTGATTTACGGAAAATGATGAAAAAGGCAAAATCTTTTTTTGAATTTTCAAGCTCTTTTTTTCTTTACAAAATGTGACAGAAAACATAATTGGTCCCTACTCGCTTTATCCTCACACTTCACCATCTCTTTTTCTCTTTTTTTTCTTTTTTCATTTGCCCTCAATTATCATTGGTCCGCCAAATGACTCTTTTACCCTTGAAAAAATACAACATGTAGCACATAGGATGCATCAGGTTGGTCTATTATTTTGGATACCCCTGTCCTAGACGGACCCAACCCCTGTGTTGGGTCCCCTAAGTCAAATGCACATGATGCAAACAAACATTCCTACTAGGGATCCAGCATGAGGCTTTGTTTTTCTAGGTTTAAATCTTGGGGTTGTGTTCTAGACCTGACTTACCCGAGCGGACAACTGGAGCCGAAGAGGGGGCAACGTACAGGGAGCACTAAAGTCTACCTGGCCTTGTTGTTGGCCCAGCCTCGTTCTATTTGGTATAATTTCTATAGAAAAAGTGGGTCACGCGAACGTGTGCACCATTTTTAAAAGACTCAGAGGGGTGGCATAAGAAAACAATTATATATAATTCAAACAATATTAAAGCAGTAAACAGATAGCATTTAGCACAAAAGGTACACATAATATAGTAAGATGAACAATAAATAAAGCCAAGTAAAAATCATAAAACAAGCTCGAATTCTTGAACCCTGAACTAGAAGTTCTAGGTTCTTGTCCCTAGCAGAATCGCCAGAGTTTTTACACCTCCTTTTTACTACACCCGAGAAGGGTATAAGGGAGTTTTTTCCAATTTAAGTGACAATCGAAACGAGATTATTCCAATTAAATTCAGAGTCGTCACTTGGGATAATTTATGGTGTCCCAAGTCACCGATTTAAAATTTCGAATCGAGAAAATTTGACTCTGTATTAATATTTGCGAAACACAGAAATCCGGGTAAGAAATTTTGTTAACCCGGGAGAAGGTGTTAGGCATTTCCGAGTTTTGTTGCTCTAGCATGGTCGCTTTGATCATACTTGGCTTATTAAATTGTTTAATTACTGATTTTAGAACCTATGTACGTTCGCCTCTTTTACTTAAGAAATTATCTTTAAACAGGTCACGCGTACGTGTACCCGTTTGTTTGGTGCGTCAAAAATCATGTCACGCGAACGTGTCCACAATTGATAATGTTTTATTAATATTAAGAAAAGTTTGGCCAAAGTTGCGCGAACGCATACTCCAATTTTATTTTTAGAATCGTAATTATATCACGCGAACGTGTACGCAATCACGATGATATATTAAACGGGCCTAAAGCAACTCTACGAACATTTGTCATTGCTATATCTAAGTTATGAAAATTAATATGAGGGCCATGTTTGATTAAATCGTGGATGGCACACCTCGGACTATGTAAACTAAATTAAATTAGTAGCCTATGAAAACCAATTTTATTATTAAGAAGGTTTGATCGAAGTTGCGCGAACGCATACTCCGAATTGGTTTTTAGAACCGTAATTATGTTACGCGAACGTATACATAATCACAATATTATTTTAAAAGTGCCTAAAGGTCATTTCTACGAATATTCATTCTTAATAAATAATGCAACCTTTGTGAGGGTCATGGTGGTATAATTACATGTTACGCCTCACTCTGTTTTTAAAGAGGAGAATTGCGTTACAAATAAAATGAATTAATCTAACGCAAGATTCAATTTAAGCCTACTGATCGCAAATGTGCATTGAGACCAACCAACAGACCTTTGCTTATTTCAAAAAAAGAAAACCGAGCCTACAACAGGCTCGTTGATGATTTGCAGGCAGCACACAAGATTGGGCCCAGAGTTGAGCCCACCATTTAACCAAAGAGCCAAACTTTCTAGCGGTGAAATTAGGCCAAGAACAAACCCAGCAATACAACAAGCTCTATATTATGAACTAATTCTTTAAGGCACAAGACACAAAAAAGAAAGGGCCAAGGCTGAAGACTCTTGGGCCTAAAATTGGGCCCAAGTTCAATGGGAAATCGAGTTCGATCCATTTGGGCCTCATATTATATAGGATAACCCATCTGGCCCAATTCTAAACTGAAGGCACACACACAATGCTAATTGGAGATCAACATACTGAACTCAATAATATAGGCCATTGGAACATTGCTTATTGAATTGGGCATGGTGACATGTTAATTAAAGGGAGAAAAAAACTTCAACTGAGTCTTACTTGTACAAAACAAACACAGAATAAACTAACTTTACAAATACTTAATCATAATGGCTAGAAGCATTCTCAAAATCCAGTAAATCACAAATCAAACTAGCAAAGTCCACTTCCTCAATTTATATATATACTACCCTAGTCTGAAATAGCCCTTAAACCAAACATATTTAAACAACACCCGTACAGGAGATGTTCTTCCTGTAGCCAAATTCAACATGACAGACTAATAACCTCAAATCCAACCTTAAGATGATATGTAACATCATGACATGTATGAATACATATGATAAAGCTAAGTTAATACAGAACATGGATAAATTCTAAAAGAAAAAAGGCCATTATTCAGTAAAAATACTAGCATTGGTCATTGAATCTCCAATTTAATTACATCACTTCACATTTGCACTTCACATGTTATTCAAGAGCCAAAGAATACCTGGAAGTCAAAACAAAGCAAAAGAGTGAGGATTTCAACAAAAGCAGTAGGTCAGCAAATCAATGCAGCAGTATCCAGCTTGTTTAAATCATTTTAAACCCAAGAATGAATCAAAATTCTTTGAAGTCTTTAAGTCAGTGCTAATAGTAAAGCCAAAGATGCAATTCCAAAACTAATTTCAGTCGAAATGTTGCAGACCCTTTTTTGTTTTTTTAGAGTATGAATGGCTGCCTATAATGAGGGGAAAGAGGTCTTTATATAGGCATGTCTAAGGCAGCCCTAGCCTAGCTAACCATTTCCCCTTTTACCCCTTGAATTCTTGGTTGTTTTACCCCTTTTAACCCTTCAATATATCTGACCCTCCCTTATCTTTTAACAAACCAGCTCTAAATTTATGCTCTAGAAGCTTCCTCCTAACAGAAAATGATTCCCTACACTCAAATACCCAAAACACCCCCTGACAGCCTTGTTTTTACATTCAAAATGCAAACCTGGGTCAAATTAACCCAAAACCCAGCTCAAACCCATGGGCTTGTATACTAACAGCCCAAACTGAAACTTCAGACCATCAAAAATGAGCATTGAAGCTCAAATGGTGACCCAGGCTGACTAAGGTCAAACGAAAAGAAAAGGCAGGAGGAAGAAAGAATCGGGTCACAGAGAACACAAGTAATTTAAACCAGAAAATACTTGATCAATTTTTTGCAATAATTCAAATCCTATAAACTAAACCGGATGAAACTAAACAAATGAGTCAAGCAACGAATAAATAGCGAACAAAACGACTTTAATGCAATTAACCACAATTATATTTTCAAAACGATCTAGGTTAAACGAAAATCCAACTAAAATGAAAGGAGAAGAAATGAACATGCAATCAAAGGGAAAGCACATACTAAAGTCACCGGAGACAGATGAGTGACTTGGTGAAAGGCATCTTTTTGACGGAGTTTGTCGAAACACGGTGAGCTTTTGAAACGAATCGAAATTAATGACAATCGATTATTCTTAGGAAGAACGATCGATTGGCATGAGTTTTGACTCATTATCAAACCAACACGCTTAAATTCTGGACAGGGAACAAAACTAGGGTTTTCGAATTTGGCGTCAGATTTGGGATTTGAAGAAAAGGGTGGGGATTTCGGGGGAATTTGTGTTGGATTCATATTCAACGGGGTGTGGGGATTGTGGAGGAGGAATTTGGGGCTATTTTGTGGAGTTTTAAGGAGGCGCCGGCGGCTGGGATGGTGGAATTTTAGGGCGGCGGATCTAAGATTCATAGAGAGGAACTGAGTGAGAAGATGAATTGAGGGGGTCGATTAGGGGGTAGGGCTTGTTTCAGATATTTTTATATGGGTTGGGTAATCAGTTCCGGCCCGTTAGATCACATAGGATCAACGACCAGGATAGGGAGACGATGGAACGGCGTCGTTTGGCTTGGGGTTGGGGCTGGACCGGGTTAGGGATTGGGCCTGGGCGGGTAGAAGGATTGGTTTAGGTTTTTCATTGAACTAGCCCAATTTCGGATCTTTAAATCAAATTCTCAATTTTCCTTCTCTTTTATTTCCTTTTATAATTGTTTTCTTTTCCTTTTCAATTAATTAAAACCTAAATTAAAACCCCTAAAAATAATTATCTTGGAAAAATTAAGCTGATTATCTACTATAATATTTACAAAATTTAATTACTCCTAAATTAAAAGGAAATTACAATTTTAAACTTAAAAGGCTAAGGATGCAAAAGTAAGCCAATTTTGTGATTTTTATTTTTTAATAAAGCAACTAATTTACTAATTAACCTAAAAATGTAAAAATAAATCCTAAATGTGATGCATAATATTTTGGTATTTTTGATTTTTAATGGAAATTAAAAATGCACAAAAATGCAAATAATTAATAAAATTTCTACAAAAAATCTATAAAATTGCAAATAATGGGGAAAATTTTATTTTCTTGAATTTATGGGAGTAATTCATATAGGGCAAAAATTATGTGCTCACACTCACATGCCCGTCACCTAGCATGTGCGTCACCTCAATACCAATAATATAACACGTAATTTGGGGTTTCATACCCTCAGCACTAAGTTTAGAAGAATTACTTATCGCAAACCGTGTAATTCTTTACTTCGCTATGCCTTTTCCTCGCAAATCGGCCTTCGAATGCCTTGAACCTATTCACAATTAATTTGATTCATTCAATACATATTATAGGAATTAATTCCATTTGAAAATACTAATTTTCCAAAAAAATTCGAAATTAACTCAAAAATCGTCAGTGAGGCCCACGTCACGGAATCCGATAAAAGTTACAAAATATGAACATTCATCCAACCACGAGTCCAACCATAAAAATTTTACCAAATTCCAACATCAATTCGACTTCCAAATCCTCAATCAAATTTTAAAATCTCAAGGCTCAAACCTTTGAATTTAACCCCAAAAATAAGTAATCTAGTCGGGATATTCGATGATAATCTCATATTATTGACTAACAATTACCACAAGTGACTTATCTCAAGTTTTCACATGAATTCTTGCTCTACAATTACCCAAAAAACAAAATTGAAGACCATGGTGTAAAACCTTACCTCTTTAATGAAGAACTTGAGGGATTTCTTGTTGGATTTCAAGGCTTGGACAAGATATTTTGATGAACAAGGTACTTGAGCTTCTTCCTCTCTCTAGAATTGCTCTCCCTTCTCTCTAAAAGCACCAGAATTTCCCCCAAAAATGAACCCCAATCGAGTTAAATGAAATGGGGTTCGGGTCTTAAAAACCCATTTTTGTACATCCACGGCGTGTGGAGCGCCACGGGGTGCGAGGCAGCTGTGCAAAATGTGTCTGAAAATGAAATTTCGGAATGTTCTGGAATTTCCCACAGGCGTGTTGTGCCGGGCGCTGCGTGAGGCACCACGATATTGTAAAATTCTATCAGGTTTTGGTAATTTGGTCATAACGTCTTGTATGAGTGTTCAAATGATGAACTGTTTGAAGCATTAGAAACTAGACTCGAAGATATTTAATTTGATAGGTTTTTCATCACATAACTCCTTATATATATGTAGATATGCTCGTCCAAAATTTGGTCTTGTGCGTGCTCATTTGAAACTTTTATCTATAATGAAATTTTTCAACTTGGCTTGGACTTAGGCCTCTCCTTAGACCCCAAATCACTTATAATATGACTCGTACACTTATTATCATATCCAATTGATATCCATCATATTACTAGTCCTCGTCTGCAGACAAAATAATATAATTAGCGCACGTCAACTTTATTAATAGGGCTTAAGTACTTCGAGATTTTTTTGGGGTGTTACATTTACCTACTGCTGAAGTTGAGTATGTTGTTGCCTCCTTATGTTGTGCTCAATTGTTGTGGATCAAACAGCAATTAATGAACTTTAGAATTGATGTTGGTTTTATCCACATTTTTTGTGATAATACTAGTGCAATTAGTATGACCAAGAACCCGGTTGATCACAAAACACATAGATGTTGGGCATCATTTTCAAAGGGATAATTTTGAGAGGTGCTGATTACTGTGGAATTTTGTGCTACTGATAAGGAAACTGCTGATATCTTCACAAAATCTTTGAGTAGGGATCACTTTGAAAGGAACAGGTCTGAATTAGGGATGATTAAGATCACCTAAAAGAAACCAGTTCTAACTCAATGATTGGTTAGATAATTTGTGAATTTTGTGAATAATTAGATTAGATATGTCTCAGTCTCATACTTTTATTAGTATACTCTTGTTCCATGTGCTAAAATATCTCACAGATGTCTAATGATATTATCTTTATTTTCTTGGAAAAAATCAGTCTTATGCAAGAAACTTTTAGTGAAGAACCTGGTTCATCGAGCTTATAAAGTATGTATTCTACACTCCGCATAATTTGAAATAATTGCATATGGATCATGAACTGAATAGAGTCCCACTTTATTCCAAACTAATTTTGAACCAGTTAGTTACAAACGAACCAGTTTCATCAAGAGTCCCACGCGCCATAATTGCAGAAATATTTGGGGAAGAGTCAAACGTCTTTTCAAACTGAAACTTCCAATGTGATTAGACTTCTAGACTTCAAAAGGTATCGTTATACACTCAACATTTCCCTCTTTAAATTAATATGACCTTACCCTCTTGTCTCAACATTTTTCGAAAGATCAAAATCTCCAAAACCTCAAAACTCTATCTATTTCTCTTAAGTTTCTGAACTGATCAAATGGCAAATACCCATGAGAATCCCAAAAATACTGAAAACCCTTCCTCAACCATCCAAACCCCCAAGAAAAAGCATATCAAAATGATTGCACGCAACACAGTGGCCAGTAGAGAACAAGCTAAGAAATTGAGTGAGATGCTACAAGACAGTCAAGCAGAAAAACCCTAAAAATCTTATGAGTCCTTCAAGTATACAACTGAGGGGGAAGAACCAATTTCATCTGAAATTGAGCAGGTAACTTCTGGGTTAAAAATTTCTGATATTGCTTCTAAAATTGCTGAGAATCTTGAAAATAGGTTTGTGTCGGTTGGTACGATTGCTGGAGTAGAAACTGGTGAGTCTAAAAAAATTGGTGGTAAAAATGAAAAAGAAAAATAACAAGAGTGAGGGTGTTGAAGTAGATGTGAGGTGAAAGGGAGAAGAAAGAGTGGTTGGATCTCTTTCACCCCCTCTTGTTGGTTTGGCTGAAGAAGTTGGAGCAATGATTGTATTAAGTAAAGAGATTAGTGATAATGATGAGACTATGAATGAAAGTATGGGGATAGAATCACAGGAGATAGGATGGTTTTGGTTATAGAAGTACAGCAGATGGGCTGGCTAGGTTAAGGAAACGATTTAATAAACATGTTTCTTCTTTTGCTAAAATAGACAAGAGTCCTGATCTGCTGCAAAAGGTGACAGATAATTACAATCAAAAGAAGAAGAAGAAGAACAAAGTTGGAAAGACTACAGGAAATTACATGGGTGGCACTAAGAGAAAGAGTGATCCTTCTATCCATGTAGCAACTCCTCCCACGAGAGAAAGAACTATAAAGAGCTAGAAGAAGCAGAGTGAGGCCAATGTAAAAAGGGCCTTACCTGAGAATGCCAAGAAAGTCGCTTGAAAAAAAAGGGTTGGTAAGCCAAGCGGAGTAGTCCAGATTGAGGAGAAGAACCTGGTTCTTGAAGATGAATATGAGGATGTGGAAGTACCCACACCTAGTTCCAAAAAAAGAAAGACGTCTCAAAAGAATTCTCGAGAAATAGAGTTCAATTATGTCTAAAAGAACTAGGTCTACCAAAAGGAGCAAGAAGGCTCAAATAGTGAAAGAAAATGGTTAAGGATGTTGAGATTGAATGATTGAAGACTAGGTTAGCTGAAGTAGAGGCTGAGAAAGACTATCTCAAGTGTGAGCTTGCAAAGTAAAAGGAGAAGAATGATGGTATTCTTCAAAATATGCTAAAACTGCTTCAAGCAAAGAACCAAGAACCCGATCCTTCCCAGTCCTAAATTCTTCCTAGCCCAGTTGTAACCAGTGACCCAAGTGAGATTTCTCTATTTTTTCTCATGGTTCTATGTTTTTATTTCTTCTTATGCCTTGTGGTAGGATCTTATCAATCAATGAAATTCACTGTTTTTGCTCTAATTATTTGTTGATATTTCTAAGATGGCTAATATCCTTATATTGAAAAAGAGAAATTGAATCCATAATTGCATTTAAGGTAGCTCCAGTGGCCATGAGTGATATCTGTTAAAATCTGGTTACTTAACTTAATTATGCAACTTTTCGATGATGCCAAAAGGGGAAAGCTAAAGAGTGCTTTTGCTTTGGACTGTGATGTTTATAACCTAATGAACCTGGTCATTGATGGTTTGTGACTTTAAATGGAAAGTGTTCTGACATTGTACTTGATGTTGAGCTGAGCTAAAATAGGTTACATGCTTTTGAAAAGAACATAGTTTGTCATCATCAAAAGGGAAAATTTGTTGACCTGAGTAGTTTTGGTTTTGATGATTGACAAAGGAATACATTGATGAACCAGGTCCATGGATAGTGTATACAGGTGACGGACAGATCAAGCAAAAGGCTTGCACGTGTAAGGGATAAGTATAAGTGGTTATATTTTCCCTGGACGAAAAGGTTGCATCTTTGATAAGGAGCAGGACTCCTTACTTGAAGAGAACTCTATCCAAGATAAGGGAAGAGTTAGAAGTTGAAGTTGACTAGAACTCTTCCACCAAGGAAGAGTAAAGCATTAGAACTCTAGTTAATCTTTATTTACTAACTCTATATGTATCGGTTATGTTCTCTTTTAAAGGTGATGCAAACATACTGAAGTTAATCACGAATTGGGAGCAAAATAGCAAGGCATTTTGTGAGCAATTCCTGTGAAATTTAAGAGTGCGATCCTTAAGCTACACGAACCGGATTGTAGAACCAGCTCCATAAAGAGTTTCATGTGTATTTCTTTATTTCTAGTTCAAAGTGTAGTATGTGTTTTGAGTTGTACCTTTCGGATTTATTAGAAGCAAATTGTACTAGGTACTTGAGTTGTATCGTTCAAGTTAGAGTTAACTTAAATCAGTCGCAACAGGCTGTGGCTGGTTGCTATAAGGGTTAGAGTTAATTCTTAGATTTGCAAGAGGTTTTAAACTCGAGTTGTATTGTTCAAGTTAGAGTTAACTTGAAGCACTCGCAACAGCCTATGGCTGGTTGCTATAAGGGTTAGAGTTAATCCTTAGGTTTGCAAGAGTTGGTAAACTTTGTTGCTAGCTCAGAGTTGTAGTGAAGTATTTGGAGAAAATCATACTGGGTAGTAGGTCGTGGTTTCTTCACCTTTTGAGCAGGGTATTTCCCACGTAAAAATACTTGTGTTCTTTACTTTCTGCATTTATTATTCCGCAATTGTAGTGTAAGGAACACGTAGAAGAAGCAGGTCCTTCTATAATTTGTGCACGCGAAAAATTGGATACCACACAAATTACCCCATCCCCTCTTGTGTGGTATTGAAGTATAAAACATCATTCACATTCCACAATACCATGAGACAGTCACATTTGGCAGAACAATCAACTATCTCCATGAAGTTTAAAGCAAAAGGGAAAGCAACATGGAAACGTTATTTAATGTTAGATTCTTGAATAGTATTGCTATATAGCTAGACATTCTTATTCTACTTCAAAGAACTTTTACCTTACCTTTTAATAGGATATTTGTCATAAAGGAACCTGACAATCAAATTAATACTTGAAAAGCAGAACACAAACAAGAAATACAGACAAATGCAATTTTATAATTCCATAAGGTTTAATGTTTTTATTGCAAGAATGAATAAAAATTCACAATTGCAAAATCCTTATATTACAAAAGAACAAGTCGATATAGCATCTAATAGTTTTGATTTCAAACTCACTCCAATTATGTACATATTAACTCTTTTAAGCAGTTCATCAAACACCTTATATGCGTGCTTTTGTGAGTCAAACCACTTTAGTAAAGGGTTATATCAACTCACCTCAAAACTCCTCAAGTCAACATGTAGGCCCCAGTCCAATGCATTTTAATAATTTCAATGTTTCACACCTAAAAATAGAATTTAATGTTGATACAGAGAAAGAAGGGAATTAACTATTCAATTCTTACCTACCACTACTTTAGGATAATTGACAATAGAGAATTTTATATACCTGAGTTCAAGAATTAGTGATTTGTAAAGAATCCTAGAATTTTCGTTGTCTGCATGAATAATTTTGCTGCCTCTATTTCTTGAGCAAACAGAATGTTCACTTCTGTTTTCCTAAGGCTTTTACGCCTTTTGCCTGCTAAGAGCCCTTTATGGGCTTTAGGCTTGTCACGTGACTCCTTTTTTTTTTCTTTTTTTTTTACTTAACTAGTAATTATTGATACCTACTTTTAATAATTAATGATATTAAAATTATTAATATTTCCCTAATTGTACATCCAATTATTTAAGTATAATTTTTTATTTTTTTTTGCACTTTAGGCAAGATTAAAAAAATTAATTTTATAATTAGCGTGTGTTAGAAACTTTTATAGATTGAGAAGTGTTTTATCGATATTGAAGAAGTTGGGCCACATAGAAGCTAATTGTTGGACCAAGCATAGGGATGAACAAAAGCAAGCAAATTTCACAAAGGAAGTTGAAGAGGGGAGTAAGTTATTCATGACCCAATCTCCTATCAATGATGGCCTTAATGGAGTGTGGTTCATGGACAGTGGTGTCTCAAACCATTTGTCTGGAACGAGGTAACTGTTTAAAGTACTTGATGAGTCCCAAAAAGGTGTGGTCCAATGAGTGTTGAATTTTTAGGTGAAAGTTGATATTTTTTGTTGTTCACCGATGATTATAGTCGAATGAGTTGGGTTTATTATGATTTTGTAAAAAAATTCAATAATTTTGAAACAAAGTTTTGCAAATAAATGATTAACTTTTTGACATCTTTCTCGCATCGCTTTCAGTTGAGAGAAAATTATGGGTATCTTTTATGGGGTCTTAAAAGCAAATTCACGTTGCATTCTAGTTTCATTGTAACTGGCCAAACTTTGGATCGAGTTATATTAGACACCTTTTGAAGTCATGGTAATTCTGTCTGCCAAGTCGATTTACTACTTAGTACACATGCCTAGATAATAGACATAGAAGCCATTTTAAAAGGACCTTCGCTGGGGAGATAGGAGAAAGCTCTCTCCACCCCTGTTCGTCTTCAAGCGTTGTGCCTCATTCGGAGAAATCTGGTAGGCGTTGGTGAGGACCTCAATAGGCATGGCTCTGATCACTGATGTGTAACCTGCTAGTTGGCTGTTCATTGGTTCACTGCTTGTCCTCCACACCACAAATTCCAATCCATTCTGTCCTGCTCTCACTGTTGAGGCGAAGTATTGAGGAACCACAAACATTTCTCCCTGGTTTACTCTGTCGTTCATCACTTGTTGTCCGCTGTGGTCTACTACTTGCACTTGTGCCTCTCCTCTTTGCACGTATACCACGCAGTGGCCGTTCACTGACCAATGTGGGGTCAACAATGCATTCTGCATCCACCAAATTTTAATCAATTACTAATAGAGGTTTTTTCAGTTTAATCAACTTGAGAAAATTAAACAAAGATTTACCGGATAGAGGGTGCCTCTAGAGGCACTCATGTCCATGTATTTAAGGATGGGAAGTTTTTGGCGATTGACATGGTTAATTTTTCCGGCTTGCCTTGAGAAGATGTCAGCTTGTGTTCGATGTTCAACGTTGGTGCGGATTTTCATTGTGCAAATGTTTTCTTCCAAGCCATTTCCGGTTGCTTCCTCCCACCATTGCTGTCCTCGTCGTGATCGCCCTTGTTCTTCTTCGAATTCTCCTTCTTCTTCGTCGGGCCTAATTATTCTCATTTCTTCCCTCACATTTACAATTAGTCCGCGTTCGCTCTGCTCTTCTTGCATCCTCCTTACAATCTCGGCTGGGATGTTGAAGGCCTCAGCCATCAGTTCTGTGTCGAAAGCACGGAAAATGTTCTGGAACCTCTGCCTGCTCTGTAGTCTTTGACCTGCTTGGGTTTGTTGCCTTCCACTTTCTGGTACTCCACCAGCCAAGTAGAATGCCTGCAGTCCAAAGACATAGCCAACCAATTATGAAATTGCATGAACAAAAAGTCATCAAATTGTAGAAACTAATGAATTTTACCCTCAAGTTTTGATCAAGCTGGTTCGACCGGTGGTTGAGGTCGTTGATAGAGACGGCGACAAGCTCTTCCTCGCCATCATTATAGCACCAATGAGCAGCGCCAGCGGGAAGTGCCACGACATCTCCTTGGCGAATGCGGTGGACCTTCTGGTGTTGGTCACTTCTGCGGCCTTGGCCCCTCTCTTCCCTTGGCTCTCGGCCAGCCTGGAAGGACTGGGACTGAGACTGGAAAGTCTCAGCACAGCCAGGGTAAGTAATGCCAATCAATCCCTGGCCACGCTCAATGTAAACCAAGCGCGGCATGGGATGGAAATTAGGCAGAGAAAGGGAGTTGCGGCGGATGACACTCCTCATGGGAGCAACTCCAGCGCACTGGAATTGCTCCTCGTTCTCGTCCCACAGCTCAGTGACGCCGCCCTCTGACTCAATTCGGTTAGTGGGCTGGCTAGCAGTGAGCCTTGTTAAACGGCATTGTTGCGCTTCAGTGAGACGAGTGCCTCTCTCACCCCGCTGACCAGCTTGCTGACCCTGATAATCTCTAACTGCATTTGTTGCAGACAAGAGAAAAGCAGAGAGGAGTATGGCTAAAATGAGTTTAGTGGTGACCGCCATGGCTAATTAGGATTGATTTGTTAACTACAAAGATGGGATGAGATTTGGGGAAACTGAGGCCTCCTTCTTATAGTGTTTGAGGGGAACAAGTACGAAGACCGTGTGGCATTGAACTCTGTTTTCTTTTGCATGGTGAAGCTGTCTTCTTTTCTGCCCAAGAACGACACATTGCAATGGTTGTTCGAAGGAATCAAACTACATGCAAACTGACTTGTGTTAGTTTTTATGTTCTTTTTCTTTTTCCTTTTTTGTTTGATTAAATGTTACTGTAATTAGTTTTTGATGCTTCATTTTCCCTTCTTGGGAAAAATATGACGTGGACGTATGCGAATTCAATTGCTTGTTTGTATTATTGGCTTTACGATATGGGATTCAACATACTACAGCAAGGATTATTAAAGGTGCCAATTTAGAGGTGTCAGTTTGTGATGCCTAACATTGCACTATTGTTAAATTCTGATGGACCTAATTTGGTGTAAAGTTACCTAAATATTCTGAATTATAAGATCATAACCTAATTAATTACCTCACTCAAGCAGGGCGAAGTTATGTTGGCCCAAGAATGGTCAACTAAACACCCTTCGCCGAATAAGATACATTATTACTTATTATTGATTAGAAAATAGATTTTGAACGCCCTTGCATCGCCCAATGGTAAAGGGTGTTCAAAATTTGAATTTGAACACCCTTATTGAATTTCCTGGCTTCGCCACTGCACTCAAGAGGAAGAAAAAACTCTAAATAAAGAATATGTACACTGCTCCAAATTTATGATAATGATGCTAATACAATACTGTACTTGTTTATTTTTCATTCTATTTTGAAGGCATTAGACAAATTTCTCTGAATGAATGTGACACAGCACACCGCATCCTTTAGAAAAAGCTACGGAATAGTTTGCTTTGTGCCCACTGCGTGGCTGTACGAGAAAGTTTTTTTTTTTCCTCAAACGGAGGATTGCATTTATAAGTTAAGTAGGAGAATTACAAGGGGTGATTGAAAATAAGTTGCTACTACTAGTTACATCAAAATCTAAATGCATGCAAGTAAAAGACATATACAAAACAAAAAACATAAACGAAGGCAAAAAAAGGGGGGGTCTTCAAAATACAGAATCCTGACAGTAGTGGTAACAATGGCATCAAAATGGCTAAGTTGTTGGGTGTTGGGTTCGTGGATCATTGACATCGACAGAAGCATGGATCTCTTGGCTTGTGACTGCCACTGGGTTTGACCACCAAGTCATGGGCTCGCCATAAAAGTACAATTCCTCCTAAATGACCTTGTGTGCAACTTGGATTAAATCAGTGTAGTTGAATTCCATGAGGAGATCAGTGTGGTCTGTTGTCCTTGTTTCTGTAAGGTATAGAATGGAAGGATTATTCCACGTGAGCAAGAATCTGAGGTTCCGGCAGAATTCTTCATTAAATCTTCATGATGTGGGTGCTCCTTTCCGGTGCCAGAGAATGTAAGAGCATCTGGTAACAGATTGTCTTGAAGGGTTGGAATCATGAGAATCACATACTTCTCTTCCAAGGATAAGGGGTCTACGCGTATGTTCAAGGAAGTTTGATGGATGTTTGGAGGGATGAAAATGAGGTATTTTTTCTGTATTTTCTGACATGGAGATCATCAGGAAGTCGTTCAAAATCGTTGATTCTATGAAGGTCTCCGGCAGGTCGTTGCCTTCTTCTACTTGATGTTGATTCTCCTGCTATGGAGAAGCAGGTGGAGAGTTGGTAATGTGGTTAGCGATCCCTTGGTTTTGCATCTGTATTGACATTGGAGGTTGAGCAGTTGCTACTAGATGTTGATGGAATAACCATGGCGAGGAGTTGGTCTGTGGGTGTGTATTCAAGAAGGTGGGGTGATGGAGTGCTTGTGCTTGCCATTGTTGATAATGATTGATGATCTCTTGCATTTGCCAAAGGATGGTATCTTGTTGATGGATCAAGTTCAAGACTTGGTCTTTTTATGCTTGGTTTGGAGTTCCCTCTTGTACTGTGAAGGCCATATCTTCTGATGTTTCCAAAAGGAGTGTGACATGATTGTGTAGTAGTTGCAGGTCTATCGGTGAAAACTGGTGTAGTGGTGGCATTTGTTGTGGAGGAATAATTGGATGGTGGTGTATAAGTGAGAATCCAGGGTATCGTGATGGCCTCTGTTGTGCATGGTTTGGTTGGTGCTGAATGATTAAGTGGGGAGGGGGTGAAGGAGAGGGGAGAGGAAGTGGTGGTGGTGGTGATTGATCTGGACATTGTTGATGTATCTACGGTGCCGGTATTGATGGTGATGATTTCTATGGTTGTTTGAACAATACATGGTGGTTATTGGTAGTGCAGTGAGTAGTAGGAGTTGGTTCTGGAGTTATGGTAGTGGCTTTATTTATTAGGGGGTATTTGAAGAAGCCTTTGGGGTTGAGGTGGGTAGATTTTTCAATGATTGGTTGTGGGTAGAGGCCATTGTTATTAGTTGAGGGAATTGGCAAGTTTACATACAATGGCTTACCATGTGGTAATGAAGTTGAAGGTTTAGGAGTACTATTGGATGGATTTCGTTGGGATGAAATGATGGTGAGGCAGAGGTGTGTGATAGTTGAGATGATGATTGAGGTATAGTTTGTGTAATTTGGGGTTTAGGTGTTGTAGTAGGAAATATGATTTTTTGTAGTAATGTAGTTGTATTTAGGTTTTCTTTGGCCTTTTGTGAGCTGTGGTCATGCATGTGCATGTTTGATTTTGGGAGTTGAGAGTAGGGGTCATTATAATTGACTATCCTAGATAGTTTTTTGTTGGTATTATGTTTTAGAAGTAAGCGTTTGGACATTATTTTACGAATTAGAGGAGGTGATCTAAAATGATTATTTTCCTCTCATAGGTTTATTGTAGGCGTAGGTGTTGGGAATTTGGGAGGGATGGGGGGTGATAATGATGGTTTGGACGTGTTAGAGGTAGGGTTGATTGATTGTGTTATAGGTGGTATAGGGTTGTCATGTGTGATATTATTTTTTGTATGGGGTGGGTCCGGTGTAGGGATATGAATTGGTAGTTCAAATTGATTTCGTAGTGTGGTGTTATTGGTTGGTTTTGTGGAGTCATGTGGGGTGAGTGGGTCCATAGAATTTTTGTTATGGAGGTTTGGTTGTTGAGGGTGGTATTGGTTATGGAAGGTGGTTTGGGTAGATTGTCTGTCTTTAGGGTTAGTAATTCTTTGTATAGTTAACAGTTTTCCATTGGCTATTTTGGCCATCTTCACTGGAGGATGCGTTTGGGTTTTTTTTTGTTGTTTCGAAGTGGAGGGAGTTGAAAATTTTGGACAATAATGGAGGTTATGCCCTAAGCATCCACATTTGGTATAGATTATAGTTGAGTCTTCTTAGTATATTGGTTGAATGTGTGTACCAAGGAGAATTTCGGATGGGAGGGTTTTACCTAGTAATGCTAAGATACAAAGTCTGGTATAACGGCCTCTGGATGTATGAACTGTGCATGTGTCAATTTTTATGAGTGTTCCTATAAAAGCAGTTATTTTTTTGAGGATTTTGCATATCGTAGTATTCACTGGGTAATTTCTGTAGACGGATCCACACAGTGGCATAGTTTGTGTGAGCTAAGGCTAGATTGAATTTGGGTTCCCATTGACGTACAGTGAGATATTGGGATCCTATGAACCAAGGTCCATTTTGGAGTATTTTATTACAGTTTTCAATATTCTGGAATTTGATTAGATAATATTCGTAACCTAAATCTATTAATTGAAGGATTTCATCTAATTGCCATAATGAGTTTAGTTTAAGTTTGAGATTTGTATAGGACATTTTTTTTTCTAAGAGTTTGATGATAATGGCTTGATGTCACGGGCTATAAAGTCTTAGCTTATCATTTGAGGAAATTGGGATAAAAAAGGATGATTAGAGGAGTTTGAGTTTTTATCATCTATGATAAGTTTTTTCAAAAAATCGGCTTCTAGGCTGGTGTTGATTGGAGGAGGAGGGGGTGGGGAAAGTGTGTCACGAAAACTTACTTTGCTTTTGAGTGGGTTGAGAGGTTGAGTGCTATTTTTTGTATCTTTATCTATAGCTTCTAGGGGTGTCAATGGATATTCGAAAACCGACTAAACCGACCGAACCGTACCGAACCGAACCGATTTTTAGGTTTCTTTTTAAGAAACCGTAGGTTTTTATATAAATATATAACCACACCGATAATTAGGGTAGGTTTTTTATTTTATAAAAATAAACCGAAAAAATACCGAACCGTACCGAATAAATTTTACATGTAGAAAATATATTTATTTAGTAAGTTTAAAAAAAATAATGCATTAAATTTTCTTTGAGCCTTGGAATTATGAAAACTATTACAAGTCAATAAGTAATTAAACTCAAAATACTAATTCCTAAAACCTATTATGCTACTTCTACTTAAACTAAGTTATTTCAAGTATCTTTATTAGCAAGACACAAAGTATTCTGGCGATTATGAATAGCAAACTACAATGTATTAAATATGTTTCCTTTCATATAATTTAGATTTATCTTTTTGAATATTTAATCTTCTATAGACTTTATTCTTGTGTCCCAGCTTAGTATATCTTTCAACTCGTGTGATTAATATTTTCTTTGCCTTTGTTTGATTTCTTTTACGCTGATGTAGAATAGTTGATGGATCTATACTCTAGCCATCTTTTTTTTTTTAATTCATCACCCTTTAAACAGTTAAAATATTTAGAGAGTTTTACTAAGTCCTATAAAAGAACGTATGTTATTGCAATTCTACTTCTACTGGTGAATTTTACATGATATTAAAAAAATACCGAAAATTAACCGAACCGTACCGATACTGAAGAGAAACCGACATGATTGAGACGGTTTCGAAAAATCTAATTTTGGTTATACATAATAGAATAACCGAAAAATTGGTATGGTACAAATTTTATAAAATAACCGGCCGAACCGAAACATTGACACCCCTAATAGCTTCCTTAGATTTGTCGATGCTATGATTTAGTTGGTCCTTTTCTTGTTCCGTGAGTTCAGTTTCCGATGATTCTTCCATGGATTGAGGATTTGATTAAGTAGAATAGATATGGAAAGTAGGCTGGCTTTGATTCAAGAGAGGAGAAGAATTAACTGTGTGAATAGTTTGGAGAGCATAAGGCTGTACGAGAAAGTTACGGTTGCCAAATGCCCTTCATTTGGTGTGCCATTTATTAATTTGTCGTTACTAACCATCTATTTTAATTTATTTGCCATATTTTGATAAAGATTAGAATTTAAGAAGAAAGAATTTTTTTAAAAAAAAAAATTATAGTATAAAACATGGTATGAGATTTAGCGGTGAGCATAGTTTGGACAAATCTGAAATTTTTTAATTTTCGGATTATAGATTTGGATTTTGAATTTAATTTTTTAAAATTTGGATTTCAGATTAAATTTTGAATCTGGGACTTCGGATTTTTAGATGGGAAACTTACACAAATGTCTCAAATAAATCTCAACTTACCAACCTCTAGCCATTAATTACCAAAACTAGCCAATAAAAATTGAAAAACCAAATAATGGGGTTCTTTCTCTCAAAGAATCACATGCAAAAATCACCTTCCATATTTTTAAACGTGATTAGCAACACTAGATACAAGACGGAAAGGAAATTTTATGGATGAGGTAGCAAATAAGATGATGAAATACAAAAAATATATATAATATTCCAAAAATCTAAACAAAAAAGAAACTTTTTCAATGGGTATAGTTGAAATTCATTGTAAATATATAGATAAGTCAATATACAAAATTTGAGGAAGATTTGAGATGATTTGGACTGGTTTTGTATCAAAATTCGTAATTAAATCAAGTTCAAAAAAGTCTTCTGCGACACATGTATCAAACATGTATCACGCATGTATCTTACACACATGTATACATGGAAATACATGTGATACACAATAGATACAAATATGATACACAAATGATACACAGTGTGATACACATATCATTTTTTCATGTTCAGTTTTTACCGAATTTTCAATTCTAACCACCTCAAAAATTCACCAAATCATACCAAAACTGATATTCAAGCTCCTTAAGTTATGCCCAATCTATTCTAATAACACCAACTCAAAACAAAGCAAAAATTTGATAATTTTTTGCTACAAATAAATAATTGGCTAATTTGACTAATATTAGTAATATTTTATCAATTGGCCAATTTTTGTAATGAGCTACCTATAAATGGACATAGCTGATAATTTTCCTTTTTAGATATCTCAAAATTCAAAATTTACATACTATATATTTAGCCCTAACCATTAAACACCCATTTTTCATGCAATTACTAAGTTCAATATCAAATGCCCTAATAAGTTCAGTACCCCTAATGATATATCCAAATTCTAAGTTCAATATCAAATGCCATACTAAATCAAATATAAGATTTTTTTTCATTCTCACGCAAGCCAGTTTTCGTTTTATGCATTTATGAACACTAAAGGCTGAAGTCGCGTTACTATGTAATTTGGCATGGCCTTACTATGTTTGATTTGTTAAGTTGTTTATTAATGCTTCTGTTGTGTTTCTTTAATAATGGTTTCACTGCTTGCGTAAATACTTTTTATGGTAGGAATGTGGAATTATTAAGGCAATTTACTTGGATGTACCTTTTTTTTTTTTTTGTAAGAAAGACGAAGAAGCTCAACTTATCAGCTCAAATCAAAAATCCGAAATATTCAATCTAATTAATCTGTCACAGAACTAAACAAAATACAGTCCAGCATGATTTTATTTGGATTGTAATTTCTTCAATTCAAAAATCGAAAAAATATAAACCGAAATGTTCATATTCAACCCGAACTGCTGGAATGTCCACTGTTACTGAGATATATGTGGCTACTATATATAAAAGCATGTCATTAAAGGAAAATTCGAAAATTTAAAGTTCAATTATTTTCAGATATAAAAATATGTCATTCTTCCAAAAAAATAATGATAAACAACAACAACAACAACAACAACAACAACAACAACAACAACAACAACAACAACAATAACAACAACAACAACAACAAAAAATTCAATTTGATCCCAACGGGTGGAGTCTGGGGCAAAAAAAATAATGATACATAAAATGAAATGGAGAGAGTACATAGTTCCACGAATTGGATACTAACAGATAACCAAAAGTGTACCCTGATCTCTACCTACTGTATTCATTGTCTTCAACGTTTTTGATCAATTTCGCACTCGTAAGCTCGTATTGAAGTTCATAAAGGAAACAGCTCTAATCTTATTTCAGATGGGAGAAAACACCAACATAAACGTGCGAACATCTTAGTACAATGTGCTCTCAACTATTCCAATTTTTAAATTAAAAAAAAAACCGATAGTACGTTGTATATGGCCAAAATTGTGGAATTCGATTCTGGGGCTACTAAGCCCGAAGCAGAGCGCGAGGTGTGTCCCTCGAGGGAGCATATCGAAGGGCTCACTGTGGTCGACCTCGGAGCAGTACAATCGATGATCGTCATGGAGAGGTGGGAAAATTCCCAAATACACGTGGTTAGAGCTGACCAGGTCTGCAAAGAATAGTACTAATCCGTACTAAGTCATTATACAGCTGTACCAGTAGCATTTCCTCGTTATTATTAAACTTGTACTATGTTGGGATTCCCCCTCATATATAAAGGGGACATTTGTCATCTTGTAAGCGAATTCGGATTTTTACATAACATATTGAATACAATACAACATTCTCTGCTCTTTGCTAACACAATTGTTCTTCACATTTATTGCTTATTCATTCATTGTTCATTTATTGTTCTTCATTTATTGCTCGCTATTAATCACAAAAGGCCGTCTTTGAGGCCCGCGTTGTCATTAATTCTTCATCAATTGTTCATTACTATTGGCCCCATCTAGACCTCGAGGCTCTGCTCCAGCCAGCTCGAGACCTAGCCTTGTGACCCTATTAGTTTGCATTTCTTATTTTCTATACTTACACTTAGCATTTATTGCCTAACAACTAGTGTTAAAATAGATCACGTATTTTTGGAACCACAAAATCAAATATAATTGTAATTACCATTTTCCGGGTAAACATACGTACAGGCATAAGCATAAGCACAACATTCTTCCTTCCAAACAAATCAGCCTGTGACTAATACAACTGTACGAGTCTAAGACTTTTGGAGAAAAAAACGTAACACTACACAAGGTTGGATATATGTAAACGATTTCTTTCTTTGTTTATTAAAGATTTCTCTTTTACAAATGGAATGAAATCCATGTTAACATATAGTATAAGAAAATCGGAGTATAGAAACTTAAAAAAAAGAAGTAGTAATTAAATAGGAAAAGAGTGAGTTACTTTAGGTACATATAAATGGGTACACTAGGTTTAGTCTTGTATCTGTAGAATGCTGTTTTCTTCTTGTACGTAGGATTATCAATAGTGATCACAATCTTCCCTTCTTCTCTAATATGAAAGGAATTGCGTACACTGTCCACCATTTTCTTCTCTTCTTGAAGCAAAACTCCGTATGAGCAATCATCATCTGGTATGAATTCTTCTCTGTAAGTAACTTCATTTCCCACCACCATCATATCCCATGTTATGGTCACTTCAACCTATAATTCATAAGACATTATGGCAAGAGACAAGGAATTGAGATCAGTGTTCATCTCTTGAGACAATATATGCTTGCATGGATTTATATTTGATGGTTAATCTTGAGGTGGTCGGGTTGGAAGTATAAGAATTGTTTCCGTAGAAAATTCCGTATTACTTATATAGTCAAATCTCTCTATAGCGGCCTCATTTGTTCCGGATTTTATTTTACTGTTATAGCTAAGTATTGTTATAGAGAACATATATTATGACATAGCATGAAAATTGATTCTATAAAAATTTGGCCTTTATAGTAAATAGTTGTTATATGGCGATGCTGTTATAGAGAGGTCTGACTGTATATTGCTTAGATCCAGTATAAAATCCTGCATAACTAGTACAATCCGGTATAACTAATAAGTACATCATTTGATTACTAGTATTGAAATGCACTAAGTTATGCAATGTTTATAATTATATTTTACATAGGATAAAAAATGAAATAAGCATACGCATATTAGCAACGCATAAATAAGAGTACTAAAGACAAAAGTGCCTTAATTAAAAAATTCTTATATAGCAATCTTTGTATAATTATTTACTACATTAACAATTGAAACAATTCTTGCACTATAATCTAGAATAACTAAAATTGTAAACAAAATGACCATTAATATTCTTATCGTACTTTTGTAAATGTGGATTTAGAATATAATATTTGTTGAATTTTAATGATTATATATGTGTATTCTGTGTCCAAAACATTGAGTTCGGTAGGCTTCATGTGCCTATACATGACATGGACATAAATTGAAATGAAATCACATAATGAAAACTACGCATTGGCGCAAATACTGCGTACCTCTTTGACAGGTATTTTAATGAGGCCAATAGAGCATGGTTTGAGGCTTATCTCTAGAACTTTGTCATCAGTTGAAAACTCAACATCATTCTCTGTTTTGAGTCCACCATAATGAGCCAATAAGTTTTCCGGGCTAATATACCTACACACATGACACAAGAAAATTAATTCAAGACAACAAAAACACAAATCTTAGGGCAAATTAAAAGAATTTTCACTAATTAATTACTTGAGAAGGGTCTCTGTAACTTTTGATGGCTTCACAAATATGAACGTGTTCTTGCTTCTTTGTGTGATCATTCTCAAGTTAAGTGCATGGACCGTTGAAAACCAAACAGGAACATTAATGAATATCTGCAATATTAATTATGATCACAAATTTTAGTTTCCATGCAAATTCTCATTTCATTAATTTAATCCTATTCAATAGAACAAATAAATTACTCCACTTACATTCTTGTAGATGATTCCAGGATAATGATCATGAACCAAGCTCATCATTTTCCTATTAATCCAACGAACCTCTTTCCATGAATTTCCTGGTGAATTTCCCAAATCAATAATCTGAAGAATGGAATTAACCCCTCCTTGTTTAAAATCAAGTTGTTGAATTGCTTTCTCCATAATATGTACTCTCCACCTAAGACATTCTTGGTGGTGATGATGCCTACCCCAAATTTCCTCTTCCAATTCTTTATTCTTTATATTCCTAAACACATTATAACACAAAAGCCTGCCTTCTTTGTCCTTACCATTTGTGTACCACAAACTCTCAAGCTCAGGACTAAATTTCTCCTCAAGAATATCAGCAACCCTAAAATCTCTCCTCCATCTCAACGTCTTTCGCAGCATCTTGAACGCGTCGTAAACGCTGTAATCCTTGGCTCTCAAGAAATTCATCAAAACAATATCCGTGCTAGGGTTCCCTTTACTTGGCAATAAAGGAACACCCCATAAAGAAATGTCCCTCAAATCTTCTGTAATACATAATCTGGAAGAGAGCGACTTGTGTTTATTTTTGCCGTAAATGTAACCACCAAGAATGGCGTCTTCAACCCTACATCGTAATCTAAGCAAAGCGTTTATTCTTGAAGATTTCAGGTCAAGAGGACAAGCTAATTGGCCTGCAGGCTGATCAGAGATATGTTGTTGTTCATCATCAATATCATCATTTTCACTGCTCATATCATCAATTATATCCACAGGCACAACAGCTTCCTCCCGCATTCTTCAAGATTATTATTATTGGATTTTTTACAGCTCAGGCCATAGCAAATTAATTAAAGCGTCTTTTCTCCCTCTGGTTTATGGAACCAAAACCAGAGGATGTGAATATGTTGTTGTTGTTCAAAAATAATGTCAAAAACTATTGCTTCAACCGTTAGTATTATTGGAGCTGAGGGCGCCATCCAAATATTAAATGTTTGATGACCCTCTAGATATTTTTTTTTCTTTTTTCTTTTTTCTTTTTTCTTTTTTATTTTGGTTTAAAGGTCTGATATTCCAAAAGAATCCCGTCCATATTAATTTGACTTTTTGGAGGAGAGACGAGGAAGGGTGATTTTGGATCTTTTTTCTTTCTTTCTTGAGAGTCTATGTTTCAGTATATACGTGCAAAGTAATAAATATGCAAACGTTTCATATTTCAGAAATATTAATTAAGTATACTATAGAAATTAAACGATAAGAAAGGTTATTGTTAAATAGAACGTAGATACCATTTTACACATTTATAATTTAACACTGGCATTTAAAATTATCACTCTTAACCTATAAAGATGAACAATCAACACCAACATATATGTTTTATAAATATTTGAGTCACAAAATAAAATTTAATAATATAAATAGAGTCGTGATAAGTTGTAATTCGTATTAGCTTAAAATTTAGTCACAAGCACGTTAGTATCCCTTTATTTTATCAACAACGCCAGTAGTTGACTTCTTGGTGTTATAAATAGTTGTGTCCAAAGGGGCCACAACCCATGCACTCCCTCCATCTTAAATTATCTATAATGTTTCTCGCTTTTAAAAAAAAATTAATATGGAAAGATTTTTGATTATTTTATCTTTATTTATATTTTAAGATATAATCTCTCTTCATTTAGTACTTACTCATAATTAAAGTATTTTTAGTCTTCAAAAATAATTAATATTAAGGGTAGAGTTGAAAACAAATAATTAATTTACTCTTAAACTTTTAAAATGATAAATAATTTGAAACAATTATTTTTAGAAACCACACGGATAAAATGAGACAGAGGAAGTCCTCCATCATTATTATTCTTGTTCGACGTAAACAACAATTCAATTAAATTTAGAAGATGTCCTAGCTGTTTTCTAAAAGTAAACCTTTTGAGACTATAGACCTACTTAAAAAAGGGAATCATAGCATCTATCTTTTCCTCGTTTGGATAATATATGCAATATTTTGACGAAGAATTGATTGACGAGACTTTTTAGGTAAACATGTACAATGAATCTTTTCGCAAAATCCGGCGCTTCAATGACCTCCATTTAGTTCCGATAAATATAGTCAAGCATGTGGCATGAAACATTTCTTCATTTTTCATAGCAAGGATTTATTCCTTTCCTAGAAATTTAGTTTATTTCTGGATAAATTCTAATCTAATGCCACAAGCTTCACTATATTGCCAAAATAAATAACAATAATAAGAGACTTCTGTGACCACCGGTGTCCGCAATTTAAAGCATGAACACTTTCTGAAGTCTACATAAGAGATATTATAGAGACCCCACCCCTTCAAGCATACTCATTCGCCATGGAGCACCATATGCAGGTCTTTTCACATCTGGTGAAAACCGAAATAAGCCACACATCACTAACACCAACATCAGTACTTTAACATGACGAACTAACTCATACTAAAGCACTAAACTGAATCAATTTCAAAAAGACCGAGGAAACTAGTAGTGAACCAATTTTCCCAGATGTCCGTACGATTATTCCTAAATGCTTTACAACGACAAATAGCACCTATATACAATCTGGAAAGAAATCATACGGTGAGTAAATCTCAAACAGCAGCTAATTGGCCTTTCATGATTCCCGATACTTGGTCAAATCAAATGTCAATGTCCTCGAGCAACTGAAAGAATAAAAAAGAAAGCATGCCACATCAAAATCCAAGAAGGTTGAAAGGGAGACGGGTAGGAGATAAGAGAGATAGTACGCAAAAGCTCACCCCAAGTCCGAATCCCTGTAAACACCAACCAAAGCTTCGGCTTTGTCATAAAAGCTGTCTTTGAGAGAGATGACAATGCTTTGGAAGCCACATCCTTCCTCGGGATCCTGATTAAGCCTAGCTCCTCCACATGACTTTGATCGGATAAATCCAGCAACTTTGGCAACATTCAAATTATCCAATGCAGCATCAACTTCATCCAATATAAAGAATGGAGAAGGCCTAAAACTGAAATTACACGGTAATAGCAATGAAAACATGGTCTTGGCAAAGCCAAGACTCTCATAAGGAAATAGAATGAATGCAATAAAATTCACTGAATACAGACTGCATCTTTTGACAGCATTATACAATGTGCTCACGATGACATATTTATGCACATAAAATAGAAGTAATATGGTTGGTTACGTGTACATACTCCATTAACAGAAATAGCCAACCCCCCAAACAGCAGAATATTTGATAAGATAGTGCAGCACAAAAGTCAGAAATTTTTATATATAAAAGTAATCCTAATTTCCATTACTACAATGAATCACTAATTAGGCACAAAGTTACCTGTGGATTGCGAAAAGCAAGGCAAGTGCTGCAACAGTTTTCTCTCCGCCTGAGAGCTGCTCCATATCCCGAAAACGCTTCGTTGGGGGCATAGCAGTAAACTTAATGCCATGTAAAAATGGCTCATCTTCATTATCCAAGTTGAGATAGGCTGTCCCACCAAGGGGATGAGTGTTGCTCTTTGTCAGTTGCTTGTATATCTTGTCAATATTGCCAGATATATGATTGAAAGCTTTCATAAACAATTCATACCTGCAGGCAGAATATGCAGACTTCAGAGTTCAGATCAAGAAATTATAACGCTGTACAAAGAAGGCTAACAGATACTTCTGCTAATTATCCTAGCAGGGTGAGCATATAACGGAATTATCCTACATCTCATTAAAGCAATGCATAAGCCAAGAGCTGAATAAGGGAAAACGAAAAGGGAACCTCGAACAGCAGCACAATATATAATGTGCCTATCATAATGATCAAGAATATAACCAGAAAGGTGCAATCAAGAACATGTTTCAAGAGTTTCAAAATGTTTATAAACAATAAAGGGGTCATCATATCCTTCTTTGAGGTTTTCTTTACTGCCTCACGCATGCCTGTTTCCACAGTTCCCTTAAATGACCATTCAAAGTAGCTGCATTCATGCCATTATTGAGCTAATAAATAGAGATCTGTTGAGTGGACAAGGGGTACAATAAAACAGAAATCCTGAAACATCTCGTTAACACTTTTCTCCGTTATAAAGCTTGCATTCAATCAAAGGCGAACAATGATAAATAAGCCTCCACAGATTAAAAACAACTTTCAAGGGTACCGTTTTCCAGTTTAACATAACGCTATCCTGTCATCGTCTGACCAAGTTGACCACTTAGAACTTGATTATTACCTGCTTCACCTAAAAGTATCATGATAATAGTTAGATACCTGGCCTCTTTCACTCTATTATACTCATCAGCTACTTTCTTTTCTTCATTTTTGGCCACTTCAAACTCCTTCGTGACATCTTCTTCCTTTTTCAATAGATCTTTATATTGATCAAGGGCCTTCAGATTTGGAGCTGTCCTTTCAATCTCTGACGTCAACGCAGCCATTTTTTGTGTAAATTCCACCTCAAGCTTCTCCCGTTCAGCCGGTTTCCTTTTCTGCTGATAAGTTTTACTCAGATTACTGAAATCAAAAACAGGGCCCGGCATCGACTCTCCAGTATCCATTGGATCAGAGATAGTGGGAAGGGGTATCTGCTCCAATTCACATGTGTCCAGTATCTCTTGTTTTCTTGAATTCAGCTGCTCAATCTGTGCCTCCTGCAAAATAAGACGGAAAGCAAATCATATCCTCCAATTCTTTACTAATACTATCTCTATTTCTATAAAATCAAGTTGTGAATGGCGGCTCAGGATTTCCCCATGCTCCTTTGATAAAGAACTATTTGAAAAAATCATCATTAAGCAACAAACCTTTGACCTAATTTGACGGTTATGTTTGCTGATGCTTGTTGTCTCAGCAGAAATCTTTTTCTGCCAATCCTGCAGATGCTTTTCGCACACTTCAGCTTTAGACCTCAAATCTGTAGAAAAGAAGAGAAGATTTCTTGTCTTTTTCAATTGATTCTATAGTCCGAGAAAACAAAACAAGTGGAGTGCTTTCAGTTGAATGATATTACTAGAAAAAGCACTAAACAGAACAAAATACGGCAAAGAAATGAAGGGAGAGAGACGATAAATGAAGAGGGAACCTCTCTGCCAGGAAATGCACCCCCACCCCCCAAATAAAAAAGGAAAAAAAAAAAACAAAGGCCCCCAAAGGCCTTATCCAAAGCTGTACCAGAAGGTGAAGGACTGAAAGCGGTACAACATCCTGGAAAATGTTTGACACTGTAAACTAATAGCTTTTGTTAGAGACAGCATGCTAACACCCCATATTCAGTAACTCAAAAATGATTCACTATTCAATTTGAAAAATGGTTTAAAAATTACTTAATTAGTCCTGTATAAAAATAATGTTACACTGAATCAGAAAATTAACATCTCACTTATGTTATTGCTAACTTCCTATCACCAAAAGCCTACACTTATCCATATAAAAAATTAACATCTCATTAACACGAACAATTCTCCAAGTCAAGAATGCATGTTATCCCTGATCTAGCTCTCTGAGTAGGGAAGACATTTTTTACATTGAATTTCTATTCATGAAATGAAAGCTGACATCTGGTCCGACCAACCTGAAAAGTTGGCACAACTTAAACTCAAAAATAATACTGAAAAAACTTACCGGACACTTCTTCATTGTAACCCTCAATCTCTTCAGTTGCTTTCTCCATGGCTGACTTCTGCGCCACCTGCTTGCCCTCAATCTCTTCCAATTGCTTCCTAAAGTTACCAAGAGTTGATTCCAGTTTCACAATACGTGAATTCATATCCCGCTTCTGCTCATATTCCAACCTGTCACATAATGAAAGTCAGGGAGTGCTAGGGACTCAAACTATGCAAAAACTAGAGAACATAATGTTTTACAAGAAAAAGGTCAGTTGAATTGACACAGCAGAAATCAAACTTGAAAATTTTTTAAATCAAAAGAGTCTAGAAAATAACTCTGCATGTGATGGCAAAACCAGTGTATTAGAAGAAGGTAATATAAGGTTAGAGTAGCAGAATTATGTAAACATCTCTAGCACAGAAGAAGTTAGTTAAGTCATTGAAATAAAGAGTATATAACTTTCAAAATCTAAACAAACTCTAATTATTAACTTCTAACTTCTAAACAACAAAGAAAAAACATTTCTATGTGTTTCGGAGTTGGCAACTCGAGAGATGCAAGGACAACTCATACTTCTTATCCTCGATCTCTTAAAATCGCAGCACCTCAGTGAGGCGAGGCTCAGAAATAAAACAGGAAAGCAGCAAACACCATTCGTTAAACAGGAAAAGGGTTATTTAGACTTTAGATTGCCATCTAAGTCCCTCTATGCAAAAAGGAGACCTTTTCAGTGGATATCATTTTTAATGCCACCCCCCTGCATAACATTGATATATGATCGTATTCCTCTATACATTGACGCCTACCATCTCATCCTACTGCCTACAAAGGAACAGACTGCATATCCAACAAAAATCACAATGAATTCTAGGTTATCAGTTCTTGTTGATCTTTTCTAGACTTTGACAATCTAGCTTAACGGTTTCTTTTCACAAAGACCCACGACTACTCATCAGATCCCAAAACTTTGCTCAGAATGCAGCTCTAAGCATAATACTCCAAGTGAAAGTGTCTCGAGGAATAAGAGAATTGCACACAACTTGAGATTCCATTGCTACAAGCATTATGTTAAGCTTAAGCACAACAGAAAATGCTACAAGCATCAAGGAACCACACCCTTTAGAAATGCTTAAGGGTATTAATTACCAATTAAAAGATATAAAACAACAAAATCATCAACAGCGAGAGCGAGATGTCTGGACTTCAAATCATGTCCACTTGTCTGGACTTGAAATCATGTCCACTGTTATCTAGATCACCATTCCAAATGGAAATTAAGATTACCAGATCTGTTTGTCCAGCTAACATTCAGCAGACCATGTTGAAGAAGAAAGATAGGATGTAATTGCTAGTCAACCAATGGCTCCCAAAACACTTACTGTAAAAAGATGGCTAATAATTTTCTTCGCCAGAATCTAGACATCCTGGTTTTACTCGTAGCACTTCCTAAAGTAATATGGAAGTTCAAATCTGTATTCTTAATGCAAAATGTGGAAATAGGAGAGAACCACAACTTACTTTCTAAATAGAGAAGAAGAAGAAAAAAGCCAGTGCAAATTTTGAACTTTGAAATTAAGGAAGATGTGACATTCTGGATGTTAAACGACATTGATAGAGGCAAGCACAATAAGCAGCATAATTTTCAAATTCAAGAAAAGGTGGAAAATACTTTGTGATGATCCAAGAAATAATGTTGGAAATTCATTTTGTCAAGGAGGGCGTACAGAAATATGAAAATTGATTTACCATTCTCAAAAAAATGAAAGACTAGATTATCTGAGTCTCAGATAGCTAACAGTTTCAGTACATCATCAACTTATTTTAGCTTTTATGATGGCACAATGAATGCTTAAATCAGCAGGCACACGTACTGAGATTTTAGCTTTGACTGTTGGTTATGCAAGTTAAGTCTTTCTTCAGCCATTTGTTGAACAGCTTTGAGCTGGTTTTCTTCATACTCCCGTATGTTCTTCACCCCAACAGATTCGCTAAATTTCTTATATATTCTGTCAACAATGTCATTGATCCTTTTCTCTCGTAATAAGATCTCGCGTGCCCTCGTATCAATGTTTCTTTTCAACTGCAGAAACCCAAATTGTGCACCAAGTTATAAATGAACACCAGAATCAGATCATAAACACAAGAAGCGTAATACCTCCTCAAGTTCAGGCTGGATTTGTCCAATCTCATTAGCAATAGCACCCTTTTCACGCTCCAAATTTAGAAGCTTGTCTTCAATACTTTTCTGCAAGCAACAACTCAAACAGTATTACAAGATGCATATATAGAGAAAGAGAAAAACCCAACAAGGCAAGTAGATAAAATGATTAATTTCTATGAAGCTAATGAGATGCAACTGATCTTCTTAAGGGTCGTTTTGGTTCTTTGAAGCAATAACAGGGCTGAATATTACTTAATCAACGAGGCTGTTTTCCCTGTAAATGGAGTTGAGAATAGTCAAACTCCTGCTAATCTTCTAGGGTGCAGTGTGGGCTCTTTCTCCACAGCTTATCTAGGATTACCAGTAGGGGCCAATGTTATCAAAGGCGAATATTATTTAATCAACGAAGCTTTTTGACCCATAAAAAGACTTTCAAAATAACCTATCACAAATAAAGAGAAAAAGTTTTACTCCCTCCGTCCCATATATATGGCACTTTTCACTTCTTTAGAGTCAATTTGATCAACTCAATATTTTAAAATTAAAAGTTAGATATTCAAAAATTATGCGAAAAGTACTATAAATTGCAAATCTTCTCATGTCAGTATGATGAATAATTACATTTCAATGTTGGTCAAAGTTCACATAGTTTAAATCTAGAGAAGCGAAAAGTGCCTCGTAAATTGGGATAGAGGGAGTATTAGTTTTATTTGAAACTTAAACAAATTATAAGAAAACAAACACAAAGATAAAAGTTGGTTTGAGTTGGGTAGTTTGGACTTTGGGCTATGACCCCATTATTTAGCCCAAATTGACCAGCTCATCTTGACACAAGCAAACTTTCGAGGGATTATGACCCAAATCATTTGTGCTTTGTTGATTCAACCCTTCTGACCCAGCAAAATTTAGCACAACCCATCCACTTACAGCCCTATTCCCAAATAAATTTAGCTCTTGCATTGAATTGATGAAACTATAGCCTAGACTTCTATATATCACAAAACTATGGCCATTAACTTTCAAAACAAATTGTGAAAATTCGGAGGTTCAAAGGATGACCTAGATATTAAACGGACAAGAAAGGGAGGAAACTAAGGAGTCTTTGATTCCTTAAAGTGGAAGCATCCGAGAAATGGGGTATTTCAGTCAAAGTTTGCCTATACAATCTTTCTTCTGATTTTCGAGGAGCAGAACGTGTCAAAAAGCTTCATGTATATGCTTGTATCTTTTCTCTTCTGAGGTAAATTGCTATAAATGTATATGACACAGACAATCTGTTAGACTTTCTCAGCTTTATTGCATTTATTAGGACTGAGCTCCTATCCTCTCATAATCTGCACCTATTTCTTATTGTTCTTCATCACAATACCTTTCTTTATAATGGTGTAGAGGCCAACTTACACGTATCTCGATTAATTCACCTGGCGAGTCCAACCCACAAGCACAGGGTGCTAAGATAATCCTGCCCACCGGGGGTAGAGCAGATGGCTCGGTAAAATTCTTTTAATTATCATAAAAGACTACCTTATTAAATGCACTATTCAATTCTCTCACGTCACTCCGCTACTTTAAACTATATCCCTACGTAACAATGATGGAGAATAAAAACGAAAAGATATAAATAAAATTAGAAAATAGATGAAAAGGTTTTTGTTGTCCCTTCAAGCTTTATTTCTAATTATTTATTTTAATCTTTCTTAGTTTTATTTATATTCATTTTAATTTTCTGATTAAGTATACAAAGAGTATTTGAAGAAGTTGAATGGAAGAAAGTAGGACTATATTCACCTTCCAGCAAAATAGGAGAATTTGGTAACTACACAAAAGAATAAAACCATTACGTACGAGGCAAAGTAGCACCCAAGGGTGTGGCCTAGGCCTAGTATGGTATGGTATGGCTTTTAAAACTTCGGTTCCGTAATTTTGGTTTTTGGTTTTCAAAAATGTTCTACCATAACCATAGCGAATTAGTTCGTAAGTTCGGTATTTTTTAACTTCAGTTTCGGTTTGTGCGGTACGGTAAGTCAGTAACTACGGTTTATTCGACTCGACTTACATACAGTGGAGAATTATGACTTCGATAGTGGTGGGCTCTCATGCTTGAAATGAACTAAAATTATCTAGACGTGGCCAGAAATGACACTCAAGTTTGAGTAATCGGTATTGTATATGACTACATGTAATTAAGTATTTAGTTTATACATAATAGTAATGACAAGAAGCTTTGAGCCCAATGGATTTTAGGATTTTGGGCCTTTTAGTAGTTTATATTTGAACTGGTTAAATTAATACTAGCTATATAATAATATAATATAATGGATTGTATATCTAATTAAACATTTTGGTAAGGGGTTCAGTATTTCAGTATGTTATACTCCCTCTGTTCCAGTTTATGTGAACCTATTTCCTTTTTGGTCCGTTCCAAAAAGAATGACCCATTTCTAAATTTGGAAACAATTTAGCTTAAACTTACAATTCTACCCTTAATGAGAAGCTTTTATAACCACACAAATACTCGGGGCACCTTTTTGACTTGTTTAGGACCACAAATTCCAAAAGTCTTCATTTTTTCTTGAACTCCATATCCAGTCAAACAGGTTCACATAAATTGGAACGGAGGGAGTAATAAATACCAAAAAAATTGAAACAAAATACCATAATGCCAAAGTCAAAAATTTCGGTATGGTAATTCAGTATTTACCACACTATGCACACCCCTAGGCCTAGTGGTCAATGAAATGGGTGCACACCTTGGAAGTCAAGGTTAAAATCACAGCACAACAGAGAGTCAGAGACAAAACACATTATGGAAAAACCCTGGGAATCATGGATGGAAAACTTACAATCCTAGGAGCTACTGAGGTTTTTGCCTCCTCCGGTAATCTCTAGCTCACTCTCAACATTTTGTCCCACCCCCTACAGTACAGAAGTTGGTTCCAAGAGAAAGGAGTGAAAGGTAGGAAAATCTAGGACTTAAATTATGCAGTGGACTCCACATCAAACAGAAGTTGACTCTATATCAAAATGATTAAATTTCTTATTTCACCTGAAGTGAAGGTTTTCCTCGGTCATTAAACTAAAGGATACGTGAATCAAAGCAATGCAAAAAGAGAGTAAGACACTAGCAAACTAGGTAATGAGCCAAAGAACAATTTGTCCTTCAACTCTGAACAATTAAATAAACCAATTTTTCCAAAATTATCTGCAGTCAACTAAATCCCTTCGGTTCTTGGAACATCTGATTTACCAACTTAATGACATAATACATTAGCAATCAAAAATATATTTTTAAAAAACAAATCTCAAGTTTTTAAACTCCCTCCATTTCAATTTACGTGAACCTATTTGACTGGGCTCAGGGCTTAAGAAAAAAAAGAAGATTTTTGAACTTATGGTATAAAATAAGGCATATATATTTTGTGTGGCTATAAATCATTGCATAAAGGCAAATTGTTTCCAAATATAGAAAGGGTCATTCTTTTTGGTGCGGACTAAAAAGGAAATAGGTTTATATAAATTGAAACGGAGGGAGTATATATGTTAAGGTATGAAATCACCTTCGATTCACCCCCAAAAATATCGACATGACATCACCAGTAACTTTCAGGAATTCTCTTAAAATCCTAGCATTTAGAGATGAGCTTTATTTTTAGGTTGTCAGATAAGAAGATCCAAGTGTCTTAATTGGAAGATTGATCCAATTAAATTGCGGTTGCCTTAAGTTTCTTTAAGAACTAAAAGGATGGAGATTCTGTTCACAAATTTGTATGAATAGATAAGCAATGACCTTCTCGATTTCCGCATAGTGAATCTTTTTCTCAAGTCCACTGATTTTTCCGGATGCTTCAGACTCCTTTAGCTGCATCTCCCTTATCGATCCAAGCTTCTCAAATTCCGATTCAAGACCTTCCTTTTTCTTCTTAAGCCCTACAAAACGAAAAGTTCAGAACCATGCAACCAACCAAAGTAACATAGATAATGAATTCCACAAACCTTCAATTTTTTTATCATCCCATTTATGCGAACGCGCTTCCATGCCACCACTAGTACCACCAGTCATTGTACCAGACTTTGTCAACAGAATCCCATCAACAGTCACAACTACAAGAAACTCATACATTCTTTGTAAGTACAAGAAGAGCATACCTTTTCTACTTTAATCCAAAGTAACCAGTAGATGGAAACGAGGGAAGTGCCTTTTGTGTTTGTTAACAGCGTAGAACTTACCTTTAAATCTTTCCCCGCTCCAGCTAAGATGCTTAGCTTCAGTTAGGTCATCACAGACAAGGGTATTACCAACAGCAAACAAAATAGCTTTCTCCAATGAGGGATCAAATCTGTTTACTGTTAAGAACAAAACTAATAGCATCTGCTAGGGTTTTGCAATTAGTTGTTCATAGGTGAAGAGTCATAGATAATCAAAATATTAGATACATTGATTAGCATGGCAAGACAGGATACTGTATGACATCAAAAGCGAGCTTTGCAGTTCCACCCAAGGTACGCAGCCTCTCTATTATTGGCTTTACACGGACTGACTGAAGAGGTATAAATGTCTGAGGAGGAAGCCTTTGTTCTTTCAAATACTACACAAATGAAGCCCGCAGAGAATAGTTATTGCAATGACCAATTTGTTATTTTGCAAAATTAGAAGTTATCCAAACTAAATTAAAACAAGAGTCAGTGAAGCTTCATCTACTTGGAAGTGAAAAAGCATGATCACTGAGCATTACATAGCAAACTTAGCCTTTCTACCTCATAAAATAACATTGCAGAGAATTACACGACTCTACTACGGAAAAAAAAATTCTAACCTTTTTCTCTAATAAAAGAAACCATATACATGGCAGTCCCTATGAAGAGAAGAGGAAAGTATTGAAAATAGAGACAAGTCCATCGACAAGAGATGCAGAGGATTGAGAGGAGAACTGCAGATCAGCATTCCAGCAAATGCATAAACTTGTTTCTCACCTTGGACCAAATGCATGGCAACCCATCATGCAAGCACTAATAGAATTCCCTAGCACACGGAAGCATCTCAGGATTCAAACCAACTTATGAACCATTTCATCCAGAGGACACTAAAGAAGCACACATAACTATTGCACCTCTGTCCTTATTTTGATGCAGAACCACAATGTAGCAATATGTTTCCATCAGATCACACAACTTTCTTTGATGAATTATGGATTTCTCAAAAACGTATTCAAAACTGCACAAGCATTCCAAAGGCTGAGGCAGGAAATAATGTCACATCACATCAAGATCCCATTAATAAAATCAAGAAAACAAGACCTGTTAAACCCACATTCTCTCTTGATAACAACCATTTCTTGATTTGTGTTTATCATCCTTTAGCATGGGTTATGCTAATCTCCTCTGTACTGTTCCCTTGATGACACAATTAGCCCTATTTCCAAGTAAATTGTAGCCTAAATTTAAACCTATAGACACAGTCGAATAAAACAAGAAATCTAGTACTATCACAAACTCAAGCTCAAAACCCTAACAATAACGATTTCTGATCAAAATAGTTTTTGCAGTAACACATAAAATTTCAACTATAGCTTATGCACGATACTAGTGGTCCCTGCATTAAGTTATTATTTCAAAAAATTCTTCAAAACAGAAACTGCAAACTAATCAGCACCTATTGATGACCACGTTCTCGACAATCCTGTAATCACACATCATACAATGAATGAAGATAGAAGCTACTTTGAAATTGCAAAACTGAGTCACTGGAACAAGCTAGGATGTCATTTCCAACTTGACAGATGACTATGCCTGAGTGACATTCACGATAGGGAATATCTTACGCCTGGGTGCTATTGGTGAAAGTTTCTAGTTATCAACCAAAAGAAAAGAAAAGACCTATTCCCCTCCAAAAGACCAGGAACAACTATGGGAAACGTCTATATGTTTCAACCAATTACTGAAAAGAAGAAAACAATTAAGTAGAGAATCGTGAAAAAGGCCTGATAGACATTGGATCCCCTTCTATAGAGTTTATTCATAATCAAAAATTTAACCATCTATACTATTAGCATTTCTACATCTCCGAAAGTCTTAATTTATAGGTCAACAATACCCAAAACAGCAGATTCAATATAACCAATCCATCATCCAAGTTGACAGAGCCAAACTAGGAAATCCGCATATTCTAAAAAACAAACACATAGGGGGGAACACAAGCAAGATCCATATTAAATTGTGGAAAAAGAAAACAGACTTAGCACTCTGAGCTACTATGCATTAGACACGTCGCTGCCATGCTAGATAGAGTTATTATACGAACCTTGATGCATTCTTTTCCTGTTTGTTCGTTCTCAACTACTACTGCATCCATAAATCTGCCCATTGCAACAGTTACAGCAAGGTTATACTTCTTTTGTGTTGGCCTGCAGAGATCAGTCATCCGACCATGAACACCAGGAAATAAACGCTTCAGAGTTTCAACTGCTTGAGAAAATTTGGCATCCCTCTCAGTTTCATGTCTCTCAGCCTTCAGTTCACGAAGTTGATCTTCTACTTCATCCATTCGCTTCCTCAAATTGTCATATTTGTCTCTGTGGAAAGAAGAGATTCCACATTATGTACATAAATATAAGTAAATGCAAATGGCCATTATATGCACTTGCATATGTAACGTGTACAAGCATATAAATTAAGAAGAAATCATGTCATTCAGCAGTATATGTTAAATCTCCATCTGACTAACTTGGACCGTCTAAGATTATTTTTCATCTCACGCTGTTCTTCATTCACCCGTTTCAGTTCTTCATCATGCTTCTTAACTGCATCAAGAATTTTCTTCAGCCTAGTTTGCATCTGTTTCTCCTGAGACTCCAGCTCATGCTTCCGATTTTCCAATTGCTGAAGATTTTCTTCCAAATTCTTCTCAGCATCAATGTCAGCACGCTGCTGCCTATCTAAAACCTCCTTCTCATCCCTTAATTTCGCAGTTTTCATGCCAGCCTCCTCTTTACTGTAAAATCAAATTCATATCGCTTCATCAAATGAAACCATTGTCCTTTACTCATTTTATGGATGTACAAATCTATTCAGAAACGACAAACTAAAAGATCAACAATGATAGCAACATAGCAAGCATGTGTAAAGGAAAAAAACATTTGTGTTTCTAATGAAATAATAATTGATAAAGCATAGCATTTGATGCCATCCTCCTCTTATCCTCTACCAGGGCAGCCACAAAGAGAGGGAAAGAGAAACAGGGAGAGGGAAAGAGAAACGGGGAGAGAGAGACAGACAGAGAAAGCAAAAAAAAAACTGAACCCATGATAGCCCATCTAATAAACAACCAAAGCAAATAGGAAATGACCTCTGCATACATGTTATAATATCTTGTCCAACCCTCAATAGGCACCGAGGAATAGAGATGCAACGGACTGGAACTTTGGGTGCAAACATGCTCACAAAGGCCATAAAGAGCATATGCATGTAAAAGTGGTTCTTGGAGAAATTGTATTCAACTGATACAAAAGCAACCATCATCTACTTGTCATCTGAGTTTCAGTTACTACATTTGTTAACTTTAGTTAGTCATTCAAAATAAAGGTGATGCACAATCCAAGAATATTTAAAATAAAGGTGATACAAACATGGTAGAGTGTTGTAGGTGTGACCAACTTCAGACAACTACAAGAGCAGATTTTTTCCATATTTGACAGAACGTGGGATGCTGTAATTTCCAACTATAATAAGAAATAGAGTGGGAAAATAAAGGATGATAATAAGAGAACTGGAAAGATAATTCCTGCCTAGATGCTCAAACTATTTTACCCAAAGATTTTTTTCAAAACCAGAAAAAAGCACCAGATCAACTTTGAACAACTACAGTTACTCGCACTTGTACACGTAAATAAGAATTTTTCAATGATCAAAGGACTTACATTTGGTGATATGTCTCTAACTGACTGTCAGCTAACTGAAGTTTTCCGCCTGCTTCTTGACTTTTCTGACGCACTTCATCAAGCTGCTTAGTAATGTCCCTCAAGTCACTCTGAAGTTTCTTCACCTCATCCGCATGCCTTCTTTTTTCTTCTCTCTTCTTATCAAGGTCTTTAGTCGTATTTTTTATTTTTGAAGCAATCCGATTCATCTCTTCCTTCAACTTTACAACTTCAGGTTGCTATGGACGGAAAACATAAACCATTAGGTAACCATATCATCAACTACCTAGAAATATGTATAGTTCACAATGATAGGGAAGACAGAGTAATTGTGAAACAAGTGTACATCTACTAAATGATAATTTGGATCCATTTCTTTCTATCATAGAGAAAAGATCAGATACCTTGGCTACTTCTAACGAGCTCACTCAGTAGGGTACATCACACTGTCCTTTTTTCAAGCTTTATAGTAGCCACACAAAACTAAAATAGAATAATAATCAAATACATAAGCATACATGTTTGATAAAGCGATGTAGTTGTGAGACCAAAACAAGTCACTCAGGAAGCCAATGAATAGAACTCCTTCAAAATGTTGAAACCCGTATAATCTTCTAAATGCTTATCTAGAGCAACATCTGTTAATGTTAGTGATGCAACTGAATAGAATTGTTAGATAGTTAATGTACATAGTTAACTTGTATATAGTTATACTTGGTGTTAGTGTTGTACATCCAGAAAACATGATTACGTACATTGTACAGTGTGGATATAAAAAGGAAGCCATCTCTCATTCGGGATGGCAACAAGATATCATTGAGGAGATAATTGTTCTGCATGTTGGTGGTACCTTGGAGCGTGTCACTCTACCTCCACGTATATATATTATAGATTCTCAGAGCATTTATGCAGTCAAAATTGGTCCAGATGGTAAAATTGTTCGACTAAAGGTGCATCTTGTTGCCAGATATACTCAATTATTTGGACTTGATTACAGTTATACTTTCTCTTTTTGTGGCTAATATTGCATACGCTATATTTTTCAATCCATGGCAAATGTTCGCCATTGGCCTCCTTTGTTTATAAGGAAAACAAAAATATTTAGGCAAATACTTATCAATCCATGGCAAATATTCACCATTGCCTCTTTAGACATTAAGAATAATTATCTCCAAGAAAATCTTGAGGATGAAGAATATAACACTTGGTTTTGTTGCTCAGGGAGATACTAGTGGTCTTGTATGTTGGTTGCACTGATCATGTGATCTGAAACAGTTTCCTTGAGCATGGTTTGGTCAGTTCAGCATGATTATTCTAGAGTTTGGCATAACTTTTAGTGAAACTCGTCATTTTATTTTCTAACGACATTCTGCTCCATATTTGTTCATTTACTTGGTGGTCTATGTTGATGATATAGTTACAGTGATAATGACCAGGATGGTATCATTAAATTGAAGCGCCCCTTTTTTCAACACTTCTGGACTAAAAATCTGGGCAAATTGAAGTAGTTTTTTTAGCATTAAGGTCATTCAATTCAAAAGGTATCGTCATCTCACAATGGAAGTAGACTTTATACATTCTTGAGGAGTCAAGAATGACAGGTTGTAGACCCATTCATACTCCAAATGCTAAGCTTTTGTAAAATCAAGGGAGCCCCTTACTGATCCTGCAAGGTATAGTAGATTGGTTGTTAAGTTGAATTACTGCATAGTAACTCGACCTGGCATTGCCTCTCTGGTGAATAATGTAAGTCAATTTACGGGCTCTCTATGTGACAGTCATTGGGATGTGGTTGACCTTATTTTCAATATATTAAAACAACCTTAGGGAAAGGATTATTCTTTGAGGATTGAGGTCATAAGCAGATTGTTAATACACAAACGCAGATTGGGAAAGACTACCTTCTAATAGATGTTTCACATCTAGATAATTTGACCTGGTTGGAGGGAATTTGATGTCTTGAAAGAGCATGAAACAACACACGGTTGCTCAATTTAGTGCAGAAGCAAAATATCAAACAATATTTGTGGCAACTTCTGAACTGGCTTGGATGGAACTCGTATGTGATAGTCAAGTTGCTCTTCATATTGCATCAAAATGGGTTTTTCATGAGAGGACTAAACATATCGAGAGTCGGTTGAATTTGTAAAACCAATCAACTTGCAGATGTTTTCACCAAGCTCCTTAGTGATCCTCGAATAAGTTACATTTGTAACAAGCTCGGTACAACCGACTTGTATGCACCGGCTTGAAAGGGAGTGTTATATATTTTACATACACACTTAAGGTGGATAATATTATACCTAATATTAGCGTCCTACATCAGGAAAACATATAAAAAGGACTCGGCATATGAGCTATCTTGACAGATTCTAATAATATTTTCTCTCATGTCCTTATTTCTCACAAGAATACCACATACAAACTGCTTATGATGCTCCATAATGGATACAGGACCACAGTTCACCTGGAAATCAATGGAAACACCAAATTGACATACAAATATACAATCATTTTAGCCATCACCAACATAGACGGTTTCCACTGTTCTCATTATCCTTTAAGTTTATACATTCTGATAACTAGAAAATTAATTGGATTTGTCATCATCCTTCATGTTAGCACTAAATTATGCAACAAATAAGCATCAACCCTAGAATCTAGAGTCTGTGTATCGGTTAATCTATTTGGAGTTTAGGCAATTCATTAATCTTAACACAATATGGTAATACTTTATGAAGTCAGTGCATGCATAGACTGAGTCAAAGAAAGGGAAATACATGATGTGGGAAATGTTGTTAAAGGCTCATTTTAGGCACCCTTGAGCCCTTAAGCTCAGTTAAATCCAAGTTGTGAGCTTTGGCCTTGGCTCTATCTTTAAGAAGATAGTATTAGACAATAAATAGTCAGTATAATGATCTACATTAACTGCTAAAAAACGTTATGACTGAATCTTTAATGATTAGGTATAAGAAACAGAAAAATTTAGCATAAACAGACTAGCTCAAAAGAACATAAAGCTACATCCTATCATCTAAGTCAAAAATGTAAAGGGTTATAAACTTGATTGATATGATTTTTACTTCATATTTTGTTTAATTATAGTTATTCCAATTCTTTGGTCCATATAGTCTTGTTTGTGTTAATAGCTATTTTTCCTTGCATTACATTTTTTTTTCTTCATTAGTTCCTTTCTTCACTAAAACTCATAATTTAATCTCGCTTAGCAATTAAAGCCCAATAGGCTGTGGCTTATTTTGCACTCTCCAGTTTTGGCTATCTTGGCTATCTAAATGTGGGTAAAACAAGATAGAACATCTCTTGAAGAATTACCAGCTCTAAGGTGTGTGATGGCATCAAGATTATATTCTTGGAAGATTAGAGGTGAAGTGAACCCCCCCCCCCCCCCGCCAAAATCCTACAGAGTCCATCCCATGGTCAAATTTGAAAATGAGTGCTATATGGGAACCTATACTTCAAAACCCAGTCCAAGATTGGTGATCAGCTTGCATCCTTTCCCTTTTTCAATAACTCTACCCCCAAAACACAAGTGATGAATATCATAATTTCGAAGATTTAATAGCAGTAAATCTGGTCCATGTGACATTAAGTTATGCAGGGTATCATGCACAAAAACTTGAAATGTAACTTGAAGCTTCAACTCCCAGGCACACATGACAAGGCATTAACATCAGGCATAATAACAATTATAAAAGCAAGATTAATAAGGTTGAAGAAATTACATTCTTGTCAAGTTTGTTCTTTCTATCAGTAATCTTCCTTTCGTACATTGCAATCTCTTTCATATATCCACTTAGTTCTTTCTTCTGGCTGCTAGATGCACTTTCATATTCCCCCAGCTTCTCCACAATTTCTTTGACAACTGCTTCTTCAGCGTCAAGTTCCTCATTGGCCTTTGTGACATCCTTTTCTATGTTAAATAATTGCCATAGAAAGTATTCTTGCTTCAAAGATTTCTGCAATAAAGACAACAGAAGCAGGACTGTGACTTACCGTTTGGAAAAGCCAGCACAGAATAACAGATAGCGCAAAGTAGATCATTTTTTTTTAACTTTGCTTTTTTTTTTTTTGTGTGTGTGTGTGGGGGGGGGGGCATAAGTAGCAAGATAGATGATGGCATTCCGATCACCGGGTAGCAAGCTGACCAGAAAAGTAAGAAGGTAAATACACAGATCATTTACTACATGTGGTGCATAAAACAAAAGAAGGAAATCAGAGACATCAGCAAATACAGCTCTGCAGGTTAACATACAGAGTAGATTGCCTTTTATCAGTACAGGTAGCAGCATGCTAACTGAAAAGGTACAAGACATGGAAGATCAAGAGCTCCCTTGTGTTTTTTATGTATTTTTGGTGTTAAGAAGTTATTTTTGGAACTAGGGAACAAAGGCGGGGAGAAGAAGTTATTCCGAATCGCTAAGGTGAGAGAGAGGACGGCTCGGGATCTGGACCAAGTGAGGTGCATAAGAGATGATGACGGCAAAGTTTTGATGGGGGATGACCAGATTAAGAGGAGATGGCAGAACTACTTTCATAAACTTCTAAATGAAGAAGGGGATCAAGATATTGTACTAGGTGAATTGAGGAATGCCGACAGTCCCCATGAATTAAGTTATTGTAGGGACATTGAGGTCGATGAGGTCATGGAGGCAATGCATAAGATGAGAAGGGGCAGAGCGACCGGGCCAGACGAAATTCCGGTTGAACTTTGAAGGTGTTTGGGTAGAGCAGGCTTGGAATGGCTTACTGGGTTGTTTAATGTTATATTCAAAACTAATAGGATGCCTGAAGAGTGGAGGTGGAGTACAATGGTTCCGTTGTATAAAAACAAAGGCGATATCCAAAGCTGTAGTTGCTACAGGGGTATCAAATTACTGAGTCATACCATGAAAGTCTGGGAGAGAGTGGAAGAAATGAGAGTGCGAAAGATGGTGTCTATTTCAGACAACCAGTTTGGGTTCATGCCGGGGCGATCTACCACAGAAGCTATCCACCTTATGAGGAGGATGGTGGAACAATACAGGGATAAGAAGAAGGATCTCCACGTGGTGTTTATTGATCTAGAGAAAGCGTACGACAGGGTTCCTAGGGAGGTCTTATGTAGCTGCTTAGAGGTTAAAGGGGTCTCGGCAGCCTACATTAGGGTGATTAAAGACATGTATGATGGAGCTAAGACTCAGGTTAGGACAGTAGGAGGCGACTCCGAGCATTTTCCGGTTGTTACGGGGTTACACCAAGGGTCTGCGTTCAGCCCTTTCCTATTTGCCCTGGTGATGGATGCACTAACTCATCATATTCAAGGAGATGTGCCATGGTGCATGCTATTTGCTGATGACATAGTTCTAATCGATGAGACACGAGGCGGTGTCAACGAGAGGCTAGAGGTTTGGAGACAGGCCTTTGAGTCTAAAGGCTTCAGGTTGAGCAGGACGAAGACGGAATACCTCGAGTGCAAATTTGGGGCTGAACCGACGGAAGCGGGAGTGGAAGTGAGGCTTGACTCTCGAGTCATCCCTAAGAGGAATAGTTTCAAGTACCTTGGGTCAGTTATTCAGGGGATCGGGGAGATCGACGAGGATGTCACACACCGTATAGGGGTGGGGTGGATGAAGTGGAGGTTAGCATCGGGAGTCCTGTGCGACAAGAAAGTGCCAACGTTACTAAAAGGTAAGTTTTATAAAGCAGTGGTTAGGCCTGCCATGTTGTATGGAACCGAGTGTTGGTCGGTTAAGAACTCACACATCCAGAAGATGAAAGTAGCAGAGATGAGGAGGTTGAGGTGGATGTGCGGGCATACAAGGATGGATAAGATTAGGAATGAAGATATTCGAGAGAAGGTGGGTGTGGCCCCATGGAGGACAAGATGCGGGAAGCAAGACTCAGATGGTTTGGGCACATTCAGAGGAGGAGCACTGAGGCACCGGTGAGGAGGTGTGAACGACTGGCTGTGGTCGGCACGAGGAGAGTTAGAGGTAGACCTAAGAAATATTGGGGAGAGGTGATCAGGCAGGATATGACGCGACTTAGGATTACTGAGGACATGGCCCTTGACAGGGAATTGTGGAGGTCGAGCATTAAGGTTGTAGGCTAGGGGGAAGGTGTGAGTATTTCTACAGCGCACTAAAGTGAGACTAACCAGTTAGGAGTTAGTCTTAGGATGCTACTGGTCAATTAGTGATGTAGGGCTTTATCTGCTGAATATTATTATATCTTCCATTTTTTCGTACTTCCTATATTTTTTATACTGTTGTTATTTTTATTTTATGTTATGGTATGTTATTTTATTTTGTTTTATGTTATTTTATTATGAATCTATGGATAGTACTAATATATCGTCTCTTGTCGCTTTCTTGAGCCGAGGGTCTCCTGGAAACAGCCTCTTTGCCCCTCGGGGTAGGGGTAAGGTCTGCATACCTATTACTCTCCCCAGACCCCACTAGTGGGATTATATTGGGTTGTTGTTGTTGGTGGTGTTGGTGTTAAGATAATAGTACACTTTTCTGTGTAGATAGCTGGATAGACTTTTTAGAAGCTCAAGGCAAGTACTGGAAGCAATGCAACTTTTGGCACCAACTTGGTTCTTTCAATAAAATGACATGTTTGAATAATCAAAAGAAGTGCAAGGCATGGAATACCTATGTGGAACAGTGATTTAAGGATCGGCAAATTAGATAAATCTTGAGAACTTGGTAATGTGGAAGGAAATCAGAAACACCAAAACATCAATTAAACTTTGTCCACCAACTTCTATCAAACAAGTACATTTTCTCCTGAATAGCTACTGGAAAAGGGAAGACAGAATACGTCCCTATAAATACTTTTCATAAAAATATTCCTAATTTATCATATGCATTCTTTTTTTTAACGAAACAAGGCCAAATATACCCTCTACTTTTAAATATTGTTTAAATTTACCCTTTGTTTCATTATCTGGCTGTCTGATCCCCTATCGTTATACTATGGATCAGATTTAACCTTATTTTTTAAGGAGGGCCACGTGGCAGCTCCTTACTATAAGACATCCTCAATTTAATCTACCCAGATTCATACTAACCCGCCCGTAACCTGACCCAAATCCTTATTAAGAAACCCACCCCTTATGGACTCTTCTCCTTTCCCTTGTTTTCGCCGCCCTTTTGAAGTGAACGCCGCTGCCGCTCGTCCCATTCTGGCACCACCGCATCCAGTTGCTTCAGTTTACTGTTGTGACTGGTTTAGGTTTGAAATTAAAACATGGTGTTCGTGAAATCTGAGCTTGGGTGTGTAACGAAGCTCGAAAATTACTAATTGAAGAAAGAAGAAGTTTCAAAATGAAAAAAAATCTTTATGCTCCAAAATCGTGGTTACCCATTGCTTGAAGGTGGCAGGTTTGAAAAACAAAAACTCCATTAAAGAAGTTGGAGCTTCGAACTTGAATTTCGGGTTTTCGAAATAGTTGTTTTGTTTGGATTGGGTATTCTAAAATATTGGGTATATTCTACGGAGCTCAAATATCATATTTGAGGAAGTTTGGAGGAGTTTTAGGATGGATCTGTCTGAATTTTCAAAGATGGTTCATGAAGAACCACGAAGGACATTGTTGAGAATTTTTGGGTTTGAGGATTTTCGGGTCTGTTGGTTACTGAATGTTGGACCTAAAATTTTCAAAGCACTGAATGTTTGTTAAAGAAATTCAGCTGGGTATCATTGTATTAAGTGGATTCAAGCTTAACTTCATAGTAGAAAATGTTGCTGGTGCTTGGTTCGAAAGTTTTGGGTTCACAGAACTTTGCTGCTAAGATTAGCTTTGGATTACTATATTGGAGCTTACCACTTTATCAAAAACATTGATTCAATATTGCATCGGAAGATTGAACTAAATCACTGCTCCTTTTGGTCCCCAATTCTTGAATTTACATAGGTCTCAATCTTGTGCGCAACTCATGCCAAGAACCAGAACAATTAGAAGGGCTTATAGCACAAGTGCCAGCTTAGATTCATTTCTAGATGAATAGTTCTCTTGTTGGGGGTTGGTCGGGTTCCGGACGGGTTAGTATGGATCCAGGTAGATTAAATTGGGGGTGGATCTTTTACGCTGCCATGTGCCCCTCCGTCAAAAATAAGAGCAAATTTGATCCATAGTATATCCTATAACACTAGGGGCTCAGACAACGAGATAGTGAAACGGAGGGTAGGTTTAAACAATATTTGGAAGTAGAGGGGTATATTTGGCCTTTTTTCATTTTTTAATGATAGTGGGGTCCGAACCAGCTTTGCGCACCTTGACTATTCCACCAGATATGGTACCTCCCTAATTTATCATATACATATACACACGTGTATACATACGTATATACACACACACACAAATACATATATGTATTTACGCATGTATGTATATCCCCAAAAATTCAAAATTTTGAGGCCCGATTTCCCTTTTACTAATAGAAAGTAAAACAGACAAGGATGTGTAAGAAGATAAAACTCTCACCTTATTATAACAGGAAAATTATACCAACGGAAGTATGTATAATGGCAGCTCATAGGGGAAAAAGACATATCGAGTTCTCATTTTAAATATTACCCCAACTTTTATGCAGAAAAATAATAGACTAACTAGTTTTGAGAAAAAGAGGCTATGCTTAATCTCATAGGAAAAAGGGTAAATTCAAAGACAATTCATGAACCAACCAAAAACATATGAAAAAGCATTATTGAAGAACAAATATTCAGGAAAAGCAAAATCATCAGGGGCATGACTTAAAAGCATATAGGAATCTATCAAGAAAACCAGAAGCGTAGTCTTACAGTTGGATAAAAACAAAAGATGCTGCAGCCAAAACATATATATTAAAACTGATACCAGTTGTTCTTGTAACCGAAGATGCTTCTCAGCTTCCTCTTTCTGTTCCTTTTTCTGCTTCCGCTCCATATTTACAGTCTTCTTTTTCTGGTAAGCCAATGCCTTCTTCTCCTCAGCTCTTGCCTTTTCTTCTTCCAATTCTTCATACCGTCTCTTAAACTCTTCAGATCCAGATATTTGCTCAAGAAGATTAGTAAGTTCTCTTGGATTTTTAGAGGCAACTGACTCGACATCGCCCTGCATCAAAAGTCATCATGAGAAGAGACGTCTATTTACATACAAGGTAGAAACTGACTTTTTCTTTAACTAAATCCAGAAAAAAATAAGCATTTTAAATTGAAAGATCCTAATCTTTTATTTTCAAAATAATATTCCTTTAGCAACTAGTAAGCCTAAAAATAGTTGCTGGGAAACTTAGACGAGCCATAAAACATGCTTCTTAAATTATATAAATACTTTAGAGGTATAATGTTGCTTGTTCTTCTATGTGCTAATCCATGTCATTCTGAGTATCCTCTCGATAACCATTGCAGTTTATACTCGGAAATGGATGGTTTCTGAAAAATTCCTTTTATTACGGAAATTAATTTACTAAAAAAGCATCCAAACCCCAAAGAGGACGTAAGCAACACACAATTAAATATTCAACACCCCTTAAGAAACACAGAACACAAAGAAGTAACCCCATCAGGGTCATATTGAATTCCAGTCCATAAAATATACACAAAATTCCCGTAATATTTCAATTGTTAATAACAGTGGTGCCCGCCCCCGCCAGCTTGCGGGCACCTGAATATTCTACTGAATAACTACCTCCCACAACCTCCCACAACCACGGGTAGTGGATAACTATGCTCATCCACGGTTTTCAATCACTTAATTGACAACTAACTCACACCCTTGGGTGCAATTGCACTATTAACCACTCATTCGGTCCCATTGTATATGACACTCTTTCCTTTTAGTTTGTCCCAAAAAGAATGACATCTTCCTATATTTATAAACAATTCAACTTTAAACTTACTATTTTACTCTTAATGAGATGATTTATAGCCACACAAATACATATTGTTTGTTTAGACCACAAATTTCAAAGTCTTTCTTTCTTAAATTATGTGCCCACTCAAATACCATCATATAAAATTGGACGGCGGGAATAATATTTCTTATCTTTCTCTTTCCCCAGTTTGTTCTAAACTGCAAGCAGGACTGACAGAACTTTTCATAAACCATACAAACGGCTACTTGCTGATATTTCAATATCATATCTGCAGCATTAATTCATAAAACCATTTCAACTACTATGCCTTAAACTACTTGGCGTCATCTATATGAATATTCCGCTCTAATTGTGCTCGTTCCATTCCAATAGGTAATAAATTTGACTTTTAACACTAATTACATGTAATATAAATAACCCGCACAAGAAAAATGAAACGAAAATGCAAGGGGAACCTGAAAGACGAGAAAATTCCGTGCTTTGACGAGAATATCAAGGGACTTCAATTTGGCATTATACTCGTCCCAGTTGACAACTTTACCATCAATCCGATACTCACTACCACCAGCACCAGTAATAGTTCGAGTAAACTGAATTTCAGTACCAGTAGCAAGCTGATAAACTAGCCTCACGAAAGCTCTTCGACCTCTCTGCTCTTTTTCACGGTCATCGAAGGCATAAATAAGGTCCTTCAACTGTGCACCACGGAGCTGACCAGTGCGAACGCCGAGGACGAAACTGATAGCGTCCATTAGGTTGGATTTTCCGGCTCCATTTGGGCCTATAATTGCTGTGAAGTCGTAAAATGGACCGATTGTTTGAAAGCCTTTGTAGGATTTGAAGTTTTCTAGTTCTAGCCGGTGGATTTTCCCCGGCGACGGTTGGGATGGCATTATTATAGTAGAAATTGCTCCGGTGAAAAACCCTAGGTCTCTGCGGGGAGAATAATGTTATACAACTAGAAAATTAGGGTTTAAAATGTTGCCGGGAAATATCTTAGGGAGGGAAGATTCGGGTTTCTATATAATCTAGCGTATGAAATCATACTAGCTTATTGTAAGTACCCTATTGCTTAAGCGATTATACTTACCAGCTATGGTACAAGAAGAAAATGAAGAGGAAATTTGAAAATGTGTATTGAAACTGAGCTGGAAGTGGAGCCTACGTGGTAGTTGAGTACTACAACAACAACACCCCGCTAAAATCTTACCGGTGGGGTCTGGGGTAATATATACGTAGACCTTACCCCTATCCGAAGGGATAGAGAAGCTTTTTCCGAAAGACCCTCGGCTCAAGAAGAATAAAAGACAAAAGGAAACAGTATTAATATTATCACAGAAATCATAAGAAAATATAAGAAAAACAGGAATAACATAAAATCCAGAAGAAAGCTGCAAAACAAAAACGATAACTAGTAAATAGGTCCAGCACTAAAAAAAAATAGAAAGACACGGCATTGCCACCCGTTACCTAGACAAAACCCTACAAGATTACTCTAGCAACGGAACAAACTAATGCAAGACCCAACTACCTCCTAACCTACAACCCTAATACTCGACCTTCACATCTTCCTATCAAGTGTTATGTCCTCGAAAATCTGAAGCCTCGCTATGTCCTGCCTGATCACCTCTCCCTAATACTTCTTAGGCCGTCCTCTACCTCTTCTCATGCCCTCCACAACTAGCCGCTCACACCTTCTTACCGGAGCATCTTGGTTTCTCCTCTGTATATGCCCGAACCATCTGAGCCACGCTTCCTGCATCTTGTCATCATGGGAGTCACGCGCACCTTCTCCCGAATATCATCATTCCTAATCTTGTCCATCCTAGTGTGCCCGCACATCCACCTCAACATCCTCATTTCAGCTACTTTCATCTTCTAGATATGTGAGTTTCAGACCAACACTCAGCCCTGTACATCATGGTCAGTCTAACTACCGCTTTATAAAGCTTACCTTTGAGTATCGGTGACACTCGTTTGTTACAAGAATGTGAATTTTATATTCTTTGTACAAATAAATATATCCATTACATTACTACTATTATAGAAGTGGCTAAGAGAGAGCTTCGGTAATTCAGGGTATTTTGGTAAAAATGATGCTCAGCTGAGCTTTTAGTTAAGCAATATGCTTAAGGGTGGTGTATGGTGCATAATAATGTTGTACTCTTTACTGAGTTAATAGAAATATCAAGATTTTCTCCGTGATATCTTTTCGTAAATCGTGTAGGGTCTGATAGTATGACTATGTTTAAGAAAGAAGTTCTTGTTTCTTATATTATTATTTGTTATAATATAAAGACTTTAAAGTAAAGAAATCAAAGATAAGTATGGAGAGAGATTTATTATTCAACTTCAAATTCATGTACATAATGAATTGAAACCTCCTTTATTTATAGAAGAAAGGAAGCTGCTGTGAAGCTGCTACTGCAAGATGTTGTGTAAGCTGCCGTGTAAGCTGCTACTGCAAGTTGTTGTGTAAGTTGCTTGTAAGCTGCTACTGCAAGCTGCTGTGTAAGTTGTTATTGTACCCGATATAGATAATCTTTTACCGGGGGTAATATTTATCCATAACGGAGTACCGAAATGATAAGCTTCTTCAGCCTATTTCCAATAGAGTACTAAACAGATAACCATATTTACGGCGGAGTGCCATATGAATAAACTTTTTCAGGAAGCTTATTTACAACGGAGTACTAAATGAACATCCATAATATAATATATATTTATAACATTATTATTATTATTATTATTATTGTACAACATATTAAATAAAATTGTGACACATGGGACCCACAGTGCCAACTCCAACTGCTACCCCATCATTGAATAGCATTTACTCCTCATTGAAGTTGACTCCCTTTTACAAATCAGGAAAATGATTCACCTTTTGTAGTCATGATTTTTAGTTGTGCATATAATGGGACAAGATATACTCATAAAATTGTGAAAGGAGTAAAATAATTGCAGAATTATATTTTTTTACATAAGAAAAATTAATACGTAATGAGTACATCTAAAAAATATTTAAATAGGTAAAACTTTACTTTAGAGTCAACATCTCTACTTAAGCTGGTTGCTTAAAAGTTGTCTTACTCATCTGTAAAAAGATTTCAAAGTTAGACCTATGTCTTAACTACATTCTTAAAGTCAGTATTGCCGGTCTTGCCTGTGGTTAATTTGGAAAACAAATACAGGTTAATAAACTCATAAAGCATATGAACTACAAACTTTACATCTTTGACTTTGAAGAGCAAAGTAAAACTTTGCTTTTATCTTTGTTCAAGATACAAATAACATTTAATGTAGAAAGAAGTTTTTGGTACTATAAATGTTGAACCACTTTTTTCATGATTTTGCGGAGTGTTGAAAAACAGATTTCTAACGTTTTCCCACTTTCTTTCTAATGATATTGAAAAGGTTTGTAATTTTTTTTTTAAAGGGCGGATAGGTTTTTAAGTTTTGATATTGAAAAAATCATGAAATTATTATTATTACCCAAAATTAATGTTTGTTATATCATGTATTACACTATGTTAACTTATGAATACATAGAAATCAAATTAAAATTTAAAATTTAAAATAACAAGCTAACATTTAGAAAGGTAATAATTAAGTTTGGTAACGAGAGAATAACTTTTGAACTTATATACAAATGTCATAAAGATACCTTTCTCAAAAAGAAACTAAAAATATAGCAAAATAGACATTATCTTGAGTTTTCTAATGATCATAATCAAAAATTTAAAATTATTAATCATATCTAAATTTGCAAAGACAGAGTCAACCATCTGAAATTGGGTCAGTGCGCAGCACGGGCTAACCATCACTAGTATAGAATAGAATATCAATTGAACAAAAAAAAAAAGAATAAAATATCAAAAAATAACTGCCGATTTTCTATCATTTTCTTTTTTGTTCACTATTGAGATTTGAGTCTTCCTAGAGAAATATGTTTATGTTCCAAAAGTTGTAAAATTGAATATCTCAAACAAGGGCATTCGTAGTTCGGTTTGTTTAGTTTCCATCAAAGTGTTAATCAAATTAACTATGTTCCGTTTTCTCCGTTGAATTATTACTACTACTATTACAGTAGCGGCTAAGAGAGGAGCTTAGGGTCCAAGTGAATTGACAAAAATACCCTTTGAGTTTCTATGCTTAATTTTGGATTATATTTGATGGGTTTTCAAATGTCTTAGCCTTATGTTTTGATGATCTAACAAACTTACTGTTAAGAACCAGATAGGGAACCTGACACACTTGGTATACATTGTTAATCAACAGACTCCAACTAATGAGAACTGCTGCAACCTTAGAAGATAGAGAACCAACACAGGGACCTGATCCCTTATGTTTCCCTGACAGCAGTACGCAAGTCAATTGTGTACAGCTGGAAAGTGACTGCCACAGAAACAGTGCATACGGTGCAGCACAGTTCTGCGGTCACTTGTCCTTTGACCAACCAAGTGCTTACATCATTCAAGTGGTGTCATTCAAGGTGTATCAAGAAGAGTATTACAACAAAATATTACTTGAACACTTGAGAATTCACTTCAAGCATTCAAGCCTTCTAAGACAGCGAATTCAATTCTCAAGTGCCTTAAGAACAAAGTTTAATGCTACTGCGGACCAGTTCCTAAATCTAGTATTTTGTTGTCATTAGTTGAGTTGTAACTTTGTAATTGTTCTTCATTGTAATTCCTAAATTGCTTAGCTAGAAGCGTTGCTTAGGAACCCCTTTGTAAAACCATAAACCCCTTTGTGTTTGTGTCGTGACTAGAGTTAGTCATGAGTTGAAATCTTTGTAATAAGTGTATTGCAAAGTGGTCTGTAATAGGTGTATTACGAGTTAGTGAGGAATTAAGAGTTTAATTCCTAGATTGCATAAGTTGTAATCTAAAAGTTGCTCATAGTGAAGTTGAAATCCTACCAGTGTAGGTCGTGATTTTTTATCCCCCTTGAGCAGGGATTTTTCCACGTAAAACTCACTGTCTTATTTACTTACTGTTTTATTAGTATTTTCAGTGGGAACTCATAAAGGACATGGTACTCTATAGTTTGATGGACTCATATAAACTATCAATTGGTATCAGAGCGGGTTCCTCCTATCAGGCTAACACCTAGGACGAATCCTTATGGCTGCTCCACCAAATTTTGAAGAAGATCAATCTACGTATAGACCACCCAGTTTCAATGGGCAATACTATGGGTGGTGGAAGACAAGAATGCATGATTTTATCATGAATGAAGATTCTGAGTTGTGGGGTGTCATATGTGATGGTCCTTATATCCTAACGAAGAACATCGGAGATCTTCCATTAACGATGCTAAAGACTAGAAAAGAATATACTGTCATAGATAGGAAAGCTGTGGAGAAAACTTTTCGTACCAAGAAAATTTTGGTGTGTGGAAAAGGACATGATGAATACAATAAGATCTCTGCTTGAGAAACTGCCAAGGAGATATGGGAAGCTTTGCAAACAACACATGAGGGAACCACTCAAGTAAAGCAATCTAAGATTGATATGCTCACTATCGAGTATGAACTCTTTAGGATGAAGGACAATGAATCTATTCAAGATTTACTTCCATCATAAATGAGTTACACTCACTTGTCTAAGATATGCACAGTTACTAATCTGGTAACTGATGAAGTGGTGCTTGTGGCCAAGAGATACAAGAATATTTATGATGCTGATTTTGAGTCTATACAAAGTGATGATCTGAGTTGCCTGAAAGTTGTTGATGATGATGCTGAACTCTGGCACAGAAGACTGGCACGCAAGCTTCTCTCTTTTGAATAAACTAATTCAGAAGGACTTGGTCTGTGGTCTGCCCATGTCAAAGTTCAAAGAACAGAAAGTGTGTGATGTCTGTACTAGAGGGAAGCATGTGAGGTCCTCATTTAAGTCTAAAAATGATGTCAGCACCTCAAAGCCACTTGATCTTCTTCATATGGATCTGTGTGGCCCTATGAGAGTGCAAAATAGAGGAGGAAAAAGATACATCTTTATGATAGTGGATGACTACTCCAGATTCACATGGACTTTGTTTCTTAGAACAAAATATGAAACCTTTGAGGTATTCGTGGCCTTTGTGAAGAAAATCTAGGTGAAGATGGAGTCTAGAGTAGCATGTATTAGATTAGATCATTGAACAGAATTTGACAATGCCAGATTTGATAAGTTCTATAATGAAAATGGCATTATCCACAATTTCTCAGCCCCAAGAACTCCCCGGCAAAATGGAGTTGTGGAAAGGAAAAATAGAACTCTTGAGGAAATGGCAAGAACAACGCTTATTGACAGTGGGATTGCAAAGAACTTCTGGGTTGAAGCTGTCAACACTGCCTGCTACTTGGTGAACAAGTGCATGATTAGATCTCTCCTGAACAAAACTCCATATGAGTTACTGAATGGAAGGAAACCCAAGATGACTCACCTAAGAACATTTGGGTGCAAATGTTATGTTCTCAACAATGAAAAGAATCGGCTTGATAAATTTGATGCCAAGAGTAATGAAGGAATCTTTTTTGGGGTATTTTCTCAAAGCAAAACTTACAAGATATACAACAAGTGGACTCGGGTGTTGAGTAAAGTATTCACGTAATCTTTGATGAGTCCTATCCCTCTTGTGAGAAAATCAACAAGGATGATCAAGATGGTGAACCCCTACTGGTTCCGGGTGAAGTCATCGACATTGTCACACCTCCTTTTTACATACCCGCGAGGGTACAAGGGAGTTTTTTCCAATTAAAGGACAATCGAAACGGGATTCGTTTATTTATTTCAGAGTCGCCACTTGGGAGATTTAGGGTGTCCCAAGTCACCAATTTTAATCCCGAATCGAGGAAAAGAATGACTCCATATTACAGTCTGCGCACCAGAAATCCGGATAAGGAATTCTGTTAACCCGGGAGAAGGTGTTAGGCATTCCCGAGTTCCGTGGTTCTAGCACGGTCGCTCAACTGTTATATTCGGCTTGATTATCTGATTTTATACAAATATGAACTTATGTGCAAAATTTTATCTTTTTACCGCTTTCTTACTTATTGTTATTATTTTACGAGAATTGCAACGTCGTGGAAACATATCTCGAACCACGTTACATCAATGCACCCGTAGTTGTTTGGCATATCTCGACTCGGTTGAGATTTGGATTTGGGTCACATAAATGTGCACCCGAGTTAAGGAAAATAAATTATTAAAGGCGCGCCTAAAGCAACTAGCGTCTTGTTATTTTGGGGAAGGCCGTAAAATTCGCTAAACGGCCTGTCCTCGAATTCTAAGTATTTTAATATATACATTTAGAGGGCCCCGCAGCTTGTGCATTTTTTGTTTGTCGAGGCTCGTCTCATTCATTATTAAAAAGAATTTGCAATGTCATGGAAATACATCTCAGACCACGTCACAATCAATGTACCCGTGATTAGAGACACATTTCGATTTCGTTGAGATTTGGATTTGGGTCACATAAATGTGCACCCGAGTTTAAGGAGATAACATTATTAAATACGCGCCTAAAGCGACTAGCGCAGGGTTATTTTGAGAAAAGGCCGTGAAGTTCGCTAAGCGGCCGATCCCGAGTTCTAAGTAATTAACACATACATTTGTGAGGGCCCCGCAATCTATATATTTTACTAGGCGAGGCTCATCTCATTTATTTTAAATGGACAAATCCTAAAGCGACTACATCTTTTCTATTAAAATTAGTCTCTAAAATAAATAAAGAAAATCCTAATTAATTACGACCTTTTTTTTTATTTAAGAAAGCATGGCATACTAATTGCTATATTAATACAAATATTGATGAACAAGAATTTTACTAAAAAAATTCGAAATTATAAATAAAATAAAAATTTGACAACTAATATTCAAAAGAATCAAATATAGTTAGATTGAAGCTCGCATTGTTATATATAAAAAAAAACTATTGGAATTAATTATTCACAACCATTTGAAACTGGATTTAACCATAATTACTAAAGCTTAATAGAAAGTTTATTAGACTTAAACGTTCTTCTAATTTTGTTTGAACTCAAATCATGCCTTAATACCTAATTCACGAAATTTAGTTCAAATTCATGCCTTAGCTAAATTTAAGTACTTGTTCACAATTAACCTACTGTTGATAATCTTAGAACCTTCATAGCTAGTGAATTAACCCGTTTTGCCAAGCCGATTCATTAAAGACTAACTTATGTTATTTTCTCTTATTCCAATTATTATTCAATAATACATAAAATAGCCTAAATACAATCAATAAAAGGAACAGAGAAAAAGCGAAATTAAAACTTCAAAATTCGATTCTTCATATGTATTCATGCTTCCACATTTTTAGCTTGCAATAACTAGTATTACATTCGTGTACCTGGTATTGGAAAACAAGAGAAGATGAAGCTGAGAAGCAGCAACAGTAGTAACAATGTAGCACAACAACGACAGTCCAGCAACACAGGAATAGACCAGTAACAGTAGGAATAGTAGAAAACCCAGGAGACTATAAACGACTCCAAGTATAGAGAAGAAGTAAAAGGCAGGAAGGTTCTGACTATTTCAGATCTTAAGCGAGGCAATGAAACAGTAACTATTCTTTTTCAACTTCAAAACTCTCCAAAATGAATTCTGCCCCTGTATATTCAGTGTATCCAGAATGTATATCGGGTGTATACTTCTCACTCCGCCCCCTCTTTTTTTCTTCTCTCTATCTAGTTTTTCCTCTTTTTTTTCCACCCCTTCTTCCTAAATTTTCTCTTCTATTTATAGCAAAATTTTCGAAATTTTCAGATTTGTTTTTTTATTATTTTATTATTTTTTTTAATTAAAAGAAATCCCACTTACAAATTGCTTTTATTTTTTTAGAAAAAGAAATCCCACCTTTATTTACTTTTATTTTTAAAATTCCAACTTTAATTACTTTATCTTATTTAAAATTCCACTTTTTATTTTTTTAAAAGAGAATCTCACTTTATTTAACTTTTCTTTAAAAAACAAACCACTATCTTTTCTTTTTCTTTTAAAAATGCTACTTTCAATTACTTTAAATTTTTTAAATTTTCAGATACCTTTATATTTATTTTTTAATTCCAACCTTATTTTACTTTTAAATTTTTTAAAACTTTTTACTTTTTTTAAATTTTCTACATTCTTTTACTTTTTTTTATTTTTTTATTTTTTATTTTTTTAAAATCATTTCCGAAATTACTATATATATATTTTTTTTAAAATAAAAATAATAAATAAAATAAAATATTTTCGGATTTTTTTTATATATGAAAAAAACAAAAAATAAAACTATTAATAGTGATAATTCACTTTTTATTTTTTATTTTTTCGGTTTTGTTTTGTGTTGGACAAAAATGAAGAAGGGGTGTTGGGTTAATGGAGCGGACCGGATCGACCCGGTTTGAAACGGACCGGGTCATGGGGAAAGTTGGGCAATTATTTGGGCATGTGGTTTGAAATTGAAGAAGTGGCCCAATCCGATTTTTCTTTGTATTTTTGTTCTCTTTTCTTCTTTTATTTTTCTAAAACTAAATTATAAAAGTACTTAAATTATTATTAAGAACTAAATTAAGTTATAAAAGCGCAAATTAACTTCCAATAACAATTAACGCACAATTAAGTAATAATTAAGCATAAAATTATTCATTTGGACATTAAATGCTAAAAATGCAAAAGATGCCTATTTTTGTATTTTTTATTAATTTAACAAATAAACATGCATAGACAAACATACAAATAGTTACACAAAATATCACAAAAATTGCACACCAAGAAAAATTATTTTATTTTTGAATTTTTTGGGAGTAATTCTCATATAGGGCAAAAATCACGTGCTTACAGCTGCCCCTCTTTGCCCGAAGACACGAATGGTTTTCGTGCAAAGATAAAGCGAGCGATTTTTGCCCATCCGAGTACTCCGTGTGAAGCATTTTTTTTTATTTTTTTATTTTGAAAAAGATTTGACCGAACCTTTGCTTCAAAGGTTTCCTACATATCCTGGGCTAAACAGGAATCAGGTCAATGTAGTTCGGGAAGTTTTGGTAGCTGGGACTACCGTGGGACTGCAATGTTACTGTTGTTGCATGCTATTACCACTGCTTACCGATCTCTTTGTTACACCGTGCTTAAAAGAAAACAAGAAGCTAGGCTAGACTGCAACTTGTTCTTGTTGCCTTCCTTTCTTGTCGGCTTGTGTTTCCTCCGGTGCTTTTCTTCCGTGAATTTGGGGATGACACTGGCCCTTTGCTTTTCTGAATACCAGTTTTCATCATTTTGTTCGGTCCGCTGGGGACATGACTTCCTTCATTAAGCTTTTTGGCGGTTCCTCTGGGGATACGGCTCTCTTCATCAGATCTGTTATGCTGGGCATAATTTAATGTTCACAGGCCGCTTCTTTCAAGACGCGTCTTTTCTTCCTTTTGACTCATGCGCTTGAACTTGTGTTGGGACCTCTTGTTGCAACTTTCTGCTTTCCGGTGCTGGGGATTTTTATTGTTTCCTGCTAGGGATTCCTGTTGTAACCTTCTACCTTCCGGTGGGTTACTGATTTCAAGATTTGCAGTATAAGACTCAAAAGTATTCCTCTTGTTATACAGGTGGGTGCCTGAATGCAAAAATATGAAATGTATGCCCGCATTATACTGGTGGGCGACCTAGAACAGAAATGAAAAGACAGAAATGTATTCCCGCATTATACTGGTGGGCGACCTAGAATAGAAATGAAGAGACAGAAAATGTATTCCCGCATTATACTGGTGGGCGACCTAGAACTGAAAGTATTCCCGCATTTTACTGGTGGGCGACCTAGAGCTGAAAAGTATTCCCGCATTTTACTGGTGGGCGACCTAGAACTGAAAGTATTCCCGCATTTTACTGGTGGGCGACCTAGAGCTGAAAAGTATTCCCGCATTTTACTGGTGGGCGACCTAGAACTGAAAAGTATTCCCGCATTTTACTGGTGGGCGACCTAGAACTGAAAAGTATTCCCGCATTTTACTGGTGGGCGACCTAGAACTGAAAAGTATTCCCGCATTTTACTGGTGGGCGACCTAGAACTGAAAAATATTCCCGCATTTTACTGGTGGGCGACCTAGAACTGAAAGTATTCCCGCATTTTACTGGTGGGCGACCTAGAACTGAAAGTATTCCCGCATTTTACTGGTGGGCGACCTAGAGCTGAAAAGTATTCCCGCATTTTACTGGTGGGCGACCTAGAACTGAAAGTATTCCCGCATTTTACTGGTGGGCGACCTAGAACTGAAAAGTATTCCCGCATTTTACTGGTGGGCGACCTAGAACTGAAAGTATTCCCGTATTTTACTGGTGGGCGACCTAGAGCTGAAAAGTATTCTCGCATTTTACTGGTGGGCGACCTAGAGCTGAAAAGTATTCTCGCATTTTACTGGTGGGCGACCTAGAGCTGAAAAGTATTCCCGCATTTTACTGGTGGGCGACCTAGAGCTGAAAAGTATTCCCGCATTTTACTGGTGGGCGACCTAGAGTTGAAAAGTATTCCCGCATTTTACTGGTGGGTGACCTAGAGCTGAAAAGTATTCCCGCATTTTACTGGTGGGCGACCTAGAGCTGAAAAGTATTCCCGCATTTTACTGGTGGGCGACCTAGAGCTGAAAAGTATTCCCGCATTTTACTGGTGGGCGACCTAGAGCTGAAAAGTATTCCTGCATTTTACTGGTGGGCGACCTAGAACTGAAAGTATTCCCGCATTTTACTGGTGGGCGACCTAGAACTGAAAAGTATTCCCGCATTTTACTGGTGGGCGACCTAGAACTGAAAGTATTCCCGCATTTTACTGGTGGGCGACCTAGAACTGAAAAGTATTCCCGCATTTTACTGGTGGGCGACCTAGAGCTGAAAAATATTCCCGCATTTTACTGGTGGGCGACCTAGAGCTGAAAAGTATTCCCGCATTTTACTGGTGGGCGACCTAGAGCTGAAAAGTATTCCCGCATTTTACTGGTGGGCGACCTAGAACTGAAAGTATTCCCGCATTTTACTGGTGGGCGACCTAGAACTGAAAAGTATTAAAATTGTTTCCTCGTTCTTCCGAGAAAATTTTTGACAATCGGCAGAAAATTTTCTGCCCCGGTTTTGGTGATTTCCCTGGCATCGCGTCCTGCTGCCATCATCAATCCTTCGCTTTCCTGCAGCAGACAAAAGGATTTAGTTAGTTTTAATCATGGTGGGAGGAGGTGCCTTTCCGGTGGATGATTTTTCCTCTCTTTCCCTTTTCTTGCTCTGTGCCCCCATAACTGGTTGGTGGACAAAGTTGCTTGCTGGGGGTTTCCGGCCTGCTGGGGATTGGTTTTCAATTTATCCCCTTTTCTGCTTTCTCTTTACAGTACATGCCGTGGGAGTCTGCTTTTACTCCCGGAAACACTCCCTTTAGGAGTTTACTTCCTCCAAAACTGCAGGGCACAACATTGCATTGCCTGGGGCTAGCCTTTAGGACTGTTGGGGTTACCCTGCATCGGATGAATCCCTCTTCGGTCTCTGGTAGTAAGCTTTAAAAAATCCTTTTCAAGACAAATTTTTAGAAAGAGAAATAAAAAGATAGAAAAGGAGAAAATCTTTCTGAACCAATACTTGGCGGGAAAAGAAATTCAGAAGAACTTATCTGGATGACATGACTGGTCCCCGTGATCATGACGTGCACCATAGATTCCCGACCCAGTCTATTTGTATTAATCAACTTGCCCGATGGTCTTACTTGCTGGGGATAAATGAGTGTCCATTTCTTTGCGAATGTGGACCCTTTTGTTGATCTGTCTTGTCGCCTCATAGTGCCCTTCGAGGGGTTTTCACTAATGAGACTCTCTCTTTTCTCTCAACTCCCGGCGCCTTATGGTGCCTGTGAAGGTTTTCACCGATAAGACTCTCTCATTTTATATCTCTCATCTTATGTCGCCTTTCGGTGCCTATGAAGGTTTTCACCGATAAGACTCTCTCATTTTATTTCTTCATCGAGGAATCGGGGTGTTGTCGATGTGACTCTCTCTTCTGGAGATCCCTTTGGACTATCAATTCATTTCCAATTTCATGATCCTCTTCTTTGCTGGGGATCGGCGTATTATTCTCGGCTTTATTTGCATGACTTGGCACCTCTTGGATATTGATCGGGAGGTCTTTTGGACGTCGATGTTGGTTTTGGTGTGGGGCTAAAGCAAGGCTATCAAAATGAAATAATTTGATGGGTGATCTGCTACAACTTTTGGAATCTAACCTTTGTTGGAATTTTTAAAACATAACCTCTGCCCCAGTTTTCTTGCTTGGGGGATTTTATTTTTACTCTAGGTTGAGCTACGTGCGTTATGCACACTGTGCCTATTATGCATACTTATGGACATTATGCACACTATGACCGAGCCGTGAGGCGCCTACGTATCCTCTTCGAGGAATCAGGTCAAACGTAGTTCCCACGGTTTTGTATTTCTTATGATTTTTATCTTCTTTTTCTTTTCTTTCTCCTTTTTTTTCATTTTCCTTTAATGATTTTTTCTCTTTTTTTCTTTTTCTTTCATATCTTTTCCATTAGTGATTCCAAAAGAGGGGTATGAAAGAATAACTTAAGGCTCAAAAGGGGGAAACAAGGGTTAAAAGTGTTTGGATAGAAGAAAGAACTGCCTCTGTCATTTCATTATCCAATAAGCACCAAGTACAAACAAACGAACCGATAATTGCCATAATTAAAGAAATTACGCATAATATCTCTTGACTGCATCAGAATTGATAGCCATGTCGACACATCTCCCCTCGATATCTGTCAAACACACAGCACCGTTGGACAACACTCTGGTCACAATATAAGGCCCTTGCCAATTTGGGGCGAACTTGCCTTTTGCCTCGACCTGATGCGGGAGGATCTTCTTTAACACCTGCTGCCCTACTTCAAACTTCCTGGGGCGTACCTTCTTATTGTATGTTCTCGCCATTCTCTTCTGATACAGCTGACCATGGCACACTGCTGCCAATCTTTTCTCATCTATCAAGCTCAACTGTTCCAATCGAGCTCTGACCCATTCATCATCATCAATCTCGGCTTCAACGACAATCCGGAGGGACGGAATTTCGACCTCCGCCGGTATTACGGCCTCAGTTCCGTACACCAACAAATAAGGAGTTGCACCTATGGAGGTCCGGACGGTAGTGCGATAACCCAACAGAGCAAAGGGTAATCTCTCGTGCCATTGTCTAGATCCTTCCACCATCTTTCGCAGTATCTTCTTGATGTTTTTATTGGCTGCTTCGACCGCTCCATTCGCCTTGGGACGATATGGGGTGGAATTGCGGTGTGTAATCTTGAATTGTTGGCATACCTCTCTCATCAGGCTGCTGTTAAGATTCACACCGTTATCCGTGATGATTACTTTTGGGATCCCAAATCTGCAGATGATATGGGAGTGCACAAAATCCACCACCGCCTTTTTAGTTACCGACTTGAAGGTTTTAGCCTCAACCCATTTGGTGAAGTAGTCAATGGTTACTAAAATGAACCTATGACCGTTGGACGCTGCTGGCTCGATAGGTCCAATGACATCCATGCCCCATGCCACAAACGGCCAGGGTGCTGACATCGTATGTAACTCTGTTGGCGGAGAATGAATCAGATCTCCATGTATCTGACACTGATGGCATTTCCTTACGAAAGTGATACAGTCGTGTTCCATGGTGAGCCAATGATACCCTGCCCTGAGGATCTTCCTTGCCAATACATATCCGCTCATATGTGGCCCGCAAACTCCAGCATGTACCTCTGCCATAACCGTCGTGGCTTGACCGGCATCTATACATCTCAACAATCCCAAATCCGGGGTTCTTTTGTACAAAACTCCTCCGCTGAGGAAGAAACCATTCGACAAACGCCGAAGGGCTCTTTTTTGGTCTCCAGTGGCCTGTTCCGGATATATCCCCATTCTGAGGTATTCCTTGATATCATGAAACCAGGGCTCGCCATCTGCCTCCTTTTCTACGGCGTTGCAATAAGCGTGCTGATCACGGACCTGGATGTGCAAAGGATCAACATACATTTTGTCAGGGTGGTGCAACATTGATGCTAAGGTGGCCAATGCATCCGCTACCTCGTTATGAATTCTCGGGATATGTTTGAATTTCACCGATCGAAATCGCTTGCTCAAATCGTGCAAGCATTGTCGATAGGGTATGAGTTTCAGATCCCGTGTTTCCCATTCACCCTGAATCTGATGTACCAAGAGGTCCGAGTCTCCCAAGACCAAAACGTCTTGGACATCCATGTCCGCAGCCAATCGCAGACCCAAAATGCAAGCTTCATACTCAGCCATATTGTTGGTGCAATAGAAGCGTAGTTGAGCCGTAACAGGGTAATGGCGTCCTGTTTCAGAAATGAGTACTGATCCTATTCCAACCCATTTCGCGTTTGCAGCTCCATCGAAGAAAAGCTTCCAACCTGGTTCCTCGGGTAACTCCTGCTCATTTGTATGCATTACCTCTTCGTCGGGAAAATATGTTCTTAAAGGCTCGTATTTTTCATCAACTGGATTCTCTGCCAAATGGTCGGCCAGCGCCTGGGCTTTCATGGCTGTCCTGGTCACATAGACAATATCAAACTCTGTGAGCAGAATTTGCCATTTGGCCAACCTTCCTGTGGGCATAGGTTTCTGAAAGATATACTTCAATGGGTCCAAACGGGATATGAGATAAGTAGTATATGACGACAGGTAGTGTTTCAACTTCTGAGCTACCCAAGTTAGGGCGCAACATGTTTTCTCGAGTTGAGTGTACTTGACTTCATATACTGTGAATTTCTTGCTAAGATAGTAGATGGCCTGCTCCTTCCTTCCTTGTGTCATCATGTTGCCCTAGTACACAACCAAATGAATTTTCCAGGACCGTCAGATAAAGAATCAAGGGCTTCCCTGGCTTAGGCGGGACCAATACGGGTGGATTAGACAGATACCCTTTGATTTGGTCGAAAGCCTCTTGACACTCTGCCGTCCAACTTACCGCAACATCCTTTCTCAGCAGCCGAAATATGGGCTCACAAGTTGCTGTGAGTTGAGCGATGAACCTGCTGATGTAATTGAGTCTACCCAGCAAACTCATTACCTCTGTTTTGTTCTTTGGCGGTGGCAAATCTCGGATGGATTCGATTTTGGATGGGTCTAACTCAATCCCCCGTCGACTGACGATGAATCCTAACAGCTTTCCTGACGGAACCCCGAATGCTCATTTGGCCGGGTTAAGCTTGATATCATACCTTCGGAGTCTTTGGAAGAATCTCCTTAGGTCTGCTATATGGTCTTCTTGACGCCAAGACTTTATGATCACATCATCTACGTACACCTCAATTTCTTTGTGTATCATGTCGTGAAACACAGCAGTCATTGCTCGTATGTACGTTGCCCCGACATTCTTCAGTCCGAACGGCATTACCCGATAGCAGTAAGTTCCCAATGGCGTGATAAATGCTGTCTTTTCCGCATCTTCCTCGTCCATTAGGATCTGATGATATCCCGCATAGCAATCCACAAAGGATCCGATCTCGCGCCCAGCGCAATTATCGATCAGGATATGAATGTTGGGCAACGGAAAATTGTCCTTGGGACTTGCTTTGTTGAGGTTGCGGTAGTCGACGCACACCCTGATTTTTCCATCCTTCTTTGGAACTGGTACCACATTGGCCAACCACTCGGGATATCGAGTGACCCGAATGACCTTCGCCTGCAACTGTTTAATCACCTCTTCTTTGATCTTTACACTCATTTCTGTTTTAAATTTCCTTAGCTTTTGCTTGACCGGAGGGTATGCCGGGTCAGTGGGCAATTTGTGAACCACTAGATTGGTGCTTAATCCCGGCATATCGTCGTATGACCATGCAAAAACATCTTTGAATTCCACGAGGGTTTTGATCAATTCTTCCCTGACATTCGGCTCAATATGGATGCTGATTTTGGTTTCTCGGACATTATCAGCGTCTCCTAGATTCACAGCCTCAGTGTCATTTAGGTTAGGTTTGGGTTTTTCTTCAAATTGGCACAGTTCTCGGTTTATCTCTTCGAAGGCTTTATCTTCGTCATATTCAGATTCATCGTCACAAACGACCTCTTGCATCATTGAGTCGGATTCAGATTGATTTATTAGACTAGGTCGAAGATCCGCTGTGCATGCCATGTCATTAGAACCAGTAAAAAGAGAACTGTTCAGAAAGAAAAAGAACAAAACAAAATTAAAATGGGACAAAAGAAGAGAACTTTATTAAACTTGCGGGATAAAAGGGTTCACACTTTTACAAAACAAAAGTAAAATTTGGATTACACCCTGGAATAATCCGAACAAAACAAAACAAACAAAACATAAATCAAAGCCTACTACCAAGACTCCCCTCGGACAGGAAGAGGAGTAACTGTCCAATTGTTGGTTTTGGCCTCAGGCCCCACAAACTGTATCTCTGCTCTGCTGGAACCTTCTCCAGCTTCTACCATACTGACATCAGCGAATAGCCGCTCGAAACTCTGATTCAGGTCCCCATCCATACCAATCAATGGTCCTAGAATCTTTGGGACCGGTGGCCTTTTGGCGCTTGCTCTGACAAAAGATCTTGAGAGACGTGGCACGGGTTTGGGAAGATACCAGACTTTCTTCTTCATTTTCCGCGCTTGCTTTACATCTGCTGCGGTTGGTTTGAACCCCAATCCGAAAGTTTCTAGATTTTTAGGCAGGGAGACAGGTTGGACAATCCCCTGAAGCTCGACTCCCAGGCCCTTTCCCGGCACAAATCCATTACCCAGCATTTCCGAGACCATCATGACTGTCGCGGCGGCTACCCTAGGGTGCGGGATGATTTCTCCTTCAGAAATTTTGTTTGCCGACACTGTATCGAAAATCTGGTAGACCCAAGGACCTTTGTCATCATAGGTCTCTATGAAGGGCACAATGGCGCCACCCATGGTGCATGCCGTGTCCTCGCCGTGTAGTACGACCTCCTGCCTATCCCACTCGAACTTCACCATCTGATGTAGGGTGGAGGGCACTGCTTTGGCTGCATGAATCCATGGTCGTCCTAACAGAAGGTTATAAGATACTGTGGCATCTAATACCTGGAACTCCATGGTGAACAGGACAGGACCGATGGTCAATTCAAGTACAACATCCCCTACAGTAGCTGTTCCATTTCCGTCAAATCCTCGGACACAAATGCTATTCTTGTGGATTCTTCCGTGGTCGATCTTTAACTGGTTCAGGGTGGATAATGGACAAATATTGGCACTTGACCCGTTATCCACTAATACCCGAGTAACTACCGTGTTTTCACATTTGACAGTCAGATAGAGAGCTTTATTATGCTCTGTACCTTCCACTGGCAGATCATCATCTGAGAACGTTACCCTGTTCACTTCGAAAATCTTGTTGGCAATAGTTTCCAGGTGGTTTACAGAAATCTCGTTGGGTACATGAGCTTCGTTCAGTATTTTCATCAGGGCCCGACGATGTTCCTCAGAATGGATCAGTAATGATAGCAGCGAGATCTGTGCTGGTGTTTTCCTCAGCTGCTCGACCACGGAGTAGTCTTGCACTTTCATCTTCCTCAAGAACTCCTCAGCCTCTTCTTCGGACACAGGTTTCTTGGTTGTAGCGGGGTTGGTTCTTCTTAGCTCCACCGGAGCAAAACACCGACCTGATCGAGTCAGTCCTTGCGCTTCACAACTAACTTCCTCCACTTGTTTTCCTTTGTACATCACCACTGCCCTCTCGTATTTCCAAGGCACAGCCTTACTATCAACCATCGGCAACTGAACTGCGGGCTTTATTGTGACCAGTTCCCTGTATACCCCTTTTAACACAACTGCAGGTGTGGGCGGAGTCCCTGATATTACCAACTTGTTTGGCTCGGGTTTGCTTGTTATGGCGGACGGTCTCTTCCCCAATATCACTACCGGCTTGACGCCTTCTCCCTGGGACTGTACCCCTGTTCCTCCACTGGTCGGTCCTTCTTTCGGAGCGGCCTGGATCATCATCACTGTTTGTGAGGGTTTTCTCAATTCTCCTCCCTCATACACCAACTCAATCATGTGAGTCTCGTGGTGCGCTGGCAATGGGTTCTGGTTGATGTTAGGAGCTTCCGGTGTCTGGACCTCGATCTTATTGGTATCAATAAGATCCTGTATGGCATGCCTCAATTTCCAACACTTTTCGGTATCATGCCCCAGCATCCCTGAGCAGTACTCACAACTTATTGATCGGTCCAAATTCTGGGGTGGGGGATTTGGTTCTCGAGTCTGGACAGGACTAACCAAACCCAACTGCCTCAATTTGTGGAACAAAACGGTGTAGGTTTCTCCCAACTCTGTGAAAGTTCTGTGCTTCCGCAGCCTGTCATTCCTAGCATCTGGATTTCCCCGAAAGCCTGCCCCTGGAGGGTTTCTATATGCCCTTGGTGGAGGATAGGTGTTTTGGGGTGGTGCATATGTGTTCTGGGGAGCCGGCGCGCGCCATTGCGGGCGAACCGGAGGCTGAGTGTATGTCTGGGCTTGGTGTATGGAGAAATGTGGTTCTCGGTGTGGATAGTAGTGCTGTGGTAGGCTGTATGGGTAGTTTGGCCCGTGGGGCCTAGGTTGATTGTAGTGGGGTTTTCCAGACCTGGCCCAACTGCTTGCCTCAATCGTGGCAATTTCTTCTTTCTTTCTTCTTCCCAACGCACCTCCCGTGCCGCTCTGAATAGCCTGGGTCGTAGCCTTGAGTGCCGAGTAATTCAGGATTTTGTCAGACCTCAGACCCTCTTCTATCATGACCCCTATCTTCACTACCTCGTTGAAGGATTTTCCGACTGTTGTCACCAAGTGACCAAAGTAGGTTGGATCCAGTGTTTGCAAGAAGTAGTCCACCATTTCTCCCTCTCTCATGGGAGGATCCACTCTAGCTGCTTGCTCTCTCCAGCGGAACACTTTCCCCGGGCTTCTTCCCGGTCCTCAATAATGTGAGACGGTCAGGGACTATCTCGAGATTGTATTGGAAATGACCTGCGAAAGCCTGCGCCAGGTCATCCCAAGTGTACCATCTGCTGGAATCCTGCCTGGTATACCATTCTAGCGCAGATCCGCTCAGACTTTGGCCGAAATAAGCTATCAGCAGCTCATCTTTGCCGCCTGCCCCTCTCATTTTGCTACAGAATCCCCGCAAATGCGCCATGGGATCACCGTGCCCTTCATATAAATCAAACTTAGGCATCTTGAACCCAGCCGGGAGTTGGACGTCCGGGAAAGGGCATAGATCTTTGTAAGCCACGCTGACTTGGTTGCCCAATCCGTGTAGGTTCCTGAAGGACTGCTCCAGGCTTTTGAACTTCCTCAATACCTCATCCTGTTCAGGGGCTTTAACCGGCTTTTCAATCTCTGCCGGTACCTCCAAGTGCGGGTTGTAGGCCTGTGGTTCGGGGGCATGGAATGTAGGCTCAGGGGGATAGTATTGCGTATCGGGAGCCTGAAACAATGGCTCGCTGGTTGATCTTTGCAGGGTGGCTGATGTGGGTCCCATAAAAGTGGGAACATTTGGTGTTGGGAGAGGTTGATGGGGTGGTGGAGCTTGGGAATCATGTGGGCTTCTTTCCTGATGATAACGGGGATTCGGGAGGCTTGTTGAAGGGCCGGAGTGAGGGTATTCCGGCATGTGCCCCAGTGGCTCAGGGCTCTTTTGTGCTTTGGCTAGAGCTAGCTGCATTGCATTCATCTCTAGTCCCATCCTTTCAATCTTTTCCATTGCTTCTTTTAACAACTGGCTCATCGGCCTTTCTTCCTCGTTACTATTCTCTGAAGTAGTCATGCTTGTTGCTACTGGTCCTTTGGATCTGGTTTGGTAAGAGTGTGTTGCCAGAATTCTTTAACAACTAACTTGTCTGGAAACAGACAACAACAAACTTTGTTAGCGTTAGATTTTAACAGATTTGATCACAACACATAGAGGATGCAATGTTCCTAGGCAGTTAACCGTTTCTACATGCTTTGCTTCAAACAACATGCGTCATCCCGGCTTACTCATTTGTCCCTTTTTAAAGTACTTTGGGAAACCCTGTATTTTATTTTATTTCTCCTTTTTTTCTTTCTTAAAAGCGGTCGAATCTTATGGGGATTGCCTACGTATCACGTCCCCGCGCGAATCAGACCAGGCGTAGTTCTGCCATAAGGTAAAGACACACAAAATTCTTTTTGGAATCATTAAGTTCATCATCAAAATTTGCTATTACAAATTACTTCCAATAAAGAATAGCAACAGTACAGACTCCACAGTTTTTAACTTGATTTGGCTAAAAGAAAAGAAAACAACACATGGGAAAGCACAAAGCCTGAACAGGACTCGACCGAAGATTAATTTCCCAACTTAGGGGCCCACGAGGCATCATTCGGCCTTTTCGCGGCTCTAGGTGTGAGGTCTCTCTGCAAGCTTTTCAATTCATTCATGATCCGATGGACGCAGCCCATGATGGAAACAAGGAGGGTTTTCCGAGGCATTTGCTCACATGCTAGGCATCTCATGTAGATGTAGTGCCCAATCTCGTCGATCCTTCCTCGAATGTTGTCCCTTTCAACGAACAATTGCCTTATTTGTCGGTTTTTTAATCCTAGTGCTTGCGCATTGTCGGCAAGCTGATCCTGGAACATCTCCATTTGTCTTTCCATGCAGGCCATTGCATCGTAACAACGTCTTCTGTCAGCCTGGGCATCTCGTGCTTGTTTGCTGATCCGATCATGCAGAGTGGAGTTCGTTTTCCTTAATATCCCGATGCTCATTTCATAATCCCTTATGACTTGTTGCAGGTGCTGCCTCCGGGCCATGGTACTTTTTGCCCACTTGGTTCGTAATCTTGCTGTGCTAGCCTTGGCTCTTTCCAAGTCTTCCTGGCTTTCCGTAACCTGATTTTTTAACCCTGCTATCAATCTTTTATCCGCCCGGCTTCTCAGTTGGTTGTCGGCCTCCCTTTTCATCTTCCGGATCTGAGCTTTGAGGATCTCGCCTTCTCTGATTAATCTGTTCTTTTCTCCCTTGTGGGTAGCGGACTGTAATTGGCTTTCAAACTTCATATCCTGAACTTGTTGCTTCAGTTTGCCTGTCTCAGCAAGATATTCCCGCTCTTTGGCCAACCAGTCCCACTGCTCTTGTGAGGATCTGGAAAACTCTTGCAGGTGCGGTCTTTTAGCCGGCCTTGCGGATGACGTTTCCCCTTTGTACCAAGCCTGATATCCGGGCGAAACTTCCCCTTTTGTCCGATTCAATACACAAGTATTTGCCTCTAAGTATTTGGCATTGGCCCCACATTTGGCGAACCCTTGCTTCAGGAAACTGGCCATCGGGACTGATCTCAATCACCTGGGTGCTTAAATCCTCGTCTTTTGGCACTATTTGACATCTCCCAAGTTGCCTTAAAACCCGATGCGGCGCATAAGGTTGAATGCTCTTAAGTCCCATTAAGAGAAAATGGGGCCTGGCTGCTGGCATGTATATAACTTCGTCGATCGGTAACCAACCCAGCGTCCACTGTATTTGACTGGCGTTGAGGGCACGGAAATATGAGGTCCATGCCGAAACTCCTTTAGGTAGGTAGGCCTCATTAACTCTGGTATAGAACTCCTCTATGCAGGTCCTGTCAGCGGATCCATGGCTCAGAAACTGAGCTCGGTGACATAGGTGTTCAGTCATCCACATTTGCAACAACAAGTTGCAACCTTCGAAAAAGTTTCCTCCGGCCTTGCAGGACGTGAGAGCCCGGAATATATCGGATACAATCATGGGCGCCAGCGTGCTATCTTTCTGTGTGAGCAAAGTACTGACGACCCCCGCTATCTTTATGTCGATATTCCCGTCTTTTCTTGGGAACACTAAGAGCCCTAAGAAAGTTATCATAAAAGCAACCCGTCTATGTTCATCCCACTTTCGACGGTTACTTTTGCTGCACAACTGGTTTTCTGGTTTGTCGAATCCTCCTATGTGACCATATCTTTGGTATATGAAACTCACAGTGCAAAAACCTTTTGCCAAGTCAGGGTTACGAATTGTTCTGACTATCTTTAATGAGTCCAGAAACCGGTGTACTGCCACAGCTCTTGGAGCAACCAGGTATTTATGCCTCAATGGAGCCTCAGCACTGCCGATATACCCTGCTATTTCTTCTAAAGTTGGGGTAAGTTCAAAGTCCGAGAAGTGGAAGACATTGTGCGCAGGATCCCAGTGAGGGACTAGTGCCCTTATGATATCTCCCCGTGGCCTGATATCCAACAAACTCGTGAGACCTTTCAGATATTTCTTGATTTCGTCATGCCCTTCTTTGCCTAAATCATTCCACCAAAGCCGCAATTGGAGGGAAATTTTATTCATGATTGCAAAGGGTTCATTTGGAGTCGTGCTCATTCTGCACATTTATTAATAAGATTTTAACAAACAAAACTTATTTTGATCAAAACAAAAAAAAACATATGCTCACTTTCCTCAAGAGGATTTCTGAACACGACCTCTCAGCACTTCAGGGACGAAGATTTTTAAGGTTGTGTGAAAAAATAAGAGGTGGCCGTTTGTACAAAGGCAGCCTTACGGGTTCCTTTTGGGAACATTTGGCTGTTTTTGATATAAATGGCGTCACCCGACCCTATGAAAGAAAAATACACTTTTGGCGTTTTTGCTACTTTATTAATTTTCAAAAAAATGGGAGGTTGGACCCGGCGGGGGTTGCCTACGTATCTCACATCCGGTGAGAATCAAACCCGCGTAGTTCGGGCAATCAAGAATAAGTAGATGAACTAACTTCCTTTTTTGAATTTGTGAAAGAACTACTTTAAAAGGAGAAAGGAAATATTTTTGATTGATTTTCTTTTTAAAAGAAAGACTTCTAAGATATATATTTTTTTTAAATTTCCATTTGTTTTTTTTTCTTATTCTAAAGGAAGAAGAAAATATTTTTCGGAATTTTACCTTTAATAAAAGAAATGCTTCTAAAAAATATTTTTTTTTGAATTTTGAATTTTCTTTTCAATTTTGAAAGAAGAAAAATATTTTCGGATTTTTTTCTATCTTATTATACATTTTTTTTAAAAAAAATAGTTAAAAGACTTTCTAAAGAAGTTAATAATGGAAAATATTTTTGGATTTTTTTTTTGTTTTTGAAAATTGGGGGTCTAAAAACCTTTCTAGACTTTTTGGCAAGACAAATATTTTTGCAACAAATAAAGACATATATATATTTTTTGGAAATAAAAACTTTTGGATATATATATATATATATATATATATATATATATATATATATATACATGTATGTATTTGTGACAAATAATGAAAGACTCTTTTTTTTATTATTATTATTATTATTTTTTGAATTTTCATAAAAAACCCATTTTAAAAAAGTAAGACTCTTTTTAATTTTTATTTTTATGACAGGACAAACTATATATTTCTATATATTTTTTTTTTGAAAAACAAAACAGAACAACGATTTTTTTTCTATTTTTCCTTTGCTTTTAATAAACAAACTAATAAGACTTTTTTTTTTCTTTCCAAAATTTCAGCAGAGTTTTGACAGTATTTGAGTATTGGGTTTTTTCAAAAATAAACAATCAATTCCCTAACCGCTATTTCCTTTTTTTCAATTTCACAATATTCATAATATTCAAACACCGGTCAGCATGCGGGCATGAGACAAATAAATGCACGGAAAACAAATAGGATGCATCAGGATGGCCTTTTCATATCAGGTTGCTAGTCCTAGACGGACCCAACCCCTGTGTTGAGTCCCCTAAGTCAAATGCAACGTGATGCAAATAAGCGTTCCTACTAGGGATCCGGCATGAAGTCACGTTATTCTATGTTCAAAACCTGGGTCGGTGTTCTAGACAGTGTACCCGAGCGGACCACTCGAGTTGAGGAAGGAGCTCCTGTCCGGGAACCAAAAGGCCAGCCGGCTTAGAAACTTTCCGAGCCTCTTTTATTTAGGGTATGACACTAACAGAATAGGGAGTCTTAACCAGTAAGCACATCCCCGGAGGTAAGAAGAGTAGGTTTCGGCACAGTTTATATACAGTTCAGATAATATCAAAGCGGTAAAGGCAACATTTAGCACATTAGGCTCAAAACATGTAAAAATCAGATAAAGCCAAATATAACAATTTATCTAAGCTCGAATTTCTAACCCTGAACCAGTGGTTCTGGGTCAAAGTATTCCCCAGCAGAGTCGCCAGAGCTGTCACACCTCCTTTTTACATACCCGCGAGGGTACAAGGGAGTTTTTTCCAATTAAAGGACAATCGAAACGGGATTCGTTTATTTATTTCAGAGTCGCCACTTGGGAGATTTAGGGTGTCCCAAGTCACCAATTTTAATCCCGAATCGAGGAAAAGAATGACTCCATATTACAGTCTGCGCACCAGAAATCCGGATAAGGAATTCTGTTAACCCGGGAGAAGGTGTTAGGCATTCCCGAGTTCCGTGGTTCTAGCACGGTCGCTCAACTGTTATATTCGGCTTGATTATCTGATTTTATACAAATATGAACTTATGTGCAAAATTTTATCTTTTTACCGCTTTCTTACTTATTGTTATTATTTTACGAGAATTGCAACGTCGTGGAAACATATCTCGAACCACGTTACATCAATGCACCCGTAGTTGTTTGGCATATCTCGACTCGGTTGAGATTTGGATTTGGGTCACATAAATGTGCACCCGAGTTAAGGAAAATAAATTATTAAAGGCGCGCCTAAAGCAACTAGCGTCTTGTTATTTTGGGGAAGGCCGTAAAATTCGCTAAACGGCCTGTCCTCGAATTCTAAGTATTTTAATATATACATTTAGAGGGCCCCGCAGCTTGTGCATTTTTTGTTTGTCGAGGCTCGTCTCATTCATTATTAAAAAGAATTTGCAATGTCATGGAAATACATCTCAGACCACGTCACAATCAATGTACCCGTGATTAGAGACACATTTCGATTTCGTTGAGATTTGGATTTGGGTCACATAAATGTGCACCCGAGTTTAAGGAGATAACATTATTAAATACGCGCCTAAAGCGACTAGCGCAGGGTTATTTTGAGAAAAGGCCGTGAAGTTCGCTAAGCGGCCGATCCCGAGTTCTAAGTAATTAACACATACATTTGTGAGGGCCCCGCAATCTATATATTTTACTAGGCGAGGCTCATCTCATTTATTTTAAATGGACAAATCCTAAAGCGACTACATCTTTTCTATTAAAATTAGTCTCTAAAATAAATAAAGAAAATCCTAATTAATTACGAGCTTTTTTTTATTTAAGAAAGCATGGCATACTAATTGCTATATTAATACAAATATTGATGAACAAGAATTTTACTAAAAAAAATTCGAAATTATAAATAAAATAAAAATTTGACAACTAATATTCAAAAGAATCAAATATAGTTAGATTGAAGCTCGCATTGTTATATATAAAAAAACTATTGGAATTAATTATTCACAACCATTTGAAACTGGATTTAACCATAATTACTAAAGCTTAATAGAAAGTTTATTAGACTTAAACGTTCTTCTAATTTTGTTTGAACTCAAATCATGCCTTAATACCTAATTCACGAAATTTAGTTCAAATTCATGCCTTAGCTAAATTTAAGTACTTGTTCACAATTAACCTACTGTTGATAATCTTAGAACCTTCATAGCTAGTGAATTAACCCGTTTTGCCAAGCCGATTCATTAAAGACTAACTTATGTTATTTTCTCTTATTCCAATTATTATTCAATAATACATAAAATAGCCTAAATACAATCAATAAAAGGAACAGAGAAAAAGCGAAATTAAAACTTCAAAATTCGATTCTTCATATGTATTCATGCTTCCACATTTTTAGCTTGCAATAACTAGTATTACATTCGTGTACCTGGTATTGGAAAACAAGAGAAGATGAAGCTGAGAAGCAGCAACAGTAGTAACAATGTAGCACAACAACGACAGTCCAGCAACACAGGAATAGACCAGTAACAGTAGGAATAGTAGAAAACCCAGGAGACTATAAACGACTCCAAGTATAGAGAAGAAGTAAAAGGCAGGAAGGTTCTGACTATTTCAGATCTTAAGCGAGGCAATGAAGCAGTAACTATTCTTTTTCAACTTCAAAACTCTCCAAAATGAATTCTGCCCTTGTATATTCAGTGTATCCAGAATGTATATCGGGTGTATACTTCTCACTCCGCCCCCTCTTTTTTTCTTCTCTCTATCTAGTTTTTCCTCTTTTTTTTCCACCCCTTCTTCCTAAATTTTCTCTTCTATTTATAGCAAAATTTTCGAAATTTTCAGATTTGTTTTTTTATTATTTTATTATTTTTTTAATTAAAAGAAATCCCACTTACAAATTGCTTTTATTTTTTTAGAAAAAGAAATCCCACCTTTATTTACTTTTATTTTTAAAATTCCAACTTTAATTACTTTATCTTATTTAAAATCCCACTTTTTATTTTTTTAAAAGAGAATCTCACTTTATTTAACTTTTCTTTAAAAAACAAACCACTATCTTTTCTTTTTCTTTTAAAAATGCTACTTTCAATTACTTTAAATTTTTTAAATTTTCAGATACCTTTATATTTATTTTTTAATTCCAACCTTATTTTACTTTTAAATTTTTTAAAACTTTTTACTTTTTTTAAATTTTCTACATTCTTTTACTTTTTTTATTTTTTTATTTTTTATTTTTTTAAAATCATTTCCGAAATTACTATATATATAAAATAAAAATAATAAATAAAATAAAATATTTTCGGATTTTTTTTTATATATAAAAAAACAAAAAATAAAACTATTAATAGTGATAATTCACTTTTTATTTTTTATTTTTTCGGTTTTGTTTTGTGTTGGACAAAAATGAAGAAGGGGTGTTGGGTTAATGGAGCGGACCGGATCGACCCGGTTTGAAACGGACCGGGTCATGGGGAAAGTTGGGCAATTATTTGGGCCTGTGGTTTGAAATTGAAGAAGTGGCCCAATCCGATTTTTCTTTGTATTTTTGTTCTCTTTTCTTCTTTTATTTTTCTAAAACTAAATTATAAAAGTACTTAAATTATTATTAAGAACTAAATTAAGTTATAAAAGCGCAAATTAACTTCCAATAACAATTAACGCACAATTAAGTAATAATTAAGCATAAAATTGTTCATTTGGACATTAAATGCTAAAAATGCAAAAGATGCCTATTTTTGTATTTTTTATTAATTTAACAAATAAACATGCATAGACAAACATACAAATAGTTACACAAAATATCACAAAAATTGCACACCAAGAAAAATTATTTTATTTTTGAATTTTTTGGGAGTAATTCTCATATAGGGCAAAAATCACGTGCTTACAGACATGACAAATGGAAAGGCAGATATGATGAGTCAAGTGAAGGAGCCTAGTGAAGACAATGCAGCTTCTTCCTCAAGGGAACCAGGTACCATAATTACAACCACTGAAGCAAAAAAATAGTGGTTGATGCAGTGCAAGATACTTCACAAGTAGCTGAGAGAATAACACAAGAAAATCAGCTAGATCTACCCAACGGACTACCAGAAAATATGCCTATTGCAATGACATTTGTAGCAACAGTTACATAACCATTGCAATAGACCATCTATTGGAACGGTTTCACCCGTTGCATAAGCCTGTCGAACCTATTGGAACATCTCTAAAAATAAACCGTTATAATAGTACAATAACCATTGCTATAGATTTATCTATCGCAAACAGTTGTCATAACCATTGCAATAGCTTTATGTATGGTAACGGTTAGTCAAAATTTTTGGCTTTTGCAACAGTTTTACTTTCCCCCCATAATTTCCCTCTTCTAATTTCACTAAACTCAATTTTACTAGCACCTAGCCTTTTATTTAATTCCTAAAACTTGTCCTGTTAACCTTAGAACATATCAAAATATCCATATACCTTCTCGTAGCTTTGACCCCTTGAAACCCTGACCCCTCCGACGAGTCACTCATGCAAGGCACTCTGTCAAGGCTATAGCACATCTCTTCAATCTCACAGAGTCTAGGGAAAGTAATATTGTGGTAGCGACGAAGAGTCAAAGTCTGGTTCTTTCAGGTTGTCCTTCTTGAAGGGCGTGCTTTATGGTGCAAGAGTCCCTTTCCTCTGAGATCCATGTATCTGCTACCAGATGAAGTGAGACCATCAAAGTTCTCTGTGCTTGCGTAAGTTACAAATCTTGTTTTATTAAGATTTTATTTTGTGATTTATCTCTAAATGAGTGAATAAATTATTTGGTTAATATCCAATTAGGTGCCCCTAACTGTGTTGGTAGAAAAAAGAACTTGAATTTCCCAAGTGTGTCATCTGATTCTGCTTATGGTATTTGTGAGATTGTATGCTTGATTGATTTTTCACTCTTGAGCTCTTGGATTTCATTGTACTATGTCTGCTTTGTTATTACATATTACCCTTGTGCTATTTCAAGAGAAGTTTTGAAGTAAATGGGTATAACTGTAGATTTAATTATTGGCACTACCTAGAAGTGAAATGTTCGTAGTATATTAAATTGAAGTTTCAAAAAATTTGGGGGAAAATCTGCTCCATATTTGTTGAAGCAGTATTATAATTTTTAGTCTAACAAGTGTTTGAAATTAGTTCTCAATGAATTCCTTTGAGTGCCGTATACAAATAATGCTGCAATTGAATAAAGGTAGAGTGCATATCAGCATGATAATTTGTATTTTAAGCTTATTGTATTGATCATTCTATCTAATCATTCATGAGACCAAAACTCAAAAACGAGATTTCAGTAAATGGGAGATTCCACCCACTTATAGTTCGCAAAAAATAGCACCAATAAATTACTTTCTTTTTTCACTACTATGCATTAATCTGTACAAATATATTGTATTTATGGCATGCCAAATCTTATATTACCAGTATGGTTAATGAAGAGGATACGGTAGAAGAAGAAATTGATGAAAAAGATATTGAAATGACTAATGAATACTACGAAGATAGATCTTCAGATGCAGACATAGGTGGTGGTTAAGGCTAGTATTCCCCGAGAGGCAATTTATTTCCGAAAATAATAAAGAGAGGAAAAGCTCTTGAGGTATCATGACTTTTTTTTACTCTCTTTCTTGAGTTGTTATATTGGTGTTGATTGGACTACATGAATGTATGGAAATAACCATCTGAAATGCAAGGTTATTTCCATAAATTAAGTGAAATACTTGCAAAATGGTAGATCTCATGTCAAAATGGAGTTTTTACTTTAAGATATCTCTATGGCATATAATATATCAATAATAAAAATTGGGAATTCTTTTAGATTCACTGTATAATCATTGTCACTAGGAACTTAGGAAGGTAGTTTTACTTCTACTTATAATGTTTATCTACGGGTTGCATTTATATTAAAGTTCATACAATTTGAATTCCTATATCAACCTATAAAGCAAGAAAAAAGAAGTCAAATACAATATGATTAGTCATGGACATATTGACACGGTAAACTTTGAGAAATGATACAACAGAGGAATGTCACATATCGTAGCATAGAAAATCATAAATATATCATACAAAGAAATGTTGAAACAGAAATGTGGAACATATCATATAAAGAAATGTGATGATAGCGAAATAGTCGAGGCACGCACAAAGCCTAGATACCACTACTAGGAAAAAAGAAAAAAAATATTGAGACAGAAAAGATAGGATAATCTCATGCATAAAAATTAATAGGAAGTATCTTTTTTTGGGTAGTAATAAATTTTTTGATCTATTCAAATAAAACAATTATCTTCTCCATCCACCAAAGCAATCACGTTCAGTTCCTGCAACAATGCTTCCAATGCATCAATCTCCCAATGCCTCTTAAACATTAGCTATCAAATACTTTCATTGTTAAGCTTTCAACTGACTTGCCTGTAAATCTTCGTGACATTAATTAAGGCAAAGGTTTTATGAAATTGGATCTACTTTACTAAAGAGCTTTTTTCGAGACATGTTTCAAGTGACAATAAGTTGTTTGTTTGATTGTGCCAATAACTGTGTCATTGGACTTGTTTTTCTTTTTCCAGATACATTTTTAATGTGTGAATGAAAGTTGTGCGGTTTAGATAATTATATAGAAGTCCTTTATATATGGTAATCACTTATCCTCTTGTAAATTGAAGCGATATCGTTTCTATTCTTGTTGTTCCTATGGTACCAAAGTAATAAATAATGGTCCTTGAAGTGCCTGCAAAACTGATTATTGTCCCAACTGAAGGTTGAGTTCCCATGGTAGAACTATAATGAGCCTTTTGATACTGTATCATTGCTTATGTTTAATTTTACAGTGATAACATGGCCAACTCAATTTACATGCAGCTTTTAATTTGAAGGGGGCTAATTAGTTTTAAACTTTTTTTTCTTTTGTAGGAATGTCCAAGCTTCAGCCCAAAACTTGCATATAATCCTTATAATGAGCCCAACATTGAAGTTTTCAGGTTCTAAAAGTATATTTGTCTATTTTGATGAAACTATTATTTTTTGTCAGGTTAATATTTTTTTTAAATGTTGTCTTATTCCAGCACTTAGTTCATCTCTGGGACTGCTTTGAATTTGCAGTTGCGAAGTTTTATTGACTTCCTTGATCTGAATTGCATTGTTAACCATTACAACACCATTTTGATTGCAATCAATAATCTTTCTTTAACTGGCCATATGTAGGGGCTTTAGTTCATCTCTAGGTTGGAAAATTTGATTTAAGTTATTTTTCGTTATAAGAGCTGGCATATTTAGGGATGGATTTGCAATCAGTGATCTCTCTTCTAACTGGCCATATGTAGATCCTTTACTTCATCTCTGGGACAACTTCGAATTTGCGAAGCTTTATTGACTTCTTTGAGCTGGATTGCACTTGAAGTTTCAAGGTACTACTTAGATTGTATACTCGATGTTAAATTCTTTTAAAAAATTTACTAAATCATTTATTTTTATCTTTTATAAGTGGATCGAATGAGCAAAGAGTGGATGAAAGAGGTAAAAATATTGCTTAGAATTATGGGGTTATTCTAAAAATATTAGTGTATTAAGATATTTTAGGAATCTTTTATTTTGGATTTTTATTACTTTGAGAGCTTATGTATGCTTTTGAATTGTTAGACAATAGTATAAAGTTTATTTTTATGGAAAGTCTAAATAAATTGTTGCAATATCTTCAACAAATTGTTTGCAAGCCTTCATGAACTGTTGCGGTGACTGCTAATAACTGTTGCAATAGCTTCTAATAACTGTTGCAGTAGCTCCTAATAACTGTTGCGATAGCCTCTAATAACCATCAAGTGAAATACTAATAACCGACGCAATATATCATCTAAACCGTTGATAAAGCAGAAAATACCATTCCCTAAAATAATATTGAGATGATTTCGAACCATCCCATTTGACTAAGTAACCATTACAATAGATAGACCTATTGCAAGGGTTCCAAAATCATTACCATATATGGACCTATTGCAACAACTATGCAACCGTTGCACAAAACCGTTGCGATAGAGCTATTGCCACGCGGCCGGATGTGACGGTCACTAAACCATTGCAATAGGTCTATGGTAACGGTTTTCGTATCTATTGTAACGGTTTTGCCGTTGTTGCCATAGATCAATTTTCTAGTCCTCTCCAAGTGAGCCTCAAATACCCAACTGGAAACACAAAAGCTCTCATCCTCTTGACAACATAATTACCCCTCTAGACTCTGGAGTGCAAACCAGATCAAAAGCCATAAATTCACTTGCCTTCTCAGCTTTTCTTTCCCAAATAGAACCCAAAAACATCAAGGAAGCCTTAAAGGATGCAGACTGGATTACAGCCATGCAAGATGAGTTGCATAAGTTTGAAAGGAACAATGTATGGCACCTAGTTCCTAGACCCTCAGATCGAATCATCATAGAAACCAGGTGGGTATTCAGGAATAAACTTGGAAACACTACAAAGAATAAGGCTAGGCTAGTGGTTCAAGGTTACAATCAGGAGGAAGAAATTGATTATGATGAGACGTTTGCTCTGGTTGCTCGCATGGAAGCTATCAGAATCCTAATCGCTTTTTCATCTCATATGGAATTCACTCTATTCCAAATGGATGTCAAAAGTGCATTTCTGAATAGACTACTTAAGGCAAAAGTCTATGTAAAGTAACCTCCAGGGTTTGAATGTCATGAACACCCTGAATATGTGTTTAAACTGGACAAGGCATTGTATGGGTTGAAGTAGTCTCCTCGAACTTGGTATGAAAGACTATCAAAGTTCCTCTTAGAAAATGGTTTTACAAGAGGGGAAATTGACAACACCTTGTTCCTGAAGAAACAGGGAGGAACCTGCTCATTGTTCAGGTATATGTTGATGATATTATTTTTGGGGCAACAACTGATTCACCGTGTGAGGAATTTGTAAAACTCATGGGAAGTGAGTTTGAAATGAGCATCATGGGGAGCTGAATTTCTTCTTGGGTCTTCAAGTGAAGCAGTCCACAAAAGGTACATTCATTTGTTAGCAAAAATACTGCAAAGAGCTCTTGAAGAGGTTTGGTATGGAAATATCAAAAGTGATAGACACTCCCATTGCAACGGCTACTCGACCGGACATGGATGAGTCTGGATCTCTTGTGAATCAAACTATGTATAGAGGAATTATTGGGTCTCTTCCCTACCTCACTGCCAGCAGACCTGATATTGTCTTCAGTGTGAGGATATGTGCAAGGTTTTAGTCAAATCCTAAAGAATCTCATCTGAAGGCTGCCAAAAGAATTCTGAGATATCTTAAAGGAACACAGGACTTGGTCATGTACTACTCCTCAAGTGACAGTTTTAATCTTATTGGGTATGATGATGCTAACTATGCATGTTATCTTGCGGACAAAAAAAATACTTCTGGAATGGCTCACTTTCTAGGATCATGTCTCATCTCATGGGGAACAAGGAAGTAAAACTCAGTGGCTCTTTCAACAACTGAAGCAGAATATGTAGCTGCAACTTTTTGATGTGCTCAGCTCCTATGGATCAAACAACAGTTGGAAGATTTTGGTGTATACACTAACTGTGTGCCTCTTCTATGTGATAACACCAGTGCACTCAACATGGCCAAAGATCCAGTTCAACACAAAAGAACCAAGCACATTGATGTGAGACATCATTTTCTGAGGGATAATGTGGACAAAAGGCTTATCTGTATGAAGTTATGCAGTACAAAAGACTAAATTGCAAATATCTTCACCAAAGCATTGAGTAGGGAGCATTTTGAAAGAGATAGAGTGAAGCTGGGGCTATTGAAGCCTAATTGAGAACCTGATTCCCATTAGTGGCTATGAAAGTCACCTTCATGTAATATTAGCTAAAGTGTTTTCTAGCCAAGTCTAACTCACTTCAATACCATTGCAGGTAGACACGCATGATGATTATAGAAGCTATAGATGCATTGCATGAGTGGTAAAAGAGGATTGAAATTTTCAAAGACAGGTCAAGAACCTGGTTCTTGTACCAAAAGGTTAGTAGTCCTGTGCATTCTTTAATACACATCTTAAAAAAGGTGCAAATATCAACTGCCATGTCATCTACCTTTTTAGACTCTGCTGTCACGTCTTTTCATTTCAAATCCTTTCATCTCCCTCTAAAACGTTGCCACTTCCCAAGCACTACCGTCGTTTCTGAACCGATTCCTATCTCTCTCCCTCATAATTATCTTCTCTCATTAAAACCCTCTCTTCTCTTCACCGGTCATATTCCCTCATAAGACCTTCTCCCAAAAAATTCTCAACTCTATCTCTTCAATGGCTGACAATTACTCCAAATCCTTTATTCACTCGACACTAACCCAGAGAAAACCCTTGAGTCCTCCGTCCCTGATAAATCCTCTGTCACCATTCCAGTCTTAACCACTGAAACCACCTCCAACCCAGATTTTCCTTCACTTTCCAGTTCTAATGCAACTATCTCAGACCTCCCTCTCCCTCTAAATGATGATGACTCAAAAGCCCTAAAAATCGATGATCCTTCATCTCTATCTTCTGAGATTCTCACCGACCAAGACAAAAGTGGATAATAGGGTAAAGGTCTAAAAGCTGTAGAACTTTCAGGGGCTAGGGTTGATCAACCTTCCACCATTGTTGCTTCAGATTCTGTGGTGTCCATGGAGTCTCTAGATGAGGAAACTGTCGCAACCATTTTTGTTGTCTCTACAGATGGAATAGTGCATGAGGTAGTTTCTGGTGTACCCAAGTCTCAGAGGAATGAGACACAGAAGTTAGTGGAAGAAGGAGCCATAGTGCTGTTGGAAGCTCTGCACCAGCAGAAACTACTGGGACTCCTATGGAGGACCCGATTCCTCTCCAGAGGAAACAAGTCAAGGATCTCCCTCCCAGGTCAGTTCTGCTCCTGCATCTTCTCCATACTTTGTTGTTCAGCCCTTGGAAATTCTGGTTCTTGAGATGAGGTCTAGTGATGAGAAAGATCAAGACAACATTGCTCTAGATGCATTTATTGTCAAGCAAAGGCCATTAGTCACTGCTGAGCCCTCTACCAAGCGACCTATTACTAGGTTAAAAGCAAACGAGGCTTATGTGTCTTCCCTCCAATAGAGCAAAAGGAGCAATAAGAAGAAAAAGAAGAGGTTGGTGAAAAATGGATAGATAGTTTGTGATAAGAGTGTTCCTGTGGTGGAAGTGGATGAGGAAGCAACAGAGGAACCTAGTTTCTTGGTGAGAAGGTCCTAGAAGAAGAAGCAATCTGTTTCAGTGGAAAATGTTACAACCCCCAGTTCAAAGTTGAAAAATGTTGTGAGTGAACCATCAGTTTCTGATGAGGATGTTTTGGTCAAGTCTAAGGGAAAAGCAAAATCAAGTGTTGTGAAGTCTGGCAAGAGAAAGTTGGAACCTATTAAGGAACCTGTTTCTGCGAAAAAGGTGAGAAGTGAAACAAGTTCTGCTACAGAACGATTGAGGCACCAAAAGGTCTTGTTGGGTCGCACTTTTGACCCAGCAATTTCTGATATGGCTGGCATGAGACAAGTAATTGCAATGGTTGAGTTTCAACGGTGGGGGCATTTATTCCAAATGGATGCACCCAAGGTGTATGAGGATGAAGTTCAAAGCTTCTATGCCGACCTTTTTCCTGTTGATACTGACAACATTTGTACCTTGGTTAATAGGGTGGATATCGTGTTTGATGTGGGTCTGCTTGGGGACATTCTAAAAGTCCCTACGGTTGGTGTGTCTACAGTGAAAGATGTGTGTCGGTCAAACTTCCGAAATGCTATCGTGAAGGATAATGCAAACCAGAAAGGGGACCAGGTTCACAAGAAAGCCTTGCTCCCTATTTATCAGATGCTCTTCGAGCTGGTGAACAAGGTTCTTTTACCCCGTGTTGAGAGGAGGTCCATGACTTCTAGGTCTGACTTGTATCTAATGGAGCAACTGGATGGATTTACACCTACGAGATTGCTTGCCATCATGATTGAACATATGCAGAAGTAGCAACTTTCAAGGATGGCAATCATGGTCTTCCGTATGGGTTTCTTCTTACGCACGTGTTTAAGTTCTTCAAAGTGCCACTGGGACATGGCAAAGTAGGGACCAAGAAGCAAACCTTCTCTCAAACAACTTTAGAAGAATGTGAGTGCATCGAGAAGAATGGGGGAGTTAGGCAGTACATCGACAATCTCTCAGCTCATCAATGCTCAAAACAGTGTAACTGAGGAGATTCGAAGGTTGAAGGCGAGGAACGCTATCTTTGAAGGTCAGCAGGCTCAAGGGGCCCCAGGATCAAATAAGGAGATAGCTCATTTGACAAAAGAAAATGCTGATCTCAGGGCACAAGTGGAGAACCTGAAAGAGAAACTGCTCACCGAGCAAACGTCAACGAATGCCCGAATAGATCTTGTTCTCCAAACTTTTACTGCAGCTTCCAAGCCCTCTACTCCTAGTGCCTCTTAAGCAACCCCTTTTAGTGACCGGTTTCTATATTTTCTGTTCCTGTTCTAATGACTTGGCAGTTATTTTTTGTTTGTTTGTTTTGATGTGGATGGGATGTATCTGTATTGCTCCCGATGTCCGCAGTCCAATCTTTGCCTTTGTTGTATAGCAAAGGCATATGTTTTATATATAAAAATTATCCTCTTTTACTATCTAACTACTTATGTTCTCTGTTTCTCTTTTCTATTATGTTGTGTGCACATATATGGCATGAGTTAGCTAAGCTAGACTTCTTTATGTTGTTTGCCTGCTTGTGTATTTTTAATGATGTCAAAAGGGGGAAGTATAATTGAAACAGGGATCTGATTAAGGGAGAAGCATAAAGTCAGGGGGAACTTGTGAAGTTTCTGTTGCTTCATCTGGTTATTTTTGTTTTAAAAATGTGTTATCAATATCTAAGTTTGTCATCATCATAAAGGGGGAAATTGATGAGTTTTCAATGTCTTAGTCTTATGTTTTGATGATCTAACAAACTTACTGTTAAGAACCAGATAGGGAACCTAACACACTTGGTATACATTGCTAATCAACAGACTCCAGCTAATGAGAACTGCTGCAACCTTAGAAGATAGAGAACCAACACAAGGACCTGATCCTTTATGTTTCCTTGACAGCAGTACGCAAGTCAATTGTGTACAGCTGGAAAGTGACTGCCACAGAAATAATGCATACGGTGTAGCACGGTTCTGCAGTCACTTGTCCTTTGACCAACCAAGTGTTTACATCATTCAAGTGGTGTCATTCAAGGTGTATCAACAAGAGTATTACAACAAAACATTACTTGAACACTTGAAAATTCACTTCAAACATTCAAGCCTTATGAGACAGCGAATTCAATTCTCAAGTGCCTCAAGAACAAAGTTTAACGTTACTACGTACCAGTTCCTAAATCTAGTATTTTGTTGTCCTTAGTTGAGTTGTAACATTGTAATTGTTTTTCACTGTAATTCCTAAATTGCTTAGCTGGAAGCGTTGCTTAGTAACCTCTTTGTAAAACCATAAACCCCTTTATGTTTGTATCGTGGCTAGAGTTAGTCATGAGTTGAAGTCTTTGTAATAGGTGTATTGCGAAATGGCTTGTAATAGGTATATTACGAGTTAGTGAGGGATTAACAGTTTAATTCCTAGATTGCATAGGTTGTAATCTAAAAGATGTTCATAGTGAAGTTGAAATCTTAGCAGTGTAGGTCGTGGTTTTTTATCCCCTTGAGCAAGGATTTTTTCCCGTAAAACTTACTGTCTTATTTACTTACTGTTTTATTAGTGTTCTCAGTAGAAATTTATAGAGGACCTGGTACTCTATAGTTTGGTGGACTTATATAAACTATCAATATTCATGAGGTTGGGAAATTGGGGTTATCTGATGGTTTTAGTGCTCTAAGAATGTTGTACCATTTTGCTTTATGAGTGTACGTATCTACAACAGGAAAGAAAAACTGTACTATATTTGAACGTGTGCTTTTGTTCTACCGAATTTTTCTACATGTGGGTCCCATTTACTTTTCACATTTGAGACCTCTCTAGTAGTCTGGATTTCTTTGCATTTGTTTGAATTCTCCATAAACTCATTGGGCCCATTACAACTTTAACGGAAAAAGGCTAGATGTGTCCCTCTACTATCGATAATTAGTTATTAGTACCTTCCGCTATACTATTCGAAGGTTTTTTTCCTGCCGTTACACATTTAAATATATCTATCCCTCCATTTAACGGTCAACTCGGACCAACTTTAAAATGCCACGTGGAGGCCATCTATTTATCCGAGTCAATAGCAACCCATAATATTTAAAAACAACCTATATATCCGGTCCAGAAACTTACCATGTCCCTACAAAAAAATCAATAGTTAGAAAAATAATGAGATGTTTTTGGAGACACCATTACCATCCGAGCTCCATCATCGCTGCCAAAAAAGAGCCATCGGAATATCATCTGAAGAAAGGACATTCACCAGAAAAACAGAGGCGGTAATGATCCCCTCACAAAATTCTCCTATCTTCACGTCCATTCACCCAACAATTCTCTATTGCCACCATAAATGTATTCCCCTATTTCTGACAAAAAAATACCACTAAAATCACTAATGATACACCCAAAATATTCACCGATTCAAAAATGAGACATGAATTATTTCATCTGACCATCTTCAAAATCATCCCAATTTTTTGATTAATAGATTACCCGAAGAAAAGAAATGGGGATATATTATCCAGCAAATGTTTGGATATATCAAATCAAATTGATCTAAGCTGCGTAATTTTAAATCTCCAACACCCATCTTCAGTGATGTATGTAAAATTTTGGAATTAATTTTTTGTATGATTGTGTGGGTTTCCCAGCTATTAATTAGATCTATTGGTGCTTTAAGAGTTGACAAAAAAATTAAAATAATGTGAGAAAGTAAGAATAAAGGAGGAAAGAAAAGAAAAAAGGGAATAGAGAGGAGGGAAATTAGGGGACGAAGAATACTAGAAGGTGAGAAAGGGGGAGGGACAGGAGAGACGAGCGATTTTTGGGGTATTGTTCGATTTTAGGGGCTGGATCGGGTGGAATGAGGGGTGAACGAGTAAGGGATCCAAATAGGTAGATGTTTAGGTTGTTTAAGATTGTGTCTCTAAAAGGGTCCGTTAGTGATAGTGAAGGAAAGTATAACGGAGGGTACTAATAACTAATTATCGATAATAGAGGGACACAAATGACCCTTTTACGCAACTTTAATATTCTATACTCGATGCATGGTGTCTTTTTAAAGTGAACAAATCATTAATTTGAAAAAATTTAACAAATTATTTGGCAAATCTTTTACAATGATGTTTAGTAATTTCAATTCTAAAGAGTCTTTATATGGTGATAGTAGCAAATGCTTGGTAAATAAAATTTTAAAAAAAGAAATTAGAATATTAGATACATTTACCCGCCTATAAGAAATATTACGTTAGATTATTTTTGTGCAAGCTTTCATTTATCTAGAACTACATATTGATAAATTAAAATGGTCACTTGGTGAAAATAAGAAAAAACTTAAGCTTTCTTGAACCGAAATATATTTCTTTCTGAGAGAAGTTGAGGAGGAGTGTATAATTAGGATTACAACATCAGCAACATATCAGCATAATCCCATAAAGTGAAGTCTGAAAAAGGTAAACTGTATGCGGACCTTACATCTATTATTGTGGGGTAGAGGATATTTCAAGACAATTTTAGAATTCAAGCTAGAGTGAAAAATTAAATCGAAATGATTTAAAGTTAAATTTCAAATAAGAAATTTTAAAAACTCTTAAGTACCATTAGAAAAACTTACATGCACTATATTGGAAGTAAAAATAGCACGATATAGTCAGTTTTCGGACTAGTCATTCAAAAATAGTTAGCGTTTACGAAGTCAATGAAAAATAACCACTATTTTGTTACAACAGAGACCGATCCAACATAATATACTGGAGTTCGGTGCACCTGTATATGAACTCCAGCATATTATGTTGGACTGGTATACTTTGCTGACTCCAGTATAATATACTGGAGACTAGAGCACCGGTACTCCAAACTCCAGTATATTATACTAGACAATTATACTTGCTGGAACTCTAGTATATTATGCTGGAGTTCTAGTGTACTTATGCTGGAACTCCATCATATTATGCTGGAGTTCCAGTACTTATCCTGGAACTCCAGTATAATATGCTGGAGTTCAAGCATACTTATGCTGGAACTCCAGTATAATATACTGGCGTATTTTCCGGGTTTTGAACAGTGTTTTCGCTCAGATTTATCTTTACATGAAAAGTGACTAAATTTCGATTACTTTTGAAATTGGGCTATTTTTGAACGACCAGTTGTAAATCTGACTATTATCGGGCCCGCCCTTTTTATATCAAACTGTCTAATCAACTTATATTTACGACAACACATTATAAATATCTCATTTTATAATGTGCAAAAGATTTTTTTCCATTAGAAGAATCAATTACCAAATTAAAAGTTGAACATCCAACGTTTCACTTGCTAAATTCTCTCAAATAAAAATTAGAAAACAAGAAAAAAAAATTGACAGGTCAAACAAGATTAACATCTTAAGACTCAGTTGGACTTCAAGAACTTATAGGAATATATATTTTAAAAAACAATAGAAGTCCAAAATAAGAAAATAATTATTTCTTTTGATTTCAAATACTCTTGCAAGTTTTAACATTTGGAATTGGGCCTGGACTCAGCATGGGCTAAAGTAGTAAAAATTGCACGGGGCGCCCTATTTGGTCGCCCCCATTTAACCTATATTCATTTTTTTTATAAACTTTTAACTTGTACCCACTTTTTAAACAACTTCAGACTCCTTTTTCCTCCTCATTCTCCTAGTAATCTCCATATCTCTCCGGAACTTAACATTGATGTAACAATATCCCTCCTTTTGCGGCTTCACTCAATTCTTCAGAAGCCATCTTACTATATATATAGAAGACAGTATGAGTATATTGATTCTTCTTATTCGATTTTCTTAAATGTGTCACTTACCTTTTCGATCTTCCAACATATCTTTGGTTTGTGATCCAGAGGATTTCTTGCAAAAATTGAAGGAAAGGCTTTCAAATGCTATCATCTTGGAGGAATCTGAGCAAGTTCAATATAAATATCAGCAAGATAAACTGCTACAGACCTGTTTAGAAGAAAATGTGGTTTCGAGTATATTAATGAATTACTAGAATAAATCAATGAAGTCATCTCTATATTTAGAATATGGAATTTGAAAGGTCAATCTTCCTCCCCAAAAATAGAAACTTCAGCAGTACATACTCAAGAGTTTTAAAAACTTCAGCTCTAGAGCTGAAGTTCGCCAGTTACAAACAAAAACTTCAGCTTTAGAGCTGAAGTTCGCCAGTTAAAAATAAAAACTTCAGCTCTAGAGCTGAAGTTCGACAGTTACAAACAAAAACTTCAGCTCTAAAGCTGAAGTTCGATAGTACCAGTTACAAAATAAAAACTTCCGCTCTAGAGCCGAAGTTCGTCAGTTACAAAACAAAAACTTCAGCTCTAGAGCTGAACTTCAGGCCCGGCTACTAGAATGCTGAAGTTTTGCGTGATTGCCTTTTCTACTTCAGCCCTTATGCTGAAGTTATGCGAAAAAGCGAGTACGCTTGCAATTTTTTTTGCAAAGCAGGCACAAGTTAAAACGTGACACAAAAAGCGGATATAGGTGCAAATGCCCCGCTAAAGTAAGTATTTTCTTTAGAAAAAAATATCGTAAAAATAGCACGGTATAGCCAGTTTTCGAACTGGTCATTGAAAAATAGCCAGCGTTTACAAAGTCAATGAAAAATAGCTACTATTTTGCTGCAACAGAGACCAGTCCAGCATAATATACTGGAGTTCGGTGCACCTGTGTATGAACTCCAGCATATTATGCTGGACCGGTATATTTTGCTGACTCCAGTATAATATACTGGAGACTGGAGCACCGGTGCTCCAAACTCCAGTATATTATACTGGACAATTATACTTGCTGGAACTCCATCATATTATGCTGGAGTTCAAGCATACTTATGCTGGAACTCCAGTATAATATACTGTCGTATTTTCCGGGTTTGAACAGTGTTTTCGCTCAGATTTATCTTTACATGAAAAATGGCTAAATTTCGATTACTTTTGAAACTGGGCTATTTTTGAACGACCAATTGTAAATCTGGTTTTTTTTTGAATTTCTCCCAAAAATATCACTTTGATGATTTTTTTCTATTATTTTTATGAAATAAAAATTCAAATACATTTATTATTATTATTATTATTATTATTATTATTATTATTTCATCCGGGGGTCTGATACCCATATTAGGACCACTCCTTAATAAAAGTGACTCCATACCCAAGATTCGAACACGAGATTATCTTACTAAAGATAAAGAAGTGGTTACTACTCTACCATAATCATGATTAGTACACTGAATCTATTTTTGCGTTATCAATAGACTATTTTTTGACATAAAGTTTAGCTAGAATTTTACAAATTGACAAACTTATAATCTTTCGAATGTTCCTGTGTGAGAAATTTTCTCAATAGCACATGATAATTATTCCATTTCATTAATCTAACAACAGTCAAATTTTAATAATTAAAAAAAAAAGTAAACAAATGATCCATACAAGTAGGGATGATAGATATGTCTAGATTGATAAAATTTAAACTATCATTAGAAATACCAAATACATAGACGGCCCCTGAACTTGTCTGGATAATCCATTAAAAGAAAGGGAAGAAAATTGATACTTGTTATGATAAATATAACATTATGGTGGATGTCTACTTTTCTTCCACGATCTTCATCTCAAATGCTTAATGACATATTTAATGACATATTTTGTATGTTCAATGACATATTCCATGACATATTTTCTTCACTTTTTATGCCTATATAAAGGCCTTGTAATAGATAGGAAAATACACACAACTGAAGAAGAAAATCTCTTCCTTCTCTCTATCTTTATTTCTTGTTCATGTTTTACTAAATTGCTTTTATTTCTTGTTCATGTTTTACTAAATTGCTTGTATTTTATAATACGTTATCAGCACGAGTCTCTAACCAATTGTATATATATCTACAAAAATTTTACTACATCCAAAAAGATTGCAATTAAAAGCCATACATATCATCTCTTGGTTAGATGTAAAGAGAAACTACATATGGTAAGTAATGAAACGTAAGAATGTATGATTATCTTATACTTGTCATTCATCTAATATCTTGTATGCATACAACTTCGTACTACACATGTATTGCATAAGTACATATCCATATTACATCTTTTATATCACATGAATGGAATGAAATTTTCAAAGTTCTATATGTGAAAATCATAGTAGCAGTTAATTGTTGATATGATGCATGTCATGGTAACCAAGGATACGTTATATAAGTTGTCTTATGTTTATTTGTGTGCTATCTATCTTCAATCTGTCATGCTGCTTTTAATATTTTTTTACTTGGATGAATATTTTTTCCTTTTGGGTTTTTGCACTTGCATAAAAAAAATAAAATTGTCATACTGATTAGAAGCATAAATCATCTTGAAGAAAATAAGAAATACTTCACATCTTTATCTAGGTTGATTAATTACTTCTTTAAAATTTGGAAAACAAATCAGCTACTGAGAAAGTATACTTCATAATTTATGGTCGTATCATTTGAAAGGAAACAATGATTAATATGACTATTAGAAGAGGCATTTTCGAGTATCCATGATCTACTTGATGCTTGCTACTGACTTACCATTTTCAAGTATTTTATATGAATGGTGCATAAACTACAACTAGTAAGTTGTTACCTATAATGTCACTTTTCAGGTAATATAAATGCTGAATTTATGTATTAGTACTATATATGTGTTGTTACCTATATGTTGTACTTTTGATAAATTTATTCACTAATTGCTTGGTTGAATTGAGTGAAGGAAAATCATGACATTAAATCAAATCCAATAGGTAGGGTATACCCCAAAAATAATAATATTTTTGAGAGAGACTCAATAAATATTATGACAATGATTTTATGATCCATTTAAACTCTAATAGAATTTAGAAGAAATATTCTGACTACAAATGGTTGTATTTCATATAGATGCTACAAATAATTGATAAAGCTTTATGCTGATTTGAGATTTGTACACTTATTTAAGAAAACAAATTTGATTTGTTAAGTTGCAAATTAGTTGTGTACAACTTTATTGACATGTGATTGAAATTAAGGCTTGAGAATGAATCTCAATATTGTTTAGCCTATTATGCCATTGATTGAGGGTAAGACATCAGGATCAAGTCCTGATGCTTCATAATGATAAGAGTAGGGTTTGAGTCCCAATTTATTATGGCCTAACATGCCTTTATATTGGTAAGACATTGGGTTTGAGCCCCAGTGTACCATATTGATGATATAATGATGACTAAAGAAAAATAATATATTTTTCATGAAAAAGCATGAAGATTGTCCCACTTGATTAGCTCCATGCTTGAAGTGAATGTGGTAGTTGTGCATAATAAGTCTAAATGAAGACAAGTGGTTGAACAATGAACGCGAGCATTCCAAATAATAATAATAATAATCATCACAATGATTATAAAAGGAGAACAACAAGGGTTCTCAAAATAATCCTTCAAAATGTGAAAGCAATGTTTACCATCAAATTGGTATGAAGCACATCGCTGATTATGATCCATTCCTTGAAGAGAATGTGACTTGTGATAAGCATTGAGAATGCCGACCCATTCCTAAAGGTGAATGTGGTAATATGTGATAAAAGTAATGAATAAAGACATGCAAGGCATGATTGAATGAATACCACACAACTCACCTTTGAGGAATGTTTGAGTGAAATAAAGAGAATAAATATTATTGTGTGGTTACATGAATATGTCATTGGTCTCGTACATGCGATACGCCAAAATACTTTGGCATGCCTTATAAAAATTATTAAACGCAAAATTAAAGTAAGAAATGATTTTGCTTATGATAATTTTGACCAAGACATTTTATTATGATATAATTTTCTGAGTGAAGGATATTTACCATTGAATGATATGATAAAAGATCTTGCAGTACAAAAGTTGTTAAGAGCTCCAGAAAAACTAATTTGTTACTATTCGGATGAATAAAATTATTCATAACATTGATATTGTAAAGTCTCAAAAGAAACTTTTTGAATTTCAAATGTATAAGTCAAAGTGATTGGCATATTGAGACTATAAATGAAAGGAAGATTGAATATCTACATATTTCTATAATCATACCGGGTAAATATGAAAGGTTACCCGATTTTTTTTCTATTTGTACTACACAAATATAAGCATGATGCTGGAATCATATGCCACAAGTAAACTAGAGGTTTACTAAAATAAATATTAGTTGGCATGACCGGTTAACCATCCCGGTTCAATTATGATGCGAAAAATTAATTAAGAATTACATTGACATATATTGAAGAATAGAAGATTCTTCAAGAATTCTCTTGTGCAGCTTATTCTCGTGATATACCAATTAAGGTTGGGATTGAATCTCTTGATTTCTGGAATGAATAAATATAAATATATGGGCCCAATCACCTGAAATGTGGACCGTTTACGATTATATGATTTTAATAGATGCATCTATTCTATGGTCACATTTGCATTTGTTATCAACTTGCAGTTTGGCTTTTGCAAGATTACTTGCTCAAATTATTAGAACACAGTTCCAGAATATAAATTATGATGATTTATCTTTGATAATACTGGTTTAAATCCAACTTGGTTTAGCGGAAATTGTATGCCTCCAATTATAGCTAAATCATTGGTTATGAGAAATAAACTCCCAAAAATGAAATTTGGTATGAGATGTATTATTTAATATACACCAGCACTTGTACGCATCTAGCCAAGTTATGAAAATTTCTCCCTATCACAATCGATTCAGGGTCAGGAACCAAATAATTTCTATATAGAAATATGAATGTGCTATATGATTTAATTATGCCACCACAATGCACAAAGATGGGTTCCCCAAGAAGGTTGGGAAATGTGTTGGTGATACCAACATTAGGGGGAGAAAATGGATAGCTGAGAAAGTGATATGTGAAATGAATTATTATGAATACATATAGATCCTCGTACAAAAATATATGAACTTGAAGTTCAAGTGATAATTAATTTATAAATTATTGACAGACGCATTTGCTGACCCAAAGCTAAACGTCTTTTTTGAGCTGCTAATGCTCCAAATAGAATAAAGTCCATGAGGGACAGAGTCTATGGCACGCATGAAGCGTACAGACCAATCGGTTCCAAGGATAAAACTCCTTGAAGAAGGAGAGGGGCAAATGTTCAAGATGGTCATAATAAGGAGGCAAGTGCTCTAGAAGAGTACCACGACATAACACTTCGTAAGACCTCATGTGAGAGGCTCAGATACCTGAAAATAATGAGATAAAGAGATCTCAATAAGTTATGTCTTTATTGTATAATAATTAAACCGATATAAAATGATCATCGACGATATTGTTAACATAATGTAGCGCTCAATATTATTAATATTGACGAGGATCTTGAGTTCAAATCTGTCATGAAATTTGGACAGATAAATGATTGGCCAAATGAAAAATACGCAATGAAAATTGACTTCACTTGAAAAATGTGAAGTTGGGCGGATAGTCCCAACACCTGAAAGTATAACGCCAATAGAGGTATAAATGTGTTCTTGTGCAAAAAAAAGTTCAAGTCGATAGACATAAAGACGACTTGTGACACAAGAAAATTAGTAAATATCCTCACATTGATTATATGGAGACATGTTCTCTTATGGTGGATATAATCATTTCAGGTTTTAATCTGGCAATACATGAAAACTTGATATGAGTATAATGAAAATCATTGAAGGATTAAAATTGTTCTGAAGTATATTAATGTTTCCAAGAAATTTATTAAATAAATCTTCAAAGATCCTTATACGGATTGAAACAATCAGGGCGCATGTGCTATAATCGCCTGTGTGAGTACCTATTGAAAGAAAGGTACAAGAATAATTCAATTTGTCTTTGTATCTTTATAAAAAGATCTGGATTTGAATTTGTTATAATCTCTGTGTATGTTGATGATTCAAATATCATTACAACTCCCAGCCAGCTTCCTAAAGCAGTAGACTGTTTAAAGAAAGAATTTGAAATGAAAGATCTTGGAATGACAAAATTTTATCTTGGTCTATAAATTGAGTATATGAAAGATGAAATTTTTATCAATCGATCAGCATACACTGAAAAGATTTTAAAGCGATTTTATATGGATAAAGCACATCCATTTAGTACCCCGATGGTTGTGAGATCACTCGATATAAATAAAGATCCATTCCTACCTCATGAAAAAAAAATGAAGAACTTGTTGGTCCTGAAGTACCATATCTTAGTGCAATTGATGCACTAATGTATCTTGCTAACACTATAAGGCGTGACATAACGTTTTCAGTTAATGTCTAAGCAAGATATAGCTCTGCTCCTACAAGGAGACATTGGAGTGAAATCAATCACAAATTGTGTTATCTAAAAGGGACTACCAATGTGGGCTTATTTTATGGCAATAATTGCAATCCCGATCTTGTTGGTTATGCCGATGTAGAGTATTTATCTGACACACACAAGGCTTGATCTCAAACATGCTATGTGTTTACATATGAAGGCACTATCATATCTTGACGATTGATTAAACAATCAATCGTGGCTACTTCTTCTAATCATGCTGAGATAATTGCTATTCATAAAACAAGTTGAGAATGTATTTGGTTGAGGTCTATAATATATCTTATCCGAGACAAATATGGTTTGAAGTGTGACAAACTACTCATAATTTTATATGAAGACAATGCAGCATGCATAGCCCAATTGAAGGGATAATTCATAAAATGAGATAAGACAGAGTACATTTCACCAAAGTTATTTTTCACACATGATCTTCAAAAGAATGGTGATATCAACGTGCAACAGATTCGTTCAAGTGATAATATGGCTGATTTGTTCACCAAATCTCTACCGACGACAACCTTCAAGAAACTAGTTTACAAGATTAGGATGTGAATGATCAAGGATGTGAATTGATGCTCTCATCAGGGGGAGTTAATACGCGTTGTACTCTTTTTCCCTTACAAGGTTTTGTCCCACTGAGTTTTTCCTTGCAAGGTTTTAAACGAGGCAACCAAAAGGTGTATTTCTAAACATGTGTACTCTTTTTCCTTCACTAGGATTTTTTACCATAGGGTTTTTTCTTAGTAAGGTTTTAACGAGACACATTATCTATGGACATCCAAGGGGGAGTGTTATGATAAATATCACATTATGACGGATGTCTATTCTTCTTCCACGATCTTCATCTATCTTCGTCTGAAATGCTTAATGACATATTTAATGACATATTTTCTTCACTTTATATGCCTATATAAAGGCCTTGTAATAAATAGGAAAATACACACAATTAAAGAAGAAAATCTTTTCCTTCTCTCTATCTTTTTTTCTTGTTCATGTTTTACTAAATTGCTTTTATTTTTTGTTCATGTATTACTAAATTGCTTTTATTTCATCACAATACTTTTATTTTTGTGGAATAGAAGTCATTCTCCTTTTCAGTCCTACAAGAGAAAACTTGACGCAACCATTTGTATTGCTTGATTCACAGAAAATCAAAACAGTCCCTGTAAGAGCTGTGCATACTAGAAGGGGCTACACGTGTATTGGTAGAAAATAACAAGAAAAATCAAGTATGATAAATTGCCTTATAGTATGAGTACTCAACCTCCTAATGGTAGTGGTAAGATCTGTGTACACATTACCCTCCCCAGACCCCACTCGCAAGACTTCACTGGGTTTGTTGTTGTTGTATGAGTAGAAATTGTTTTTGAAACACCTAGCAACAAACTTGAGATGCACATATCAGCTCCCATTGAAAGAGGGCTGCTACAAGCTAGGAGAAAGTATTTCTGTTACTTCCACCTTTTTTTTTTTTTTTTTTTTTAGCTAATTCCTACACAAGGCAAAGGTGACAGGTTTCAAATTCACAAGAGAATAGTCAGCTGATGGACGGAATGTCACATCCGGAATTATAACTTGAAATCACATGTAGTTATTACAAGCTGAAGTTTGATAGTTATGCTCAGTAATACATATGCACAAAAACAGATGCACTCGTTACGAAAAAAAAACTACATAACTGATAAATTAGAAGGGCAAACAAGAAACACTACCACGCCTGGTTTGCCTCATCTAATCAAGCCTCTATTCCCCTGAAATACCCGGTTTTACAACCTCGGGGTGTGACTGATTGCTTTCTTCATTTGTAGGGGCTACAGCATGGCTTTCACATGCATTTAAAGACGGCTTCTCTAAATTGGCTTCACTGATATCAGCAACATTGGGCAGGCCACTTCCTTTTTCAGGTGTTTTAGGCAGTTTTTCTCCAGCCTCTGGAGCTGTATTGGGCAGGCCACTTCCATCTTCAGGTGTTCTAGGTAGTTTTTCTCCCGACTCCAGAGCTGCTTCCATTTCCTCGTACTTGGAAATGACTTGTCGAAGCTCATCATGAAGATTTAAAGCTTCAAACATCAACCCCTCATCACCTGAGGTTGATTCCACAATTCTTTGTATAACAGCCAAAGACTGCTTGCAGTTCTCCAACATGCTCACCGCCAGATCATCCTTCAGTAACACAAACTTATCAGCTTATTCTTGTCCCAGAAGGCCTCCCCGCCCGCCCATCAGAACACCCCCCCCCAGAGAGAGCGAGAGAGAGGGGGGGGGGATTTCATTTTCTTTCATGGAATACAAAATATGTCAAATAACACGCAAAAGGAAGTTTTAACAACAGAATGTTTTTTGTAAAAATTTACCAACATGGCTTGATCAACTCAGAAATGATGTTGCTTAGACTTAAACATTAGTTTAGTATGATGTATAAGGAAAATAATCATGGTATATAGTTTGGCATAACAATGTTTGGTTTTGATTTTGAATTATATATAACTAATCCTTGTATAACTTAATACACCAATTGGTGCATTATTTTATACCACCAACTACATAGAATAACTAATCCATATATAACTTATACAGGAATAAAGCACCAAAGGGACAAAATTCTCCGTGTCTTTTTCCTAGAAGCCAATAAAGGCCAAGTACCCAAAGGTATAATTGCAAACTCATTACTATTAAGTTTAAAAATAAATAAATATTTTAAATGATATAATGCAACGAACCAAACATCCAACAAGGAATATTCCTTGTATTATTAATCCATGTATTACTAATACCCACACAAACTAATCCTTGTTTTCCCGGTATAACTTGTCTTCGTACCAAACGACCCCTAAGCCCCGTCGTAGGTCATTTAATTTTATCACCAGATATTTGCTCTTACTTTTTCACTTTCTTCTTCTTTTTTTTGGCACAGCTTGCGCACACCTCGACTATTTCACTTGGTGGGAAACCAAAAAAGAAGACTAATTCACTGGGTACCGCGACTTCACTTTTAAATTTGATCATATTCAAGTTTTAGGGGTAATTACATTGAACTCAGTTCCAGTTTATGATAAGTCAAAGAACCTCCAGCTAGCTTTTTTATCCCGTAAAAGATAAATTCTTTGACAATATTGGGAAGAAATGCTCCCGTAGTAAACGGAAAGTAGAGAAACCTACAAAAATAAATGGTTCTCTTGAAGACACCCAATCCTCTATACTAATAGGAACCTCATGGGCACACCAAAAAGACATTAAAGATAAAAGGCTATTCTTCAAATGCACAAAATCATGCTCGATTCCTCCAGCTAGCTTCAAAGTTTCACTTACATTCCCAACTAAGTGTTGCAGGCCTTAAACTAATTGTGTTAGTTTAAAGTGTTCATTTTCAACTTTAGCCATGGAACATCATACAGTAAAGAAAAGTTCTATTTAAAAGTAACCATAGTAAATATACTTGATTTATCTCTAATTACTATAGGTTATCTAATAAATCTTATTGTTAATGTAGCATAAAATATACTTCCTCTGATCCTCTCCATATCATATAGTAATTTAAATTAATGAGTTTACAAGGGAAAGTTACGCTTTCACCCCCATTAGTATAATATTAAGGACTATTATGCCACTATAAAATAATTTTGCTCAAGGACAGTTCTTTTAAGACACTAGGAAATATGGAGATTCATAATTATGACAATTCTCTAATCCAAAATAATTAGTGATAGTCGTGAAATTTATAAGCCAATATGACTTTAAAAAGGGGAGGTTTTGGTAATGCTATCTTAAACTAAGGAAAGAGTGGTGGAATTCTGAAAGGTAGAGAGGAGCTCCTTGGACTATGATGGCCAACAGGAAGTATTATTCAAACAAAGTTCTGACAAAACCCTGCCATAATGAAAAACAGTGTCTACGAGACGAAGGATGGCATGGAGAGGAGAATTACTAAAGAAAAACACGTGCATGCAGATGTTAGATGTCAGTAGTTTGTGGTTTATTCCATTATTTTGGAACCTTTCATAAAATGGTTTGATAAAGTATAATTTACTTGCCCACCTTGAAATCAAAAAATATGTAAATACCTTTTAGCCTGCGTCCTTAGCCTACATCCTCCCCCCCCCCCAACCCCTCCACTCCCCGACATAAAATAATATGTCAATTATTCGGATTTTGGACCTCCCTTCTAGTTTAAGGAAACTAAATAGACCTTCATTTTAGTTTAAATAATATCATAGGCTCTCTAATGTTAAACATCTTCATATTTTGTCCGTGAAATGCTCCACCCAGATGGTTGATGTCATCAATATGCTTAACTTTCATCCCGTTGATACCCTCCAAAAGACACTCTTCCTTTTCTCTAGTGAGCTTTGATCCCCTCACACACACATAAACTCCACTTCTCTTGTCAACTCATATTTGTCACCACCATCCTTGAGACCCTTAAACCAAACCTTTGACACATATCCACCTCGAGTCCTCGACACCTATCATGGCCCTACTGCTGTCTTGTTCATCTCATCCTGAAACCCCTTTAGGGTTTTCCTTTTCTTTCCTTCTTTTGTCCATTTAATATTATTCTTCATGATTGAATGAAAATGAGGTATTCGATTTTCTAATTTCTACTCCTATGCTTTTTGGTGGAAGTAAAAGAATGTTGATTCAAGTTGTGGGGGTTGTTAAAAATAAAGATGGACCTTCGGCTTGACTCAATGCCAAAGGCTAACTTGTGATGTGAGGATTGCCCAAAACCATATAAGGAGACAACAACTCATTTCATTAATCAACGTGGGACATTCTAACCCTCCCTCCCCCCGCATGCCCAGGGCTGGACATGTGGAGTGTGACAATACAACACGGGAGCGTCACATTGGTCTAGTTTAATACAATCTTAAGTAGATGGATAATTCGGTCTAGCTCAACCCCAAAAGTTAGCTCGTGATACAATGCTTTGCCCAAAATCATGCAAGGAAACTCAAAATTCAATCAATGTAGGAAATTCTAATAGGGGCTAAGGAGGAAAATTATGGGAGAAAAGCTTCTCAAGAATTTGGAGATGGGTGAAGCAAGTTGTTGGACAAGAAGTAGAAGAAAATTTATTCCATAGAAATGTAGTAAGGTTATATCATGAATCTGGCTGATCTATTCATATTTATTGAGAATGTAGCACCAGAATATCTTTGGGCAACTTTTTAGCGGGGAGTTTCAGAGCTGGGTTTTTTTTTGGAAGCTGCAGTCAGAAGCTCTGTTCTAGTTTTTGTTGCTTGTTATCTTTTGTTTTTGCCCCCCCCCCCCCCCCAGGGGATAATTATTTTTTAAGGGTTTTTTACTTGGATGATGCTGGCCGGGCTGTACCAAAGGAAAAGATCGCCCCTCAGTGGACCTTGGGCACCCTATGCATAGCTGATGGCAAACAACAATCCTAAAAGCTGAATGACTACAACAAAAGCTATCTCGGATTACATACTTCCGTGTACTCACTATAGAACTAAGGCAGTACTACAATAAAAGAAATTCCAAGTAAATGATGTTTTAATATTGGTATGAATTCTAATCAAAAGACGTAAAATTATCACCAGTCAACTCTGACATTATTAGCAGATTTTTATGTTATTATTTAAACTAGAGGGGAGGTTTTTTTTTGTTAAACTAGAGGAGGAGAGGTCTAAGATATTGAGCAAAACAATTTTAAGAAAGGATATCAACCTAAAATAAAAACAAAATCTTAAGTGCTGAAAGTGAATAAATGGTAAGAAATAGAGGTGAAAGATATTAGGATAAATGCTTGTTCTGGGGGTAGTCCACTAAGAAGAGGGTAATTTTTTTTAAAAGGTTGGTGCCCAAGTCTAAAATGTTGGTTCCTTATAATCAAGTAGATCTTATACACATCTTGTACAACTTCTCTACACTGGCTTGGTGTTTAAAAATGAAATAACTTATCACCCAAAAAGAGCAAAAAGACAACATTGGTTCCTTTTGGTACCAGCATTGAACAAAGCTGTTGCTACTTGGAAGGTAACTTGCTTTAGAGTTGTAGCTTCAGTTCTTTCCGAAATCCATTGCAGAGAATTCAAGGAGAATCATATACACATCTACTACATATTCTTTTATACTGACTTGGTGTTTATTAATGAAAATTTGTTGACTTTATCAAGAAACAAAAAAACCTCATTGGTTATTGAACCCAGCATTGAACGAACTCTTTGTTCACAGGAAGCTAACTTGCTTTAGAGTTGTAACTTCAATTTTTCACAATATCGGGCAGCATATTCAAGAACATGGTAGTACAGAAGGTTAAGATATAGCCCTCATGTTAAATTAATATAACAAAGTTTCTTCGATTTTCAACATGGTTTGACAGGCATATCACCGGTCGATGAGCTAAGAGACCTACCTCCTCCTACTGTATAGTAATTAGATCAGAGATGATTGAAAATTGTAAGAGTAGCAATCAAAGCAAGACTTATGAGATAACAGAAATTAAAGAATGACTGGAATAGAAGAAGTGGAAGAAACGAAGGGCAGAGGATCACACTGAATAAAAATTCAACAACTTAGTGAAGTATTACCACCAACATGGAGGAGGTAAGAGAGTAACCTTGATGGGCTTTGGTTCAACTTCAGAAGTCAATATGCTGGAAAGGATCTCAAGACTGTTCCGTGTTACTACAAGAAATTCCTTCTTCTCTTCAGTGGATTCACCAATGTAAGCTGTATGCTCATGATTCCGCAACCCTGTATGAGGAATAGGGTAGCTTTCAGGTGGTGAGAGTAGCTGCTCATTCATGTGTGACTCCAGGGGATATTGCCTCTTCAAGTTCTATCAAAATGAAAGAAAGTTAAGCGCCTTTGCCCTTTGGATAAACAATGCATGCAATATGCAAAATGTAAATGAAAGCACGATCAATTCAAAGATACTCGCTAGTCTACCATCAAGCATCAAAGTCCATTCAGTCTGATGTTAGAAGTTAGTATACACTGACATAAGACACACTTAAATGGTCTACCACGTGCAGCCCAACCCCTTCCTCTAAAGGTCCCATCCATTCCACTGCATACGGATGTTTTCATCACGTGAACACTAAAACGGAAAAGGGTATGTCTCAATGCAGACACGTCCATGAAAAGGCAAACTTAAAACAAAATATTTTCTGATAAATCTCCATTTAGCTTATTTCTTTGTTTTGGGTAAGTTACTCTGTTTAGCATGTTTAATCAATCAGAATGATAATCCAAGAACATGCATATAGATTATTATGTAAGCACCGCTCCTACCATACAAAAGAATCAAGTAATAAACAAAACAATCTGATACGAGCACTTTGATAGCATCTCCAATGAGCATAACCAAAAATTACAACATTCATGCTCCTTAGCCCCTGTAGATATATTGTTACAGCCATATCTTTTCCACTGTTGTCAAACAAGTTGTCTTGTCCCTGACATCTGCATCTAAAAGAGGAAACCAGACTTCTCACCAAAGGTTGTGAGACATTGAAACATAGGTGTCCTGCCGTGGCCTTGTAGTTGAAGAGGCAGATTCATCAGTAGCAGAGTAAGATGAAGAAGTGACAAAAGAAGAATTTATTCATGGTGCAAATGATAAGGTGGCTAAACTGATACAGGGTGACCCTGGAATGAACCTGCTGTGAGAGATTTATTGCCACAAGATATTGCTGATCATGTGATGCAGCAGCTGCCTTTTGGTGATGAATTATGCAGAGAAGGACAGGGCTTGGCGCTCCCCATTTAACTCCCACCCATCCAAAATAATAAAGACTAATGGACGAGAGAGAGAACTCCAGATTTTCCTATCTTTTTAAAAAACGTGACAAACATTTCTAACGACTTGCTATTTCTATCGCTAAACAACACCTCCTCTCCCACGTCTCCCCTTTCTCACCTCAAAAAAATCTAATCAAGGAAAAACAAATGAAACAATAACAGAACGCTTTAGTTGCACAAGCAAAAGCCGAGCTTTATGCTCAATATTGCCTCAAGATGCGCATTTTCTAGGCACAACAAATACTGAAGATATTTTGATCTGGAAGGGGACCAGCAAAAAGACATTCACAGTAAAATCAGCTTATACCTTATTGTCAGGAAACAACTAGGGGATAACAATTGGCCTTGGAAACAAATTTAGAAAATCAAGGCTCCTTTTAATGTAGTATGCTTTACATGGTTAGCGTCTAGGCAGGCCGGTTTAACCCAAGAGAACCTAAAGAAAAGAGGAATTCAGTTGAGCTCCAGATGTTACTTACGTTCTGCAGAAACAGGGAGCAATAGAAATTTATTTTTGCTTTGTCGTGCAACTTCCCATGCTGTGGCAACCCTTTGTCAGTATGGTTGGACTTAGGTGGACTACGCCAAAAACTACAGTAGATATATTAAGACGGTGGCATAATCAGGTTGGCAGCATAAGGCAGAAAAACTGGTGGAACTTGATCCCAGTTTGCATATGGTGGATAGCTAGGAAGGAAAGGAATACCAGGTGTTTTGAAAACAGAAGCAGCCCTATAAGAAGATGAATTGTATGCTGTTGTTTCAATTTTGGTGTAGAGAAAGCTATGTAAACGATGAAGAATCCATTTTAGACATTATAGAATCCTTGTAAGAAGAACAAGGATAGGTTTTTGATTACTTTTTGGAATCCGTACAAAATCACAAGTTTCAAAAATCTTCCTTTCTTCATAAACTCCGTGCCAAGTCAAATTCAAATTGCATCAGATAAATTGGACCGAGTAAGTAGAAATTTACTTAAAAGCAAATGTCAAGCACATAAAACAAACACCCCATGTTTTCTGGAGAAAAAAAAAGATTACCAGTACAACCTTTGTGCTGGGTTCTTAATATAACTGTTACCATTCTAACTTTTTAAAAAAAAAAAAAAAGATGCCCATTTTCTAGTCCTTTAATATTTGCACAGGCCTAGATATAAAATTCAAACCACTATCTTTTTTGCATCTGGTGTCAATTGTCTTAGTAACTTTTTTTTTTAATAAAAAGACCTAAGCTTGAGGTCAAGTCTTTCTTGACGAAGAGAATGGCGTAGTTAGGTCTCAGGATGAGATTTTGAAAGAGTAACCGCCCAAATGAACCCCCTACATAAGGCCAATATAAGCAAATTAACAAATGTTTAACACATCTTCATCGAAAAAAACACATGTTTAACACATGCCTGTACCTCTAGTTATAAAGATATTCCTAATTTGCATTAAAAAGGATTAATTATAGCAAAACAGCATTGAAATGATTTGGACTCAAATAGAGCAGAATGATTACAAAGAATTCATATAGCCAACTCTAACTTTGTTGAGACTAACACTCAGTTGATTGATTGAATGTTGACAAGTGCTGCTACAAGACATTTCAAATGTACTAAGCAAACATAATAAATGAGAGAGAGAATACAAAATCTACTTAAAGTACTTGCCCTTTCCACTGGCACGAACTGATAGCGCACGTACACCAGATACACAAAGAAAGATAAAACATATCCAAGAAATTTAACCTTTAAGAGTGACGAATTGAAGTAAAAGCACACATTAATCAACCACGGAAGAAGTCTTTATAGAGCATCAAGTAGCCGTGATAAATCAAAAGTTCGTGGAAAGTCTTGGAACCGATCAAAGGGTAGAAATCTAAATTGCTCGGATACGGGTGCGGGTATCCGATACGGGGACGGATCCAAGTATCGGATTTGGGCATTCGGCTAAATCTAAATTTTAAGATTCGGGGGTGCGGATCTGGATATGGATACGGGTGCGGGAATTCGGCTAATAAAAAATATAGCTATAAAAATATTGTAAATTTTGAGAGATATTATGTGAAAAACTTACATGAATATTGTAGAATTCACTCTTTCATTCTCCAAGATGGACAGTATTCTTTCATTCTCCTAAATCTGTTTTATTTATGATTTTGAGAAATCAAAATCTCAAATTTTCTCCCGAATTTGTCGATGGATTCCGGTCAAAGTGTCCGAAGTCAGTTGACCGAATCCGGGACGTATCCCGCTCCCGCCCGGTCTCGTATCGGGACAGGGACGACACCAAAATCGAAGAGTCAGCGCAACTTAGGTAGAAATAGCTACAATCACGGTAACACGGTCAATTTAAAAGAGAATGACCAAAGAAAGGTCGAGGCGAAGAATGATGACAACACAAACAACGATGATTTAGTGGTTCTTTTCATTCACGGGGAATGCATGCACTTAGCAAGCCAAGAGTCAGAATGGGTTGTGTCACGATGACACAACAACATCATACCATGCCACACCAGTAAATTCTTCTGGAGGTAGAAAGCATGATATTTTGGGACATGTCAAGATGGGAAATACTAGTCACCCAAAGATTGTTGGGATTGGTGACGTCTGTATCAAGACAAATGACGACTGCACATTAGTATTAAAAGATGCGCAGCACATGCCAAATCTGTGACTAAATTTAATTTCAGGGATTGCTCTAGCTCGAGACAGGTACGAGAATAACTTCACCAATAAGAAATAGAGACTCACCAAAGGATCAATGGTGATTGCTATAGGAGTTGCTCCCTATACGTTGTACAAGACAACCACTGAGATATGTGAAGGTGGATTACAAGCAACTGTAGATGACACACCTGTAGATTTATGGCACCGAAGATTTGCTCATATGAGTGAGAAGGGACTGAGATCTTAGCCAAGAAGTCACTGATCTCTTTTGCAAAAGATACTATTGTGAATCATTGTGATTATTTGAAAAATAACATACGGTATCATTTCAAGCAACTCATGGAAGAAGACAAATATACTAGATTTAGAATATTCTGATGTTTGTGGTCCAATGGATGTAGAATCAATAGGAGGTAACAAATATTTTCTCACACTTACTGTCATGGGCTGCTTTCCAGACACGCCCCATGACCCCTTGGCGGCGCCCCATGGCGGCCTAGCAAGCCTCACAATGCCTAGCGCCATGGTCGGCCCCGTGGTCTTGGCTGCGCCAAGTGACAAGCGCGCATGTGCCTCTGTCGCCCCACCGATGCCTCTCGCCAGCGTCCAGCGGCTGGCCAATGACAACAGCGTCGCGCGCACTGACAATGCCGAGCGCGCAAATCCTGATGCCTCGCCAGCGCCCAGCTGCAGGCCCATTCCAGCAGCGCCTCGCGCACAGACCCTGATACCAAGCACCAGTGCCTAGCCTCAGGCAAACACAACAAGTGTCGCGCGCGCCAACAGCACCGCGCGCGCAGACCCTGACCCGCAAGACAAAGTTGTTGCCATCGGACTTGTTTCTACATTGTAATAAACTAAGTCCTTTTCATTGTAATTATAAGCTAGTTTACATCATTTTCATTCAGTGTGCTTCTACAGCTTTATTAGGGCAAGTCATGTAACTTTGGTTTATTTTTTTTAAGCATTATTAGCGGGGATCAAGCAATCAAACATTTTCAAGCAATCAATTTTCTGTACTGGTGTCTCTCTCCCTCGACACTGCATCTTTTGTAATCAGCTTTCATTCATCAATAAAATCATCATCAACATTCAAAACCCAATTCTCTCTCAGCTTCCGTAATTGCTCATGACATTGGTTTTCCCGCACGACACTGACAATCTAGTCTAGCGTGCGGAGGGGACCTCATTGGCGGACAACAACCACACTGACATCGGTTGCTTAGCCTTACGTTGCCCTTCCAAAGAACATCAGGAAGGCGTTGCGTAACATTACTAATAATACTTCACGAAAATTGTGGGTTTGTTTCTTAAGGACCAAAGACCAGGTATTTCATGTTTTCCAGAAATTCCATGCTATAGTTGAATGGTGGAAAGGGAGGCATGTCAGAAATTGAAACGTCTCCGGGCCGACAATGGAGGTGAGTATACTTCAAAGGACTTTGAAGACTACTGCTCAAACCATGGAATCAAACATGAGAAGACAGTTCCTCGTAACCCACAACATAATGGTGTAGCTGAAGGCAGTGGCGGATCCAGGATTTTGAGCAAGGAGGTTCAAGAAAGAAGTGAACATTAAATAATTTCGTCGAATGGGTTCATCAAAATTGTTTGTATCTACAACTAATGTCAAACGGGTTCATCAATAAAATTGGAATCTAAACAAAAATTAAACTATTTATTGAAAATCATGATAACAATATTATATTGGATTAAAACTTATATGGCGGTTTGTGTTGAAGTAATCCTTTTTCCAAAAGAAAAAAGTAATATGCCAATAAAAAAGGGTATTCCAACGAAGAAAAGGCAAAAAAATTGTCATGTATAATAAATAATAAACAAAAAATTAACAGAAGATGATTGCAAAAACAACTATTTTAATAATTAAATAAGGCGATATTTAATTTGTTAAAAGAAGTTCACACTTGAAGGCAGACAATAGTTATTTGAATCACTTTCTGCATAATGTACCGTTCGAAGCAATAGAAAGAAAAAATATTTGCGATGTGTGGGAGCTGGTATTCGAATTCGCACCCTTAAGGAGAGTTTGAACCCCCTTGATCTCTGAACTATGCTTTAGGCTTGTGTTAAGGGGATGCAACATCTAATATATAACCATAAAAAAACAAATTGAACCCTGTATATAAAGTGTAATTTTCCGGCGAAGGGGCCGCCCCCTAGATCCGCCCCTGGCTGAAATGATTTCGCCCCATTGTCAAAAAAGTAAGAAGTATTCTCAAAATGGCAAAACTACCTAAGTCATTTTGGGGTGAAGCACCTCGCACAACATGTTACCTGATTAACAAAACTTCATCCATTCCGTGGGAGTTTGACATTCCAGATAAAATCTAGACCAACAAGAAGTGCCCTACTCCCATCTGAAAGTGCGAATGTAGAGCTTTTGCGCATATGCCGAAGAATCAGAGAACGAAACTAGATGATAAAACTAGTCCCTGTGTGAGAAAGCACGGGAGAAAAATATATTATTGATGTACTTAACTATAATACAAGTTACCCTATTTATAACAATACACAATACCTACATTACTCCTACTCCATGTAGAACTATGCTTATTTACATAACAACTAACTAACATTCCCCCTCAAGCCGGTGCATACAAATCATATGTACCGAGCTTGTTACATATATAACTAATACGAGGACTAGTGAGGGACTTGATGAAAATATCTGCAAGCTGATCATTCGATTTCAGAAACTTTGTAGCAATATCTCCTGAGAATATCTTTTCTCTGACAAAGTGACAATCAATCTCAATGTGTTTAGTTTTCTCATGGAACACCGGATTTGATGCAATATGAAGGGAAACTTGATTATCGCACACAAGTTCCATTTTGCTGATTTCACAAAATTTCAACTCCTTGGAGCAATTGTTTGATCCAAAATTCCAAACTAGCTCACATGTACATTCTGTTTCTTGCTCTTTCAAGACACCAAATTGCCTCCTACTAAAACACAATATCTACGTCTGTCAAAAGGTGATCCTGCCCAATAAGCATATGAGTATCCAACGATCTGCCCATTGCCTCGTCCTCAAACAATAACCCTTTGCTTGGAGCAGATTTTATAAACTGAAGAATGCGGACAACTGTATTGCAATGACTATCACAAGGAGAATCCATAAACTGACTAACAACAATCATAGAAAAGGAAATGTCAGGTCTAGTCACTATGAGATAATTTAATTTACTAACCAGGCGCCTATATCTTGCAGGATCGCTAAGCGGCTCCCCTTGTCCTAGCAGAAAGTTTAGAAGTATTCTCAAAATGGCAAAACTACCTAAGTCATTTTGGGGTGAAGCACCTCGCACAACATGTTACCTGATTAACAAAACTTCATCCATTCTGTGGGCGTTTGACATTCCAGATAAAGTCTAGACCAACAAGAAGTGCCCTACTCCCATCTGAAAGTGCGAATGTAGAGCTTTTGCGCATATGCCGAAGAATCAGAGAACGAAACTAGATGATAAAACTAGTCCCTGTGCGAGAAAGCACGGGAGAAAAATATATTATTGATGTACTTAACTATAATACAAGTTACCCTATTTATAACAATACACAATACCTACATTACTCCTACTCCTTGTAGGATTATGCTTATTTACATAACAACTAACTAACACTCTGCATCTTTATCGGTTATAGAGATGAATGGTTCGGCTACAGATTGTAGGACCAAGAAAGGAAGAAGATCATCAGAAGCAAAGATGTGATCTTCAGAGAAGAAATGGTCGGGATTCATGGTGATCCAATGTTTTGAATAGTGAGAGGCGGCAAAAAGCGACGAGTGCCCGCTCCACTGAGGTGAGAAGCGAGAAGCGAGAAGCGAAGTGCTCGCCTTTTTGCAGTGAAGCGCCAATTAATACAAAGAAATTAAAATATTAAATTTGCATGTATAAATAACCAAAAACTCAATAATGAAAACGTACTAGCAAATATTTCATTGAATATACTGTTTAAGAGAGAAATTAATTGTAATTAAAGAGAGAAAAGAATAGTTAATTGTAATTGTAATTATAGAGAGAAGTTAATATGCAATTACTTGTACACAAAAACTAAAAAAATAGAATAAAGGAGAGAAACAGAAGAAGAAAGACGAATAGAAAGAGAGAAAACATAGGTGAAAGAAAAGAAAGAAAGAACAGTTATGTTGGAAATCAGTTGTTGCCGGAAAGAAGAAGAACAAAGAAGATTTACTGCCGGAAGAAGAAAAAGAAAAGAAATAAGAAAGAAGAGAGGACTTGCTGCCGGAAAAAGGCACCGGAAAACAAAGGGCTTACTGCCAGAAAAAGAAAAAGAAAGATAGAAGAAAGAAAGAAGAAAGAAGAAGAACGACGAGAAATTAGTACCTGAAACTCGAAGAAGAGTTGCATTGTGCTGACTGCCGACTGCTAAAAGAGGAAGAAATGGTTTTGAAGAGAAGAAAACCCTAATGTTTTATTTAAGTCACTTGTTTTTTTTTTTAGTTTAAAAAGCTATGGTTTTGTCGCCTCCATGCCTCGTCGCATCGCTGCCGCTTTTCAGAAAACGCTACGCCCAGATGAAAATAGCGTTAAGCTTTTGCTTCGTGTCGCCTCACGCTATTAGCGTTGGGGAGAGCGCTATTTACAACATTGTGGTGATCAATCAGCAGAGACCAAAAATGATAATGGTACAATCACTAACATTGTTACCGCTTCTACTGTACATGTACGTAATCCTTCCACATGTGAAGAATGGCACATGGAAGGCATAGATGAGACAGGTTGTTGAGCAGGGGGAGTAGCCCAGTCCAGGGGAGTAGCCCAGTCCACAAGAGGAAGAAGAAGAAGAGCAACAAGAAGAAGAAGGACAACAACCTTTGAGAAGATCTGAATGAGAGAAGGTATAATCCACAAAGTATCGTTCTTCATAGTATACCCCGTCACTGATGAGGGGGACAATTTCAAGGAGGTGTTATCTCATCTAGAACAAATCAAATAGATGGAAGACATGTAAGAAGAGACGGGTTCTCTAAAAAAGAAAGGTACATATGAACTGGTTGAACTTCTAAAACGCAAAGGACCACTCAAGTGCAAGTGGGTCTTTAAGCTCAAGAAAGATGGAAACAGCACGCTGGTCAGATACAAAGCTCAATTGGTGGTAAAAGGTTTCGAACAGAAGAAAGATATTGATTTTGATAAAATTTTCTCACATGTTGTCAAAATGACTTCTATTCGAATAGTCTTGAGCATGGCAACTAGCCTAGATTTTGACGTGGAGGAGTTGGACGTGAAAACAACATTTCTACATGGAGATTTCAAAGAAAAGATTAATATGGACATCCACAATCTTTTGAAGTAAAATTTGAAAAAACACACGGTGTGCAAATTGAAAAAGAGTCTTTTATCGGCTGAAACAAGTACCAAGTCACTGGTACAAGAAGTTTGACTCATTAAAGCCACAAGTTTCAAGTCTTATAACCACAAGTACAAAACCACAAGTTTCAAAAATCTTCTTTTTCTTACATGCCAAGTCAAATTCAAATTGCATCATACAAATTGTAACAGAGTAGTAGAAGTATACTTCAAAACAAAAACATGTCAATCATATAAAATAAACACCCCATATTTTCTGGAACTAGGGTCGTACCATGTAAGTTTGACGAAACACAGGCAAGTATCTAAGATCCTCGGATTCTCCCCAAGCAGTAATAAGCTCCACACCCTTAACCCGATTCCCGGTTTCAGTTTTTGGGTCCTCAATCATTTTAACCATATCATCCAATACCTTTTCGGACGCCACCTCCGAAAAAACTTTCTCACAATTAGAAGTACAAGTCTCCAGCAAATCCAAACTCAGCCTCTGGCTCACTGGGCTTTTCGACATAACTAGCTTCTTCTTAATCGCTTTGACTATTTCCGTCCCGTTGAACTCTTCGCTGTTGATCATCCCGCAAATTCGTAGGTTTAAGCCCCAATTAGGCTCCTCCATGGTGTCCAACGTGGCTTCATCTACCATTTTAGATTCTGGGGTTGGGCCTTGTAGGATTTCTTTCATTTTTGCGCTTACCATTCTGCTCATTTGAGCTCCTCCTGTCTTCAATCGTTCGCCCAGTGACGAAGATGCCATTTTCAGTTTGTCCAATTTGTCCATGTTTCAGTTCGATATTGGAGCAGTGATTCCAATTTCTATGTCGGACAGGAAGTCTTTCGTGATGGAGGGTTTGACAATTTGGGATTTTAAGGTTGCCGAATGCCGACACCTCCTCCTAATTTTGTTTGTCTTTTAAAGTAACAGTCTATGGTTTACTTTTCTCCATTGGATAATTCAAAGTAAGGAAATTTACATTATTTGTGCCTCAAATATCGATTAATTATAATTTTGATCCTACCGTTATATGAAAAAGCAGAGAAAATGATCAAAATGATCCCTATTGTATGTGCTTTGAATTCATTTGGTCCCTCATATATAACACCTTGGAAAAGGTCCTTAATATATCATAAAAGCTTATCCTTTTATAACAAATTTGCTTTTATATAACAAATTTGTGTTTAGCACGCCCATTAAAAAAATACTAAATTCTATATAAAAATAACTACTATGATTAAACTATTCCTAATTAAACATTTAATGTGAGGAGTAAGAAATTTTTTTAGGGATATGTACATAAAGATTATTTTGTAAAAATAAATTGAATTCTTTCTTGATGACACTTATTTTGAACCGAAATGAAAAAGTAAATTGATCACTTATTATGAACCGAATGGATTAGTTTTTAGCCCTAAAGTAAAAAGTGACGACGCTCGCCCAGTAATTATCTGTCAAAATGAACGGAAGCTTGTTCATGTGCAACCCACGTGAGTACAAAAAAAGCCCCATGTTGTCTAACTTTGTTTTCTTTCATCTTTTCTTCCCTGTTTAGTTATTTCTATATTGGATATTTCTTCGTCTATACCTTCTTTTACTGTTGGTCTATCTTGCACAATCTGAAATACCAATTGAGTATAGCTTTTGGTTATCTTTGATTTCACAGAGAAGTTTCTGATAGTTAAGAATGATATATCAGAGTTTCAAGTGGATATGAATTTATTCTTCTTGAAGTGGACTTAAGGGAAAAAGAATAAAGAGATTGACTAAAAATTAGTTTTTACTCCCTCTGTTAAAATTTAATGATCAAAGGCAACCTATTGCTAGCAATCAGGGTGTCAAAATGATTAAAAGAAAATAGTTAATCACGTATATTATTCACTAAAAAATGGGTTAGATAATGAATTTTTTAAAAATAGGTCAAATATGGATAAGAACCATATTATCCATTTAGAAAACGGATAACCAATGAGTAAAGCGGGCTGGCCAAGCCCAACCCAACCCAAGCCTTGTGGGCTTTAAAATTTGATGGGCTAGGGCGGGCCGGCCCTCCATCTATATGGGCCTTAAAATGGCCAGCCCAGCCCAACTCTAAGAGGGTTGCGCGCTAGGGCGGGCCGGCCCTTCAATTTTTTTAGTAAAAAATATTTTTTCAAATCTTTAGATATTTTTCATGACATAATCTCTTAATCATATGAACGACTTCTGTCTATTTAGAGTGTATAAGAATCTTGATATTTGACAAGGAATCTAGTAATTAAAATGCAAATTCTCCATATATCTAGCTCTTCTTTTTTTAACGTTACATCAATATTTTTTAGTACTTTTCTTGCACTTTACTTAGGTTCAGGAATTGCTTCAGTAAGTTTATATGTTAAGGTTTTATAATTTATGTTTAATATTATATGTTGATTTCATCGTTATAATCCATAAAATATTTAAAATTCATGAAATTTGCTAGTGTTGTCAATTTTTTTGGTATTTAAACTTGACCTTTTACTATACTGAAGTGCAATTTAATAATTAATAATATATTAAAATAACCAAACTGATCATTGGCCACTTAAAGTAATATTTTCTTTTGAAAAAAAATTATTATTGGCCACTTAAAACTTTCCTAGTACGTTTTTTATTAAACAAAATAAAAACTAATCTTGTCATACTACATGCATATCAAAAATATAAATTCTAGTTGATATGAAAAGATAAATGAGCAATCTAAGGTTGGAAAATGGGGATTATAGTTAATATTTTTTTTTTACTTTTTACTTTTTTAAATATTTAAATTTGAATTTAATTAATTTTTGGCACACGACCCGGCCCAAACCCAACCTCGATCAAGCCTCAAGGACCAACGGGCTGACTTGGACCGGGCTTATAAGCCTCACTTTTAAATGGGCTAAAAAAATCTCAACCCAGCCCTACCCAAGTAGCAGGCTGGGTTGGGCTGGCCTCACGGGCCAAATCCATTTTGACGGCTCTACCAATGAGTAACCAATGAGTCTAAATTTTACATTTGTAAAGCCTTAAATTGGGGATTTCTCAAGTTAGGGAGACTAAGAATTCTCTCAAAAGCCACCGGTTAACACGTTTTTTATCCGTATTAAATATGAGTCGGGTCGAATAATTGATCCATTTTTTCATTACCCGTTTTCGACCCGAACCATATCAGACCGACCAGCCCGTTTGCCACTCCTACCAGCAATCGTGATCCTCCTTCGGCGAAGCCGTCACACCTAAAAACTCCGACGAAGCTCGTAAATGAAAGAAGCTATTTTGGTGAAGAAGAAGGTTGTATTTATGGAGAGAAATCCAAGGAAGGGAGATGGGTAGAAAGGTTTGTGATTTTGTAGTGGTGTGGTGCGTATTTCGTTGGGGTTGAAGGTTAAAGTAGAGTTGTAGTTAGGGTTGTTCAAGTATTTGTTATAGTGGTGAGTAGGACGTGAAATATTACTCTAGCGCATAAAAGAGTGGTTCAGCAGAAGTTGCAGTGAAAAATCCATAGAGAAATGTTGCGGTTGGCGGCGGCAGGGTTGCTGTTCGATGGATGGAGGTGCTGTTGTAAGGAGCTGGTTAAGTTTAACAGAAAGTTTTACTTTTAACGTTAGTCTTAGGTTTTAGGACAATAATTATACGCTTTTGTATAGATTAAGGACCTTTCCATTAGGTGTTATATATCAGGGACCAAATGGATCCAAAGCACATACATTAGGGACCATTTTGATCATTAATTGAAATGCATCTTTTTGCTCGTGAATATCACAAATTTAACATTATATACCATTAGATTATTTGACTACTATTTTCCAATATATATATATATATATATATATATATATATATATATTATTTGACTACTCATGTATTATATTAAGCTTGTATTATTACTACATATTTAGGATAAGATATTTTGAAAAATAATCTAAATAGAACATATTTCATAGGAAACAAAATCACATATATTTTAATAACGGAAGGTTAACCGTACTTAGCAGTATACCATAAGGATCAATATTAAATTTTATACAATAATTGAGGGACCAAATGTAATATTAAACCTTTGAGGTACTTGAAACAAATTATAAAACGCTAAAACTACCAAAAACATAAAGGAAATAAAATTAGCATTAGATGTGATTGAGATTTAATTTGTTTGTTCTATTTATATGGCATTTTTTTAATATGATATCAACATTATTTTGATGTCGAACTAGGTTTTCTTTAATTTTGGAGTTTATTTATAATTACAAAACGCATAGTATTTTTATTTAATATTAAATTCTTTAAATTTAGTCTAAAAATGCTAAAATGTCAACATATACAGAAAATTAATGATATAACTAATACACTGAACTCAGCAAAATACTTGAATGAAGGGCATGTTTATTTTAGTGTAAATTTATTGGAATCATTGTGATTACTTAAATGAGTTTAAGCTCATCAGTGATTTTTCTGTCCTCTAGAAGTTGAAATATAAAAGAGGCGTTATCATGTATATAGCTCTTTTCGCCACCATTGTCCTTGTGAATCCCAAAATATAATGTACAATTGTATCGAAGGTAACAATTAGTTCGAAACATGTCCTTCTCTCTAGCATGATTTTTTCTCTCAGTTCCAACTAAATGACGAGGAAATAAAGAACGGAGGGAGAGGGAAACCAATTCAGGAGAGTAATCCCAGAAATAATCCGAGCAAAAGGAATGTTCGCAATCAGCAAATGTGAAGAAAACTCGAAATGTTAATGTTATACAAGGTTTTGTCCTGCTAGGGTTACGCCAAGCGTCCACCTCGATGTCAACGGCGATGACTCCGGTGATGAGTTCCCCGTCAAAAGTAAATTCACCTCCTATAGTAAATGAACAATGGAGACGTCATAGGCGAACATGGTGGAAGAAAAGTGTTAGGGGAAATTGGTACTATCCAAAACCCTAGGCCCACAAAGAAATCTAACGCTCACTCATGGAGTAAGCGTCATGCCCCGAACCTGGGCCTGGACGTAACACGACACTCGGTGTCTGACTACATGTGACCGAGCGAACCAACTGGCTGGCTGAATCAACATGTGATATCGTAATATACTGAATGCGGAAGATAAACTAACACATGATGATATACTGAAAGTCTGAATGATGTAAATTAAAGTGCGAAAATACTAATACAATTCTGAAACATATTTGCAGCCAACATAGCTTAACATGAAAAGCCTGAGACTCTGTCTAACTGTTACTCTAGTCTATGAAGCTTCTAATGAAGTACTGAAAATACTGAAGACTGTAGTAATGATAATGCCCCGAAAGAACTGGGGATCACCAATTAGCTGGTACGAGAATCCTAGTGCTCTGAATCATCAACCTGTAAATCATTACATGCATCGTAAAATGCAGGCCCCGGGCAAAAGGGACATCAGTACATTTGAATTGTATTGGTATATAAAGCAACTGAAAGAAAGAATTAAAAATGTTGAAACTAAAACTAAGCTGATAACTGAGAATTGATAATTAATCACTGAAATGATAACTAATAACTGATAACTGAACTGATAACTGGTAACTGATATGATAACTGAAAACTGAAATGGTAACTAATAATTGAACTGAACAAAGCAAGTAAGGATATGAATACTCCCTCTTCTAAATGACTAACAACCTGTTTATCTGAATAAATAAACTGTGGCCTCAAGCCCAATATATATATATATATATATATATATATATATATATATATATATATATATATATATATATATATATATATGTATGTATGTATGTATATGTGTGTGTGTGTGTGTGTTTGCACAACTGCGGCATCGGGCCCAAGTATACGTATACATAACTGCGACCTCAGGTCCAAAATGCATAAAGCATAAACTGCGGCCTCAGGCCCAAAGATGCATACAACATAAACTACGGCCTGAGGCCCAAGTATGTATAAAGCATATAAACTACGGCCTCAAGCCCAAATACATGTGCTCAACATTCAGCAACTGAGAATCAAACTGCAATACATGATAGTGAAATACTGAATTATATTAAATTACATGATACTGGAATGCTGGATCACACTGAATTACACAATACTAGAATACTAAATAGGACTAAACCGAGACATGTATTCTTGAACTGACTATGAACACTAATATTTCAACTGTTTATGGCATACTGAGTAATCTATACTAAGACTCGGAGGCATCAAACCCAAGTCTATATTGAATACGTACTGAGCTCACAACGTTCAGAATGAAAGTGGTGAACGAGTTATGAAGCTAGAGAATATAAGTTCTACAACTATTCAAGGAACTAGGCTTAACTATATTTCTGAGGCAATTGGTAACGTGGTAAAAGAAACGTAGTGTAGGGAGAATCATTAACATTCCCAAACATAGAGAGTTAGCTTCACATACCTTAACTTCCTGCTCTTGAGCGTAATACAACATTCGTCAACCCTTTCAACTTCAATCTATATCAATACAAGTCATTTTCTCAACCAGTTGGTGGCATAAAGCTTCATAGTCCTTATTAATGGTGTCTCTACACCCAATAGCCCATTCTCTCGCTCCTAGATAAATTCTAAAGTCTCAAATGGTTATAATCAACATCATTCTTTATCACCCATAAGGTAAACAACACCCTTAACCAATAATCAACAATCAACAACCCAAACCTACAACTATTCATGCTTTTCTATCAAACCCATCAACTCATAACTCATGAACTAGAGTCTAAAATCATTAATACAATACTAGAATCAATTAGAGGGTGAAGACATTACCTTTTTGAAGTTCAATCCCCTTGAATTCGAGTTCTAGGGTTTCTTCTCTAAACAACGATGTCCCAATCAAATATCTAATGATATGGAGGATTTACCCATGTTGATAAGATGTTGGGAAATTGAAATTAACTTAGAATCACCATTAGAACTTACCTTGGGTGGTGGAGGACCTTTAAGGAGTTAGGTTTTTGAGAGCTTCCCTTTCTAGAGCAAAAGTTTTTATGTTTTGGGTCTGTGAGGGACGAAATAGGGCTAAAAAATGACTTCCCAAGTCAGCCACTGCGTCCCAGTAGGCCTGAACGTGGTCCCGATCGTGGTAAATAGCTGGAGCACTGCCTCACGACTGTGGTCGCGGTCAAATGTGACCGAACGCGGTGGTTACACACTATTCTGTAAAACGGGCATCACATTTTGCACAGAGCTCTGTTTGGGCTTCATAATATATCGTTGGAAATTTATTTCAAAAGCATAAAACTTTCATGCTTTGAGTTTTCCCAAATTCCTTACACGTATTCACTAAACTCTGCTAGAAGACGGACCTTCTGCAAACTTAGTCGATTTTGTCGAATCTTATGCACCTCACTTTCCATCTTGATTTTGAAATAACTATTTTCACCCATAATCATCCTGATAGGACTTCATATGTCCATAATATAACATTTCTACTCCTTTAAATCATTCATACCTAATCCAAATGTGTGGGGTGTTATATTATCTCCCCCTTGGGATCATTCGTCCTCGAATGATTGTCCTGACTGTAACTTCTGCTAACTCCGCACCTTAAACGGGTCTGGTGGAAACATGAACTTCCATAAACACTTGCATACTAAACTGAATGAATACATGACTATTGAACTTTTGAGATAGTGAACGGAATGACCACCACATTGACTGAATATTGGTCTGCCATGGATACATAAATAATGAACTAACATGGATATATGAATATTAAACTGGCATGAATATTCGAGTATTGAACTAATATCAATATCAGAGTACTAAGCTAGCATGAATGTCTAAGTATTGGACTAACATGAGTAGATGAGTATTGAGTTGACATGAGTATCTAAGTATTGAACTGACATGAGTATCTGAGTACTGAACTGGCATGAGTATCTGAGTACTGAACTGACATGAGTATTTGAGTGCTGGAAACTTGAATGTTATAACATGACACGTGAAATATTGGTTGTACCACCGCTAACTCTGGTGGTAACTCTAACTCGTAAGCTAATTGACCGATCCTTCACAAGATTCTATATGGACCAACATAGCAGGGACTATGCTTCCCCTTCTTTTCAAATCTCATAACGCCTTTCACAGGCAAAACTTTCAGAAACATCCAATCATCAACTTGAAACTCTAGGTCTCTGTGCCGCACATTCGAATAGGACTTTTGGCGGCCTGAGCCGTCTTCAAATGCTCTTGAATCAACTTAACTTTCTCTATAGTCTGATAGACCAAATTTGGTCCCATCAACTCCCTTTCACCAACTTTGGACCAATTAATTGGTGATCTACACCTTCGGCCATAAAAATCATGCTTTCAAAATGAGCAAGATAATCCTATTATAAGGCCCATATTTACCATCTCCACTCAAAATATGTGTATTCTGTGATAAAACACTGGTCTTTCTGCTTCTCGACTTTCACTTACTTATAATTCAGATACTTGTCCATAAAGTCTGCAATGTTCTTTTTCATGTCGTTCCACCAATAAATCTCCTTAAGACCATGATACAGATGTGTGGTACCTGAGTAAATAGAATACCTGAAATTATGGGTTTCTAGCATGATCTTCCCTCTTTAAGTCCATCTATGTCTGGAACACACAATCTGTCGTGGTACCTCAAAGCACTATCATCTCCCCCTTATTCCAAAGCTATCATTTTATGCCTGTGAATCCCCTCTTTCAGCTACAATAAGTAGGGATCATCAAACTATTTCTCCTTCACTTCGGCTACTAAAGGGGAACAAGTCATATTCTAGACAACAACTCTACTATCTTTGGAATACGCAAATTGAAGCTAGGCTAAGCGGTGAACTTCTTTCACCAGAGTTGTCTTTTCTACCTCGATCATGAGTTATACTTCTCACACTTGATTATCTTCGTAAGAACTTCCTGAAAATACTTATAGAATTATTGTGAACTAAGTCTTTGACATGTACTCTAAATTTTAGAGTCTCGTGCAATGGCACTACCCTCATAACACATAAATAGGCATGATTTTACAACTTTCTATGATCACTTTATCATTAATAACTAAGCTCGGTGATCATTCTAATCACTTTATGTTTCTTACACATGATATATCCCATGCTAACTACATGTTTCAAAACCCCAACTGGACTTACTGACGATTTTCATATCTCCCCCTTAGACCAAAAGTTAAGGTCTCAAACTTGCGGATCCTTCTCTTTTGTTGGGATCCGAACAACTTTCTTTAATTTCTGCAATTCTTTGCACTCTACGTTAATGATGACTCATCTCCTAACTTACCTCTGAGAAATCTTTCTTACTAGGAAAAACTAAATTATTTACATAAACAGAAAGCTTATGTCTTCATAACTATCATACATAATCGTAATGATTATTCTCTGCCCACACTGCCAATCTTGGGGAAACCCCTTTTCGATAACTCTTAAAGGGTATTCTTCTATAGTTTGCTCTCTCACTGCTAGCTGATTTTTTTCCACTGCCACTATACTTCGGGTTTAACTTAAACTCTTTAGGTTCTAACACATGCGTTCGGTATTTCAAACTGCCATCCACTCACTAGAGATAACCTGGATAAGTGGATCAAATCTTACCTCTACTAGCTCTGCTAAAATTGCTAATTCACTGTATCTACTCAAAACTTACTTACTATCCTTTCACTAACCACCTGCTAGCATCATATTTTCTTCTCCTGCTTTGAATAACTAAAGTGAAGCATAAGGTTACTCCTAACTTCCCTCATCATCTGACCATCTTTTTTGCCGCACACTATCATTCTTTTTGAACTATGTACATGGATCACACTTAGGGAAATTTCATATTTCTTAAACAAAATTGGAATATCTAACCCCCTAACTTTCAATATACTTCAAAATCATATTAGACTATAAACATCTAGGGAAAACACTTAGTCATATAACCTAAGGGGGAACTGCCATATCTTTTATCTTACATCAATAACTGCTTCTTATAGTAGCTTACTAACGTGATACTTTCTAATTCTGATTTGAATAAATCTACACAACTTAAAATCGTTCCCTGAAATTCATTATTGGCTGCTCTTGATTCTCATTGCATACATCATATCTTCTAGTCATTTGTATGAGTTGTACGAAATCACATCTTTGGTAATAATAAATGTTTCTGACTCCTAGGAATTTTACCCTTAGGCTCTTTTCTGTCCAAAACTATAGTGACCAATGTTAGGGTCTGACATCTGAACTATCATCATCCAACTTGTGGCTCCATTTCCAATAATTAAATGAAGTTGTTTCATGAGGAAAAACACATGAATACACTACCATCTACAAACTTGTCCTTCAGAGTATACCATCATCAGATAAATCACTTCATGTACTGTCCGGTGAGTCTTCGGTCTTAATCCAGACCTAAAATATGTGAAGGTTTCTCTATAATCACTGTTACTTATATTTTGTTTGAGAACCCATATGCATCACTGTATACTCACAAGTCACCTAGAATTTTGATACACTGAAAATTGGATATTTGGTAAACATATAACTGAATATTGGCGTACTGAATAACCATATTGCTAACTGAAAGATTGTATAACCGGTAACTGAGGTAAACTGAAAACCATAAGACATGATAACTGCTTTTGTACTTTCTGATAAGGTTATGCTCTAATATGTACTACTATCCATTACATCACACTTTTAACATCCTCTCAAGTCTCATATTTACCAGCATGTACTCTATAATTATACCCCAATAGGCAATTATCCTCTCTAGGACCTTATATTTCTCTTGCGCGTCGCTTGGGAATCCAATACGTTTGGAATTCGATAGGAAGAGAAGGTTAACTTTTGCTATAAGCTTCATGGCACTATCTAGAGTAGAAAGAAGTGAGACAATCTTGGATTTCTTGGTAGGTTTATATGAGTGGCTGGCACACACATATAAAGGAAACTCCACTGGACACGACTTCATAGACTTCCTAGGACTCTTGAACGTAGTGCTCTAATACCAAGCTTTGTCACGCCCCGAACCTGGGCCTGGATGTAACACAGCACTTGGTACCTGACTACATGTGACCGAGCGAACCAACTGGTTGGCTGAATCAACATGTGATATCATAGCATATTGAATGCGAAAGATAAACTAACACATAGTGGTATACTGAAAATCTGAATGATGTAAATCAAAGTGCAAAAATACTAATACAATTCTAAAACATATTTGCAACCAACATAGCTTAACATGAAAAGCCTGAGACTCTGTCTAACTGTTACTCTAGTCTATGAAGCCTCTAATGAAGTACTGAAAACACTGACTGTCTGAAAATACCAAAAGCTATAGTAATGATAATGCCCCGAAAGAATTGGGGATCACTAATTAGCTGGTACGAGAATCCTAGTGCTCTGAATCATTAACCTGTAAATCATTACCTGCATCGTGAAATGCAGGCCCCGGCAAAAGGGATATTAGTACATTTGAATTGTACTGGTATGTAAAGCAACTGAAAAAAAGAATTAAAAATGCTGAAACTGAAACTAAGTTGATAACTGAGAATTGATAATTGATCACTGAAATGATAACTGATAAATGAAATGATAACTAATAATTGATAACTAAACTGATAGTTGGTAACTGATATATAACTGAAAACTGAAATGGTAACTAATAATTGAATTGAACAAAGGAAGTAAGGATATGAATACTCCCTCTTCTGAATGACGAACAACCTATTTATTTGAATAAATAAACTGCGGCCTCAGGCCCAATATATATATATGTGCACAACTGCGGCCTCGACCCAAGTATACGTATACATAATTACGACCTCAGGTCCAAAACGCATAAAGCATAAACTGCGGCCTAAGGCCCAAAGATGCATAAAGCATAAACTATGGTCTCAGGCCCAAGTATGCATAAATCATATAAACTACAGCCTCAGGCCCAAATACAGGTGTTCAACATTCAGGAACTGAGAAATAAACTGCAATATATGATAGCGAAATACTGAATTACATGATACTGGAATGCTGGATCACTCTGAATTACACAATACTGGAATACTGAATAGGACTAAACCGAGACATGTATTCTTGAACTGATTATGAACACTGATATTTCAACTGTTTATGGCATACTGAGTAATCTATACTAAGACTCGGGGGCATCAAACCCAAGTCTATGTGGAATACGCACTGAGCTCACAACGTTCAGAATGAAAGTGGTGAATGAGTTATGAATCTAGAGAATATAAGTTCTACAACTATTCAAGGAACTAGGCTTAACTATATTTCTGAGGCAATTGGTAACGTGGTAAAAGAAACGTAGTGTAGGGAGAATCATTAACATTCCTAAACATCGAGAGTTAGCCTCACATACCTTAACTTCTAACTCTTGAGCGTAATACAACACTCACCAACCCTTTCAACTTCAATCTATATCAATACAAGTCAAGGGGATTCCATATTAGCAATAATACTCATGTTTTGGTCACTTAGGTATTTTCTTAAACACTTGGTGGCATAAAGCTTCATAGTCCTTATTAATGGTGTCTCTACACCCAATAACCCATTCTCTCACTCCTAGATATATTCTAAAGTCTCAAATGGTTATAATCAATATCATTCTTTATCACCCATAAGGTAAACGACACCCTTAACCAATAATCAACAATCAACAACCCAAACTTATAACCGTTCATGCTTTTCTATCAAACCCATCAACTCATAACTCATGAACTAGAGTCTAAAATCATTAATGCAATGCTAGAATCAATTAGAGGGTGAAGACATTACCTTTTTGAAGTTTAATCCCCTTGAATTCGAGTTCGAGGGTTCCTTCTCTAGACAACAATGTCCCAATCGAATATCTGATGATATGGAGGATTTACCCATGTTAATAAGATGTTGGGAAATTGAAATTAACTCAGAATCACCATTAGAACTTACCTTGGGTGATAGAGGGACCTTTAAGGAGTTAGGTCTTTGAGAGCTTCCCTTTCTAGAGCAAGTTTTTATGTTTTGGGGCTGTGGGGGACAAAATAGGGCTAATAAAATGACTTCCCAAGTCAGCCACCGCATCCTAGTAGGCCTGAACATGGTACTGATCGTGGTAAATAGCTGGAGCACTGCCTCACGACCATGGTCGCAGTCAAACGTGGCCGAACACGGTGGTTACACACTGTTCTGTAAAACGGGCATAACATTTTGCACAGAGCTCCATTTGGGCTCCATAATATATCGTTGGAAAGTTATTTCAAAAGCATACAACTTTCATGCATTTAGTTTTCCCAAATTCCTTACAAGTTTTCACTAAACTTTGCTGGAAGATGGACCTTCTACAAACTTAGCCGATTTTGTCGAATCTTATGCTCCTCACTTTCCATCTTGATTTTGAAACAACTATTTTCACTCATAATCATCCCGATAGGACTTCATATGTCCAAAATATAATCTTTCTACTCCTTTAATTCATTCATACCTAATCCAAATGTGCGAGGTGTTATAGTAAGATATCAGACCCATTCCAAAAGCAGAGGGCTTCGATCAGAGCAGTGATGAAGTTAGTAAGGAGAATGTTAAAATAACAGTGGATGACATCAAAGATGAAATAGACTATTGAAAATCGACAGTTATTTGCTATGTGCTGATTCGATTCCACCTTTACATGTAATTGATGGATATTTTAGAATAATCTGGGGATCGTTGGGAATTGACAAGGTCGCGCAAATGAATAGAGGGGTCTTCCTTGTAAGATTTCATTCAGGGGAAAATAAAGTTAAAGCAGTAGAAGAGGGCATCTAGATATTCGATAAAAAGCCAGTGGCACTGTAATAGGTTACAAGTGCCTTGGGCATAAGTACTTTTCTTTATATTTTGATGATCTAACAAACTTACCATCCATGACCAGATAAGAAACTTGTTACACATTTACAAGACCTTGAGATCACAAAGTTCTAGGTTGGGATCCAGTGTGGGATATAACTCAATTCTTTAGAGTAGAAGGAACAGCTGAGGGAACAGGTCCCTACCAGTTCCCAAGGAGACTGTATAAAGTCAACTCTCCAGCAGGAAAGTTGCTGCATGCACACGCTACTGTACAGGAACAGTGCAGTAGTCGACTTTTTGTGGAAGGCTTTTTACCTACCTTGCTTACATATTGTAAGTGATGTCACACACGTATAAATATATTTAAGGAAGGTAAAAACAACTTACTTCATGAGAGAACCAGTTAAAGAACCTGAAGCATGCCTGGTACAATCATTCAAGTTAATCGACTCAAGATAATCTGGGCAGTGTGCCTTTAGATTCAGAAGAACCAGATTAGGGACCTGATCCCTTGGTGTTCCCCTGACAGAAGTATAAGTCAACTATAAAGCTGGAAAGCAACTGCAGAAAGTGACTGCCTACAACTGTACATGCGATAGTGTAGCAGACAATGTAGTAGTCACTTTCCATTGGGAAGAGACATGTACTAACCAAGAATTGACATCACCATTGTGAATTGACATCACCATGGTGATGTCTTTTGTAGTATAAACCTGGTGCAAGGCATAAGACATTTTTTTTGAACACTTGCAAAATCAAAAGAAGATATTCTCTCAAGTGCTTGCCACAACCTCTTTCAAGAACAAAGCTGCTGCAACCTCAAGGACTGGATCCAAGATTGAAGATATCTTAAGTCCTTAGGTTTGCTAAGTCTTTGTTATTTGTTCTTTATTTGTAACTCCTATCTTGCTTTCTTAGAAGCTGTATTTTAGGAAACCCAAAATCACAAACCATCTAAGTTTGTGTTGTAACTAGAGTTAGTCACAAGTTAAAGTCTTTGTAACTAGAGAGTGACAAAATGGCTTGTGGTAAGAGTATGACAAGTTAGTTACTTTAAATTCTTTGTAACTAGAGAGTGACAAAGTGGTTTGTGGTAAGAGTGTCACAAGTTAGTTAACTTGAAGTCTATGTAATAAAGTCATTAAAAAGTGGCTTGTAGTAAGAGTATGACAAGTTAGTTACTTTAGATCGTGGTTTTTGTCCCCTTGAGTGGGATTTTTCCACGTAAAAATCCTCTGTATTCTCTATTTACTGCTGAGCTACTGTGGGACCAATTAGAGAACCTGATTCCCTATACTGGTTGGTTTTACAGTCTGTTGCTTACATTGGGAACTTATAGAGAATTTGGTTCTCTATACAGTCTAGTGGACGCTTAGTTTCTAACAATTGGTATCAGAGCAGGTTATTTGTAAAAGGTTAACACCTAGAAAGGATATACATGGCTGCTCCACCAAATTTTGAGGAAGGACAATCAACGTACAGACCACCAAGATTCAACGACCAATACTATGGTTGGTGGAAAACAAGAATGCATGACTTTATTATGGCTGAGGACTCAGAGCTCTACGATGTAATCTGTGATGGACCTTTTGTTCCCATGAAAACTGTTGGTGAAGGAACAATTACAGTCCCAAAAACAAGAAAAAAGTACAACGATGCTGATAGAAAGGCTATTGAGAAGAATTTTAGGGCAAAGCAGATTCTTGTTTGTGGCATTAGACCAGATGAGTACAACTGCATCTCAGCTTGTCAGTCTGCTAAGGAGATTTGAGAAGCTCTTTAAACTGCCCATGAGGGAACTATACAGGTTAAGCAGTCAAAAATTGATATGCTTACTACTGAGTATGAGTTTTTTGAGATGAAGGAGGGTGAGTCTATTCAAGATATGCACACACGTTTCACCTCTATTATCAATAAGCTTCACTCCTTTGGTGAAGTCATCTCAAGAAATAAGATGGTCCGGAAAATACTCAGTGTTTTACCAGGTTCTTGGGAAAGTAAAGTGAATCTATCACTAAAGCCAAGAATTTGCAGAAGCTGACCATTGATGAACTCATTGGAAATCTCAAAACTTATGAGATGAAGAGAAGGAAGGATCTTGAAAGAAGAGAGCCTAAGAAGGAGAAGAACCTAGTTCTCAAGGCTGCCAACAAAAACTCAAGTAGTGATGAATCCGACATGGAGTATCTCACTTGAAGATTCCAAAAGATGATTCGAAAAAATGGTGGGATTCCAAAGAAAAGGAGTTCCGGCAAGAATTTCAAAGAAAATGATTGCTGACATAGGTGTGGAAAGTTTGGACACTTCATTAAAGACTGTCCTCTTCATAAGCAGGATTATTACAAAACCAACACTAAAAAGGCCACTAAAAGGAACCAGGTCCTTGACAAAAAGTTCAAAAGAAGAGATGTTGCTGATAACATGGTAAAGCAATCTCTGGTTGATTGGGAAAATTTCTCTAGTGAATCTGAAGGTGAAAATATGATGGTTGTTGATAATGGATCTTTAGAATATGAGTCGATCTTTGCACTCATGGCCAAATCTGATGATGATGAGGACAAGGTGGAAGATGAGGTAAGTTTTCTTGATATTCAAAGAAATTTGAAAACTTACTCTAAGAAAAAATTGATGTCCTTAGCAAATGTGTTGATTGATGCCTATCATAACCTCATTAATGAGAAAAATTCTTTAACAGAAGAAATTGGTGGCATTGAACAATAGAGGGATTATATGGTAGTTTCCATTGTAGACTTAGAGGAAACCGTTGAGAGTCTAAAGAAAGAAAAAGAGGTTTTAACTGAGAGTAATGCTAACATTGAGCATGAGAGAGATGACATATTTTGTGGTAGTTGTAAACTTAAAGGAAACAATTGGGGAACTTAAAATGAAAAGTAGGCCTGAGAATTCTCAAAAGGGAAAGGAAGTTATAAGTGAGGCACACATTAAGCTTGGAAGTGAGTTAAATTCAGTGAAGTCTAGTCTGTGTGCTGAGTTTGAGAAAAACAAACTTCAGGAAGAACTAGGAAGAGTGAAAAGTGATCTTGAAAAATCACTTAAGTGGACCTGGTCCTCTGATGCTATCATTGCCTTGTACACAAACAATAGGGGAAACAGGCAAGGAATCAGGTTCCAAAGGGAAAAGACTCCCTACAACCCTTATAGCAAGTACGTTACTGTACCTGACAATTGGCTTTGCACTCACTGTGGCAACACTGGGCACTTTAAAGAAAATTGTAAGGCCAGAATTCAGTCTCAACAGAAAAATAAAGTTTTTGCTGAAAAAGTAACTACTGCTTCGGAACCTGGTCCTTCACATAAAAACGTATAATGTCTGCTTGGACCAAAAGAGCCCTCATTTACCCCTTTCCTTATTACAAGGGACCCAAACTCGTTTGGGTTCCTAAGTCTAACTCCTGATTTTCTTGTGCAGGGAACAATGAAAGAGAGAAGCCTACAATGGTACATGGATAGCGGCTTCTCAAAGCATATGACTGGAAGTACAAATGATTTCCTTTCACTTAAGGCCCTGCAAGGAGAGAGTGTACCCTCTGGAAATAGCTAAAAGGGGTACACTCTAGGAGTAGGAAGGATTGGGAAGTCACTCACTCACTCACTCAATTGAGAACGTGTACTATGTGAATGGCCTGAAGTACAATCTCTTGAGTGTTTCTCAGATATGTGACAAGGATGCATAGTCACAAATCTTGTGATTGGTGAGGTGGTGCTTGTGGCTAAAAGATTGATGATGATGCTGAGTTATGGTGAAGATGACTGGGCACGTAAGCTTCAACTTATTGAACAAGTTGGTTATGAAGGACCTGGTTCATGGGTTGAAGCAGTCAACACTGCTTGCTACTTGATTAACAAGTGCATGATCATGTCCCTTCTCGAGAAGTCTCTTTATGAACTGCTCAATGGGAGAAAAGCTAAGTTGACTTACTCGAGAGCCTTTAGATGCAGAATGATTTGTTCTCAACAATGGTGGCAAAAGGGTCACATAATAAAGAAGATGAAGATGACGAATTCACAAATGCTCCTGGTGAAGCTATAGATATTGCAAATGGAAAGAGTGATTTGATGAGTCAAGTCAAGCAGAAGGATGAAAGAGATGTAGTAGAATCTCTATCAGGCACAGAGGAACCTGGTCCCTTTATCACCTCGACTTGAGCTGAACATAAGGTTGTTGATGCTGATTATGTTGAATATCTAGTAGACAGAAAAAGCACTTCTGGAATGGCATATTTTCTGGGGTCATACTTGACCTCATGGGGTACAAAGAAACTAACTATGTGGCTCTTTCTACTACTGAAGCTGAATATGTGGTTCTGCTTTTTGTTGTGCTCAACTATTACAAATCAAGCAACATCTTGAAGACTTTGGTGATCTCATAGGGTACAAAGAAACTAATTGTGTGGCTTTTTCTACTACTGAAGCTGAATACGTGGTTGTTGCTTCTTGTTGTGCTCAACTACTACAGATCAAGCAACATCTTGAAGACTTTGGTGTATTTACAGCTTGAACCTGGTACAACACAAGAGGACAAAGTTCATTGATGTGCAACATCACTTTTTGAGGGATAATGTATAAAAGGTTCCGATTTGTATGAAGTACTGGAAAATGGAGGACCAGGTAGCAGACATCTTTACCAAGGCGCTGAGCAGGGAACATTTTAAAAGAAATCGTCTGGAGTTAGGGGTTGATCAAGCTCAACTAAGGACCTGGTCCCTCGAAGATTGGCTATGTTAAGAAGGAAATGTACTATGCTAAAAAGTGTTTTTCGGTGACATCTAACTCAAATCTATACTGTTACAAGTATAGGCATATGGCAGTTTCAGGACAAAAATAAGTAAGAGTGACATTGCACTTCTAGGAGTCTATGCTCAAAATTTTTAAAAACCATCAAGGAACCTGGTTCTTGTGACTTAGGTTAGTAGTCTCTCCAATACTTATATGCATTTTTAAGCTGCTGAAGTGTCATGTCATTAATTTATTTTTGCCTTTCTCCTGCCTCTCCTCCTAACTTTTGAAGTTCAAAATATTAAACCTTCTCTGAACTGACCCGTTGCCCCCAAAAAGGCACTTCTCTATCTTACACCCAAATAAAATCGATCCTTTTCTTCAAAACCAAAATCAACCTTGTCTCAAAATAATCCTTCTTTCCAAATATGCCAGAAGTGAACCCAACTCTCTCACTTTCCAAAATCCTAACTCCATCAGAATCAAAACCCCAAGAATTCTTTGGTAGATCTTGATGGAAGTTTAACTAAAAGGGAACAGGGTAGATCTAATATTCTAGAGCGTGAGGCTGAAGTTGTTGCGGGATTTATGGTAGCCTTGAAAGATGAAAAAATTGGTAAATATAAGGACTGAATGAGGGACCTGATCCCTCAAGTCCTTCTCAAGAAGTCAATTTTAATGATTATCTTTTTCTTTTTGAGTTCTGTGTTTAAACGAACTTCCGATCCAGTAAAAAGAGATCATTGATGAAAAGTAGGCTGATCGATGATGAAGTGGTGTGACTTGCTGATGTGATTGTGAAAGAGAGAATTAAAAAAAATTGGGAAAAGAAAATTGACTGAGAAAGATGCTGCAGATGATAAGGGTAAACAGATTGAGAAGAAAAAGAGGGAGACATGACTGCTCAGGGATAGAAAGGGTAGTGTAAATGAGTAACTTGGTTCCTTACAGAAGCAAAAGGTTGAGCCATTAGGTTTGGAGAGGTAGAAGACTTTGAAGTCTCAACAAGTGCTGTAAGGCAAAGTGTTGACTCTGATATTGCTGAAAATTGGAGGAACTTCTTGACATTGTTGAGTTTCAAAAATAGAATCACCTCTTTGTTCCTCCAAATCCCAACGTTTATGAAGAAGAAGTAAAAATTTCTACGTTTTATGTGCTCCTCTGATGCTATATATGCATGGGACTAAGTCTGTTCTTGATGAGAAGAAGCTTAGGGAAATTCTTGGTGATCTGATTGATGGTTCATCCTACTCAGATAGGTTGAGAACCTGGTCCTCGTGGACCCTTGGCAGTATAGAATGCTAAGTTGAAGGGTGAGAATGAAAGTTTGAGGAAACAGGTGGAGGAATTGAGCAAGCAGATGATCATTCATTAAGGAGAGTGAATGAACGAATGAACAAGCTCATCAAGGCATTTAGCCCATTACTTTTCCTCCTTCCCAGTGATCCATGTCTTTCACTCCTTCCAAATTCCGTTGAATTCTTATCATCTTTTGATCCCTATATTTGATGACATTGGTACTTTAGTTGTTTAAATTGTCATATTATGTATTGTTGAAACTACTGTGCTTTTACTATAATTACTCTACTATGGGCAATCACTCTATTTTGTGCAATGACATTCACTTGTTGTTCTTGTTATTGTTTATGTTTTGTTGCCTAAGTGGCATAAGTTAATGTTGTTGAACTTCTTTTTGGTTGTGCTTCTTCTGTTATTCTTTTCGATGATACCAATATAGAGGTGTATTGAGAAACAGAATCAAATTGATATGTTGTGTTGTGCATGAAAGATAGCTCTGCTTCGCAGGGGGAACACTACTAATAATATGTTGATTATAGGTCTGATCCGCAGAGAAACATGTGAGGAATTTGGTTCTCAAGGAGAATATTAATTTTGGGTTTGTCATCATCAAAAAGGGGGAAATTGCTCTAAGTTACACTGTGCCATGTTTTGATGATGACAAACCTTCTCAACGAACTGGGTACGGACCAGATGTGATCAGTACATATAAGGAATCTGATTCTCATGGGGAATAATTTTGGGTTTGTCATTCATCAAAAAGGGGGAAATTGATAAGTTATGGTACTTTGAGTTTTGATGATTTGCCAAACAGTCTTGAGGAACCAGTTGTGATCAGCTCCTCAGGTTTGGTTCTCATGAGGAATATGGCTGATTCGTAGGGGGAACAATGTAGAGATCTTGTTCTCAGGGGGAATATCAATTCTAAGTTTGTCATCATTAAAAAGGGGGAAATTGATAAGTTATGGTACTTTGAGTTTTGGTGATTTTCCAAACAGTCTTAAGGAACCAGTTGTGATCATTTGGTTCTCATGAGGAATATGGCTGATTCGTAGGGGGAACAACGCGGAGATTTGGTTCTTATGGGGAATATCAATTCTAAGTTTATCATCATCAAAAATGGGAAAATTGATAGGTTACAAGTACCTTGGGCATAAGTACTTTACTTTATGTTTTGATGATCTAACAAACTTACCATCCAGAACCAGATAAGGAACCTATTACACATTTACAAGACCTTGAGATCACAAAGTACTAGGTTGGGATCCAGCGTGGCATATAACTCAACTCTTCAGAGTGGAAGGAACAGCTGAGGGAACAGGTCCCTACCAGTTCCCGAGGAGACTGTATGAAGTCAACTCTCCAGCAGGAAAGACGCTGCCTACACACGCTACTGTATAGGAACAGTGCGACAGTCAACTTTCTGTGGAAGGCTTTTTACCTACCTTGCTTACATAATTGTAAATGATGTCACACACATATAAATATAATCAAGGAAGGTAAAACAACTTACTTCATGAGAGAACCAGTTAAAGGACCTAAAGAATGCCTGGTACAATCAATCAAGTTAATCGACTCAAGATAATCTGGGCAGTGTGCCTTTAGATTCACAAGAACCAGATTAGGGACCTGATCCCTTGGTGTTTCCCTGACAGAAGTATAAGTCGAACATACAGTTGGAAAGCAACTGCAGAAAGTGACTGCCTGTAACTGTACACGCGACAGTGCAGTAGTCACTTCCCATTGGGAAGAGGCATGTACTAACCAAGAATTGACATCACCATTGTGAATTGACATCACCATGGTGATGTCTTTTGTAGTATAAACCTGGTGCAAGGCACAATACATTTTGTTTTGAACACTTGTAAAATCAAAAGAAGATATTCTCTCAAGTGCTTGCCACAACCTCTCTCAAGAACAAAGCTGTTGTAACTTCAAGGACCGGATCCAAGATTAAAGATATCTTAAGTCCTTAGGTTTGTTGAGTCTTTGTTATTTGTTCTTCATTTGTAACTCCTATCTTGCTTTCTTAGAAGTTGTGTGTTAGCAAACCCAAAATCACAAACCTTCTAAGTTTGTGTTGTGACTAGAGTTAGTCATAAGTTAAAGTCTTTGTAACTAGAGAGTGACAAAGTGGCTTGTGGTAAGAGTATCACAAGTTAGTTAAGTTAAAGTCTTTGTAACTAGAGAGTGACAAAGTGTCTTGTGGTAAGAGTATCACAAGTTAGTTAAGTTGAAGTCTTTGTAATAGATTCAGTACAAAGTAGTTTATAATAGTGAGATTACAAGTTAGTGAAGTTAAAAGCCTACAAGTGTAGGTCGTGGTTTTTGTCCCCATTGAGTGGGATTTTTCCACGTAAAAATCCTCTGTGTTTTTTATTTACTGCCGAGCTACTGTGGGACCAATTAGAGAACCTGATTCCCTATACTGGTTGGTTTTACAGTCTGTTGCTTACATTGGGAATTTATAGAGAATGTGGTTCTCCATACAATCTGGTGGAAACTTAGTTTCTAACATAGTAAAACCTTGAGAACCTGATATTGATGTTAGCAAAGAGCAAGTGGATAACATCCCTATGTGGATCCAGCTAAGGGGACTGGATATCAAGTATTGGGGAAAAGCTGCATTGACAAAATCATTGGAATGGTAGGCAAATCTCTCAAAGCGGATAGGGCAACAACAAACAAAGAGAGACTAGCATTTACAAGAGTCTTAGTGGAAATTTCATTGAACCATAAGTATCCTACTTCTATTCTGTTTGAAAATGAATGGGGGAAAATCAGAGAGCAAGATGTAGAGTATGAATGGAAGCCTATGTTGTGCCCAAAGTGCAAAAACTTTGGACATGAACTACATGAGTGCAGAAAATAGGAGAAGGAAGAAATAACAAAGAAAGAAAAGAATATAGAAAGGGTGCAACAAATAAAGAATATGGTCAAGCAACCAGCTCCCCAAGGGCAGCAAAAGAAGAATGTAGACATGGGGAGTAACCCACAAGAAGAAAGGATAATCAAGGTCAATAAAGCTAGAAAGGGACCAAGTAATGGAGACATTATTAGAAACAAGGAAATTACTACAAAAAACACATTTGAAACACTGGGGCAACATAATGAGAATGATATAGAAGGAATCAAACCTAGCTCCTCAACCCTTTAGAAGACCTAGGGGTTACAGGTCCAAGACTTGGTAGGGGTGGGGCAAGCCCCCTCCTAATGGTTAGGATTGGTTTCTAGAATGTAATGGGTCTAAATATGTTGGATAAATAGAGGGAAGTCAATCTGTTTATATATAATGGCAGGGTAGGCCAGTTTGGACTCATAGAGACTAAGATTAAGAGAGCTAAAACATACAAAGCTACTCTTAATCATTGTAATGGGTGGTTATTTACAACAAAAATGGCACAATATAATGGTGGTAGGATCTGGATGGTGTGGAAACCAACTATGTATGATGTGCGTATAGTTAAAATAACTAATAAGCTCATATACAATATAGTCAAACACATAAGGACTAGCAAGAAATATTTCCTCATAGTAGTACATGCTTACAATGACATGGCTCAGAGAAAGAGATTGTGGAGGGACTATAAGACTTATCTGGTCAAATACAAGGCCCATGGGCAATCATGGGTGATTTTAATAGTGTCTTAAATAGAGAGAAACGAGTACGAAGCACTATTATAATGGCTGAAACAAAGGACTTCAGGCAATGTATGGACTCATGTGGACTTCAAGAACTGAAATCCACTTGGGACTTTTATACATGAAATAATAAACAAAATGGTCTTGATAGGGTTATGAGTAGGATTGATAGGGTAGTGATAAACACATACTGGGTGGTTGATCTACCAACTTCTAAAGTCAACTATATGAGTGAAGGATTGTATGATCACTGCCCTGCAATGGTGCACTGGGAGAATGGCAACACTAATAGCACCAGGCCATTCAAGTATTTCAATATGTGGAGAAGAACTCCAGATTTTCAGAACAACTTCAAAAGAAGTTGGGAAGCAAGAATGGAGGGGAAACATAACAAGCTGAAAAGGGTCCTAAAGCAGTTAAACAGGTCTTCCTTTCATGAAGTAGTTCTCAAGGCAGAGTAGGCTAAGGAGAAACTCTTGGATTGCCAGAAACAGATCCAACTTGATCCGCTGAATACAACATTGATTGGTGAAGAGAGTGAATTAGCTAAGACATATCACAGGCTGAAACAAGCAAGTGAGTTATTTCTTAGACAGAAGACAAAGATACAATGGTTAACTCAGGGTGATCAAAACACAAAAGTATTTCATAGTTTTATGAAAGCAAGAAGGAATGAAAATAGAATATTCTTCATAAATGAAGCTGGGGTCCAATCATTAACTAACAATGAAAAATTTGCTCATACATTTGTAGACTTCTACACAAAGCTATTGGGGACGACCATAGAAAGTGGAGCACATGTTTGTAGTAATCTAGTGAGAGTAGGCTCAATTGTGAATGAGGAGCAACGTGCTATGCTTGAAGCTGACTTCACAAATGCAGATATTAAACAAACATTATGGGGAATTGATGGAGAGAAAGCACTAGGGCTAGATAGATATGGAAGAAATTTTCTTAGAGATTGTTGGGGCATAGTAAGGAAGGACCTATCAGATGGAGTATTAGAATTCTTTGTTATTGGAAAGATGCTGAGGGCACTCAACAACACAGTGATAATAATCATCCCAGAAACAAAACACACAGATACAGTAGGTGACTATCTTCCTATTGCATGATGCAACACAATATACAAAATCATCGCAAAATGTTATGCCACAGACTCAAGCAAAATTTGCGAACCATAATCTAGGAGAACCAATGGTACGACCCGACCAGTTATTTTGAGCTCTAGCGCATCGTTCGGTAGTTTGAGGCCTCGAGTAACTTCACTTTATATTTTATGACTTGACGTTGGTCAAAATTGAATTTCGGGAAGCTCGAATTTATTTCGGAACAAAAAATCTCAATTCGGAAGCTTTAAGTTGAGAGAGTTGACTAAGGTTTGACTTTTGAGCAAACAACTTCGGAGTTAAATTTTTATGATTTCACTAGCTTCGTATGGCGATTTCGGACTTCGGTGTATCTCCGGATTTGGACTTGGAAATCCGTAGGACAATTCAGTGCATTTTGGCGAAAAGTTGGAAAGTTGAAGTTTTGAAATATTCATAAATTTGACCGGAAGTTGACTTGATTGATATTGAGCTCAAATTTTGATTCCGGAAATTGGAACAGGTCCACTATGTCATTTATGACTTGTGTGCAAAATTTAAAGTTATTCCGGATTGATTTGATACGCTTCGGCGCAGATTATAGAATTTGGAAATTTTATAACTCATAATTCGATTCGAGGTGCGATTCATAGTTTCGGCATTGTTTGATGTAATTTGAGGCCTTGACTAAGTTTGTATCATATTTTAGAACTTGTTGGTATGATTTGACGGAGTCCTGAAGGGCTTGGGTATATTTTGGATCATTGGTTGAGAGACTCGTAAAGTTAAGAAATTTAGAGTTTGACCATGATTAATATCGGGTCAAGACGACCTCTTTTCAGTGTTTTAAGTGCTCGAGCTAGTCAATAGCGTATTTTCTGATTGAAATTCATATATGTTTTGTGTCCTGGAGGTTTCGGATGAGTTTCGGGGTGATTTCGGATCATTTCGAAGAAGTTTGGGTTTGCTGGTTTCTGGTGAGGCACTGTTCATTCGCAATTGTGAACACTGTTCATTGGAGTTTACTGTTCATTCTCAAATGAAATATTTTTGTCCGCAAATGCAAACCTGGGCAGAAGACTTAAGGATCGAAACTTGGTCATTTTTCCATTTTCGTTTTAGATTTTGGAGCTCCGTTTCAGGGCGATTTTGAGGATTTCTTCACGACTTTTACTTGGATAAGTGTTCTATATCCTAAAGTAAATATATTTCATGATTACATGGTTATATTAATCAATTATTAATGAATCAATTGGAAGAAAAATGAGATTTTTGACAAAATCTTTCAAAAACGAAAAATGAAGATTTGGAGGTCGATTCATTATTGGAATTTGATAAAATTGATATGGTTGAACTCATATCGAAATGGGTATTCGGATTTCGTAAATTTTTATTGGATTCTGATAAGTTATGGTACTTTGAGTTTTGATGATTTGCCAAACAGTCTTGAGGAACCAGTTGTGATCAGCTCCTCAGGTTTGGTTCTCATGAGGAATATGGCTGATTCGTAGGGGGAACAATGTAGAGATCTTGTTCTCAGGGGGAATATCAATTCTAAGTTTGTCATCATTAAAAAGGGGGAAATTGATAAGTTATGGTACTTTGAGTTTTGGTGATTTGCCAAACAGTCTTAAGGAACCAGTTGTGATCATTTGGTTCTCATGAGGAATATGGCTGATTCGTAGGGGGAACAACGCGGAGATTTGGTTCTTATGGGGAATATCAATTCTAAGTTTATCATCATCAAAAATGGGAAAATTGATAGGTTACAAGTACCTTGGGCATAAGTACTTTACTTTATGTTTTGATGATCTAACAAACTTACCATCTAGAACCAGATAAGGAACCTATTACACATTTACAAGACCTTGAGATCACAAAGTACTAGGTTGGGATCCAGCGTGGCATATAACTCAACTCTTCAGAGTGGAAGGAACAGCTGAGGGAACAGGTCCCTACCAGTTCCCGAGGAGACTGTATGAAGTCAACTCTCCAGCAGGAAAGTCGCTGCCTACACACGCTACTGTATAGGAACAGTGCGACAGTCAACTTTCTGTGGAAGGATTTTTACCTACCTTGCTTACATAATTGCAAATGATGTCACACACATATAAATATAATCAAGGAAGGTAAAACAACTTACTTCATGAGAGAACCAGTTAAAGGACCTAAAGAATGTCTCGTACAATCATTCAAGTTAATCGACTCAAGATAATCTGGGCAGTGTGCCTTTAGATTCACAAGAACCAGATTAGGGACCTGATCCCTTGGTGTTTCCCTGACAGAAGTATAAGTCGAACATACAATTGGAAAGCAACTGCAGAAAGTGACTGCCTGTAACTGTACACGCGACAATGCAGTAGTCACTTCCCATTGGGAAGAGGCATGTACTAACTAAGAATTGACATCACCATTGTGAATTGACATCACATGGTGATGTCTTTTGTAGTATAAACCTGGTGCAAGGCACAATACATTTTGTTTTGAACACTTGTAAAATCAAAAGAAGATATTCTCTCAAGTGCTTGCCACAACCTCTCTCAAGAACAAAGCTGTTGTAACTTCAAGGACCGGATCCAAGATTAAAGATATCTTAAATCCTTAGGTTTGTTGAGTCTTTGTTATTTGTTCTTCATTTGTAACTCCTATCTTGCTTTCTTAGAAGTTGTGTTTTAGGAAACTCAAAATCACAAACCTTCTAAGTTTGTGTTGTGACTAGAGTTAGTCATAAGTTAAAGTCTTTGTAACTAGAGAGTGACAAAGTGGCTTGTGGTAAGAGTATCACAAGTTAGTTAAGTTAAAGTCTTTGTAACTAGAGAGTGACAAAGTGTCTTGTGGTAAGAGTATCACAAGTTAGTTAAGTTGAAGTCTTTGTAATAGATTCAGTACAAAGTGGCTTATAATAGTGAGATTACAAGTTAGTGAAGTTAAAAGCCTACAAGTGTAGGTCGTGGTTTTTGTCCCCATTGAGTGGGATTTTTCCACGTAAAAATCCTCTGTGTTCTTTATTTACTGCCGAGCTACTGTGGGACCAATTAGAGAACCTGATTCCCTATACTGGTTGGTTTTACAGTCTGTTGCTTACATTGGGAATTTATAGAGAATCTGGTTCTCTATACAATCTGGTGGACGATTAGTTTCTAACATAGTAAAACCTTGAGAACCTGATATTGATGTTAGCAAAGAGCAAGTGGATAACATCCCTATGTGGATCCAGCTAAGGGGACTGGATATCAAGTATTGGGGAAAAGCTGCATTGACAAAATCATTGGAATGGTAGGCAAATCTCTCAAAGCGGATAGGGCAACAACAAACAAAGAGAGACTAGCATTTACAAGAGTCTTAGTGGAAATTTCATTGAACCATAAGTATCCTACTTCTATTCTGTTTGAAAATGAATGGGGGAAAATCAGAGAGCAAGATGTAGAGTATGAATGGAAGCCTATGTTGTGCCCAAAGTGCAAAAACTTTGGACATGAACTACATGAGTGCAGAAAATAGGAGAAGGAAGAAATAACAAAGAAAGAAAAGAATATAGAAAGGGTGCAACAAATAAAGAATATGGTCAAGCAACCAGCTCCCCAAGGGCAGCAAAAGAAGAATGTAGACATGGGGAGTAACCCACAAGAAGAAAGGATAATCAAGGTCAATAAAGCTAGAAAGGGACCAAGTAATGGAGACATTATTAGAAACAAGGAAATTACTACAAAAAACACATTTGAAACACTGGGGCAACATAATGAGAATGATATAGAAGGAATCAAACCTAGCTCCTCAACCCTTTAGAAGACCTAGGGGTTACAGGTCCAAGACTTGGTAGGGGTGGGGCAAGCCCCCTCCTAATGGTTAGGATTGGTTTCTAGAATGTAATGGGTCTAAATATGTTGGATAAATAGAGGGAAGTCAATCTGTTTATATATAATGGCAGGGTAGGCCAGTTTGGACTCATGGAGACTAAGATTAAGAGAGCTAAAACATACAAAGCTACTCTTAATCATTGTAATGGGTGGTTATTTACAACAAAAATGGCACAATATAATGGTGGTAGGATCTGGATGGTGTGGAAACCAACTATGTATGATGTGCGTATAGTTAAAATAACTAATAAGCTCATATACAATATAGTCAAACACATAAGGACTAGCAAGAAATATTTCCTCATAGTAGTACATGCTTACAATGACATGGCTCAGAGAAAGAGATTGTGGAGGGACTATAAGACTTATCTGGTCAAATACAAGGCCCATGGGCAATCATGGGTGATTTTAATAGTGTCTTAAATAGAGAGAAACGAGTACGAAGCCCTATTATAATGGCTGAAACAAAGGACTTCAGGCAATGTATGGACTCATGTGGACTTCAAGAACTGAAATCCACTTGGGACTTTTATACATGAAATAATAAACAAAATGGTCTTGATAGGGTTATGAGTAGGATTGATAGGGTAGTGATAAACACATACTGGGTGGTTGATCTACCAACTTCTAAAGTCAACTATATGAGTGAAGGATTGTATGATCACTGCCCTGCAATGGTGCACTGGGAGAATGGCAACACTAATAGCACCAGGCCATTCAAGTATTTCAATATGTGGAGAAGAACTCCAGATTTTCAGAACAACTTCAAAAGAAGTTGGGAAGCAAGAATGGAGGGGAAACATAACAAGCTGAAAAGGGTCCTAAAGCAGTTAAACAGGTCTTCCTTTCATGAAGTAGTTCTCAAGGCAGAGTAGGCTAAGGAGAAACTCTTGGATTGCCAGAAACAGATCCAACTTGATCCGCTGAATACAACATTGATTGGTGAAGAGAGTGAATTAGCTAAGACATATCACAGGCTGAAACAAGCAAGTGAGTTATTTCTTAGACAGAAGACAAAGATACAATGGTTAACTCAGGGTGATCAAAACACAAAAGTATTTCATAGTTTTATGAAAGCAAGAAGGAATGAAAATAGAATATTCTTCATAAATGAAGCTGGGGTCCAATCATTAACTAACAATGAAAAATTTGCTCATACATTTGTAGACTTCTACACAAAGCTATTGGGGACGACCAGAGAAAGTGGAGCACATGTTTGTAGTAATCTAGTGAGAGTAGGCTCAATTGTGAATGAGGAGCAACGTGCTATGCTTGAAGCTGACTTCACAAATGCAGCTATTAAACAAGCATTATGGGGAATTGATGGAGAGAAAGCACTAGGGCTAGATAGATATGGAAGAAATTTTCTTAGAGATTGTTGGGGCATAGTAAGGAAGGACCTATCAGGTGGAGTATTAGAATTCTTTGTTATTGGAAAGATGCTGAGGGCACTCAACAACACAGTGATAATAATCATCCCAGAAACAAAACACACAGATACAGTAGGTTACTATCTTCCTATTGCATGCTGCAACACAATATATAAAATCATCGCAAAATGTTATGCCACAGACTCAAGCAAAATTTGCGAACCATAATCTCGGAGAACCAATGTTACGACCCGACCGGTTATTTTGAGCTCTAGCGCATCGTTCGGTAGTTTGAGGCCTCGAGTAACTTCACTTTATATTTTATGACTTGACGTTGGTCGAAATTGAATTTCGGGAAGCTCGAATTTATTTCGGAACGAAAAATCTCAATTCGGAAGCTTTAAGTTGAGAGAGTTGACTAAGGTTTGACTTTTGAGCAAACAACTTCGGAGTTAAATTTTTATGATTTCACTAGCTTCGTATGGCAATTTCGGACTTAGGTGTATCTCCGGATTTGGACTTGGAAATCCGTAGGACAATTCAGTGCATTTTGGCGAAAAGTTGGAAAGTTGAAGTTTTGAAATATTCATAAATTTGACCGGAAGTTGACTTGATTGATATTGAGCTCAAATTTTGATTCCGGAAATTGGAACAGGTCCACTATGTTATTTATGACTTGTGTGCAAAATTTAAAGTTATTCCGGATTGATTTGATACGCTTCGGCGCAGATTATAGAATTTGGAAATTTTATAACTCATAATTCGATTCGAGGTGCGATTCATAGTTTCGGCATTGTTTGATGTAATTTGAGGCCTTGACTAAGTTTGTATCATATTTTAGAACTTGTTGGTATGATTTGACGGAGTCCCGAAGGGCTTGGGTATATTTTGGATCATTGGTTGAGAGACTCGTAAAGTTAAGAAATTTAGAGTTTGACCATGATTAATATCGGGTCAAGACGACCTATTTTCAGTGTTTTAAGTGCTCGAGCTAGTCAATAGCATATTTTCTGATTGAAATTCATATATGTTTTGTGTCCGGGAGGTTTCGGATGAGTTTCGGGGTGATTTCGGATCATTTCGAAGAAGTTTGGGTTTGCTGGTTTCTGGTGAGGCACTGTTCATTCGCAATTGTGAACACTGTTCATTGGAGTTTACTGTTCATTCTCAAATGAAATATTTTTGTCCGCAAATGCAAACCTGGGCAGAAGACTTAAGGATCGAAACTTGGTCATTTTTCCATTTTCGTTTTAGATTTTGGAGCTCCGTTTCAGGGCGATTTTGAGGATTTCTTCACTAATTTTACTTGGATAAGTGTTCTATATCCTAAAGTAAATATATTTCATGATTACATAGTTATATTAATCAATTATTAATGAATCAATTGGAAGAAAAATGAGATTTTTGACAAAATCTTTCAAAAACGAAAAATGAAGATTTGGAGGTCGATTCATTATTGGAATTTGATAAAATTGATATGGTTGAACTCGTATCGGAATGGGTATTCGGATAAATTTTTATTGGATTCCGATATGCGGGCCCTAGATTGACTTTCGGGTTGACTCTTTAAAGTAAAATTCAAAGTCGATGTTTTATTATTCGGAATTATTTCCGATAAATTTTAATGATGTTATGTAACTAATTTGGATAGATTTGAGCCGTGCGGAGGTCATTTCACGCAAGAATGCTATTTTGGAATATTGGCCTAACTTCGTTAAGGTAAGTCTCCTATCTAACCTTGTGCGGGGGGAAACTACCCCAAGGTGATATGATTGTTATGTGCTGCTAGTTGTGTGTGCTACTTTCGCACGAGGCGACGAGAGTCCGTACGTAGTTAAAGCATGTTTATTTCTGGGTAGACTTAGGACTTTATCATGTAATACTTGAATTAATTAAACTTATTCTGGTGGCTTAATCAATCGAATTTATAAATTGAAATTGATTTAGAAATACATGTATATATATTAGGTCGAGCCTTATCACCTTGAGTTGTTGGCAAGTTATTTGAGAAACGGTAAAGGTTACATTCACTTTATACTCATGTATTGTATTGTAGGCACGTGTCTCATAATGCGATTAGTTTCTTCCTTTCTTGTGGAGCAGGCTGAACGCCTCAGCAGTATAATTGATGCATCTATGGTTCGGTACACGTTGACTTACGTACTCATGCTGAACTTCTGCACTAAATGTGCAAGGTCTGATAGGTTCATTTGGTGATCATCCTGGCACGTAGGCGCAGCTGTTGAGGAGACTTTATGTGAGCTGCATTCTAGGTTACGCATCGCAGTCCACAGGGTCCCTATCGTACTATTCACCTTGTCCTGTCTTCTTTACATTTCAGACAAATATTTTATTATTATTGTACTCTTTAGTAAATTCTCATGCACTTGTGACACCGGGTTTTGGAATATCGAACATCTTCAACGCAAATATGAATATGGAATATTTGGAAGACCTCTGCAAGTTAACTAGTTACAGAAAAGGGAAGCTCCCATTCAGGTAGCTTGGAGTCCCTATCACATCTAGAAAGATACCAGCTATGGATTATGAAATATTGTTGGACAAATCTATATATTATTAAAAGGAGAGGAAAAAGCCATCTCCTTAAGCCAAGTGGCAGCCTAGAAAAAAGCCACTTGGCATAATTAGTTATTTAGTTAATAATTAGTTATTGGTTATTGTTTTTGAATTTAAATATCTATAAAAAATGAAAATAAGAAAAAAAATCAACAATTTAAATTGGGGAGTAGTTTCTTCCTAATATATATATATATATATATATATATATATATATATATATATATATATTAATTCACTCATAGATTTTCTTCTAAATTACCTAGAAATATGGAGGTAAAAAATTAATTAAAAACTATAATTGGAAAAAATAAAAATATATAAAAACGTAAATTGAGATAACCTATGACTATTTATACTTTGAAGTAAGTTAAAATATCTATATATTATTAAAAGGAGAGGAAAAAGCCCTCTCCTTAAGCCAAGTGGCAGCCTAGAAAAAAGCCACTTGGCATAATTAGTTATTTAGTTAATAATTAGTTATTGGTAAATGTTTTTGAATTTAAATATCTATAAAAAATGAAAATAAGAAAAAAAAATTAACAATTTAAATTGGGGAGTAGTTTCTTCCTAATATATATATATATATTCACTCATAGATTTTATATATATATATATATTCACTCATAGATTTTCTTCTAAATTACCTAGAAATATGGAGGTAAAAAATTAATTAAAAAACTATAATTGGAAAAAATAAAAAATATATAAAAACGTAAATTGAGATAACCTATGACTATTTATACTTTGAAGTAAGTTAAAATATAAAATAAAACTAAAATTTACTTATGCTATTAAAGATTTATTGACTTCAAAAATTAAAATATTAAAGCAGTAAAATAAGATCTTACATAAAGTATACAATTATTTATAAGATAAGAAAAAACTTAAATATTTGTATCTTCTATATATATTATATTAAAAGGATGGTAGTGAGGCATGACATTAAGCCAAGAGGCATATTCAGAAAATGTCACTTAACATTTTTAAGACATAATCTAAATAGATTTTTAGACAAATTTAATAAGGATTAAAACAAATTAGATTTGATCAAATTTAATTTATGATAGAAATCAATTAAAATTGACTCACATTCTTATAGTAAATAAATTTTGATAGCTTTCCAAATATAATTATTCACTAACCACTTGATCTGTTTTCTTTTCTTTCATTTCATAATTTTATTATTTTTAGAAATAGTACATAGAGAAATAAAATGATAATGAAAACATTATCATCAGATATAATGTGTTCAAACAAATAAGAAATTAACTTTTATGATTAATACTAAAATAAGAGTGGTAGAAATAGATACTAAATTAAACAAGCTAATGAAAGCCACATAACAATGTAATAATATTATTTATTGAACAATAGAATAGCAAAAATAAGGAATAAATAGAGAGAAATTAATCAAATCTTTCATCATAAAGAAAATGATAAAACTTAATTAAATTTGAGAAGATAAAGTTGTTATTTATCTATTATGATAAGAAATATCATATTGTGGATAATACAATGCAACTTATGTCTAACAGATAAAATAAGAACTTAAAAATATTTAAAATAAATTAGAAAAATAGCATGAGAATATTTATTCTAAGAATTGGTTTAGAAAATAAAATAAAGTGAAATAAAATAATTAAAAATACTATTGATAAATTTAAATAACTTAAGAATTCAAGAAATATTTTAAAAATAAAATAGATATTTATTTTAAGATTAAAAAATTTCTGGATTATCTATATTATATTAAAGGATAGTAATGGTTAATAATACTAAATAAAGTGGCACCAAAAATTAAAGTCTTTCTAGACTTCCTAATATATATATATATATTAATTCACTCATAGATTTTCTTCTAAATTACCTAGAAATATGGAGGTAAAAAATTAATTAAAAAATTATAATTGAGAAAAATAAAAAATATATAAAAACGTAAATTGAGATAACCTATGACTATTTATATTTGAAGTAAGTTAAAATATAAAATAAAACTAAAATTTACTTATGCTATTAAAGATTTATTGACTTCAAAAATTAAAATATTCAAGCAGTAAAATAAGATCTTACATAAAGTATACAATTATTTATAAGATAAGAAAAAACTTAAATATTTGTATCTTCTATATATATTATATTAAAAGGAAGGTAGTGAGGCATGACATTAAGCCAAGGGGCATATTCAGAAAATGTCACTTAACATTTTTAAGACATAATCTGAATAGATTTTTAGACAAATTTAATAAGGATTAAAACAAATTAGATTTGATTAAATTTAATTTATGATAGAAATCAATTAAAATTGACTCACATTCTTATAGTAAATAAATTTTGATAGCTTTCCAAATATAATTATTCACTAACCACTTGATCTGTTTTCTTTTCTTTCATTTCATAATTTTATTATTTTTAGAAATAGTACATAGAGAAATAAAATGATAATGAAAACATTATCATCAGATATAATGTGTTCGAACAAATAAGAAATTAACTTTTATGATTAATACTAAAATAAGAGTGGTAGAAATAGATACTAAATTAAACAAGCTAATGAAAGCCACATAACAATGTAATAATATTATTTATTGAACAATAGAATAGCAAAAATAAGGAATAAATAGAGAGAAATTAATCAAATCTTTCATCATAAAGATAAAACTTATTTAAATTTGAGAAGAGAAAGTTGTTATTTATCTATTATGATAAGAAATATCATATTGTGGATAATACCACGCAACTTACGTCTAACAGATAAAATAAGAACTTAAAAATATTTAACATAAATTAGAAATAGCGTGAGAATATTTATGCTAAGAATTGGTTTAGAAAATAAAATAAAGTGAAATAAAATAATTAAAAATACTATTGATAAATTTAAATAACTTAAGAATTCAAGAAATATTTTAAAAATAAAATAGATATTTATTTTAAGATTAAAAAATTTCTGGATTATCTATATTATATTAAAGGATAGTAATGGATAATAATACTAAATAAAGTGTCACCAAAAATTAAAGTCTTGCTAGATATAGAATTAAAATTTAAAAATATAAAATAAATATCTAATATAAGTAATTCTATTAACTAAAATTAAAAGTCAAATTTTGTATGTTGAAACTAATTAAAAGAGAATTTTTTTCTATTGTATGTAATACAAAAATAAATATAAGAAAACTTAATAGATTTGGAATATAATAATCAAAGAACTTATATATTAATATTTTATACTAATCAAAGTTATAACTTAAAGTCAAATATGATATTATTTTGATTACGGGTAAAATACTAATTAAAAATTTCTTAATAAGGAAGAGAATAGACAAGAGGGGTTGTTCTGATGGTAAGCAACCTCCACTTCCAACCAAGAGGTTGTGAGTTCGAGTCTACCCAAGAGCAAGGTGGGAAGTTCTTGGAGGGAAGGATGCCGAGGGTCTATTTGGAAACAGCCTCTCTACCCCAGGGTAGGGGTAAGGTCTGCGTACACACTACCCTCCCCAGACCCCACTAAGTGGGATTATACTGGGTTGTTGTCCTTGTGTTAATAAGGAAGAGAATATATAAAGAAAAAAATAGATACAATGTGAGAATATTTATACTTTAAATTAATTTAAAATAAAATAAAGTAAATAATTGAATTATTTTCAAAAATATTATTGATAGATTTAAATAGTAAAATAGATTTGAGTAAGAGGATAAAAGCGTAAAATATATTAAATTTCAAGAATAAAAAATATATTATAATTATTAAAAGGATAATAAGCAAAATATAAAGTCAATTAGTAAGCCGAAAAAATCACATGAAAGTATAATAATATTAAATAATAAATAATATCATAATTATAAGCAAAGAACAAAAAAATTGTGTAAAATTTAAAAGAATAAGACTTATTAAAGCTTGAGATAAAAAATAAACTAATACTGAAAATTTTATTAAAATAATATAATTTAATATGTTCAAACGAGACAAATCACCACATGACATAGTTAGTAATTTTTAATATTGATAACGAAACGAAATTCAAGTACTAAAATTAACCTATTGGATTATATAAATATAGAAAAAGAAAACAGGTTATCCACTATGAGTTGCGAAATGGTTTCATGTCTTGCTTCTTAATTAATATCTAATGATTATCAATAAATTTTATCTGGAAGGTTTATATTTTAAAGTTATTTATACATAATTCAAATAATCAAAATCACAACCCGACATGATTTGTGTCCGCGCATCGCGCGGGTACTAATACTAGTTGATACTAAAGTGAGAGGATAGGGATCGAGAACATTATCCTACGCTGGTAGAGTGCAATTGATAAATTCAGTGCTCAAGCAAACACGTGTACTGGGCGTATATCTTCCTACTACCTCGAGCAATCCTTAAAAGAATAACTACTATATGTAAAAATTATCTCTGGGATGGGAAGGTTGACATAAGGGAAGGCGGACACAAGGGAAGGGGGACACAACTGGAGTGCCACTAATGGCTTGGGACCTTATCTGCAGATCAAAAAGGGAAAGAGGCCTTGGTGTGACAGACTGTGTGAGCTGGAATGATGCAGCCATTGGCAAGTATGTTTGAAATACTGCTAAGAAAGCAGATAATATATGGATGAAGTGGATCAATCATCTCTATATAAGAGAAGAACCTTGGTGGCAATATGTAGCACCTCAGGACAACAACTGGTATTGGAAGAAGATTTGTCACATTAGAGACAAATATGTGAATAACAACTGGCTTACCCAAGGTGGGAAATACTCGATCAAAAGTGGGTATGAATGGTTAAGAGGAAGTCAAGCACCATGGCAACATCGAGTTTGGGTCTGGAATAACTAAAACATACCTAAACATAACTTTATTTCCCGGCTAACTATGCATGGACGGTTGAAAACAAAGGATAGGCTTGCACGAATAGGAGTTAGTCAAGACAGCCTGTGTGTGATATATGGCCAAGCCACAAAAACTATATCTCATTTGCTTTTTGAATGCCAGTTCTCTAAAACATGCGTCAAAGAAATATTACAATGGTTGAAGATAGGGATTCAAAGCATGGAGCTAGAAGGGATTTGGTAATGGTAAGCAATATATATGTAAATAAGTCTTTATAGTGTTAGTCTCTATAGTAGTTGTTCTTCTGTTTTGTCCCTTGTTTGATGTACTCCTTTTTGTAGAATAAAATTTTTCTTTCACCCAAAAAAAAAATTGTATCGAAGGAACTCCATATTTTTCTGGTGTTTTGTGCTCCTTCTTAGTTACTTACTTTACTAAACCACAGTTACTTTACTAAAAAGATTATAACAATTAGTGAGTTATAATAGTTTGGCATACCACTTATAAACTAGAAGGGGCTGAATAGTATATGAATATATTTTCGACCTATTAAAATTTTTCTTACTAAAACTCCCATTTGTTCAATGCTAGTACTAGAATCAGGTTCTTGCTTTTGGTTCTGTGAACTCTTATAACACGTAAGTGTTGAACGTAAAAGTGACAAGAGTTTTTACGTCGAAAAACTCCTTGGCCGATGGAGTAAAAACCACGGCCCAACTTTGAGATCTCTCTCAACGAACTTTACAAAATAATGAGCAATTTCTACTTATAAATTTTTTTTGTAACTAAGAGACTAATCTATAACCACTTAACTGCTAAGAGACTAATTCTTAAATTAAAGAGATTGTAACTACTACTTTTAAGCTAAACTGTTAGCCCAAAGATAAAATATATCTAGAAAAACTTTACAAAAGTGATCCGGCTAAATTTACCTCTATTATTAATAAATTTTTTAAAATTACCATTGTTATAACTTGTAAAGCTCCATAAAGTTGACAACTCAATAAGTATACTTCAGAATTACTATCTCAAGCTAAAAAATAGTTTGTCCACTATAATTTGGCCTGGCTATGAATTTGATATGGTGCCAAAGTTGGACTGACTACTAATATTTTTTAACAGATTTACTTATAGCATATTTGGCCAAGCTGCACAAATCAATTTATTTTGAGAAGGTTTTTTTTTTCAAAATTACTTTTGGTAAGAAGCAATTTGTGTTTGGCTAATTTATTTGAAAAACAATTCTAAGCAGCAATTAGTTTTGGCCAAGCTTTTAAAAACTGCTTCTAAGTGTATTTTTCTTAAAAGTACTTTTGGAGAGAAACTACTCTTTTATGCTTCTCTAAAGCTTCTCCTCTTACTCAATATCACTTTTTTCCTCTAAAAGCTTGGCCAAATACTTCAAATTTAGAAAAATCACTTTTTTGCTTGGAAAAACTTGGCCAACGTACTATTAGAAAGGTGACGGCAAAGTTAGTCTGTATGTACAGGAAAGGAGATGGTGTAGCAATTCGTCACCCTGAATTTGGTGAAGGATAGTACGTAGTTTAGATTATCCAATTTTAATGAGATAATTGTATTCATAGTCATTGAACTTTTGTATTTATTACCCAAAAATCACTTTTCTTTTTTTGGTTACGTAAAAATCATTCAACTTTGTATTCATTACACAAAAATCACTTTTCTTTCTTTTGTTACACAAAAATTATTTTACTTTACTCTAGTTACCACAAAAGTCACATTTTTGCTTAAAAGTCTATTATGCCCTTGATATTATATAAACATTCATATTTATGAACCTTCTATATTATATACTATATAATATATTTTTAACTATATATTTTATTTATAGATAAAATAATTTAATATTATTTTATTTATTATTTTTTATAATATATTCATATATTTAATTTTTTCTTAACGTTAATTTTCAAGATATATTAGTAGCGTTATAAAACAATTTTTTTCAGCAATTTTTTTTTGAATTTAATTGACCGACCAAAGTTGGTCTGTAATTATCGACCAACTTTGGTCAATATGCCCTTCCGACCTTCAAAATACCGACCACACGTTAATGGTCGCGTTTTGGACGGTTATTGGTCATTACTGACCAATTTGGACGGGTTTTCCCGAATTTCTAGTAATATAATTTCCCAAATAACCAATTACCCTAGTAAATATCCAAGAAAATATCCCAGCTAAATTCACATGTAGTACCTAGGGATTTTCCTTCAGAGTAACATATGATTTTTTTCCTCATTTTCTTGTTTGTTTGCCTGCGAATTTTCTCACAAAAATATACTTGACGATTTATTTCTCTACTAATATATATAAAAGTTACTGACAAATTTAATAACGCTACTAATATATTTTGAAAATTAACGTTAAAAAAAATTAAATATACGAATATATTTTAAACATAATAAATAAAATAATATTAAGTTATTTTATTTATAATAAAATACATAGTTAAAAATATATTATATAGTATATAATATAGAAGGTTCATAAATATGAATGTTTATATAATATCAACGGCACAATAGACTTTTCAAGTAAAAATGTGACTTTTGTGATAACTAGATCAAAGTAAAATGATTTTTGTGTAACAAAAGAAAGAAAAGTGACTTTTGTGTAATGAACACAAAGTTGAATGATTTTTACGTAACAAAAAAAAATGACTTTTGGATAGCAGACCATGGATAGCAGATACAAAAGTTCAATGACCATGATAAAATTAACTCAATTTTAACTTTTACGTGGTTGTACTAAAATGGAAGAACGAAAACTGCGGGTAACTACTGCTACAATGTAATTCGAAACTCGCACTTGTCCGAAGAACTTGTCCACTTAATCAATCACCAAAACTGGATGAAGTATAATCAATGTTGAAAATTACGATTAAACTTAGCGTCATAGACTACATCTAGAATAAAATTAAAGATGGCATTTGGTAACATCTTTCGAGAGGGAAGATGAATCTCTAGAGCATTCACTGTGTAAAATTGATATCGGATTGAAAGGACGACAAGGTACCGTTTGAATAGTTATTGCAGAAAGTTAAAAGAGACAATGTTCTAGACTTCATTTTAGTTTCATCTCAAAACTCTTGTTTTCAGAATATTGATATTACTCTTTCCTTTATAATGATGAGCTCAAAAGCTCTATTCGTTTATAAGTTCTGTTTTACTGTTTCTAAAATCTTGCACCAGATATCAAATAGAAAAAAATGAAAACATAACATTCCTAATTAGAAATGAACAAGACAAAACAAACACAAATGAACATAATACCATAGTAATTTTAATGCACGAGATGAACATAAATCACTTAGGGGTCGTTTGGTTGGAATAGGGCTTATGCCGGTATAAGTTATGTTGGGATAAGTTATGCTGGAATTAGTTATGCTGGGATTGTTGTTTATTCACTGTTTGGTATGTTGTATTAAGAATGACAATTGTATAATTTATAAGAAGAAGGTATAAGTTATACCGATGCTAATTACCCTACCCTCTATAAGGTATAAGTTATCCCGGTATTAAAATTAACATAGGGATAACTTATACCTAGTTTGCTAACCAAACAGAGTATTAAGGTGATATTAAATTTTTATATCACCCATATACCTTCTTATACCTCATACCAAACGACCCCTTAAACAATGACATAAACAACATGTTATTCTTACCAACAGTACATACAAAATAATAGTTTCTACGAATCACATTCTAATTAAGTATTTCTCCTCACCCCTGCATCTTCCAGCAAGTAAATGCAATCAACAACTCAGGCGTATAGCTAAAAATGTCATTGTTTTACCCATAAAACGGTACAGTTAAATTTATTATGTGGTTTATAGACAAACAAAGTGGTTTATAGACAAACAAACTGATTTGAACCACAAATAATAAAGAGATAATATCAAAATCGATATTTGACGATTGAAATTGAAGAAGATAACAGGTCTGGCTCCAAACCCAGTGTCTCCGAGAGCACAAATGGAAATAACGACGAAGTGAAAGAAAGCTATTAATTCGGAGCAAAATAATAAAATATAGCCTTTTTGTATAGAATGTTTCATGTCCTTACAATGACTATTGAACTTGCTATTTACAGCTCTACCTAGGGGAACAAGATCTTAGTATCAAGATCCTCTTAAATAATAATAAAAATGTCATTGATGGACATGTAATAGTAGGTCTTGAATGCAAATATTCTTTGCAACGGTCGCTCATTTAATGTTAGTGTATATTCCCTCATTGAATGTTATCCGATGGTAGACCTTTGAACTTCTACCGTGGACTATGTTCCCCTCCGAGTCTGCCCAGTACCGGCCACACTCGTTGTATCGGTTGTTTCCAAACCCGTCATTTTCCTATCTTCGATTTCATGTATCATGTTACCATTTGAATATATGTTATCAACCAATTTTACCCTATACAAATAGTCCCCTTACTTTTCAGTGACATAATTTAGTGTTACTGGGAAGTAGGTGAAGATTTCTTTCTTGGCGAAAAAGTTCTTGAACAGTTTCTGACACTTAAAAGGACTCACGTCTTTTTGCATTTAATACCCGAACATGTATTGCCCCACGATTCAGTAAATATTTTTATCAGTTTTCGAGGTAATTATGACCATGATTTTTGCCATCTATTACTTATATGCTTTCATAAGCCTTTCTTCCTCTCTGCATCTGCTTAGAAACTTTTTCATCTTCTTCAACTTTCTCAGCAAGAACTTTCCTTTTACAAACCTCATGCCATCATGTCTTCACACATTGCTTCTACCGGTAACACCAGTCTCTTCTTTGGTAGAGGCCCGAATAAAAATAAAAATAAGGAGGTTAACGTTGAGTCTAATCCTCCCACTGTTAGCACCATCATACCTCTTCAACTCAGCACTACGAACGACCTTCAAGTGAAGGATCCTTCTGCATCTTTTTGGACTTGGCCAATTATTAGGTATCCCTACTCCATTCACCCTTCTAATATCCCAACTGTAAAGGAGGAGTGCAACTGTCCAAATATTGAAATCCCCGCCCCAGATATGGTAGAGCAAGTTACCTACTCCAATGAGGGGTTTACGTATGCTTATACGTATCCTTCACCTTGGGTCCATTCTCTTTGGGGTCGAGTGAAGAGCTCAACCCAATAATTTTGGAGTTCTGCTACCGGTATCAAGTCTGCTTAGCACCAATATGTCTATCTATATGGCGGACAGTAGCATGCCTTCTCCAGTTGTGCACAGAGACCGGGGAATCCCTAACTCTTGCGAACATAATGAAACTTTACACTCTTAAGGTTTTTCATAGGGGGAGGGGTAATAAACCTCAATAAGCATGGTCACCCTACTCTTTTCACCAGCATAGACGATGATAACGATCGTGGATGGATGGAACGATTCGTCATCATTGCTACCAGAGACATCATCCCAACCACAACTTTAACTTTTCCCAAGTCGTGGAACTGCTTTCGTAAGTTTTTGGTCATTTACCTCCTTTCTCCTTGAAAAGATCATTTTTGGTTTTGTTGATTTTCTATTTTCTACATTTCAGCTACCCGATGGGATCCATCACGTGTTCAAGTCCTGGACCAATGGGTTCAAAATATTCTGGACATCACAACTACAGAATCCCGACGGTGGTAGGAGATATCCCCCAGATAAGGGTGGAAGGCCAAAAACCATGGTAAGCCTAAACCTTCCTTTCTTTTATCCTTGTACAAATTATCACATGAAATTTCATGAATAAATTGCTAACTCCATTTTTGCTTATATAGGGCTTCCGATGGGCTCTTTTATCTGCTCCGATCTTGATGCCTTAGATGACCTCGAGGAACCTATGAGGCTATTGGAAATTTCCCTGGCCCAAAATAGAGCTTGTGGATCTGTCCGAGCCTCCGATGAGGGTGCCTCCTCTCAGAGTCCCAAGCTCGAGAGCAAGAAACCAAAGAGAAGACTCTCTTCCTCGGTTGGGACTCAAGAGAAGAGGGCAGAGAAAGCACCATCTAAGCCGGCCATAGTGGTCCTCGTGATGAAGGGGGAGCCAATGATAAAGAGGCTCCCCTTCAAAGGAAAAAAGAACCTTCATCGCCTCAACTAGATGCTCAGCCGAGAGAGCTTCAAAACCCGATGTCAGATGCGGTTGAGGCAATTTAGGGTGAAATGGGCTTGGTTGAGAATGTTGATTCTCACTTCCCGGTCCCTATTGTTGTCTCCGGTCCAGGGAGTTCGGACCCCAAGCCTCTTCTGCCCCCCAACCACTAAGCAAATAACATACAACACTCCCTTCGTAATAGTTGTTTCTTCTCCTTCAACACCGATGGCTTCACATCTATCGATGTCGGCCGCTTCTTCACCACTAGCACCAACTATCTCTCCTTCACCGACATCAGCTTATCAAGAAAATGGGTGTTTCTCCTCTTTGGTATCCTGACCATGGAATCTTGGGGCACGATTATTCAGCATCTTCCCCAAATCCTTACGGGAGGAGAAGTGCCACTCTTTCGATATAGAAAGAGTGTCATCTTTTATCCAAGCCTATGGAGCTTGCGAATTATCTGAAGCTACATGCTTTGGAGAAATATTGGAAATCCCTTTCTGGGGAGTGCCTGATAAACAACAACATGCGTAGTGCAGGACAGGTATCCTTCCAGTTTCCCTCTATCTCTTTTTTGATATGTATAAACTGCAGTGTTAGATTTAGTTCTAGTATCTTCTTACTAGGCCAATCTCTTTATTTCTAAGGGCCTGCAAAGTTTGATCCTTGATAAGTAAGGGCTTGCTTCCGAGCGGGATAAACTTTTGACTGAGAGAAACTAGCATGCTCCATGTCTTCTGGTGTTGGAAGCAAAAAGTTGCAAAGATGGATGAGTTTGAGGCTCGGTTGCAGCAGAGCGAACAAGATAGAATAACCCACAACTAAGAAGTTGCTCAATTACATGAAAAGCTTCAAGAGGCTAAAGCTAACTGGGCTGAACTTTACGATGCTGCCATCGCCGCTGTCAAGCACGAGTCTGCCTTGGAAGAGAAAATCAATACCTTGAAGGCCACTTTATGCTCCAAAACCAAGGAGAACAATGCTTCCGAGGAGAAAAGGGCCCGAATGGAAGAGAGGCTTAAGAGGGCCGTGGACAAAAACGACTTCACTCAACCACAAATATTGAGCTCGACGCCCGCCTCTATGCCATGAAGTCCGAAAAGGAAGAGCTCCAGACCAAAATTGATAAACTTCAAGCCAAACTCTAAGATCAAGAGGATTCCCTCGTCTTCGAGAAGACCTATGCCATATATCATATGACAGGGAAGACCTTGGAGGAGGCCAAAGTGGGCATCACCAACATAGATGTGTATTGCCCAAGCTGGAGTTATCTACTCGTGCCAATCTTCTTGCTCGGCCCACTACGACTGGCTCCTCGAGTACTTGTTCCGAGTACTCAGGAACTGAAGGGGGGATTGAAGAAGATGAAAGCCCTGAACCGGTAGTAGACCCGCCTTCCTCCATCGGAGGAAATGCAGATCCCTCTCTCTCTTTGAGTTCTGGCAGCAATGATGTATAATTTCCTTTTCGGTTCTTTCTACTTTTTTTAATCTTGTAATTATACCAAGACTTTCATCGAGTTTGGCACTTGACAAATAAAGAATTTTTTGCTTAAGTGTTGTGCAAAAATATTCCTTTTATGTTTAGTAAATTAAAGCTTCAGGTATACTTTTTCATCTGATAGCCTTTGATTCTGGGCATAAACTCTTCCGGAATCTACCATTTGCTAGGAGAGTTTCATAAGAGAGGCCCTTATGTTTACAGTGCTCTTGAAGAGGACGTCTTCTGTTCATTTCGGCACAAGCATTTGAAATTTTTGTTAACTTTCAAACGATAAAATTAACTCGTCATTTGGAGAAGAAATAGGATAAAAACAAAAGGACTTTGTTTTATTCCCTCTATTTTTAAAAGTAGTAGGCATTCGTTTGTGTAAATAAATAAAGTTGCCAATACACATGGGTAACTTGTACAACTTATTTCTATGGGGGTTGGTCATGCATTCCCCGGTCCTGATAAAATATTGATCCTGGTTCTCGCAATCCCCGATTTTTGTAGCACACTTGGTGCCCTATAAGATATTATCCCCCCCAATGTTCTAATGTGAAGCATGCGAATTCGAACACTGGAAGTTTTATACCCGGATTGCTGCTTCACCAGTGGAAACAACTTGTGAACGGTTAAATAATTCTTTTTATTAATGGAAGGCAAAGCTTGCCATCGAACCAAATATTATTTAACCATCCACATAGCAGTTTACTACTAATGTGAAAATTTTAGTTCCTTGACATTTAAATTTCTTGCCTTTGCCGACGACGCTCCCTTCATAGTATGCTTTTCGTCGCTACCACATTAAAAACCTTGCAAGAAAAACCCGATTGGAACAAAATTTGGTCGAAGGAAAAAAGAGTGCATCACATACTTTAAGTATTAGTAGGATGTATCAACAATAATACCTTTTGAGATGAGTCACGTTCCAATTTTTAGGTAACTTGACACCATCTTGAATTTTCCAACTCATACGATCCTTCATCGATGATAGCTGAAACCCGGTAAGGACCTTCCTATGTCGTCCCAGCTTCCCGGCATTGACTTCCGAGTGCTCTGAGTCACCTTTCTCAAAAACAAGCCTCCTACCTTGAAGTAATGGAGATTGGCCCTACGATTATAATATTTCTCCATCATTTGCTTTTGACCCACCATGCTCGTGTACGCCAAGTCCTTGTGTACATCGAGCAAGTCCAGCTTTACTAGCAACACTTCATTCTTTGCTTCTCCGTTTGTTTGGGAAAATCTTAAAATCGGCTCCCCCACTTCCACTAGTATCAGAGCTTCCGTGCCATACACGAGAGAGAAAGGTGTTTCTCCCGTGCTTGACTTTGCCGTTATCTAATATGCCCATAGCACTCCCTGTAGCTCATCGGGCCATTTGCCCTTAACATCTTCTAAATTCGTTTTTAGGTTCTGACTAATTACCTTGTTGGTTGATTCCGCCTATCCGTTAGCACTTGGATGGTACAGTGAAGATGTAATTCTCTTGATTTTCAATCTTTCCATAATTTTGTGACATTTGAGCCTATGAATTGTGGCCCGTTGTTGTAACCAATTTCCTTCGGTATTTCGAATAGTCAAATTATGTGGTCCCATATGAAGTCGACCACTTCGTGCTCACCGATCTTTTGGTAAGGACCTGCTTCAACTCATTTAGTGAAGTAATCAGTCAAAACTAAAAGAAACCTTACCTTTACGTGGCCTGGTGGCAAAGGACTAATTATGTTCATTCCCTACTTCATGAATAGCCATGTGGACAACACCGAATGTTAAAGTTCTGTTGGTTGGTGCATCAACAGTGCATGTCGTTGACATTCGTCACATTTTTGAATGAATGCCATTGCGTCTTGCTCTATCCGCGACCAGTAATAACCTGTTCTGTCCTGATCAACTTTAGAACCAACAAATCTGCACTAGAGTGATTCCCGTAAACTCTTTCGTGGACTTCCCTCATTACATAATCCGCCTCCGGAGCCCCCAGACCAAGCTAATGGTCCTTGGTATGATCTTCTGTATAACTGCCCATCTACGAGGTAGTAGCGAGCCGCTTTGGGCTGTAGTGCTTGGGACGCCTTCGAATCTTCGGGTAATTCACCAAGACAAAGATACTCGACGAACTTGTTCCTCCAATTCCAGACCAAGTTGGTTGAATTGACTTCGCAGTAACCGTCCACATCCAATACCGAATGTAGAATTTAGATGACAGTACCAGAGTGAAATCCTTTCATCTTCGTGGATGACCACAAATTAGCCAATGCATCTGCCTCCATATTTTCTTCCCTTAGAACATTGATAATCGACCATTCTCTGAATCGTGTGAGCAACGCTTGAACCTTGTTCAAATATTACTGCATACGTTCCTTTGTGTCGAAAATCCCATATACTTGGTTTACTACTAGTTGGGAGTCACATTTTACTTCGATGAACTAGAAGCCTAGTCCTTGGGCTAGTTCAAGTCCTGCAACCGAAGCCTCATACTCGGCTTCACTGTTAGTTAACAAAACTATTTTAATGGCCTGCCTCAGGGTTTCCCCCGAGGGTGTTATTAGAACTACCCCGAGACCGAACCCCTTTATATTGGAAGCTTCATCTGTAAACAAGGTCCAAACTCCTGATGTCATTTCCGACACCAGTACTGCTTCCTTATCAGCTAAGGGCATTAACCCGGGACTAAAATTGGCCACAAAATTGGCCAAAACTTGCGACTTGATTGCAGTCCTAGGTTTATACTCAATGTCGAATTCACCAATTTTGATTGCCCATTTAGCCAAATGGCCCGACAATTCATGTTTATAAAGGACATTCCTCAAAGGAAAGACTTTGACAATGGCTATCGGGTGGCATTGAAAATAAGGTCTGAGATTTTTAGAGGTGACTACGAGAGCTAAGGCTAGCTTCTTGAGGTGCGGTTAAAGAGTCTTCGCTTTAGACAATATTTTATTAACGTAATAAATAGGAAATTGCGTACTTTCTTCTTCTCTGACCAAATCTACAACTTACTGCTACTTTTGAGACAACTAGATATATTAACAACTGCTCGCCTTCCCCTGATTTTTACAGTAGCGGGGGGCTGGACATGTACCTTTTTAGATCTTTCAGTGCTCGTTGGAATTCTGGAGTCCATATGAAATTGTTCTTCTTTTTCAAAAGTGAAAAAAATGATGGTACTTTTCTAAGGATCTTAAGATGCATCTGCTTAGAGCCACCAACCTTTCGGTCAGCCTCTATACTTCCTTCACACTTCTCAATTGGTTCAAAATGTCCTCGATATCTTTGATTTTATCAAAATTTACCTCGATACCTCTTTGCGAGACCAGGAACCCTAAAAACTTACCGGAACCAACCCCGAACGTGCATTTCTCCATGTTGAGTTTCATGTTAAGCTTCCTTAAGACATCAAAGGTTTCTTGAGAATGTTTCAAGTGATCCCCTTTAAATACTTAACTAACATGTCATCAATTTATACCTCCATAATTTTGCCTATTTGATTCTCAAACATTTTATTAACGAGCCTCTGATAAGTGGCTCCGGTGTTCTTAAGCCTGAAAGGCATCACATTATAGCAATATATGTTGAAGTTCATTATGAAAAAATGATGGGCTTAAGGTATTTTAAGTTATGTTTTAATGTTCTAACAAACTTTTTGTATGGAACCAGATAAAAGACCAAGAACGATACTAAGGGCATAAAGTCAAAGGGAACGTGTGGTCTCATGTTATTCAATCTGGTTCTCTGAACTCTAACTCCTCGTTTTCAGTGCTAAGTTTGTCATCATCAAAAGAGGGAAATTGATAGGTTTTCAATATCTTTGCCTTGTGTTTTGATGGTCTAACAAACGTAATGGCGAGAACCAGATAGGGAACCTGGCTCACTTGGATTACACTGCATCTAACGGATTCCAGCCAAATGTAAACTTGCTACAGCTTCAGGAGGTAGGAACCCAGACAAGAACCTGATACTCTGGTGGGTTCCTCACGGTAGTAAAAAGTCAATTGGACACAGCTGGAAACGAAGATTCTGCCGCACTGCACTATTTCCAGCGCCCACTCATTCTCTGATCAACTAAAGTAAATTATTCAAGTTACTCAACTCAAGATAATCTGGGTAGTGTGCACAAGTACCAGACGCACAGTTTCTAACAAAGAAGTTTTTTTCTGATCCTCCAGGTTCACCTTGATTTAATTTTACCCGGAGTAAATATCAAATAAACTCATTAGCTTGTGTTCGTCCACAACATTAATTATTTGATCAATGTTAGGTAGCAGGAATGAGTCTTTAGGGCGCACCTTATTTAAATCCTTATAGTCTACGCACATCCTAAACTTATTTTTTTCCGATACAACAACTACATTGGCTAACCATTCCAGATATTTACCTCCCGGATCAAACAAATATTTTAGTAATCGGGTTACCTCTTCTTTAACAAACATGTTTCTGATTTTTGCTATCGGGCATTTGTTTGCCTCACCGATGGGAACTTTGGATCCAGGCTCAGCTTGTGAATGGCTACCTCTAATGGGATGCCTGTCATATCCGAGTGCGACCATGTAAAGCATTCTGCATTAACTTTAAGAAAATTTATAAATTCTAACCTGAGCTCGGGATTTAATTCTGTCCCCGGGTGAAACTTTCTTTCCAAAAATTCTTCTAACCCGACCACTTGCTCAAGCTCTTCCGTGGTTGACTTGGTCACATCGGTCTCCTCTAGGACCTTAAAATATCTTGGCACCTGATGGTATTTCAATGATTCCTTGACTTTATCATCTTCATTCGGAAAGGGAGAAGGTATAAGTTCTTATAGTTGCTATTTGTCGGACTTTTTCCGTTACTACTGGAAACAATTACCACATTCATCTCCCTCGCTACCGGTTGATATCCTCTTATTTGCTTGATCCCTTCCGGCGTCAACAATTTCAATAATGGGTGATATGCTGAGGTTATGACCTTCATCTCGTGTATCCATGGCCTTCCGAGGATAACATTGTAACCCATATCACCATCTACCACTTAGAATAGAGTGGTCTTGTCACTCCTTCGGCATGCGTGGGCAACAAAATCTCTCCCGGAGTGGTCACACTAGTCAAGTTGAAGCCAACTACGAGTTTTGTTGCCGAAATGATGCTTCTGTCAACTTTGCTTACTCCAACACTCTCATTTAAATGATGTTGGTTGAGCTTTCTGGGTCAATCAAAACATGCTTAATTTTGAAATCTAAAATATTAAGAGAGATTACTAAAACATCATTGGGTAGTAGAAGAGGTCCGCCATCATCCTCATCCGTGATATCATTTTCTACTACTTCTGAGAGCCTCTTGTTGTGAGTCATCGATATCTTCGTTTTCTTAGTTGCTGAGAAGGTAGCACTATTGGCTTAGTTTCCTCCTAAGATCATGTTGATAGTCATTTGAAGTGACCCTTCTACTACCTTCGAAGACTCCACATCATCCGGGCTTCTTCTATTGTTATTCTTGGCTCGATCACTTAGGAATTCCCTAAGATATGTCCATTCTTCAACAATGTCGCCACCTCTTCACGAAGATGTCAGCAGTCCCCAGTTCTATGGCCATGAGTCTCATGGTATTCACACCATAAAACTGGGACCCCTCTGGCTAGGGTGTGATCGAATTGGCTTTGGGAACCGTGCTTCTTTGATATTTTGCATTGTCGATACCAACTCTACCAAATAGATGTTAAAGTTGTAATCTGACAACATGGGGTATGTAGAGTTTAGAGCCCCTGTCATCTCCTTCTCTTGTAAAGAACTGATATTACGACCCCGATCGGCCCTTCTGTCGAAGCAAACCTATATGATGATTGAAACATTCTACTGGTATGCACATTGGCCTTCTCATACGGTAGAAAGCAACCTCTAGAGGACCGCCAGTCTGCATCAAAGTTGCTCTTGAATTTGTCCTTTATTTTGTTTTGAATTTGCCCCTTAGTCAATATTGAAGACCCAAGTTGATCGTCTTTTATCCTTATTTTTTACTCATACCGGTTATGGACATTTGCTCATATGGTTTCCTGAAACTCGAGTAGGCTATCCTTCAGCTTTGGGGGGGGGGTGCATCGGAACTCAATGGATCTAAACCTTTTATGAATGCCTTCGCTACCTACTCATCTGGAACCACCGGTAGCACCATCCTTTCTTTTTGGAACCGGATCACAAATTCCTGCAACAGTTCGGATTTACCTTGTGCAATCTTAAATGTGTCCGCCTTTCTGTCCTGAACCTTCCTTGCTCCAGCATTGGCCTTAATGAATGAGTCTGCAAGTATCTCAAAAGAATCAATTGAATAATCGGATAAGAGAGAATACTATTGCAGGGCCCCCTTCGTAAGGGTTTCACCTAACTTCTTCAACAAGATTGACTAGATCTCATGTTGAGCCAAATTGCTCCCTTTCACAACCACGGTGTAGGTCATGATGTGCTCTTGTGGATCCAAAGTCCCATTGTATTTTGGTATGTCTGGAATCTTGAACCTCTTCGGAATTCAATATGGTGCTATGCTCGACTTAAATGGCAATTGCGTGTATTTTTTCAAATATGGCCTTTTAGTACCATGGTTTACCTAGAATTTGATCCATCCGAGCATGAAACTCCTTCGCATTTTGATCCATTCATGCGTTAATTTCTCTCATAAACCTCATTAGTTCATTCTTGAAGGGATCATCCCCGTTGTTATTCCCGGATCCAATACTGGTCCCTCCGTCCGAATCGACTTCACCCCTTGGGGTATTGTTATCGACCCACTAAGCCATTTGATTTGCAGTAACACTGGGAGTAACCGGGCCCCTTCTGTTTGCGTTATTGAAGGCACCTGACAATGCTTGTTTTACCTCTGTCATCACCTGATCCTGCCTTGAGAGGCGATTCATGATTGCTTTCTGCTGCTCCCTCAGGAGTTTGACCGTTTCTATGATGTGTTCCTCCTCTGCGTCATCAGGAGTTGGCTCCTTCACATGTCGAGGATACTGAGTATCTCGTACCGAGATCATGTCATCCCTTTCATTGCGAGTCTCACTGATTGAGTCATCATATTGGGAGAATTCTTTGCGTTCCTCAATGTTGTATGTGATGTTGACATCATTAGCTGTCTTATTTGGTTTTTACTAAGGAAATAATTAAAACTAGTTAGTAATAAACGAATGAATGTTGGCATATTTAGTTTTTACTAAGGAAAGAATCAAAATTAGTTAGTAATAAACGAATGAATCAAAGCAATTGTGCAATTGTCTATGCCCCACTGTGGGTGCCAAACTGTTTACCCACAAAACGGTACAGTTAAATTTGTTACGTGGTTTATAGACAATCGATTTGATTTGATCCAAAAATTATAAAGAGATAATATTAAAATTTATATTTAACGATTGAAATTGAAGAAGATAACAAGCCTAACTTCGAACCCAACGTCTCCAAAAGCAAAACTGGAAGTAACGACGAAGTGAAAGAAAGTTGTTAATTTCATAGTAAAATATAGCCTTTTTGTATAGAATATTTCAAGTCCTTACAATGGCTGCTGAACCTGCTATTTATAGCTCTACCTAGGGGAACAAGATCCTAGAATCAAACTCTTCTTAAATGATAATAAAAATGTCATTGATGAACATATAAGGGCAGGCCTTGAATGCAAATATTCTCTGCAGCGGCGCTCATTTATTGTTAGTGAATATTCCCTCATTGAATGCTATCCTATGGCAGACTTTTGAACTTCTACCGTGGACTATGTTCCCCATGGAGTCTGCTTGGTACCGGCCACACTCGTTGTATCGGCTGTTTTCTGACTCGTCCTTTGCTTATGTTCGGTTCTACCTGTCATGTTACCATTTGACCATTTGTTATCAACTGATTTTACTCCATACAGTCACACCCTTGGTCCACCATCATGGGTTTCCATATGATATAGATAGAAAAAATATCCAAAGGTCCAGAGGTAAAGCTGATATTTCTTGAGTTCAATTGGTAGACAGTAGACTTAATTAGGTCTAGGTGCATAATGTATTTAATTTATATTCCATCCAGATACAATCCACCCCTAGAAGTACTGCGCTCCAACATATGCCAAAAAAAATAAAATCATATAAAATATATCATGAACTTATAATATTTATAATTTAGATTAATTTATTATTATAATTTAAATTAAAGATATAATATCATAGAATTTTTCTTATCGAATATATTGCAATTAAAATAAGAAGATAGTTATAATTTTGTTAAAGTAATATAACCTAATGTGCTCGAACAATTTAGATCATAATGTGATATGATTATTATTTTTTGTTATTGTAGACGTATCGCACGGGTTTTAATATTAGTGTCCAAAAAATTATGTGCTGAGTTTTCCGTATGGTTGTTGGATTATGTCTGGTTGGATAAAATATTTGAGGAACCGGTAAGCTAATATTGATAAATTAACGCGGTAGAGGAGAGTTCGGTAACTACTTGTGAAAATGATGCTCAGGTGCCGTTTAAACTTTAAAACAAGTGGATATATGGAAAACAAATTTATTTGTATACACTAATACTAATAGTAATAATAATATTTACATTAACCATCTGGTCATCTTATTATTTTGAATTTGAAGGTCAAATGTTAATTCTGGCAGCGTCCGAGATACATTTCATATAAAGTTTGCTACATTTGTCATTTGCTTTACATCTTGTACAAATCCCGTAGTCATCTTTGGGGAAATGCAAATCATTAAATCCTTAGACTTGAGACAAAATATAATCATAATTAATATGGCTGGAGAAATTAATTTCGTTTTTAGCTTTTATTCTTAAAATTGTTATTTTTTCATTGGTCAAAGATTAAAATACCACATCAAAATATCTCAAATGCAAATTTTATTAAAACATTTTCTACTGAAAGTAGAGCAATTATCGTGATGGCAGAGTTGGTAGCTTATTCTATTAGAAAACCAAATATTTCGAGCCTCTTTGGCCAAGCTATTGGGAGGTTAAAAGTAAGTTTTTTTCCTGAAAAAGTTCTTTTTAAAAATATTTAAGCTATTTGGCCAAAAGTACCAGCAACAAAAACAGTTTTTCTGTTTTTGGGAAGAATCAGAAATTCTAACTTATTTCAAAAAGCAAAAAATTAATTTATTCAAGACAAAACTATCCTCACAATAAATTTATATTTTTCAAATTATCCCTTACTAATTTAAGCTTTTTTTTTTTTTTTTTTGTTTCTAGTTTCTACCATTCTTTTAAAATTAGAGATATCATATATATATATATATATATATATATTGTAACTTTCCAAATTCTTATTTGATTTTTCTTGTTTTGATTTTTTCTGCGTAATGTCTTGTAACTTTCCAGATTATCTTCTCTTTTTTCACACTAAATCAAATTATCCACATCCTTCTTTGGATTATCAATTCTCTTCCTACAAATAATCATTTGTAATTTCTTCTGTTATAGGCTATTAATTCCCGAATTTATAAAACAGTTATGAAAAATTTAATTTGTGAAAATTACCTACAAATAGGTAATAAATTTACAATTTTATCGCATAATTTATATATTATTAAAAAAAGAAGAAAAAGCCTCTACATTAAACCAAGTTACAGTCTCACAATAGGTAACTTGACAAAATAATATAGGAGAAAGTTAGCTAGGTTAGGTAATAATTAGTTTTTTTTTTTAAATTTAAATTTTAAAAATAAATAAATTATGCATTCAGTGTGGTTAATAATTAGTTACTCTTTTTGAATTTGAATTTAAAGATACTTAACTCTTTTTTTACGAAAATAATTTATTTTTATATATTTAAAATTATTTCTATTTTATGCTCAATGCCATCTTTCAAGTTTGACGCTCAGAATCATCTTGTTACAACTACCACGGCTATATATAATTTCATCTGACGACATTCTTCTATCGATAAGGAATTCAACTATTGTGCTAATGAAGACATTACTATGCATTGAGGAAGGAGATGTGCCTTCTGGTATTCCTTTAGAAATGCAAGGCAAGTCTTCTACTAAAATTTAAACGTTGTATGATAGAATTAGAGATGAAATTATTGAGAAATATTATCATGTGTAAGTGACTTTGCTTATTATTTCATGGTGTATTATCAATATATAGTAATTTGTGGAATAGACTTCTAATTCATACTGAATGATGAAAAGAAGTAATTATAGAAGATAATAGTATACGCTTTGGTATAACTATATATATTATATTAATTTAAATTTTTTATATGTATATTTACTTTATGTTTTATATTTTAATTGAATAAAAAAAGTCTTTTATAATAAATATTTAAGTTCTTTTTTCTCTTTAAAATAATTATAAAACCTTTGTACTATCCTTTTTGGTAATTTAGCACTCAAAAGCACTTTTTAAAAAGATTGACCAAACATAATTTATTTACTAAGTGTTGCAAAAAGTATTTCTTAAATGAATTTGCCAAACACAAACTATTTTTTCAAAAGTACTTTTGAAAAAAATACTCCTGAAAAAAATACATTTCAAAATAAGCAGTTTTTGGCAGTTTGACCAAACAGGCTTGAAGTTTGTTATCATAGTAAAAATAGCACGGGCTAGCCAGCTTTCGAACTGGTCATTCAAAAATAGTCAGTGTTTGCAAAGTCATTGAAAAATAGCCTCTATTTTGTTGCAACACGCACAAAAGTTCTAGTATAATATACTTGAGATCGGTGCACATGTGTATAAACTTCCAATATATTATGCTGGACTTAGTGGCGAAGCCACATATTGATAAGGGTGGTCAACTGATTTTTTATCGAAAAATTACATTGTTTACACAGGTAAAATATTACATTTTAAAAGTATATAACACATATTGAACACCCTTTATCGGAATCTTTTCCACTTCTTTTAAATTTGAATACCCTTGGAGAAATTCCTAGCTTCGCCACTGGCTGTACTGGTATATTGTACTGGAACTCCAGTATATTATGTTGGAACTCCAACACGCAGAAAGTTCCAGCATAATATACTGGAGATTGGAGCACCTGTGTATGAACTTCCAACATATTATGCTGGACTGATATATTATACTGGAACTCCAGTATATTATGCTGGAACTCCAACAAGTAGAAAGTTCCAGCATAATATACTGGAGATTAGAGCACTTGTGTATGAACTTCCAGCATATTATGCTGGACCGGTATATTTTGCTGGAACTCCAATATATTATGCTGGAGTATTTTCCGAATTTTGAAAAGTATTTTTGTTCAGAGTTATCTTTACATAAAAAGTGGCTAAATTTCGATTACTTTTGAAACTGTGGCTATTTTTAAATGACCACTTATAAATATGGCTATTTTTGAATTTCTCCTGTTATCATATTATCACGTTAATTTTGATCGTAGGGTGACTTTTTGTAACAGTTAGTTTATTTATCTATATTATATTAAAAGGAGAGTAGTGAAGCATGAGGTTAAGCCAAGTGACCGGCTAAAAAAAGACACTTGGCAATTTTAAGACAACATTAAAAATTTGAATTATAAATGAAAATATAATTAATGGAAGTAGTTTAATGAATCTTATACATAATCTAAATAGATCTTAGACAAATCTAATTTATATATCTATATCTATATTAATATTTATATGTATTGTTATCTATATCTATATTTATATCTATATATTGATCCAGTCATAGATTTTCTTCTTTGTTAGCTAAAAATATGGAGGTAAAAAATTAATTAAAAACTATTTATATTGAGTTTAAAACTAAAACTGAAAAATATTGGAGTAAGTTAAAATATAAAATAAAACTGAAATTTACTTAAGATGCTAAAGATTTATTGAGTTTAAAATTAAATAAATTCAAGCAGCAAACTAAGATCTTACATAAAGTATACAAATTATTTATAAGGTAAGAAAAAAATTAAATAATCAGCAAAACCTATTTTAATAACAAGAATAATAAAGTCATATTAATATCGATAAATCAGGCAAACAAATATTTTATACGTAAATATTACTACAACATTTAGATATAATGTGTTCAAATAATTAAGAAAATATTTTTGTATGATTAATTATTGAATTGAGTGCAATTAGTTTAAATTTGAAAGCATAACATAAATTTTTGAAAATACGGTCCAATTTAGAAAATAGAATGATAAAGATTATTTAAATTTAAGATGAGAAAGTTATTTAATTGTTATCTATATTATATTAGAATGAGTGTGGTAGAAATAGATATTAAATTCAAATAAGCTAATAAAAATTCGCATGACAGTGTAATAATATTAGGAATTGAATAATATAATATCAAAAATAAATAATAAATAGAGAAAAATTAAAATTCAGATTTTTTATCATAGAGAAAAAGGGTTAAACTAATTTAAATTTGAGATGAGAAAGTTTTTTATATTGTGATAAGAAAATTCATAATATGGAAGTCCACGTAACTCAAGTCTAATAGATAAAATCAAAAACTAAAATATTGACTAATAAAAATAAATTCGAGATAATGTGAGGATATTTATAAATCATACGTTTAGAAAATAAAGTAAATGTACAATACTTAAAAATATTATTAAAAATTAAATAATTTAAAATTTTCAAGCAATATTTTTAAAACTAAATAAGTATTTATTTTTTGATTAAAAAAGTTATATATTTATCTATATTTTATTAAAGAATAGTAGTTGATAATGATATTATATAAAGTTACAAGTTAATGACAAGACACATAAAACGTAATAAGACTATATATTAGATAAAGAAAATAGCAAAATTACTTTAAATTATTAAAAATTTACTACTAGAAATGAAAGGGAAAGACTATTTGAATTTGAGATTAGAAAATTCTTAAAATTATGATGAGAATGCTCAAACTATGGATAATTGGTTATGACACATAATGCAAAAATAAAAATTATTAAAAATTATCAGTAGATGTTATAATAAAATAACAAATTTGATTTTACTTTGGACAAACCCAATATCACAAAATAGTACTAAATATGATATTAAGGGTAAAAATTTTAGATGCTAAAAACCAATTAAAAATATCACAATAGTTTTGAAAATGTATAAATAGGGAGATAGAGATAATATGAGTACATTTATACTTTGAATTAATAAAAAAATGAAGTAAGTACATAATACACAAAAATATTACTGATTAACTTAGAAAATTAAAAAATAAAGTAATAAAAAAAGGTACCAAGAGTAAGATGTGTGTGTATGTATGTATGTATATATATATATATATATATATATATATATATATATATATATATATATATATATAATCTAATATGCTCAAAATAACAGATATCACAATTTGAAATAATTAGTATTTTTTAATATGATCCGCGCATCGCGCGAGTTCTAATACTAGTTATAAATAAAACATGTCTTCTTCAGCAAAAAAAAAAACAAAATGGAAAAGGGTTTGAGATGCCCCTAAACTATTGGAAAAGGTTTAAAAATGACCTTCATCCACCTATGGGCTAAAAATATTCCTTCATCTACCTTTTTGGTTCACGTATGCCCTTTGACCGTTAGGTCAATGCTGAATTAAAATATTACTTAAAAAATATTTTGCAAAATATTTTCATTTTTTTAAACTAATGCAACAGTAGTCCACTAATTTAGTAAAGTCTTCTTCTTCTTTTTTCAGTTTTTACAAAAAATAATTCAATTTTTACAAAAAAAAATTCATTTTTTTCAGTTTTTTAAAGCATTTGTTTTTGTAAAAACTGGAAAAACAAATTTGTAAAACTGATTTTTTTTTTTTGTAAAAACTGAAAAAAATATTTTCGTTTTTCTAAAAACTGATTTTAAAAAAAAATATTTTCGAAAACAAAAATATTTTGTTGAAAATATTTTTTTCTGTTTTTACAAAAAAAAAATCAGTTTTTACAAAAAAATGCTTTAAAAAAACTGAATTTTTTTTGTTGTAAAAACTGAATTGTCTTTTGTAAAAACTTAAAAAAGAAGAAGAAGACTTTACTAATTTAGTGGACAAATGGTGCATTAGTTTAAAAAAAATATTTTGCAATTTTTTTTAAGTAATTATTTTTAATTCAGCATTGACCTAACGGTCAAAGGGCATAAGTGAACCAAAAAGGTGGATGAAAGGATATTTTTAGTCCAATAGGTGGATAAAGGGTATTTCTAAACCTTTTCCAATAGTTTAGGGGCATTTTGAACCCTTTTCCGGAAAAGAAAAAAAAAAGAAAGAAGAAGAGGTAACTTTACTTTTATCACCACAAATTGCATTACATGAGATATTGTACATTTTGTGAAAAGATTGTACCTTGTTTAATTTACTAAGTTGAAAAGATTGCACTATTTGTGGGAATTAGGATTCAACACTGGATTGTGAATCTTTCCCAAAAGTAGGGGGAGATTCTGAAAGCATATAGACCATGATGAAAGTAGCCTTTATACTTAAACTCCTACAAATCCATCCCCTTTTAAAAACAATTTAATTGGGTGAAATTCCTGTAATTTCATAAATCAATCTATAGAGGTGCCAGCTACAAACATTCAAGAGAGAAGAGAACGTGGTCAAAATTTCCAACTATGTGCAAACTAAATTTGATATCTAACGACTTTTATATCCCCACCCCCCAACCCCAATAGGTATTACTCTCTCCGGTCCACAATAAGTAATCAATTTACTTTTTTATTTTAGTCCAAAATAAGTGTCCATTTATATAATCAAGAGAGAATTCAATTTGTTTTTACAAAATTACTCTTATGTACATATCCCTAAAAACTTTTCTAACTCCTCACATTAAATATTTAATTAAGGGTAGTTTAGTCATATTAGGTATTTTGTATAGGATTTATTATTTTATTAATGGGCATGCCAAAAGCAAATTGGTCGTGGACCGGAGGGAATAGTACTACTTTCTCTTTCCAACCAAGAAAGTTCTTGTACCAGAATCTTCATTAGCCACTGAAAATAGTATACATGCCTATTATAAATAGTAGTTGCATATAGAATACAACTTTATTCTCAACAAACATGACAACTTTGAAAATCACCAAAAAGCATCACAAACATTTCAACAATCCTTTCCCTGCCAACCCAAAGACTCTCCCATTGATATATGGAACTTTGATCTTGAATTTTCAGAAACTGCCTTCTTCACATCAGATCTACACCATTGGAAAAGATTTCCAGTTGAGTTGGTCTTCAAAAGATGGAGGATTTCTTTCAATCTCTCACAAGTCTGAGCCAGCAAGGTCCCTGTGGTCCACAATCCCTGGAGAAGCTTTCATTTCTGCAGCTATTGCTGAAACTGAAGTCGAAGAAAGTAGAGGTTCATTCCTGATCAAAGATAAACATGTTCATTTCGTATGTAATCACCAAACCATTGAAGAGATAAACATCATAAACCAATCTGATATCACTACGTCCTCACACGATCAAGATCAATTTTTGCCAAAGAATTCCCAGTTTCCTGTTTTGATGATCACAGGGAAAGTTTATGGTGTCAATAAAACAAAGAAGGTTAGATTTCCAAGACGAAAAGAGTTGATGGAATCTTCAGAGAAAGAAACTTCCACTTCTGCAAGATATTGGCTTCTGTTTGATCAAAAAAACTGTAATCAACTTGGTTTCCAAGTGAGAATTGGAAAACCAGATTTACAACTTCCACAGAGAGTTTCTCCAAGAAGTTACAGAAGCTTTTCTCTAAAATTTGGTCGAATTCGGAGACGTAGAGCTGGGTGGTTTGGATTTCTGTCAAGAAAAAAAACTGTCGCTGAGGAGAACGTGGTGATGAAAAGTGCCGGAGTTAGTGATTTCAATAGGATTTGTTTAACATATGCAAGTGAAAGAAATGAGAGATTCTTTGGTTTCGGCGAGCAATTTTCTCATTTAGACTTTAAAGGAAAGAGGGTCCCCATTTTTGTTCAAGAACAAGGGATTGGAAGAGGCGATCAACCTATTACCTTTGCAGCTAATTTAGTTAGCTACAGGTACATTTTTATTATTTTCTCATAGAGACTTACCATTTATGTTGAAAATCTTTCTAACTCAACCCTTGTGTGAAAACTATGTCAATCATAAGGTTTTTAATAAAAGACTCAAACGAGCACTACTGTCTAATGTAGGGCAGGGGGGGACTGGAGCACAACTTATGCTCCTTCACCATTCTACATGACATCAAAGATGAGGTCACTTTACTTGGAGGGTTATGACTATTCAGTGTTTGATCTAACAAGAGATGATAGAATTCAAATACAGGTAGGTGACTTTTGACAATTCCTGTCTTCCTGCTTAATTATGATCTTGTTAATCCCAGAAATTTTCAAATAATGATAGTGTAAACCAAGCGAAAACGTTAAAATTTTGAATCGCGCACTTTCAGAAATGTTAACCAGGCCAACAGCAACTCAATACAACAGTATCTGCTGCATAAAACTTACCTGTATTTTTCCTTGATACACAAGACAATCTTATCCCGTACCATATCAAAAAGAACATTCAGGCCAGAAGAAATAATCCCAACACATGTAGTGGTAAAGCAGAGAATATGAAGGAAAGAATGTATAAATCCTTAAATGTACATTTTGTTCAAATTCTCATACTCACCTCAATCGTTGCAGTTACATGGGAACTCATTTGAAGGTCGGATACTGCACGGCAACTCACCTTGTGAGCTCATTGAACATCTCACAGAAAGCATTGGAAGGCCCCCACCTCTTCCAGAATGGATTATTTCTGGTGCAGTGGTGGGAATGCAAGGTGGCACGGACACCGTCCGCAGTATTTGGAATGAAATGCAAAGATATGATGTCCCAGTATCAGCATTCTGGTTGCAGGTACACCTTTTCCAATGAAGGAACTAAAAAGATTCTAGGCCTCATCCTTCTTATTTTCACATTTTATCACACAGAAAGAATACTCAAATTGATTCAGATGTGTAAGATCTTTTTTCATATACTCTTCGTTCAGGATTGGGTAGGGCAGAGAGAGACAGTCATTGGGTCACAACTTTGGTGGAATTGGGAAGCAGATGAAACTAGATACTCAGGATGGCAACAACTAATTCGAGACCTTAATATGAAACATATCAAAGTGATGACATATTGCAATCCTTGTCTGGCTCCGGTATTTAACCCATAACTTTACCATTTATTTTGTGGAACTGCTGGTGGACAACCTTTAAAAGTTTTGCTTCAAAATTGCAGATGGATAAAAAGCCAAATATAAGGAGACACCATTTTGAGGAGGCAAAGAAGTTGGATATCTTAGTGAAAGACAAGAATGGGGAACCATATATGGTGCCCAATACAGCATTTGATGTAGGGATGCTGGATTTGACACATCCACATACCGCGAATTGGTTTAAGCAGATTCTGCAAGAAATGGTAGATGATGGAGTGAGAGGATGGATGGCAGATTTCGGCGAAGGCCTGCCAGTGGATGCCTGCTTGTATTCAGGTATGAGAAGCACGTGAATAAAGCAACTTAAAAGAGGATCAAATACTAGCACCCCAGTATTTAAGTTTTCTTTCACCTTATTGCTGAATTAACCAAAGTTAACTCCAACATTTGTGTTTAACTATTCAGGCGAAGATCCAATTGCAGCACATAATAGATATCCTGAATTATGGGCAAAACTCAACAGGGAATTTGTGGATGAATGGCGAAGCACACATGTAGGCCAAGAAAGAGAAGATCCAGAGGAGACTTTGGTTTTCTTCATGAGGGCTGGTTATAGGGATACTCCTAAGTGGGCAATGCTATTTTGGGAGGGAGACCAAATGGTGAGTTGGCAAAAAAATGATGGTATCAAGAGTGCAGTGGTTGGCTTGCTTAGCGGAGGACTTTCAGGATATGCTCTTAATCACAGTGATATTGGAGGCTATTGTGCAGTAAACTTACCATTTTTCAAGTATCACAGAAGTGAAGAGCTTCTCTTGCGATGGATGGAATTTTCCGCTTTCACCACCGTGTTCCGGACACATGAAGTAAGTTTAACGTTTCATTCCCTGGAAATTAAATTCCATGATTTTTTTTCTTCTTTCCACTCTCAATGCTGAAAGATTTGACGAGTTTTGCCATTTCTGAACATATTCATTCAGGGAAACAAGCCATCTTGCAACAGCCAGTTCTACTCCAATAATAGAACACTGTCACATTTCGCACGTCTTGCAAAGATCTACAAAGCATGGAAGTTTTACAGGATTCAACTAGTTAAGGTAATATACGATCACAGTTTGGTTTTTCAAAATAAAAAATTTAAACCAAAAGATCTAAGAAATAGTACCTTGTTGAATTACACAGGAAGCCTGTCAGAAAGGGCTACCAATTTGTCGACATCTCTTCCTTCACTATCCAGAAGATGAACATGTACATAGCTTAACACATGAGCAGTTCCTAGTTGGCACAGAGATACTTGTGGTACCCGTGCTAGACAAAGGCAAAGAATATGTTAAGGTCTATTTTCCGATAGGAGAAAGCTCTTCATGGAAGCATATTTGGACAGGAAAACTGTATTCAACACAAGGTTCCGAAGCTTGGGTGGAAGCACCAATAGGATATCCTGCCATTTTTGTTAAAGTTGGTTCTCCTGTTGGAGAAACCTTCCTGGGAAAACTTAACAAATACAATGTCTTATAATTCAACAGCCTAGAGATAGATGATGTAATTGGTTTTAGGGCACATAACCATGAAAGTAGCATTTAACATTCTTTCTATTCCATAAGTACATGGATGTTGGGGATAATACATGTGTAAAGTAGTAAAGAATTTATTTAGTAGAATCATTTGACTTTATACCAAAGACTATAATCGCATTAAAATTTCACCAGAAGTTGAACAAACGGAAATTATTTGTAGAGTTTGTGACCACCCTTCTGCATGAGGGAATAAATACAGCAGTCTGTAGGAATAAGTAAATCCCTTAGATATTCCTGATTAGAGATTTGAATCTTTGCACCTTTAAGCGCCCGTAGACTATCATTTCATTAAAATTTCACCAGAAGTTGAACAACAATCTTATATATGTGACATATATGCCATTTATTAGTCAGATCTTCTGAATAGGTACAACCACGCGCCTCGTACCCAACAAAAGAAACTAGATTGCCCTTGTCTGCGTGCATGAGCAAAAATTTTCTAACAATTGGTGAACTGTTAACAAAATTGTAAAAATGCTCAACTAGGTGCTGTTAGGAAGAGAATGTTGACATGCTTCAAAACTGTTATACACCAAAACCACATTCTTCAAGCTTAATTATCAGTTATTGATTTTGGCTAAGTGGAATGCATGAACCAGTAAGTACAGTTTGATTTTAGCTGCTGCCAACCAAAACAACCAAAGTCCCATTATTTCAAAAGGTTGCTATATATAGTTACAATTATTCCATATGTCACATGCTGCGTGTTGGAGCTTTGAGAGGAAAAAATTGACTTAAGTACTTGCCTTTAGTGAGTTAACATCCAAACCTGACTCTCTCAACCATCTAAGTTTTCTGAACAGTGTGTTCCAACTAAAAGTAGCAAAAAAGTGAGCAAATAATCAAAGCTTCTAGCTTTCAGTTACATTCAAAGAATATATTCATTGATACAAAACCTTATTTTCTTGTCAGCTGCTTAGGACACAATTACTGATATATTAAGTTCAAACTCATATGATGTAGAGAGTTTCCTTGCCTCAATTGCCCTGCTAGCTAAAATTCCAACAGAATCTAACTGAGTAGATTGAGAAGCCCCAACAATTAAGAGAAAAAATAGAGCCAGAGCAGAACACACTATAGCCTACATGTTTAAAGAGAAGAGCAGAAACGAACCTGTTTGCAGTAGAACTTAAATAAAAAGCAGAACCTGAGCTGCCGGCGTTCGACCGTCAATTTCGTGAATCGCCGGGTCTTCCTGTTGATTTCGTTGCGATTTGATCGATTTGCCTGTTGGGCTCTTTGAGCACACCAATTTATGCGCTATTCACGCGAAGAGAATTTTAAAGGTTGCATGATATCAAGCAGCAATTGGAACGGAACTAAAACGGTTCTATACTTCTATTGAAGTGTTCATTAACCAATTTTATTATTACATGACTAGTGAATTTATTTTGCGCGGTCATAAAAGACCTAAATAGTATTTTTCTAATATCCCATGTTATATATACATTATTCATTATATATAAATATACTTGATTTCAAAGTACTAATTAATTTTAAACATAATTTTATATTTTTTATAATTTTTCATCATTCCGGTTTAATTATCTTCTTGAGATAGTCGATTCCTTTTCTAATGACCTATATAGATAAAAACTATACATTTTTTTGTCCTTTAAATATATTGAATGTCAAATACTCAAACTCAAACATAATTCTCAAAAAGCAGTCCATAAAATTAAGCTATTGATATTGATGGGTCTCAATACACTCAATCTTGCATGAGCACATGAAAAGTTCTTAAATTATGGTCTATGGGCTCATTCATAGTATTTATACTTTACCTAAGTATTGTTCTCTTATACACGAAAATACATACGCTAAACGGTTAGAAAATACAAAAAGGAAGAAGGTTAAGAATTATTCAATTTACATTGAGAAAGAGAAGGAAAGGTTCAACTGAAGCACGTAGAATTCCGGCTCATGAAAATAGAAGCCTCACCCATATTGGCTTTGACGAATTGCCTTATGACATTCCATCTAGAAAGCATCGTTCATTTGTTTTGAAACGGGAAGAGAAGGCAAAATTATAAGCCATTGAGAAATTAGAAAAGGAAAAACATTAGAAAAGGAGACTACGAGGTCGCCAAAAGAATAGCCAAAAAAATAAAAGAAAAAACATAAATGTGTTTACTAAATACGAACATAAGAGAAATTGTAAAGTATCTTTCTTCCCATCACTAAAATTTAATCAATCAGATAATAATTACCGATATTCTCTTCTACCTATTTTTCTGCAAAATTCCAACATCATCTTCTTTCTCTGATTGTGTAAATCTTCTAACCATTTCAAAATGTCCACCATCCTTTTTCTATAAATTCAGTGAACTGGTGCTTTTTTTATTCTTCACAACACTAAGAACATGTATGTGTAATAAAAAGGGATCAAGAATCTACTAATACTTCAATAAGAAAGGCTAAAGGAAAAAATAAGCACCTGTAGATGAATAAGGCTTCCTGTTGTGCTTGTTAGATATGCTTCTCAAGGAGTTGAATAGTGGTGTAAAAGGAACTGTTTTCCTCGTAATTTTGAAAGTTGTGGTTTCTCCTCCTTCAAAACATCGATCATGGTCATTTTCTGGAATAGTGGCATACTGCTTTAATTAGCTAGACCTTGCCAACTAATCAAAATATATTTTAAAACACACATAATATCTGTGGTGTCCGGCAATCTAATTGAGAAACTTGAATATGTTGATTAATAGTCATCAATTACCGATAGTGTTGTAACGTTCCAATACTAAGGCGTATTTTCAAGTTGCCGCGATCAGTTACCGATAGTGTTGTAACTTGAATACATTGATTAATAGGCGTCATACATTGATTAATAGTCATCAGTTACACATAATCATTTTCAACATACATGAAAATAAATTGGCAAAAAAGCAAAAAACAAGGAAAAAGATAAATAGCCATCCTCAACTATGGAGGATGCCACATCAGCTCTATTATTCCCAGAATTATATATATATATATATATATATATATATATATATATATATATATATATATATATATATATATATGCAAGAGTCCCATTGGGCTCATCCGTAGGTATTGCCACCATATTGTTTACATTAGGAATGCAAGTTGCAAAAGGGTTCCCAAGTTCAACTAACTTAGCAAATATAGTAATAGATACAAGTCTAGATTTAGTAGAGCCAATCTTATCATCATGGACAATTTTCAAAAGTGCATTCGGTGGTTGTTCCAAAAGAGAAAGAGGAATGTTGATTACTTGCTTGGATCCCTGGGTGGCCAAAAAGTGAGCAACTTTGTTTCCCTTCCTGAAGTTATGCCGGATCGGCGGATTCTCTAGTTTCTTCAGTAATGACCTTCAGTCAGTAACCAAGTTAGAATATATTGAACAAATATCTTTATTAAGCAGACGAATTATGTCTGTAGCATCCGTTTCAATTTCTAAATTCAACAGGTTTCTTTCGCAGGATAGTTGTAGCCCAGTCTTGAGAGCTAGAAGCTCCGTAAGATCATATGCTAATATTCATTTAGATATCATACCTATAGAACCTTAATTGATTAACTAATCGATTGTTTATGTTGTTCTTATTACACTGCTCGCCCAGATAGCATGGCTATAGAAATAAGCATGATAAAATTGCGTTCAAACACCAATTATTAGAGAATCTGCCTATAAGACACTGTTATTCGCTTAGAAAGCATGCCAATAGGATCAAATATGGGTAACTCTGAGTTTTCAAACGGTTTCACTGCCCCATTGCGCAAATCACTTAAAGATCATGTCTATAAGTTTTATAATATATGTAATATGTAAATTCGATAGTCTGAAACATCAGCACTTCTTGTAGGATGTTTTAAACTGGAATCACATAGAAGCCATGACTATAGGACTTAATGACTCTAATATGCCTTGATTTTGAAATTGCGTACTGCCTAATACGAAAGTTGCCTGTGTGCTTTTGTTGCTTAGGTCTGGAGGTTAACTTGAGCCATCTATTGTCTTTATGTAGTCCTACATGTTTAAAATGTGTGGCTAGTTTTATCATTTTGAGTACCCTAAGTAAAGTCTAGAATCACCCAAATAGTAGGTCTAAAGCCTCCTAAACCATAGACATGGGACATGTAGTGCACTCATAAGACACGGTTTAGAATTGAACTAGAGAATTTTAGGCAAATAATTTTAACATAGTAATTGGGTAGCAGGAGATGATAGTCTATGCCCGCTGAATAATATGAGCAACCCCTACCCTAAGGGAGTTGCAAACTATTATTTATGTTGCACGGGGTGATCCTTTAGGCTAAAAAACTTAGGACTCACTCCTTTATATATTTATTGGTCGCGCCGTTATGAACTTAAAATAATTAGGTTGTATCTTGTAACCTCTAAAGACTTGCACTGATAATTTATAGCTTAATTGTCACACCTCCTTTTTCCGCACCCGCGAGGGTGCGTGGGAGTTTTTCCAATTAAAGGACAATCGAGACGGGATTGGTTTATTTATTTCAGAGTCGCCACTTGGGAGATTTAGGGTGTCCCAAGTCACCAATTTTAATCCCGAATCGAGGAAAAGAATGACTCCATATTACAGTCTGCGTACCAGAAATCCGGATAAGGAATTCTGTTAACCCGGGAGAAGGTGTTAGGCATTCCCGAGTTCCGTGGTTCTAGCACGGTCGCTCAACTATTATATTCGGCTTGATTATCTGATTTTATACAAATATGAACTTATGTGCAAATTTTATATTTTAACCGCTTTATTATTATTGTTTTTAAAAGAAATATGAACATCGCTTAAAACACGTCTTTGGACTGCGTTACATGAAATGCACCCACAATCCGGAACACGTTTTATTTGATGTTTTGGGATTTGGATTCGGGTCGCATGAAATGCACACCCAGGCTTAAGAAAGTAAAATATTAAACACGCGCCTAAAGAGACTATCGCGTTATTATTTTGGGGAAGACCGTGAAATTCGCTAAACGGTCCTTCCGAATTCTAATTAAACCATACATTTTGTGAGGGCCCCGCAATCTATACGTTTTATTTGGCGAGGCTCGTCTCATTTTTATTTTTAAAGGATAAACCTACAATGACTATATTTTCTATTAAGTTCGTCTCTAAAATAAAAGAAAATCTCTTAATTATTTACATGCTGAAAAACGTAACTTATTAGTTATTAGTTTACGGCTAATGCGAATGGAAAATTGCGATCGAGTTTGTACAAAGAAAAACTGCTTTCATTTTATATTCTGTTATTCAATAATACTAGAACATGAGATTGACCATAATATCAAAACAGATTAATTATTCTCCGTAATTTAAACTAACATTATTAGATGAAGAAAGTATACATATGCAACCTCATTATTCATTAATCATTCAACTACATCTTTATACGAAGAAAGAAAAATTATATTCAACCACAAATCTAAACAGGAGGAATTCAACAGGAACAAAGCCTGATTAATATTTCATTTTTTGCTTCAAGCCGAGATTGTACAAATGTGTACCTGGAAACAGCAGTACAAGAACAAAAGAAGGAGAAGTCAGCAGCAGTAATAACACAGCAACAGCAGATTCAGCAACATCGCAAACCAGTACAGTAGGAATAGCAGAAAACCCAGGAGACTATAAACGACTCCAAGTATAGTGAAGAAGTAAAAGGTAGGAAGGTTCTGACTATTTCAGATCTTAAGCGAGGCAATGAAGCAGTAACTATTCTTTTTCAACTTCAAAACTCTCCAAAATGAATTCTGCCCCTGTATATTCAGTGTATCCAGAATGTATATCGGGTGTATACTTCTCACTCCGCCCCCTCTTTTTTTCTTCTCTCTATCTAGTTTTTCCTCTCTTTTTTTCCACCCTTCTTCCTAAATTTTCTCTTCTATTTATAGCAAAATTTTCGAAATTTTCAGATTTGTTTTTTATTATTTTATTATTTTTTTAATTAAAAGAAATCCCACTTACAAATTGCTTTTATTTTTTTAGAAAAAGAAATCCCACCTTTATTTACTTTTATTTTTAAAATTCCAACTTTAATTACTTTATCTTATTTAAAATCCCACTTTTTATTTTTTTTAAAAAGAGAATCTCACTTTATTTAACTTTTCTTTAAAAAATAAACCACTATCTTTTCTTTTTCTTTTAAAAATGCTACTTTCAATTACTTTAAATTTTTTAAATTTTCAGATATCTTTATATTTATTTTTTAATTCCAACCTTCTTTTACTTTTAAATTTTTTAAAACTTTTTACTTTTTTTTTAAAATTTTCTACATTCTTTTACATTTTTTTATTTTTTTATTTTTTATTTTTTTAAAATCATTTCCGAAATTACTATATATATATATATATATATATATATATATTTTAAAATAAAAATAATAAATAAAATAAAATATTTTCGGATTTTTTTTTATATATATAAAAAAACAAAAAATAAAACTATTAATAGTGATAATTCACTTTTTTTTTTTATTTTTTTTTTGGTTTTGTTTTGTGTTGGACAAAAATGAAGAAGGGGTGTTGGGTTAATGGACTGGGTCGACCCAGTTCGAAATGGACTGGGTCGTAGGGAAGATTGGGCCATTTTTTGGGCCTATAGCTTGAAATTGAAGAAGAGGCCCAATTCCGACTTTCTTTATATTTTCGCTCTCTTTTCTTCTTTTATTTTTCTAAAACTAAATTATAAAAATACTTAAACTATTATTAAGAACTAAATTAAGTTATAAAGGCGCAAATTAACTCCCAATAACAATTAACGCACAATTAAGTATTAATTAAGCATAAAATTGTATATTTGGACATTAAATGCTAAAAATGCAAACGATGCCTATTTTTGTAATTTTTAATTTTTGTAAAACAATTTTAATTACTAACAATTGTAGAATTAAATCCTACATGCAAAATGCGACATATTTTTGTATTTTTTATTAATTTAGCGAATAAACACGCACAGACAAATACAAATAATTCTTCAAAATATCACAAAATTGTACACCAAAGAAAAATCATTTTATTTTTGAATTTTTTGGGAGTAATTCTCATATAGGGCAAAAATCACGTGCTTACAGCTGCCCCTCTTTGCCCGGAGACACGAAGGGTTTTCGTGCAAAGATAAAGCGAGCGATTTTTGCCCATCCGAGTACTCCGTTGAAGCATTTTTTTGAAAAAGATTTGACCGAACCTTTGCTTCAAAGGTTTCCTACATATCCTGGGCTAAACAGGAATCAGGTCAATGTAGTTCGAGAAATTTTGGTAGCTGGGACTACCGTTGGACTGCAATGTTACTGTTGTTGCATGTTATTACTACTGCTTACCGATCTCCTTGTTACACCGTGCTTAAAAAAAACAAGAAGCTAGGCTAGAGTACAATTTGTTTTTGTTGCCTTGCTTCCTTGTCTGCTTGCATTTCTTTCGGTGCTTTACTTCTTTTGACACATGTACTTGAGTTTGTACTGTGACCTCTTGTTGCAACCTTCTGTTTCCCGGTGCCGGGGAATTTTATTGTTTCCTGCTGGGGATTCCTATTGTAACCCTCTGTTTTATTGTCCTCTGACTTGATTTTGAAATGTATGCCTCTGTTATCTGGGCGGGCTCCCAATTTTAATACTTGAAAATTAAAGACTTGAAATGTATGCCTCTGTTATCTGGGCGGGCTCCCAAGTTCAATGCTTGAAAATTAAAGACTGAAATGTATGCCTCTGTTCTATGGGCGGGCTCCCAACTTCAACAACAACTTTAAAAATGAATGTCATTCCTCTCTTCAACCAATACATCGCCATTCTGTTCTTCAGAGGGGGCTCCTGATTTCAACAACTTTAAAAAATAAAATCCTATTCGAGGGCGGATGAACCCAAAATATCCTATTCGAGGGCGGATGAACCCAAATATCCTATTCGAGGGCGGATGAACCCAAAATATCCTATTCGAGGGCGGATGAACCCAGAATATCCTATTCGAGGGCGGATGAACCCAGAATATCCTATTCGAGGGCGGATGAACCCAGAATATCCTATTCGAGGGCGGATGAACCCAGAATATCCTATTCGAGGGCGGATGAACCCAGAATATCCTATTCGAGGGCGGATGAACCCAGAATATCCTATTCGAGGGCGGATGAACCCAGAATATCCTATTCGAGGGCGGATGAACCCAGAATATCCTATTCGAGGGCGGATGAACCCAGAATATCCTATTCGAGGGCGGATGAACCCAGAATATCCTATTCGAGGGCGGATGAACCCAGAATATCCTATTCGAGGGCGGATGAACCCAGAATATCCTATTCGAGGGCGGATGAACCCAAAATATCCTATTCGAGGGCGGATGAACCCAAAATATCCTATTCGAGGGCGGATGAACCCATATATCCTATTCGAGGGCGGATGAACCCAAAATATCCTATTCGAGGGCGGATGAACCCAAATATCCTCTTCGAGGGCGGATGAACCCAAAATATCCTGTTCGAGGGCGGATGAACCCAAAATATCCTGTTCGAGGGCGGATGAACCCAAATATCCTATTCGAGGGCGGATGAACCCAAATATCCTATTCGAGGGCGGATGAACCCAAATATCCTATTCGAGGGCGGATGAACCCAAAATATCCTATTCGAGGGCGGATGAACCCAAAATATCCTATTCGAGGGCGGATGAACCCAAAATATCCTATTCGAGGGCGGATGAACCCAAATATCCTATTCGAGGGCGGATGAACCCAAAATATCCTATTCGAGGGCGGATGAACCCAAAATATCCTATTCGAGGGCGGATGAACCCAGAATATCCTATTCGAGGGCGGATGAACCCAGAATATCCTATTCGAGGGCGGATGAACCCAAAATATCCTATTCGAGGGCGGATGAACCCAAAATATCCTATTCGAGGGCAGATGAACCCAATATATCCTATTCGAGGGCGGATGAACCCAAAATATCCTATTCGAGGGCGGATGAACCCAAAATATCCTATTCGAGGGCGGATGAACCCAGAATATCCTATTCGAGGGCGGATGAACCCAGAATATCCTATTCGAGGGCGGATGAACCCAGAATATCCTATTCGAGGGCGGATGATCCCAAAATATCCTATTCGAGGGCGGATGAACCCAAATATCCTATTCGAGGGCGGATGAACCCAAAATATCCTATTCGAGGGCGGATGAACCCAAAATATCCTATTCGAGGGCGGATGAACCCAAAATATCCTATTCGAGGGCGGATGAACCCAAAATATCCTATTCGAGGGCGGATGAACCCAAATATCCTGTTCGAGGGCGGATGAACCCAAAATATCCTGTTCGAGGGCGGATGAACCCAAAATATCCTGTTCGAGGGCGGATGAACCCAAAATATCCTATTCGAGGGCGGATGAACCCAAAATATCCTATTCGAGGGCGGATGATCCCATTTTCAAAATCTTGGAATTGTCTTACCTCCGACTGTTTTTCTTCGAATCGTGTTGTCTTGCTATCTCTTAAAACTTGAATTGATTTCCTCGTTCTTCCGAGAAAATTTTCGACAATGGCAGAAAATCTTCTGCCCCAGTTTTGGTGCTTTTCCTTGTTCTCCAGGTGGACGCCTGACTTCTGATATTTCAACTGTTCTTCCTTGTTCTCTAGGTGGATGCCTGATTGCTGATACTTCAACTGTTCTTCCTTGTTCTCCAGGTGGACGCCTGACTACTAATACTTCCATTTCTCTTCCTTGTTCTCCAGGTGGACGCCTGATTTCTTCTTCAATTTTTCATCCTCATTCTCCAGGTGGACGCCTGACTTCTTCTTCAATTTTTTATCCTCCGCTCTGCTTTGTTCTTGCTTGCTGGGGATAATACCACTGTGGGAGTCTCCTTTCTTCCCCTCCTTCAAATTCAATTTTTTTTCAGAATTTATTTTCTCTCAACACTGCTGGGGATAAAAGTGTTATCTTCTTGGGATAACGTTGTTGAGGATAATGCTGCTGGAGAATTTTATCCCTTCAAATTGATGCATCATTCTTCTGGAAGCTGCTGGGGATGATAATGGTTTTTGCTCTTATGAGCACAAATGTCATCCCTTTGTTCTGTCTGTTGGGGAACAACTTCTTTTATTAAAACTTGTTATGCTGGGGGTAAAACTGGTTCAAAGACCACTTCCCTTGAGACTGGTGCTATATTCATTTTACCCTGAATGGGTATCTGACTTCCAGAAAAATTTCCAAATGAATGGAAAATTTTCTGCCCCAGTTTGACAGTCTCCCTTATGGCCTGTATTTCTGTCATCAATGCCACTTCCTTTACCTGTTTCAATTTAAACAAAATTTGTTAGTTTAAAACGCGGTGGTTGGTTGTGATACTCCCACTGGGATGGTTTTCCCTTTTCCCTTCCTTGCTCTGCGTTCCACAACTTGTTGGGGATGATATTATTTGCTGGGGATAATCCTTTTCTGCTGGGGATATCCCTCTTCTTTCGTGGCATGGCTTGGAAACTTGCATTTTCCCGACCTTTTAGTCTCGCATGAATTTCCCAAATCATGCTTATTGTTTTTCTTGTTTTGTCCATGGGCTCTGGTCTTGAGGTTTAATAACCTTTGATTTCGGCAAGGATATCCCTCTTGACACTCATCAATCCTTTTGCTGGGGATATCTTTCTTGACACTGGCCTCGCGCTTGTTCCTTCCTGACTATATCACTTGGATGTATTAGTCAGATCTTATCTTGGAAAGCTGATGGTCTATTTTGAAATCATTTCCCACTGGTTCTGACCAAACAGACTCTACTGGGGAATTTTTCTATGAAAGGAGAAAGATAAAAAGGAACAGAATAAAAAACAAAGGAAAAGGATGACTTTTTAACAAAAGAAACTATAAATAGAACCTATCAAACGCAGACACCGACTCTAATGGTCATGACATGCATATGTGGCCTATCCTCTGCCGTCAATCGTCTTTCAAGATCTTCCCTTGACGATTCCCCATCTGATTGTCAATCTTATTCGACTTGTAGTGCCCGAAGGGTTTTCACTATCAAGCCTCTCTCATTTTGGTTTTTCGCTCAGCTTGCGTCGTCTTATGGTGTCCATAAAGATTTTCACCGATAAGACTCTCTCATTTGTATCATTTTCCAGCTGGGGATTTGGAGTGTTGCCGGTATGAATCTCTCTGCTGGAGATTAGAGTCCTTTCTGCTGTGGAACAGAATGTTATGTTCGCCGGTAAGATTCTCATTTGTCTGACTTGACATCTTTTGCAGACTGATCAGAAGGTCTTTCTTTGGACCGTAATGTGGGTTTTTTGGATAGGCTTAGGAAAGAAAGGGTATTAAAGGCTCAAAAACAAATCAATTTGGGGTTCAAAATTACAACCTTCGAAATCATATTTGTTTATAACAAGCGCAACCCTTGCCCCAGTTTCTTGTTTGGGGATTATTTATTTATTATTTATATTTTTATTTATTTATTACACCATGCATACCATGCACATTATGCACACTATGCACCCTATGACCGAGCCGTGAAGCGCCTACGTATCCTCTTTGAGGAATCAGGTCAAACGTAGTTCCCAATTCCTCTTTTTTCATTTGACTTTCTTTTGTTTTTTTTGTTATCATTTCTCTTTTCTTTTTTTTTTTTTGATTTTTTGATTTTTTTTTTTTTTTTACCTTCCAGGCTCGTATTTCCTAGTCGTTGCTATTGATTCCGAACGAGGGGTATGAAAGAAAATAAATAAGGCTCAAAGGGGGTAACGAAGGATAAAGTGTTTAGATAGCAGAACAAAATGCCTTCGTCATTCCAGTCTTCAAAACATGCCAAATGCAAATAACACAATTGATCATAGATTTATAGTCTCTTCCGATGGTGCTGGACTTGACAATTATGTTAAACACTTGCTTTTTCATTTGTCATTTCTAAAGCACCGTTGGGCGACACTCTCATTCTCATGAACGACCCTCATGCCAATTTGGCGAATCTTGCATTTAACGGTTTTCTTTAAGTTTTACTTGCCCCAGTTCCACATGACTCGGGCTTCAAATAATCTCAAACTGTTCTTATTTCCCTTAAATGCTTTGATCACCTCTCCAGGGTTTTATGATTAACTTTAAAGACCAGGCCCAAACTGTGTGCACATGTCATGTCCCTAGAATCGGCATTGAACGAAAATGACAAAAGGACTAAATAAAAAGATGACTGGAAATAATAAAAGACCGGCTTTTGTATTAGACTTCCGGCGAAATGGTTAGAAAAACAAACAAAACAACCAGAATAAAATCTTAACACAACATCAACGAGACTTAAACAAACTGATACGACAAAAATGGAAAGATAAGAAGGTTTGACACAAGATAATATTCGGATTACAACCCTAAGAATAATCCGGACAACAGAAATGACAACAAAATAAGACACCACCAGCTTCTCTCTTGCTAACCAAGGAACGGAGCGTCCTCCCATTTTATCAAAATGGGCATCTTTAGCCACTGAGCTTTGCATCAGTATTGTCCAGACCATTTCCAGCTTCGATATCATCAACCTTAGTCAACAAGTCCCAATAGGATTCGGGTGCTTCTGTTATCATGCCTGATCCCCACAAAGTGTGCTTCTGGGTCTTGTATTTCCGGCTTACCACAAACCAACCACCTTCTCTCTTTGCGATTCAAAACAAAACAGGTTAGAATGGACTCAGTTGGTCCCCATTATTAACAACATCTTTTTTTCATTTTCTTTCTTTTTTTTTCGATTTGTTTTTTCATTTTTTTTCATTTTTCCTTTTTCATTTTTTTTTCATTTTTTTTTGTTGTGGTCGAATCTTATGGAGATTGCCTACGTATCATGACCCCGCATGAATCAGACCTTGCGTAGTTCGGACCAATAAAAGATAAACAATACTAATCATTTTTTCGATTTTCATATTAAAATAAACTGGGTTTCAAAGGTTTGAAGATGACCTACAAACTCGAAAATCAAACATCCCACGTATTTTAATTAAAAGATTTACAAAATTCAAAACAAACGGCCAGCTTCCTTTCTCCGTTTGACAGATGCAACCGAACGGTTATTTTTGCAAACGTGGCCCCTTCCAAATTTTGTATAAATTTTGAGGCCGGGGAGGATTATTTTATGACACTTTACAAATTTGTCCATTCTTTTACGAAAATAACCTTTCGACAACTGAAAGATACTCTAAGGCTATTTCGGCAAGAACGGTTTAAGACGCGGTCGAAGCTGGCTCGGCTTATTATGACAAAATTTGAACGGTATTCCCCTGACCGTTGACTAGTTGTTTTTTTTTTGTTTTTTTTTGTTTTTCTTTTCAAATTATAATAAAAACCAGGTATTGCAAACACGACCCTTCAGCGCCTCGGGGACGAAGATTTATAAGGATGTGTGGGTCAACTAGACCAAAAATCCTAAACATGACCCGAAGGTGGCTATTTATGCAAAGTCAGCCTTCCGGCGTCCCTTTCGGGAACATTCGGCTATTTATGGCAAAACAACATCACCTGACTTATTTATGACTCTTTTTATCATTTTTTTCAAATTAGAAAACTCAATATTGCAAGCACGGCCTTTCAACGTCTCGGGGACGAAGATTTTTAAGGCTGTGTGGGCCAATTGGACCAAATCCAAAACATGACCCAAAAAGTGGTTGTTTATGCAAAGTCAGCCTTCCGGCGTCCTTTTCGGGAACATTCGGCTATGTCTTGATAAAACAGCGTCACCCGACATCTTTATGACAAAATTAAAATTTGACATATATATATTTTTATTTTATTAATTTTTTTTTTGGCTTTTTAGCAAAAGGTGGGGTTGGACCCGATGAGGGTTGCCTACGTATCTCACATCCGGTGAGAATCAAACCCGCGTAGTTCGGGCCTCGTGAATAAGTAAATGACCTAATATTTTTTTTTATTGGAACTGTAAAAGAACTGCTCAAAGGAAGTATAAATATTTTTTTTTGATTGATTTCTTTTTGAAAGAAAAACTCGTAAAAATTCCTTTTCTTTTGATTTGAACTTTGAAAATTTCAAAAGTAAAAGGAAGTTTTTTTTTCGAATTCCATTTGTCTTTTTTTTTATTCTAAAGAAAAAAAATATTTTTGGAATTTTACTTTTGATAAAAGAAATGCTTCTAAAAAATATTTTTGAATTTTGAATTTTCTTTTCAATTTTGAAAGAGGAATCAAAATATTTTCGGATTTTTTTTTCCTTAAAAGAAAACATTTTTATTATTTTTGTTTTATCAACAATGGAAAATAAAGATATTTATATTATTTTTTGCAAGACATATTTTTTGGAATTTTATTTTGAATTTTCTTGGCAAGACAAATACTCTTTGCAACAAATAAAGATATATATATCTTTTGGAAATAAAAAAAACTTTTCGGATTTATATATATATATATATATATATATATATATATATATATATATATATATATATATATATTTGCGACAAATAATGAAAGACTTTTTTTTTATTTTATTTTTTTTTGCATTTTCATAAGCAAATAAAATAAAAAAAACCATTTTTAAAAATAAGACTCTTTTTTTTTTCATTTTCTATTTTTCTTTTGCTTTTAATAAAACAAACTAATAAAATATTTTTTTTTCATTTTCTCAAAATTTCGGCAGAGTTTTGACAGTTATTTGGGCATTGGTTTTTTTTTTCCAAAAATAAACAGTCAATTCCCTAACCGCTATTTTCTTTTTTTCAAATTTAAAATATTATTCATGATATTCAAAAGTCAGTCAACACACAAATCCGGATCAAATAAATGCGCAAGTAGCAGCAAGTAAGATGCATCAGGATGGTCATTTTTTTGTACACCTGTCCTAGACAGACCCAACCCCTGTGTTGAGTCTCCAAAGTCAAATGCACGTGATGCAAACAATCGCTCCTACTAGGGATCCGGCATGAAGCTGAGTTATTCTAAGTGAAAAAACCTGAGGCATATTGATCTAGCCCTGGCTTACCCAAACGGACAGTTTGAGCCGAAGCGGGGGCAACGTACCGGGAGCACGAAAGTCTACCCGGCCTAGTTACTTGTCCCAACTTCGTCTTATTTGGTATGACTTTAACAGAAAGGTGGGCCACGCGCACGTGTGCACCATAAATTTAGAAGACTCAGAAAGAAGGGGGTTTCGTAGCAGTTGTATATATTCATAATTCAAATAATATTAAAGCGGTAAAAGTGTCATTTAGCACATTGGGCATATATCATGTAAAAAAAATCAGATAATAAATAAAGCCAACTATAACAATTATTTTAAGCTCGAATTCTTGAACCCTGAACCAGTGGTTCTGGGTTTCTTCCCCAGCAGAGTCGCCAGAGCTGTCACACCTCCTTTTTCCGCACCCGCGAGGGTGCGTGGGAGTTTTTCCAATTAAAGGACAATCGAGACGGGATTGGTTTATTTATTTCAGAGTCGCCACTTGGGAGATTTAGGGTGTCCCAAGTCACCAATTTTAATCCCGAATCGAGGAAAAGAATGACTCCATATTACAGTCTGCGTACCAGAAATCCGGATAAGGAATTCTGTTAACCCGGGAGAAGGTGTTAGGCATTCCCGAGTTCCGTGGTTCTAGCACGGTCGCTCAACTATTATATTCGGCTTGATTATCTGATTTTATACAAATATGAACTTATGTGCAAATTTTATATTTTAACCGCTTTATTATTATTGTTTTTAAAAGAAATATGAACATCGCTTAAAACACGTCTTTGGACTGCGTTACATGAAATGCACCCACAATCCGGAACACGTTTTATTTGATGTTTTGGGATTTGGATTCGGGTCGCATGAAATGCACACCCAGGCTTAAGAAAGTAAAATATTAAACACGCGCCTAAAGAGACTATCGCGTTATTATTTTGGGGAAGACCGTGAAATTCGCTAAACGGTCCTTCCGAATTCTAATTAAACCATACATTTTGTGAGGGCCCCGCAATCTATACGTTTTATTTGGCGAGGCTCGTCTCATTTTTATTTTTAAAGGATAAACCTACAATGACTATATTTTCTATTAAGTTCGTCTCTAAAATAAAAGAAAATCTCTTAATTATTTACATGCTGAAAAACGTAACTTATTAGTTATTAGTTTACGGCTAATGCGAATGGAAAATTGCGATCGAGTTTGTACAAAGAAAAACTGCTTTCATTTTATATTCTGTTATTCAATAATACTAGAACATGAGATTGACCATAATATCAAAACAGATTAATTATTCTCCGTAATTTAAACTAACATTATTAGATGAAGAAAGTATACATATGCAACCTCATTATTCATTAATCATTCAACTACATCTTTATACGAAGAAAGAAAAATTATATTCAACCACAAATCTAAACAGGAGGAATTCAACAGGAACAAAGCCTGATTAATATTTCATTTTTTGCTTCAAGCCGAGATTGTACAAATGTGTACCTGGAAACAGCAGTACAAGAACAAAAGAAGGAGAAGTCAGCAGCAGTAATAACACAGCAACAGCAGATTCAGCAACATCGCAAACCAGTACAGTAGGAATAGCAGAAAACCCAGGAGACTATAAACGACTCCAAGTATAGTGAAGAAGTAAAAGGTAGGAAGGTTCTGACTATTTCAGATCTTAAGCGAGGCAATGAAGCAGTAACTATTCTTTTTCAACTTCAAAACTCTCCAAAATGAATTCTGCCCCTGTATATTCAGTGTATCCAGAATGTATATCGGGTGTATACTTCTCACTCCGCCCCCTCTTTTTTTCTTCTCTCTATCTAGTTTTTCCTCTCTTTTTTTCCACCCTTCTTCCTAAATTTTCTCTTCTATTTATAGCAAAATTTTCGAAATTTTCAGATTTGTTTTTTATTATTTTATTATTTTTTTAATTAAAAGAAATCCCACTTACAAATTGCTTTTATTTTTTTAGAAAAAGAAATCCCACCTTTATTTACTTTTATTTTTAAAATTCCAACTTTAATTACTTTATCTTATTTAAAATCCCACTTTTTATTTTTTTTAAAAGAGAATCTCACTTTATTTAACTTTTCTTTAAAAAATAAACCACTATCTTTTCTTTTTCTTTTAAAAATGCTACTTTCAATTACTTTAAATTTTTTAAATTTTCAGATATCTTTATATTTATTTTTTAATTCCAACCTTCTTTTACTTTTAAATTTTTTAAAACTTTTTACTTTTTTTTTAAAATTTTCTACATTCTTTTACATTTTTTTATTTTTTTATTTTTTATTTTTTTAAAATCATTTCCGAAATTACTATATATATATATATATATTTTTTTTTAAAATAAAAATAATAAATAAAATAAAATATTTTCGGATTTTTTTTTATATATATAAAAAAACAAAAAATAAAACTATTAATAGTGATAATTCACTTTTTTTTATTTTTTTTTTGGTTTTGTTTTGTGTTGGACAAAAATGAAGAAGGGGTGTTGGGTTAATGGACTGGGTCGACCCAGTTCGAAATGGACTGGGTCGTAGGGAAGATTGGGCCATTTTTTGGGCCTATAGCTTGAAATTGAAGAAGAGGCCCAATTCCGACTTTCTTTATATTTTCGCTCTCTTTTCTTCTTTTATTTTTCTAAAACTAAATTATAAAAATACTTAAACTATTATTAAGAACTAAATTAAGTTATAAAGGCGCAAATTAACTCCCAATAACAATTAACGCACAATTAAGTATTAATTAAGCATAAAATTGTATATTTGGACATTAAATGCTAAAAATGCAAACGATGCCTATTTTTGTAATTTTTAATTTTTGTAAAACAATTTTAATTACTAACAATTGTAGAATTAAATCCTACATGCAAAATGCGACATATTTTTGTATTTTTTATTAATTTAGCGAATAAACACGCACAGACAAATACAAATAATTCTTCAAAATATCACAAAATTGTACACCAAAGAAAAATCATTTTATTTTTGAATTTTTTGGGAGTAATTCTCATATAGGGCAAAAATCACGTGCTTACATTAATTCCTTCACATGTGTGATTTTTCTTTACATTTGTTTCACAACGTAGTTGAACCTTTAATTCATTGTCTTCCTTCATTTACATAATCACATAGGACAATTATAATTCGATAATCTCACATAGCATTAATTTCGATCAGGACCCACAGTTATGAACCTCGAAGAGTGCCTAACACCTTTTCTTCGAGGTAATTTGAGCTCTTACCCAATCTTTGGTAACACAGACTAGTTAAAATAGAGTTATTTGCAAATAGGTGCCCCTAACACACCTCAAAATTGTTAGGTAGCGACTCTTCTCTTTTAATACTGCCACGATCCTAAACTTGGACCCGGTCGTGATGACGTCTCTCGTTAAGACAAGGCCAGCCGACACTTTCCACTTCAATTTTTAACAGTGAAACCATAAGAAATAAGTCTAAAGCATAATAAATAAAATCCAACGTAGCAGATAATAGCATAATTTGCAGAATACAACCCAACGCAGCCCGATACCGGGGTGTCACTAGTCATGAGCATCTATCAATTCTAAAACAAGTCTGAAAAGTCTATAAGCTATTACAAAATGTCTGATAATGAGACAGAAATGATAAAGGGGGAGAAACACGGGACTGCAGATGCCAAGCAGCTGCCTCGTGGACTCAAAAATCTGCCGAGAGCTCTCAACTCGCACTGGCAGGATCCACAACGCCTGAATCTGCATACGGGGTGCAGGGAGTAAAGTGAGTACTCTAACTTAGTGAGTAATAATCATAAATAAACACTGAAAGTAGGAAATCACGTAAGGCACAATACATGTTATAATAAAGCAGTAAAACCATTAAAAATAGTGAATCAGTAAAGATACGACTAATCATTAAGTTCATTTTAAACTTCGGGAAATACCTTTTCAACAATTAAACAGATAATGACAGGCAATTAAGAAAGATAAACACATAAAGGTTCGCCATTCGGGCACAGTATCAACAAATCCGCCCCTCAGGCAATATCTCACAACAATACCAGCCCCTCGGGCTATATCTCACATTACAATGGGTACCCGCACTCACTGGGGGTGTGCAGACTCCTAGAAGGACCCCTTACGGCCCAAGTGCAATATCAAGCCATCTCGTGGCGTCATCACTAGGCTCCCGGCCTCATATCAATATCAAATATTTCCTCACAACATAGGCCCTCGGCAACATAGGCCCTCGGCCTTACTCAGTCGAAATCCTCCCAAGCCACTCGAGCAGTAGTAAAATATGATTCTCAGCCCAAAATATCATTTAAAAGATCATTTAAGTGTTAAAACAGAATAAACATGGCTGAGTAGGAAAACAGTGAAATATAACATGACTGAGATCAAGTATAAAGTCAAAACAGTGAGGAAATATCAATAAAAGTCCCCGAAGGGTTCAAATAGTTGGCACGAAGCCTAAATATGGCATACAACCCCAATAATAATGATAGCAAATAGATTTTAGTCAAAATACGCGGTAAAATAGTCATTCAGGACGGACTAAGTCACAATCCCCAATTGTGCACGACCTCACGCTCATCATCAAGCGTGTTCGTCACCTCAATATAGCACAACGATGTGCAAATCCGGGGTTTCATACCCTCAGAACATCATTTACAATCATTACTCACCTCAATCCGGTCAAATCTCTAGCCCGCGATGCCTTTGCCCCTCGAATCGGCCTCCGCACGCGTCGAATCTATCCAAAATCAGAATCACGTCGTCAAAATATGCTAAGGGAATGGAGCCCAAGCAAAATAATCAATATACGACAAAAATTCCGAAATTACCAAAACCTGACCCCCCGGGCCCACATCTTGGAATTCGATAATTTTTACATCAATAGATTCCTTATCTCTTCACGAGTTCATACATATCAAAAGTTCTGAAAACCGATCTCAAATGGTCCTTCAAATCCTCAATCAAAGGTCTAAGTTTCCAAGCCCTAGTTTTCCCAAAATTTGATCCTTAAACTCCATAAATTACAAGCCTAATCCGTGAAATTATACCATAGAAATGAGTTTTAGGTCCAAAATCCTTACCTCAATGAAGTTCCCTTGAAATCCCTCTTCAAAATCATCCAAAGAGCTCCAAAGCGGACTGAAAAATGGTGAAATAGCTCAAAAATCGTGAAGGACACAATTTATACCTTCTGGCCCAGGCATTTTCGCATCTGCGGTCATATACCCACTTCTGCGGTACTGCATTTGCGGTCTTTGAACCGCTTCTGCGGAAATCACTTAAAATTCCCACTCCGCATCTGCGATGAAATATCCGCACATGCGCCATCGCAGGTGCGGTTCCTAGACCGCTTCTGCGGTTCCTGCTCTCCTAGACCTTTTTCGCTTATGCGACCAATCGTCCGCATATGCGGTGTCGCACCTGCGGTACCCAATCCGCAGGTGCGGAAATACCAGAAGCAGAAAATCTGCAGCTTCTTCAAAAATCCCAAACTCTCTATCAACCATCCAAAATCACCCCGAGGCCCCCGGGACCTCAACCAAAAGCACAAACATATTCCAAAACCTTATTCAAACTTATACCAATCTTCAAAGCACCTCAAACAACATCGAATCAACCAAAACACATCGGATTCAAGCCTAAGTTTCCAAAAATCTTCCGAATTCCGCTTTTGATCAAAACCCAACCAAACCACGTCTGAATGACCTGAAATTTACACACACATCCCAAATGACACAACGAAACTACTGCAACTCTCGAAATTTCATTCCGACTCCTATATCAAAATCTCGCCTGCCAACCGGAAATCGCCAAAATCTCAACTTCGCCAATTCAAGCCTAAATCTATTCCGAACCTCCAAAACTCATTTCGATCACGCTATTAAGTCCCAAATAATCTTCCGAAGCTATCCGAACCATCAGAACCCACATCCGAGCCCTCTAACACATAAGTCAACATCCGGTTGACTTTTCCAGCTTAAGCTTCCTCAAAAGAGACTAAGTGTCTCAAATCTTCTCAAAACCTTTCCGAACCCGAGCCAACCAACCGACCGCATATAGAATCGATAAACAAAACAATAAGAAGCAGAAATGGGGGAAACGGAGCAGTAACTCGTGAGACGACTGGCCGGGTTGCATTAAATACTCATTTAAAAAGAGTTGTTACACGTCGAAACCCGTTTTCTCAAGAAAAAGGGGAGTGACACTGAGTAAAGTGTGCAACCTGACATCTCAGAATAACCGGAGTACCACTAGAAGCTGGAAGAGCTGAGTGAAGTAGGCGGTACACGTAGCCTCTGCTATGATAAGCTGTAGTTGCGGTGTGGCCACCACTAAATCCTTCAGTACCTCGAGGCCTCTTGTCCTCCCCGTCCTCTCCCTCTCTCTCTCTCTCTCGGTCCTACATACCCTCCAACCTCCGTGCAATCTCTACCATATGCTAATATGGAGTATTTGTCTCCAAATCTCGAGTTATGATGGATCTAATACCACAGTTGAGCCCTTAGATGAATCGATGGACTTGCTCTCTGATTGTAGAAACCAAGTCAAGTGCATGTCTGGACAAATCACTGAATCGAACAGCATACTCTGACACTGTCATAGTACCCTAGCGCAGTTGCTCAAGCTTCGCACGCCATGCATCCCTAAAGGTCTGAGGAACTCTCTCTCTCTTAAGAACAACTCTAAAAACACGGGTGGGCTACCCTCTTCGTACACCCACCACCACTAATATGCCACTCCCGATAGCTGGAAAGTGGTGAAAGCAACCCCGCTCGTCTCCACAATACCCATGGTGCGGAGAATATGGTGGAACTTCTCTAGAAAACCATGTGTATCCTCTGAAGCCAAACCACTGAAAGTAGGAGGGTGATACTTCTTGAACTTCTCAAGTCTAAGTTGTTTCTCCTCATATAATGTTGCCCTAACCACTGGCTTAATCGAAACAATAGGCTATACTGGTATACCATCTAGGACCTGATAAAGATGAACCCACTGCTCAGGAGTACGGGCCGCGGGAGTCTCAGCTCCTCCCCTAGACTGAGATGTGGCTGGTGCAAGTGGAATCAACCTTGCCTGAGCTAGAGTACCAAACATGCTCAAGAACTGTGCGAGGGTATCCTGAAGTGCAGGGGTGGCAACAGGCACCTCGGGTGCCTGTCCCCCAACTGGAGCTACTGGTGGCTCCTCTATCGCAGCTCGAGCAGGTGCTCTAAATACACTAAGTGCCCCTCCTCGGCCTCTGCCCCGACCCCATCCTCTTGCAGCTCTAGCAGGGGCCGCGAGTGTTTGATTATCGGATCTAGCAATGTGTGTCCTCACTATCTGTGAGAGAATAGAAAGTTAAGATTAAGATTTCAAAGTCAACAATCTCGCACGATAAAGGAATCAAAGAAGTGAAGTTTCCCTAACAGTTTTGTAGCTTCTCGAAGATAAGCACAAACGTCTCTGTTTCGATCCGCAAGACTCTACTAAACTTGCTTATGACCTGTAACACTTATGAACTTAGAGCTCGGATACCAACATGTCATGACCCCAATTTTCCTCTGTAGGATGTCGTGATGACACCTAATCTCTATGAATAGGTAAGCCTAACATTTAAAGCATATTTGATGAACTGATATAATCTTTTGAAATAGAATCTCAACAACACACTCCCCAAAATCGGTGGAACTGAGTCATAAGATCTACTGAGTAATTCTAAAATTTCTACTACATCAATGCCTGGATGAAAATACAACAAGAAGTAAAGATAAGGGAAGGTGACTCCGAGGCTTGTGAACGCCGAACATGTATACCTTGAAGTCTCCGGAAAGGAGCTAACAGTCGATCACTAACGTCTGACACGAGAAGACGTACCTAGATCCACACAAAGAGATGTTCAGAAGTGTAGTATGAGTATACTATAGCGGTACCCAGTAAGTATCAAGCCTAACCTCGGTAAAGTAGTGACGAGGCCAGGTAAAGAGACCTACTAGGATATAAAAACAGAATGAAAACGTAATAACAAGAAGTAACGGAAAGGGAGAAATAAGTAATATGACGTAAGCTAATAACATAGACAAATAAAAGGATTGTGAGCATAAAGATAACATAAGGGAAGCAATTAAAAAGAACCACAATATTCATATACGGACAATAACTGATGGAACAAGGAAGAACAAAACAACAAGAAGTGTTTCCACCAATTAACTCTTTGTAACATGAGATAAACAACAAGAATCACAACTAGGTACCGCCTCGTGCATAATAATAATCACAACCGAGGTACTGACTCGTATATGGCAAGAATTACGACCGAGGTACCGCCTCGTATTCACATTTCTCAATTTCAATCACAATCTTTTCTTATACTGCAGTGTGAGCCTTACATTTAAATAGTTTTGAAAATATTTTTCTTGAAATAACTACATGCACTTTAGCCCAGCTTATGACGCCGCACGGATTTATGTAATTCCCTTACAAGATACACGCACATAAGTCTCACCTTATGTCATCGCGTGCACATTAACCCCTATTCTTATACCGCCGTATGCGAGTCAATATCACCTCAAAATAACAACTCACACCACAAGTGCCCATATATTACAACTTACCAAAATTCAACTATATTAATGTTTCCATAACAATAGCCTATGGCTCCACAACAACATATACAAGAATATGAACAATAACAATGAATGTAAATTCTCAACAAGAAAGATGTCTCAATAATTAATTCTTCGCCTCAACGTGAAAACGACTTTCACAACTTCAACGCCAATAACTCAACAATGAGAAAGATAATATATAACCACGATACTAAATAAGAACAACTCACAATAAAAGGGATAACATATACTGATGACTTCAAATAGGATAATCAACTATGAAAGAGATAACATATAACAATGACTTCAAGTAATGATAATCAACAATGAAAGATATAACATGTAACAATAACTTCAGTTAATAATAAATCAACAATGAAAGGGTAACATGTGACAATGACTTTAGTAATGATAATCAATAATGAAAGAGATAACATGTAACAATAATTTTAATTAATGATAAATCAACAATGAAAGAGATAACATGTGACAATGAGAGAGGCAACAAGTTCAACTAAAGTATAAGAGCAAAATATTAAGTAAGATGTGAACAAGTATTAACAAAGTCATTTAAGGCATGTGAAGATAGACTAACACAAATAAGAATAGATTCGTGTAAGCATTTAGAACATGAAATGGCAATTCAATTAAAGCATGAAAGAGTCTAAGTAGCCTAAATCGGAATACCACGTACAACTTGTGTACCCACTCATCAGCTTGCGTACATGGCTTTCACATAACACAAATAACACAATCAATCCCAAATCTTAAGGAGTAGTTCCCTCATACAAAGTTAGGTAAGATACTTATCTCAGCTAGGCCAGTTAAACTCTCAAAAATAGCTTTTCTCCTAAAATTCACCTCCACATGGCTCAAATCTAACCAAAACCGACTTAATATTATCAAATAATGTAAGGGAAATCAATTATAATAGATAAAATTATGATCTTTACAATTTTTCAAAAAGTCAACAAAAGTCAATCCGGGACCCGCCCGGTCAAAATCCGAGTCCAATGGTAGATTCTGACTACTCATAATCCCACAAGTTCATATGTGTGATTAGTTTCAAAATCCGAATCCAAATCGACTCTCAAAAGTCAAATTCTTATTTTTTAAAAATTTGACAAAGTTTCACAAAGTTTCACTTTGATTCACATGATTTTGATATTAAAATCTAAGATATATTGATGGAATAATTGAAAATAGACTAGAATTACTTACTCAAGGTTTGTAGATGAAAATACCCTATCCAAATCCCCTCCTACCGAGTCTAGGATTCTAAAATGAGAGAATGTATTGAAAAATCCTGTCTCCCAGCCCTTTGTACCAACTGTAGTTGTCGCATTTGCTACACAGGGATCGCATTTGAAAACCCTCGCAATTGCATACCAAGGATCACATTTGTGAACACTGACAACCTCAATGATTATCGCAATTGCGACAGAGGCATTGCAATTGCGAAGCTGGACAAAACGCAAAAGTGGAAAAATGTTCGCAAATGCGAACCAAGTCAAAAACATGTTGACTTGATAAATACGAAGGGGAAGTCACAATTACGACACCTGAGCCTCCACTGTCACCTTTGTAATTGCGAGGCTGGTGCTCGCAATTGCTATAACTGAGCACCAACAACACCAACAATTCATTTTCAGTTCAAAACCTTCTGAAGTATGTCCGAAACTCATTCGAGCCCTTGGGGATCTAAACCAAACATCCACACAATTCTAAAAATATCATACGAACTCGCTCGCGCGATCAAAACATAAAAATAACATCTAAAATTATGAATCGAATACTAAAATACATGAATTTTAAAGTAAAGTTCAAGAATCTCTAGAATTCCATCTAAACATCTGAATCCTCTCTAATCAACTTCAAATGATACTAATTTTGTAGACAAGTTCTAAATACCATAACAGACCTATTTCAAGTTCCAAAATCAAATTCCGAGCTCGATATCTAAAAGCCAACCTAGGGTCAAATTTTTCAAATTTCAAATTGTCAAATTTTGGGAAAACAACATAAATCAATCTACAGATTTTTGAATTTAATTCCGGGCATACGCCCAAGTCCAAAATCATGATACGAAGCTATCAGAGCCATCAAAATACCGTTCCGATGTCGTTTTTATAAAAGTCAAATTTGGTCAACATTTCTAATTTAAGTTTCTAAGTCAAGAATCAAAGGGTCTGAATCAACCCGAAAGTTTTCCGGAACGAAACTAATCAACTCCGCAAGTCAATAAACCATAAACACGCATGTGTAAAGGTTTAAAATGGGATAAGAGGGCGCAATTATACAAAACGGCCGGTCGGATCGTTACATGAATATTATTAGAATTGATGGACAATAGTTTTGTACTATTCTTGCAAATAGTACATTACACCAATACCACACTTTTCTACCAAAATTTATATTGTCTATTCTATGATATCAGTTATTGGGAGCGTATCACGCTAATAGAAAGAATAAATAATTAAAAGAGAAAAATAATAAATTTTACAAGACAAGATTTACATAGTTCGGTAATTTTTATCTATTTCATGGTACAGTGAATAGCTTTATTGAAACTCAAAGAGAAAAAAGAATATGATATATGATTTACAAATAAAGAGCATATGCTTTTTATAGGCAGAAGATTTACTAAAAAGTTTCAGCAGAGATGTGAATGTGTGGCATTATGACACCACAATTTGTGAGCCAATTACTTTCTTTCACATTTTGTAGCCCATCAATTTCGACATTTTCTTTCTTTTCATTCTTTTTTTTCTTCATCTTTTTCTTTGTGTCTTTTTATATTTGTTCACATATGAGTTTGTATCAATATAAGGGACACATTTATCGTCTTCACATAAGTGTACCCTATCAATAACATGATTTTGAAGCTAAAAAACTATTAGTAAACGAAAATCTCAAACTACCCTTGTGAGTATAATGAAGAGGTGCCTATTAATAATAGTAATATATATTTTAAAGATTTTAGGTTTGATTATCCTTCCAAAGTGTGTGGCATCACCCTTCCAAAAGTATCTTATTATATACAACTTTTATTTTATTTTTAAAAGTTTAAATGATTAGTCTAAAAATGCTAAAAAGGAAAAATCAATGGTTTGATTGTACATCGAACTTTGTAATTTTTTGGATGAAGGACATCTTACTTTTAACATAAAATTTATTGGAATTACAATTTGCTTAACTTCTTTTTACTATTTTATGTAAAAAAAGAGATTGTGTTAAGTTATTTCTCTTGTTTTATTTAATAATTTTATTGAACTAATTATGTTAATCATATTACTACATTCTAAAAAGTAAATCTTATACTTATTATAATATATAAAGTCATGTGAAAAATAAAGATAAACAACTCTCTTAATTAGCTAAACAAACCATTATGCCTTCTAATTTTATCCACTTTATGTGTAAAATTAAGATAAAAATATATAATATTATTAATGTTATGAAACATTAGATTATGGTGGATGTCCATAACTCCTAAATGAATAACACCCGAGTAGCTACTCTTTCCCATTATCTCCATAATTCCCACTACTCCAATACTTATAGTTGTAACTCCTTTACCCCCCCCCCCCCATGATCTTCCTCCATGATCTCAAATGCTTAATGACATGTTTATGGTATTCTTTTGTATACCTCTATATAATACTATAAATAGAGGATGAGAAATGATATTGTATACACTTGGAAAATAATTGATGAAATAAGAATCTCTCCTCTCTTTCTCTCTTCATTCTTGTTTATTTTCTTGTTTCATATTGTTATTTTGATTTAGTTTCTTAACACGTTATCAGCACGAATTGCTATTTTATTTGACACTTCGTAAAAAAGACAAAAAGAGGCAAGGAATTGATTTTGGAGATAAAATTGTTAATAATGACTGTTTTCTTCAAGTAAGATGCAACACTTAATTTATGATTTTCATTTTGTTTCACCAAAGTACAAGCCCTCCATGAGAGTTTCAGTGAGCTTTACCTAAGTGATAAAGGTAAATTTTGCATTTCATCTCGTCAGAGATATTTGTGGTAAGGCTGATTTTACCATTACAAAAAAATATATGTACATGCAATTATACACACAAAAAATATACTGCACAATGCTAGGCGTCTATGACATATAAATAAACCAATAGATGTATTGGTGACACTATTGTGTTTGTCACCATATGTTGTATCATGTTTAATTTATTTTTTCTTATATGTATTCGTTTAACATTTTTCATCACCTCATCAGTTAAGCATGTGACCATATAATATATGAGTTATATGCAGGATTCATATTATGCTAGATATATAATTGTTAATGTAATTTAACACAACATGCATTCTGATAAGAAACAATGCTAAGTTCTCCTTTTCTTGATGAAATTTTTAAAAAAATGTTCATGTCACGATCCCAAATATCCCGGTCGTGATGGCGCCTATCACAGTACTAGGCAAGCCAACCCAACAAGTAACCACAGTGAATTCTTTTTATAAAACTATTTTTCTAATAAAACTGATTAAGTCTCAAATTCTCATATGAAATATATATAAATCAACTGAAATGTGCGGAAAACAATACAAAATATACCAACACAGCCCAACAATCTGGTGTCACAAGTCAAGAACCTCTAAATACAACCCAAACTAACTGAATAATACATCATAAGTCTAAAATAGCAGGAAAACTAAGATAGGAAGGAGGAAAGCAGGGCTGCGAACGCCGTACAGCTACCTTGCAGTCTCCGGTAAAGCTCTGCGAGTGCTGGGAACCCTCACTCTGCTGCTCGGGCACCTGGATCTGCACACAAGGTGCATGGAGTAACGTGAGTACGCCAACTCAGTAAGTAACTAAAGTAAATAAGGTCTGAGTGTAGTGACGAGCGGTTAAAAATCATATATAAGAGTGTTCAACAGAATATCAAGTCAAACTCAACAGTTTAATAGCCAGTTACTTCGTAAAAACATCAGTTTCAATTGAAATACTTTGAAATCGTTTATTCAACATTTTTTAACAGAGGCTCAGTATAAAAGAAGAGTGAAACATCAAAATGTCATAAACGGGCCCCTCGGGCAAGGTATCACTCACATTATAGCCTTTCGGGCAAGCCTCTCAGTCACTCGTCAACAGTACTCACACTCAGCACTCCGGCTCAATAATATCTCATAGTGGTAATAATCATAATAACCGTTGTGGCGTGCAACCCGATCCATAGTTTATAATCGACTACGCTCAGTGGGGTGTACAGACTCCAGAGGGGCTCCTACAGCCCAAGTGTCATATCGCTGCGGCGCGTAGCCCGATCCATAATATATATATATATAATATTGTTGCGACGTGTAGCCCGATCCATAATATATATATATATATATATATATATAATCCTCACCATTAGGTCCTCAACCTCTCTCAGTCATTAACCTCACAGCCACTTGGGCATATCAGTGAAAATCTGGGAACTCAGCCCAAACAAATTTCATATATTAAGAAGTAGAGTGATAAAAATCGGATTTAAACAATAAACAGGTAAAACATGACTGGGGATATGCTTTCAAAACAAATAGAGTGAGAAAAATAGTAAAAATGCCCCTAAGGGTCTAAACAGGTCAGCACAAGGCCCCAAATATGGCATACATCCCAAAATATAGTATCAATCTCTAAAATACGAGATATCATAAGATTTCAAATCAAATACGTGAATTAATAGTCGCTACGGGATGGACCAAGTCACAATCCCTACTGGTGCATGCCCACACACTCGTCACCTAGCATGTGCGTCACCTCATTTCTCAAAACAATATGAAATACTAGGGTTTCATACCCTCAGATCTAGATTTACGATGGTTACTTACCTCAAACCGGATGAAATACTACTCCACGATGCCTTTGCCTCTCGCCTCGGCCTCAACTCGCGCCGAATCTACCCAAAATCAGAATCATAACATTAGAATATGCTAAGGGAACAAAGCCCATGCGAAAATAATTAAATTATACCAAAATCACGAAATTGGTCTAACCCGACCCCCGGGCCCATGTCTCAAAATTTGATAAAAGTCACATCAATGGAATCCTTATCCTCCCACGAGTTCATACATACCAAGAATACCAAAATCCGACCACAAATGACCCCTCAAATCCCTAGATTAAGGTCTTCAATTTTCAAGCCCTAACTCCCCAATTTTTTGCTTCAAATCCCCTAAATTTCATGTTTAATTAGGTAGAAATCATAATAGGATCGAGTATTAAGTCCATAATTCTTACCTCCAAAAAGTTCTCTTTGATTCCCTCTTCAATCTCCCTCAAAAAGCTCCAAAATCAAGTCAAAAATGGTAAACTTAGGCAAAAAAACGTGAAAATGGCCTTTTAAACATTCTGCCCCGCTATTTAAAATCCTTCTTCGTGAACGCGGTCAAAGCCTCGCGTTCGCGAAGCACAAAGTTTCCTTTGACCAAAATCCTCTTACGCGAACGCAGACGACCCCTCGCGAACGCGATGCCTCAGCAGATCAAACCTTTGCGAACGCGGCATAACCATCGCGAACGCGATGAACACAGACCCCAGCCCTTCGCGAACGAGGGACCCTCATCGCGAGCACGAAGGCCAAACGTCTGCAACACCAACCACAGATTTTCTGCAACTTTTTCCAACATGAATTGATCCGTTCAACCACCCGAAACTCACCCGAGGCCCTTGAGACCTCAACCAAACATGCCAACATATCTTATAATATCATTCAAACTTTTTCCAATCTTCGGAACACTCAAAACAACATCAAAAAACTAAATTAACATCGGATTTAAGCCTAAGAATTTCAAAAACTTCCAAATTCCGCTTTCGATCAAAAAGTCTACCAAACCTCGTCCGAATGACTTGAAATTTTACACACACGTAACAAATGACACGACGAACCTACTCCAACTTTCGGAATTCCATTCCAACCCCTAAAGCATCCTGCACCAAGTCTGTACCCAATAGCCTAGCCTCACCCGGCTCAAACCAACCGACCGGAGATCTACACCGTCTCCCATACAAAGCCTCATATGGAGCCATCCAAATACTCGATTGATAGCTTTTATAAGCAAACTCTGCGAGTGGTAGAAACTTATCCCATGACCTTTCAAAATCAATAACACAAGCTTGCAACATGTCCTCCAATATCTGAATAGTACGCTCGGACTGCCCGTCCGACTGAGGGTGAAACGTTATGCTCAACTAAACCTGAGTACCCAACTCTTGCTGTACCGACCTCCAAAACTGTGAAGTAAACTAAGTACCTCTATCTGAAATGATGGAAACTGGGACACCATGCAAACGGACAATCTCTCGGATATAGATCTCTGTCAATCACTCTAAAGAATAGGTAGTACACGCAAGAATGAAGTGCACAAACTTGGTCAGCCGATCCACAATCACCCAAATAACATCGAACTTCTTCAAAGTCCGTGGGAGCCCAACTACAAAGTCCATGGTGATCCGCTCCCACTTCCACTCTAGAATATCCATCTGCTGAAGCAAGTCACCCGGTCTCTAATGCTCATATTTCACCTGCTGACAATTGAGACACTGAGATACAAATCCTACAGTGTCCTTCTTCATTCTTCTCCACCAATAATGATGTCTCAGATCCTGATACATCTTCACGACACCCCGATGAATGAAATACCACGAGTTATGGGCCTCCTCTAGAATTAACTCCCGAAGCCCATCCACATTGGGCATACATATCCGGCCCTGTATCCTCAATACTCCATCATCACCAATAGTCACATCTCTGGCACTATCATGCTGAACTCTATCCTTTAGGACAAGTAAATGAGGATCATCATACTGGTGCTCTCTGATGCGATCAAATAAGAAAGACCGAGAAATCACACAAGAAAATACCCGATGTTGATACCCAATTTTTCCTCATATATTTTTAATATATATATGTATACTTTCAAACTAGCACATATGCAGTTATAAGCATGCATAAATATTTTTATAATTTTTCCATAATTTTAAAAGCTCCAAATCAATTTATTTCTTCTCTTTTATTTATAAAATATCCAATAATCATCCTTCAAATTACTTTTGTGATGATTTAGTCATTTGAATTCTTTATTTATGCCAAAATAGTGTTTAAATATTTTTAGTGTATTTTTTATAATTGCATTTATATTTTTGGCTAAATTGCACATCTTTGCAATAATAGCCCATGTTGACGTATAATTACATTATTTATGTATAAAATAATCTTTTATATTTTTAAAATATTAAATAACTATTTTTAAATCATTTTAGTGTACAAAGATATTTTTAGTACTCATTTATTATTGTTATAAATTATTTAGTTGTTAAAATTGGCTATTTAAAATCTGGCCCTATTTTTATTCAATTCTGATCCTAATACCCACCCAATTTTAAAACCTAGCCTATTAACTAGCCCCAAATTCCTTATAAACCAGCCCAGGCCTAATACCCCACCTGCCCCAACCCGATACTCGGCCAAATCCTGGTCGGTGATCATTTTGATCAACGGTCCAGGGTCCCCATTTCCAAAATTAAACCAAACGACCCCCAAACCCTAGTCATTTATCACATACGGTCGCCCTTGAATCCACTCCTCTCTGGTTTTCTCTAAAAACTAACCCTAATCTCCAATCGCTGTCACCTAAAATCAAGCCCTAATCCTTTAATCCCCGTCCGATCTATGGTTGTACGAAGCCTCTACTTGTCTCATATCCCCTTGGTTGTTCGATTATGTGGTTTTGTGGAAGGAACTCGAAGAGATCTGGTCCAGATCTCGTTCAAAGCTCTTCAAGGGTTCGTCCATGGTTTGCGAGTGATTCCTACTGAAATCCCATGGTTCAAATCTCAGGTTCAAACCGGGTTTTCTTTACCCCTCCCTTTTCTCCTCAAAACCCTAATCTTTGGACATGAATCCGTCCGATCTTTGTAGATCTGGAGGGGTTCTGAGTTTGTCCATGACTTTTCTTTAAAGATCTCTTGTTTCTTTACTGTCAACCGATTTTAGCACTATATCTTGGTTTCTTTGCTATCTACTGTTTGAATCTCCGCATACTTGAAATTTTTTTCAAGTTCCTGTGGTTTTTCTTTAAGCTTCTCTTGTTCCTCTACTACTGACCGATTTTAAGCACTATAGTACTTCAAGTTTTTGACTTCTATGACTAGAGTTCCCGAAATTTTCTTTCTCAAAAAATGTTTAATGATTTTTGAGTGTTTAATCTTCTGTTTCTTGTGTGTTTTGACGAATTTCATGAAGATTGCTTTAACCCTAATTGTTTATGCTAAAAGTCCTGAGTTTTTGACATTATTGTTTGGATTTTGAGTTTGTCTAGATTACTTGGGTACTGATTTTTTCCTATGCTTTGATTTCTGTGATTCTTCTTAGCCTAATTCGATGTCTTTTGATCCTAATGTGCCTCTACTGATGTTCTCGGTTCGAATCTTCTACTGATTCTATTGTCTATGTTCATTTTTTACCTATTCATGGTAAACATATACTTTTCTCCTTAAATCAGTGATTGACTTGGATTCTTGATTTATCAGTTTGTTTTGTTAAGACCTATTCCTGACTATTTCCTTATTTGCAATCCTGGGCCGCTTTCTTACCTTGTTTGATTAATTGTGATATTTACTGATTCTTTACCAATAATTTCCTTATTAAAATTCTATCTATTTACCCCTAATTGCTCGTTTGATTTTCTTTCCTTAAATGTGTTCTGCCTTTCCCGTTGGTTGATTACCCTTAATTAAGGGAAAATTATACTAACTGATGTATAATTGATTCTGTGGCTTCCTTAATTGCAGAAGGGTTGATTCCCTTTAGCTTATTTTTCTTTGTCCTTAACTTCTATATATGATCTCCTTTACTCCTCACTTCTATACACACAGAGGGACAATAGTTCATCTATACTCTCACACTCTCAAAGTTCTATTCTCTTCTATTACTTGTAATTCTTACTAATCCAACCGGCTGTAAGCCAAGGCTGGCTACTTGCACCATCTCTGCTCTATACTATGTATTATCTCCTTAACTGGTATGTCCTGATTCAATTCACATTCCAAAAACTATGTGTTTCTTGGTTACTTCAGTTCATTAGTTGTAAATTCCAGTTCTAGTTGATACTCTATTCAATATGCAGTCAACATGCCTAGATTACTGTATCACACATCATGTTTAAATCTGTTCTGTTAGAAGCTATAACTAGTACGTTGTTTAGCATGCCAATACTACTTTAGATAACTTGTTCACTAGTATGTCTAAGCTACATTTGTGTTTTCTGTCTCACCCAGCATGCCTATAGGGTTAAAATCAACTTTGTAGTTAGATATCATGCCTATAAAGTGTAAAGTAATTGAAATTCAGTTTTCATTACAACACGTATTGAAATTCAATTTTCATTACAACATGTATTCAAATTCGTCTTCTTAGATCATGCCTATAACTTCAAAAGTCAGCTTTTAATAATTAGATATCATGCCTATAGGAATTAAAATCAGCTCTAATAGAAATCATGCCTATAGAACTTAAAACTAGTTTAGTTAAATAAATCAGTTCAAATCCGTGTTTATATATTATGAATTGGCTTAATTAATTAATCTATCCATTTCTTTAATAAGTTTTCAAACACTGCTTTAAAATTAATACTGCTAGAAAGCATGCCTATAGGATCTCAAATTGTCGTTTAAAAATCACTTTATTGTTTTACTGTATTCCTAATCAATATAGATATCATGCTTTTAGGACGTCACTGTTATGCGCTTAGGCAAGCCTATAGGGCGATTAAAATCCTGCAACTATAAAAGTTGCGCTTTGTTATTTAAGACTGTTCACATTTACAAGTCTAAAATAAGTAGTCAATCTAGATAGGTCTTTGACGCTTGGTCCTAATTCAATGTTGTATAATCCTTGCTCACCTAGATATCATGTTCTAGAATTTTCTCTTAAATACTTGACTGTTGTTTGAAGACGTGCACTTACTTGTTATATTTGTGGAGGTGACTGTGAGCCTATAATTTGTTCTCTTTAAATGCAGTCCTAATTATTTTTGATTGACGCCTAGACTTTTATCCTTTAAAACCTTAGGAAGTTCTAGAACTACCTAAATTAGAGGTCCTAAATACCTCCAAGGCCACAAAGAAGGGACGGGTAGTGCACGCATAAGACATCTATCAAGGTTATTAGAATGCTTTAGGCTGTGACCAAGGGGAGAGAATTGGGTATCCCCTCATTGAGAAGTGAGTACCGGGCATTGTATGGGGTGATCCTATAGGCTAACCAACATAGGACCTCTCTTTCCCAACTCCCGTTGTTTAAATAAATTTACTTTTCTTTATATATGTGCAACTTGTTCAAACCTTTTCCCTTGTTCCATTGCTTGAGTCATATATGTGCTTAATATGTCTTTATTTGCAAGTATGTGTTTAAACTATTCATCTATTAAAGGGACTAATTCACATAAGTATAAGGTTGGCCGGGACCCACCATTGTGGACCGACAGGGTTGCCTAACACCTTTCTCTCAAGGTTATTTCAAGCCCTTACACTAAATCTCTAGTAATGCAAACTAGTCTAAGAGTTAATTGCTCTAGGTGCCCTAACGCACCATAATCCGTTAGGTGGCGACTCTTCAAAATACCCAAATCCCAAAAAGAAATGAGTTATTACCCCTCATGAATGTCAAAACCCGGACTTCTCTCTGCGGAGGGAAAAAAGGGGGTGCGACACCCGACTAGGCTCCGAAATATCTAACCTCACGAACTGATTGGCCAAGTCCTGAACATCAACTGCAAGAGATCTCTCCCCAATAGGAATATACGCCAAACTCCCCATACTCACTACCTTCCTACTTAAGGTATCGACCACCACATTGGCATTTCCCGGATGATACAAGATAGTAATATCATAATCGTTTAGCAGCTCCAACCATCTACGCTACCTCAAATTGAGATCCTTCTGTTTGAACACGTGCTGGGTGTTACGATGATCAGTAAACACCTCACAAGACACACCATACAAATAATGCCTCCAGATCTTCAACGCGTGAACAATGGCAGCCAACTCTAGATCATGAACGGGGTAGTTCTTCTTATGGGGCTTCAACTGACGAGAAGCATAAGCAATAACTCTACCATTCTGCATCAACACACACCCAATACCAACTCTTGAAGCATCACAATACATTGTATATAAACCTGAAGATGATGGCAAAACCAATACTGGAGTTGTGGTCAAGGCAGTCTTGAGCTTCTGAAAGCTCGCCTCACACTTATCCGACCACCTGAATAAGGCACCCTTTTGAGTCAACTTGGTCAAGGGTGATGTTATAGATGAAAATACCTGAACAAACTGGCGGTAATAACCCGTCAAACCAAGAAAACTGCGAATCTCTATGGCTGAGGACGGTTTGGGCCAACTCTGGACCGCCTCTATCTTCTTCGGATCAACCTAAATACCCTCACCGGACACCACCTGCCCCAAGAATGCCACTGAATTGATCCAAAACTCACACTTGGAGAACTTTGCATAAATCTTCTCCTCTCTCAACCTCTGCAACACAACTCTCAAATGCTTTGCGTGCTCCTCCTGACTATGCGTGTATACCAGAATATCATCAATGAAAACAATCACGAATGAGTCGAGATAAGGTCGAAACACGTTGTTCATCAAATGCATGAACGTTGTTGGGGCATTGGTCAGCCCAAAAGACATCACAAGGAACTCATAATGACCATATCGGGTCCTGATAGCTGTCTTAAGAATATCTGAGTCCATGATCTTCAACCGATGATACCCAGAACGGAGATCAATCTTGGAGAACACCCTCGCCCCTTGAAGTTGGTCGAATAAATCATCAATGCGAGGCAACGAGTACTTGTTTTTGATTGTAACTTTGTTCAACTTCCTGTAATCAATGCACATTCTCATCGTGCCATCTTTCTTCTTCACAAATAGAATAAGCTCACCCCAAGGCGACACACTAGGCCGAATAAACCCATTATCAAGGAGTTCCTGAAGTTGCTCCTTCAATTCTTTCAACTCCGCCGGTGCCATACGATATGGTGAAATAGAAATGGGCTGAGTGCCCGGCATCAGATCAATACCAAAATCAATATTCCTGTTCAGTGGCATGCCCGGCAGGTCTGTAGGAAAAATATCGGGAAAATCCCTTACAACAGGAACAGAATCAATATCGGGAGTCTCTACACCGACATCCCTCACAAAGTCTAAGTATGAAAGACAACCCTTCCCAACTATTCGCTGGGCCTTCAGAAATGAAATCACCATACTGGGGACAAAATCAGTCGAACCTCTCCACTCAATCCGTGGCACACCTGGCATAGCCAACGTCACTATCTTAGCATGATAGTCCAATATAGAACGACACGGAGATAGCCAATCCATGACCAATATCATATCAAAGTCCACCATGCACAACAACAATAGGTCCACTAGGGTCTCCAGAACCCCAATAGTCACCACATACGACTGGTATACACGGTCCACAACTATAGTATCGCCTACCGCAGTAGATACACGAACAAATGAAATAAGAGACTCATGGGGCATATCCAAATAATGGTCAAAGTATGATGACATATATGAAAAAGTGGAACCGGGATCATATAATACAAAGGCATCTCTGCGGCAGACTGAGACAATACCTGTAATCACAACAGATGAAGCAATAGCATCTGGTCTGGCTGGGAGTGCATAGAAATGGGCCTGACCACCACCTAATCAACCTCCCCCTCTGGCGTGACCCTTAGCTGACTGACACCCACCCCTAGTTACCTGAGCGGGTGGTGAAGTAACTAGAGCTGAAGTCGAGGGTTGACCCCTCTACTGATACGGACCCTCAAGAAGATGAGGACACTGCCTCCTCATATGCCCAAAATCTCCACACTCGTAACAACTTCCCGGTACTGTAGACAGGGATAAAGGGAACCCCTGGAATCGGGATGACTAGCAGATGCACCTGGCATAGAAGAGCCTTGAACTGATGGAGCACGGGACAAACTCTGGGCTGGAAGGGTACTGAGTGATGAATGGCCCTGATGAGAACTGGGAGAACCATGTCCCGATGATGCCCCATGATAACCTGGGCGAGCTGATTGAGCATGCCTGAATGGACGACCTCTACCATGCTGAAACTGACCTCTTGAAGGAGCACTACCAAAACTACCAGATCTCATAGGCCTCTTGGCCTCCCTCTCATCTCACTCCTGACGACGAATTGACTCAATCTCGCAGGCGATGTCAACAACCTCCTCAAAAGTAGAACCTGACACCCTTTCCCTGGTTATGAGAATCCGAAGCTAATATGTGAGGCCATCCACGAACCTCTTGATCCTCTCTCGATCTGTGGGAATCAACTAAACCGCATGATGAGCTAACTCAGAGAATCGCATCTCATACTGTGTCATAGTCATATCTCCCTGACGCAACTACTCGAACTACCTGTACAGCTCCTCTTTGCGAGACTGTGGCACATACTTCTCCAGAAAGAGAATGGAGAACTGCTTCCAGGTAAGGGACGCTGCATCAACAGGCCTACGCCTCTCATAAGCCTCCCACCAAGTAAAAGCAGCTCCAGAAAAAACTAAAAAGTGGTAAATGCTATACCACTGGTGTCTAGAATACCCGCCATATGAAGAATCCTCTAACACTTGTCCAAGAAACCCTGGGCATCCTCGCCCTCAATATCACTGAAAGTCGGAGGCTGAAGTCTACCAAACCTCTCCAATCGACGCTGCTCGTTGTCAGGCATAACTGGTACCACATACTCCTAAGCTGGTGCAACCAGTTGGGCTGGAGGTGCCCCCGATGTCTGAAGTCCCTACACAACCTGCTCAGGTGTGCGAGCAACGGGAGTCTGAGTACCTCCCCCGGCCTGAGAAGTAGCTGCGACCGAAGTAACTGAGACCGCCTGAGCCAGGCCATTGCATACTGATAGAATCTGAGCTAAACCCTCTTGAAGGCCTGGAATCACAATAGGCACAGACGGTCCTGGGCTGGTGCTGCTGGAGCGTCCGCAACTGGGACATGATCCTGAATTTGGGTAGTTGGTGGATCTATAGGTGCTGCCCTAGCTGCTGTGCGGGCTGCACACCTTCCCCTACCACGGCCTCGACCGCATGCTCGACCTCTAGTGGCCCAAGCTGGTGGTACTGGTGGTCGTCCGTCCTAACCGGTAGCACGTGTCCTCACCATCTGTGAGAGAATAGAATAACAGAAGTTTAGTACTAGAATCAACAGATTCGCACGACAGGAATTCAAGAATAAGAAGTTTTCCTAAAGGTTCTGCAGCCTCCCGAGGATAAATACAGACGTCTCTATACCGATCCGCGAGACTCTACTAAACCGGCTCATGGCTCACGAGACCTATGTAATCTAGGCTCTGATACCAACTTGTCACGACCCTAAATACCCCGGTCGTGATGGCGCCTATCACAGTACTAGGCAAGTCAACCCAACAAGTAACCACAATGAATTTTTTTTATAAAACCATTTTTCTAAAACTGATTAAGTCTCAAATTCTCATATAATAAATATTTAAATCAATTGAAATGTGCGGAAAACAGTACAAAATATACCAACACAGCCCAACAATCTGGTGTCACAAGTCAAGAACCTCTAAATACAACCCAAACTGACTGAATAATACATCATAAGTCTAAAATAGCAGGAAAACTAAGATAGGAAGGAGGAAAGCAGGGTTGCGAATGTCGTGCAGCTACCTTGTAGTCTCCGGTAAAGCTCTAAGAGTGCTGGGAACCCTCACTTTGCTGCTCGGGTACTTGGATCTGCACACAAGGTGCATGGAGTAACGTGAGTATGCCAACTCAGTAAGTAACTAAAGTAAATAAGGTCTGAGTGCAGTAACAAGCAGTTAAAAACTATATATAAGAGTGTTCAACAGAATATCAAGTCAAACTAAACAGTTTAATAGCCAGTTACTTCGTAAAAAATTCAGTTCAATTGAAATACTTTGAAATCATTTATTCAACATTTTTCAACATAGGCACAGTATAAAAGAAGAGTGAAAACATCAAAATATCCTAAACGGGCCCCTCGGGCAAGGCATCACTCACAATATAGCCTCTCAGTCACTCGTCAACAGTACTCACACTCAACACTCTGGCTCAATAATATCTCGTAGTGGTAATAATCATAATAACCGTTGCGGTGTGCAACCCAATCCATAGTTTATAGTCGACTACACTCACTAGGGGTGTACAAGACTCCGGAAGGGCTCCTACAGCCCAAGTGTTATATTATTGCGGTGCATAGCCTGATCCAATATATATTGTTGCGGCGTACAGCCCGATCCATATAAGCATAGCTGCGGCGTGTAGCCCGATCCATAATATATATAATATTGCTGCGGCGTGCAGTCCGATCCATAATATGTATATATAATCCTCACCATTAGGTCCTCAACCTCTTTTAGTCATTAACCTCATAGCCACTCGAGCATATCAGTAGAAATCCAGAAACTCAGCCTAAACAGATTTCATATATTAAGAAGTAGAGTGATAAAAACCGGATTTAAACAATAAACAGGTAAAACATATCTGAGGATATGCTTTCAAAACAAATAGAGTAAGAAAAATAGTAAAAATGCCCTTAAGGGTCTAAACATGTCGACACAAGGCCCCAAACATGGCATACAACCCAAAATATAGTATCAATCTCTAAAATACGGGATATCATAAGAGTTTAAATCAAATACGTGGCTTAATAGTCGCTATGGGACGAACCAAGTCACAATCCCTGCCGGTGCACGCTCACACGCTCGTCACCTAGCATGTGCGTCACCTCATTTATCAAAACAATACGAGATACTAGGGTTTCATACCCTCAGATCCATATTTACAATGGTTACTTACCTCAAACCGGATGAAATACTACTCCGCGATACCTTTGCCTCTCGCCTCGGCCTAAACTTGCACCGAGTCTACCCAAAATCAGAATCATAACATTAGAATATGCTAAGGGAATGAAGCCCATGCGAAAATAATCAAATTATACCAAAAATCCCGAAATTGGTCCAACCCGATCCCCGAGCCCACATCTCAAAATTCGATAAAATTCACATCAATGGAATCCTTATCCTCCCACGAGTTCATACATACTAAGAATACCAAAATCCGACCACAAATAACCCCTTAAATCCCTAGATTAAGGTTTCCAATTTCCCAGTCCTAACTCCCCAATTTTTGGCTTCAAATCCCTTAATTTTCATGTTTAATTAGGTATAAATCACAATATGATCGAGTATTAAGTCCATAATTCTTACCTCAAAGAAGTTCTCTTTGATTCCCTCTTCAATCTCCCTTAAGAAGCTCCAAAACCGAGTGAAAAATGGTAAACTTAGGCCAAAAATTGCAAAAATGGCCTTTTAAACATTCTGCCCAGCTATTTGAGATCCTTCTTCGTGAACGCCGTCAAAGCCTCGCGTTCACGAAGCACAAAGTTTCCTTTGACCAAAATCCTCTTACGCGAACGTGGACGACCCCTCGTGAACGCGAGTCCTCAGCAGATCAAACCTTCGCAAACGCGGCATAACCATCGCGAACGCGATGAACACAAACCCCATCCCTTCGCGAACTCGGGACCCTCATCACGAACGCGAAGGACAACTCTCCTGCCTTACATCCTAACACATCGCGAACGCGAGAGCCCACTCGCGAACACGAAGACAAAACGTTTGCAACACCAACAACAGATTTTCTACAACTTTTTCCAACATGAACTGATACGTTCAACCACCCAAAACTTACCCGAGGCCTTCAGGACCTCAACTAAACATGCCAACATATCCTATAACATCATTCAAACTTGTTCCAATCTTCATAACACTCAAAACAACATCAAAACACCAAATTTACATCGGATTCAAGCCTAACAATTCCAAAAACTTTTGAATTACCTGAAATTTTGCACACACGCCACAAATGACACGACAAACCTACCCAAACTTTCGGAATTCCATTCCGACCCCTATATCAAAATCTCACCTATCAACCGAAAAACGCCAAAATTCCAATTTCGCCAATTCAAGCCTAAATCTACCTCCAGACCTCCAAAACCCATTCTGATCACGCTCCTAAGTCCCAAATCACCTCCCGAAGCTATCCAAACCGTCAAAATTTACATTCGAGCCCTTTCTCACATACAACATCCAGTTGACTTTTCCAACTTAAGCTTACTCAAAAGAGACTAGGTGTCTCAAACCTTATCAAAACCTCTTTGAACCCGAACCAACCAACCTGATAACACATAATACAACTGAACAAAACAATAAGAAGCAAAAATGGGGAAAATGTAGCGGTAACTCATGAGACGACCGGTCGGGTCGTTACAATTCAGGAGCAATTTCTCCTCCACAACATAAGAGCATTACTTGTACTATCAGTATACATTACTTGAAGGGTTGTGATGAATGTCAGCGAACCGCGAATATTTCCCATCGCCATGAGATGCCCATGAACCAATTCAAGAGGTTGAAGTGTTCGATGTATGGGGATAGACTTCATGGGCCTCTTTGTCAGCTCCTTTGGCAATAAGTACATACTTGTTGCTGTGGATTACCTGTCCAAATGGGTGGAAGCTACAACACTCCCCACCAATGATGTAAGGGTGGTGGTGGGGTTTTTGAAGAAGAATATATTCACCCATTTCGGGACTCGGAGAGCTATTATCAGTGACGGAGGCACTCACTTCTGCAATCGAGCCTTCGAGAAATTGCTAGCAAAGTACGATGTGCGCCATAAGGTGGCAACACCATATCATCCTCAGACCAGTGGACAGGTCAAAGTGTCGAATAGAGAAATAAAGAGTGTGCTGACCAAGACTGTGAACACCACAAGAACTGATAGGGCGAAAAAGCTAGATGATGCACTTTGGGCCTAAAGAACCGCTTTCAAAACACTAATTGGAATGCCACCATACAAGTTGGTGTTCGGGAAGGCCTGTCACTTGCCAGTGGAACTAGAACATAGAGCTTGGTGGGCAATGAAATAGCTAAATCTGGACATTGAGGCTGCGGGAACAAATAGAATCACATAATTGCATGAGCTAGACGAGTTCTGATTTCTTGCTTTCAAGAGCACGGGGTTGTACAAGGAGAGAGTGAAGAGGTTGCACGTCAAGAACATTGTTGAGCGAAATTTTAATCCCAGAGACATGGTGTTGCTTTATAACTCAAAATTAAGGCTATTTCCGGGTAAACTCAAGTCACGATGGTTTGGACCATTTTGGGTGGTCGAAATGCTCCCTTCAGGTGCCATAGAGATTCCCTTAGCAAAAACTTCCCATACATTTAGAGTTAATAGGAAAAGATTGAAACCATATGTGGGCATGGATGAACCCAAGGAAGCGTCAGTGATCCATCTGACTGAACCTCAGAGGTCGAGCGAGCCTTAAATGCGCTCATTTGTGTTGTGCCATGACGTTAAATCAGGCACTGCATGGGAGGCAACCCAATTCGTAGTGACTTTAGTATAGTTAGTATTTGTTATTTTTGATTTTGGTAAGTACTAACCAGTGCAGGTGAGCATGGGCGAGTGTTAAGCCCATCAGACGCTGAAGTAAAAGGTAAAAAAAGTGGAAACATTTTGAGGCACAAGAGCGCGCCCGCGCTAGTGGCCGCGCAAAAGGCCAAGTATTCTGCCTCAAACTTTCACCTAGGAGCGCGGTTGCACTATGGTAGCGCTAATGACCGCGCATATGTCCAAGTACACTGTTTCACTAGTGCGGCCGTGCTTGGACCGCGCTAGTGTCGTTCCGCCTAACTTAACATTTTATTATTTTTTTTATTTTGTATGTTAATTGTTTTAGTTTTTTTATTCCACCCTCCCCACGCCTAAGAGCCCCAACGCTTAAGAACCCCAGCCCTAATTTCCATCTTCTCCTAATTTCCCTCTTCTCCAAATTCCCTTCTTCCCCATTCCCAAATAATCCCAGCCCAAATTCCCCAAGGTTCAAGTCCCTCCACTACTCTTCTTCACTTCTCACAATCTCCTCTCACTGCAGGTAAGGTTTTCTTTTTACCAGTTTTTGTTGATTTTCGTTTAATTTCTTAATTATGTAGTAGTTTTTCTTCTCTTTTCTTAGAAGTAATTTGTAGTGTATGTGTAGTGCTTGTGGGTGTTAATATTTGGGGAGTTGTATATCTTAACTTAGTTGGGTGAATTTGGGGAAATTGAGGTGGTAATTGGGTTACAACATGTTTAATTGGGGGTTCCGGTGAATGATGCCCACAACATGTTTGTTAAAATGCCACAATGAGTGTCAATGATAATTGTGACCAATTGTAAGGGTGAAGTCTGAGTAACCGCAGTTGAGTCACATTTTTTTGGGATGTGCTAATGATATTCTTATTCCAGGTACTATGGCAGCCTCCAGGAAACGTCGAACCACCGGTGCTTCATCCAGCGGTCAAGCTGGATCTTCCAGGGCACACGGGTCAACTCCTGCTCATCCTTTTGATAGTAACAGGTTCGTCTCCGCCAAGGCTCAAGACTGTTTTGCTGGTAAGGCCTCCAAGAAACCAATACTGGAGAGGGGCATAGATATAGGTTCGCTCCAACTGGGTTGTCCCAACTTGTATAATGAGCTAGTCAGGTGGGGGATGCAAATCTTCTTTGAAGAGCCGGATGATGGGAATTTGATGGTTGTACGTGAATTCTATGCCAATGTAAAAGAACATGTAAATGGTGTAGTAACAATGCGCAAGAAGGCTGTGGATGCCTCTCTTGAGGCTATTCGGAGGATATACCAGCTTCCCACACCTGTGGAGGAGTTAGACGACTATTATGAACTATATGGTCGAAGATATACCCAGTGGGAGAGGTTCTTTGAAACCATTTGTGTACCCGACAAGGAAATTGTATGGATGAAATATGGGAAGAAGTTTCATTCCGTGGCGCTCACCTTTGAAGGGAAGTGCTGGTTGTATGTCATTAACAACCGCCTGCTCCCGTCCTCCAACACCACGAAAGTGAATGCTCTTCAAGCTGCTCTAATTTGGTGTTTTATAAATGGTTACAACTTTGATGTGGCCAAGCTTATGCACGAGGAGATGTTTACACACTATCTGGTGAAGAGGTATGGTTTCTTTTTCCCCTCACTAGTCACTAGGCTTTGCAGGGCAGCTCGGGTTCCGGAAAATTTGAATGTGGATAGATTAGTGCCAAAAGAGTCAAAGTTTTGAGCTAACAAGGTGACTACTGGTAATGAGCCTGTGGCACCTAGTGGTGATGATAGTGATGACTCTGATGCATCTAAGGAGGGTGAGGATGAGCAGGAGGAAGCAGAAGTCGAGCCGCCCGCCCATGCGCCGATTGCAGAAGTTGCAGGACCATCTGGGGTTAGTCGGGTTACCTGGTTCACAGCCTTAAAGTGGGAGGTGGCAGGGTTGCGTACATTGGTCGCTGACTTAGGTACATGTGTTGATGTGATGGCTGCCCAGCAGATTAAATCGGAAAAGAAAGTATTGGGATGGCTGCGAGCTCTGGGTCGTGCATGTGATCTGAACCTAGAGACGGTCTCCGATCAAGATTGATCAATCAGGGAAGTTCCTTTATCTCACTGTTCTTTAGTTTGTATGCCATGAGGACATGTATTCCGTTTAAGTGTGGGGTAGGGGATACTTCAATGTATGTGTATATATGTAAGAACTTCATTGTTTTATGTTTTCTTTGTTTTTGTGGTTTTGAGTAGCAGTCGCATTAGGTAAGTCGACTTGTCCCGACGACGGATCTCTTTCGATGGGGTTCTTGTGGGTCTAAGTCGACGAGAAAATCTCTAAAAAAATGTGAAATATGTTGGAGTCTTTCTGATGACGGATCTTTTAGACAGTTTTCTTGAGGGAAGTAAGTCTAAAGAAAATACCAAAAAAAATCTGTTTTAGGTAGTATAGTAACTCCCCCTTGGTTTTTCTTTGGGTCGCGGTTCTTTTCCAAGGGTTTTGCTTGAATCGGGTGTAGTTAATTTTTGTTTCTAGTTTTTAGTTTGTACTTATGGGCGATGAGCTGAAATAAGAAAAGAAGCCCTTGGCGTTGATATACCTGAACACAGTAGACACTAGAGTGTGACACTTAGTCTCAGTGGTTGATTCTTGTTAGAGTGCCTTAATTTGTATGTTTGTAACTGACTTGAGTACTCAAACGAGAGTCTTTTGATAAGCCAATCTGGAGTGAGTCATGTGCCATGTGTGTGTGAGTTGTATTGCATTATAATATTCTATGCTCTGCATTTGATGCCTAGAACTTGCCCCGTGTGTTTGCAAAGTAAAATAGTAGCTTTATTTAGTCTTAGAAGTAATATAGACATTTCTTTGTTAAGACAGATATATAAAGTAGACCCACCTAAATGCGATACATCGTAGTTAACCCTGTGAGCCTATAAACATGTGTTCTTTGGCAACCACATTACAAACCTTACCCAATTGTTTGAACGTCCCATCTCTTTAAACCCCTTTACCTCTCATGATCACTTGAATGGTTATGAAATATGCAAAAGTTAAAGTGTGGGGTGGTGGTTTGGTCTTTGAGTGGAACCAATGAAATAGAGAAAAAGGTGCAGTATTTTGAAGAATAAAAGAATAAGAGACACTTAAAAAGAAAAAAAGAGAAAAGAAAATAAGTAAATGTAGTCCTTGATAAGTGGTGACTTGATACAATTGCACCTAATAGAGTTTGGGGTATTATAAATAGAAGTGCGGTGGAATGTCTGGTCCGACATAAGTATTGTTCTGAATGCGAAGGTGATTGTATTAAAAGTGCTTAGGGAGGTTAGTCACTATATCCAAATATATCCTACCAGTCTCTTAGCCTACATTATAACCAAATGAAGTTCTAATTGATCTTAGACTGAATGGGCTCGATTAGTAGAGTAGTACACTAAGGGCAAGCCTATGGTGCATCTGTGTGGCATATGAATTTTCTTTCTGAGAGTGAGCGAATTTTCTCTATCTAAGTTCCTAATTATTCTTAATATTATTATTTGTGGAACTACTCTCTTGTGTGATGTAAGGGCATTTGATTCACGAAGGAAAGGTAAGTCTTGACCTCTGTATAGAGTAATTTGAGTAAGTATGAATATTGCACGGCACGTGAGAGTCGGCTCTTGAGGCAAAGATGTTACACTACTAGACGTAACTTTGGTGATTTGTTCTTGGTGTGATATGTTAGGGAAAAGCTTAGGGAAGGAACCTTTATAGAGTATGGTGGATTGATCGGGGACTAGCAATGATTTAAGTGTGGGGTGTTGATAATAGGCTAGATTTATGTAGTTTGGCGACTATTTATGCCCCAACTTGACTATGCTTCACCGTTCTAGGAAGGTTAAATGACGATAAAATGTCTCTAATTGTGAATTTCATGTTTTGTAGGAGCAAGTTGTGCTTATGAGGACTTAGGATAGTGTTTGGAGCTAAATTAAAGCAAGGGAAGCCCTTGGAGCTGAGTATGTGTGAAAGAAAAAAGAAAAGAAGAGAGAAAATGCTGATTCACTCTAGCGCGGGCCAAGCACGGCCTTAGCGCGACCACGCTAGAGCAGGAGACCGGGATAGTACACTATGCGATATGCACGACCACTAGCACGGTTCGAGTGCGGCCGCGCTAGTCAATCTGGAGCGCAGGAAGTTTAGGGGTAAACTGGGAAGATTGAGGCTAATTTCACTTAACCTATAAGAGGTCCAACTCGCCCAAAAAGACGTTGTCAAGGTTTTTATAGTTTTGTTCAAGGCAAGAAGAGGCAAGAGGCAAGGAGGATAATTCGACATCGAGTTCTACCTTTCTTCCTTTTGTATTTATCATTCATGATGAATTTTGCTATTGTTATTATGAACACGATTATGAGTAGCTAATTATTTAGTCTACGGTTTTGATGGAACCTTTGAGGGATGAACTTCTTGTTGTGTTAATATAGTTTGTCCAGTTTAATCTCTATTTGTTCAATTACGTTATTGTTGTAGTTAATTGATAGGATCTTTAATTAGTTGTGCCTATTTAATATGTATTACTCGGGAGAGAGTACATATTTAGGTAGTTGTTGAACAACACCACTCCCAAAGTATATGAGAAATCAATAACCGAGGGTTTAAATGTGGGATTAGGGATAATGAAACCTTGGGTGCGATCTAAGTGAGCCGTAATAAAAGCCAGCTAGCGTAACTCGGGAGAGTGCGTCTAGTAAATTGTCGTAATCACTCGGGAGAGATTTATGGTAATAAAAGTGCTCATGGTCGATAGAAACGATTAGGCAAATCTATACGAAACATAACAGGAAGGGATTCCATCAATAGGGATCACAACCTTATATCCTTCTCTTATTTGTTTACAACTCAGTCATAGTTAGCTTTTAGTTTACTTAATTTTATTCAGTTATAGTTAGTAGAAATATCACCAATTGTTATTCAAAATATTCTGGAAGTTGATTACGGAGAATTCAGTGAGTCTGACAAAAATAATTGGTAGGTTAATTCCCTGTGGGATTCGACTCTGGGCTAAACACTCGGATTATATTTGCAACGATCGCTTGTCCTTTTTATAAGGCATAATTGAGCGTGATCAGCATGTTTCCTGCCCTGTTTTAAGTGTCCCCCCTAACAGACTAATAATTTTCATGCTCCCAGTCCCTGCTACCCATTTGTATATGACTGACTGATTGATCCCAACATGTTATGTCTTTGTTTAGTGTCTGTCCCTATACTCACCTAGTAACAACTAGTAAACTAAGTTGAAACTTTGCTTGAAGTGATCCTATTTCTGTCTACTGTTGGATTGCTGGAATTTCCTAAGTGTTGAATGACTCTGTTTGCTCTTTACCTCCTGAAAATCCAAAACTATTTTCTCAAAACTATCTCCTGTTTTTAACTCCTACTCTTAGAACATCTAGGGTCCTGCCCCTCCAGTGTGAGTATTGCCTAGGAGTCCATGAGACTCCTCTGAACTTTGACACATTGGGGCTGGCTCTCCAAAACTTGCTCACCAAAATGTTTCTTTAAAGGTTTTCTGGTGTGAGCATTGCTCCGGGTCCCTGAGGCCCTTGGGAACTTTGACACACCAGGATACCATTGGGTGCACTATAAAAATATTGGCATGTTCATACTTGGTCGAAGGCATGGTTCTTCCAGGTTTACTTTTTGGGCCTATCCAGGCTCCCTATAGTTTTAGCAGTTTCACTTCTGTAATTCATTATTTATGTTTGGTTTGTAATAATAATTTCTTTGTAAACAGATATTGGGGATATTAGTAAAATGGGAGGGACTTTTATATATGTTTCGTGGGGAAATCGGGTAGAAACCCTGCTCTTAGGACTGTTATGATTATCTTCCTGCATTTAGAAACCATGCCTATAGGTTGTTGCAATGTTTGTTTACTTATGTGCATTTAGATACCATGCCTATAAGTTTAAAATCAGTTCTGCATTTTAGATACCATGCAAATAAGGTTTACATCAGTTCCTGCATGCAAATAAGGTTCGAATCAACTTCTGCATTTAGATACCATGTCTATTAGGTTTTAAAATATCTCTGATCCATACCTAGGCAAGCCTGTAGGATGACTAAAATCTTGAGATTATAAAATTGTGCTTTGTTTAACTGTTTGTGAATTGCTCAGATTTAACTAGTCCTAAATCAGTAGGCAACTGATTAAGTACCTCCTGCCTCGCTTTAATAAAAGCACTGCATATGTTCTGCTTTGTGCTCACCTAGATATCCTGCTATAGGCCTTTTTTAAAGTGTCTGAAATACTGTTGTTTGAGACGTGCAATTGCATGCTTATTTGTAGAGGTAAATGCGAGCCTTTAACTGTTCCTTTATTTGACAATCCTATTTGTTTTGCCTGTCGCTTAGATTTTCTCCTTTTAAGCACTATAGGAAAGTCTAGATCCACCTTAACTAGAAGTCCTAATCACCTCCAGGACCATAAGTGAGGGACGGGTAATGCACACATAGAGTACGTTTAAGTAGAATCACTTATATAACCATTAAGGGCATGGTAATTGGGTAGTAAAGGATATGATAACCTGTGCACTAATGCTATGTGTAGCACCCCAACTTGGGGACGATTACCAAGCATTGCACAGAAGTGATCCTATAGGTTAAAAAACCTAGGACCCCCTTTACCCCTTGTTTTAAAACAAAATATCTCTTTGTCTAAATTGTTTTGTTTGCTTATAAGACTAATTCACCTAATTAGAGTTTGGTCGGGACCCACCATTGTGGACCTCGAGGGGTGCCTAACACCTTCCTCTCAAAGTTATTTCGAGCCCTAACCAATCTCTGCAAACTGATTTATGAGTTATTTGCTTTAGGTTCCCTAACACACCTTAAATCCGTTAAGTGGTGACTCTTCAAATTCCACACCCAATTCCCAAAAGGAAATGAGTTGTTCCCGAAAGATACCGAAACCCGGACTCCGCGAGGAAAAAGGGGGCGCGACAATGGTCACATGTGCGTTTGTTATCAACTTGCAATTTGGTTTTTGCAAGGTTGCTTGCTCAAATTACTAAAGCACAGTTCCAGAATATAAATTATGATGATTTATATTGATAATGTTGGTTTAAATACAAGTTGATTTAGTAGAAATTGTATGCCTCCATTTATAGCTAAACCATTGGTTATGCGAACAAAACTCCCAAATAGAAGTTTGGTACGAGGTGTATTATTTAATATACAACAACACTTGTACGTATCTAGTCAACAAGTTATGAAAAATTCTCCCTGTCAGAATTGGTTCATGGTCAAGAACCAAATAATTTCCATCTAGAAATATAGATGTGCTATATGATTTAATTATTCCACAACAATGCACAAAGATGGGTTCCCAAAGAAGGTTGAGAAATGTGTTGGTGATCCCAACATTAGGGGGAGAAAATGGGCAGCTGAAAAAGTGAGACGTGGAATGAATTATTATGAGTACATTTAGATCCTCGTACAAGAAAATGTGAACTTGAAATTCAAGTGATAATTTATTTGCAAAATATTGCGCGGGACATTTGTTGGCCCAAAGCTAAATATCATATTTCATCTGCAATACTCCAACTAAAATAAAGTCCATGATAGACATAGTCTATGACACGCATAAAACGTAATAGACTAATTGGTTCCAAAGATAAAACTCATTGAAGAAGGAGTGGATCAAATGATCAAGATGGCAATAATAAGGAGACAAGTGTTCTAGAAGAGCACCATGACATAACACTCTATAAGACCTCAAGGAAGAGGTTCAGGTACCTGAAAATAATGAGATCTCGATAAGTTATGTCTTTATTGTATGATGATGGAACCGATGTAAAATGATCGTCGATGATTGTTGATATAATGTAACATTCAATATTATTAATATTGATGAGGATCTTGAGCTCAAATCTCATGGAATTTGGACAGATAAATATTGGCCAAATGAATAATATGCAATGAAAATTAACTTCACCTGAAAAATGTGAAGTTAGATGGATAGTCCCAACACCTGAAAATGAAATGAAAAATCAAGTCGATAGAAATAAAGATGACTTATGGCACAAGATTTTTCGTAAATATCCTGGCATTAGTTATATGGAGATATGTTCTCCTGTGGTGGATGAAATCGTTTTCAAGTTTTAATTTGACAATACATGAAAAACTTGATATGCGTATAATGAAAATGTTGGAAGGATTTACATTGTTCGCAAGAAACTTATTAAATAAAGCTTAATCAAATCCTTATGTGGATTAGACCAATCATGGTGTATGTGCTTTGTTTTTGTGTCTAGTGCAATTGGTGCACTAATGTATCTTGCTAGAACCATAAATATAATAATATTCTAGCGAGATATAGTTTTACTCCTATGTGGATATATTGAAATACGATTAGTGTTATATTACAAAAGGAATCCTTGATATAGATTTGCTTATTCTAACAAATACTATCAAGATTTCATTGGTTATGCAAATGCAGACATTTTCCTGAAGTTCGTTCTTCAAACAATCTATTTACATGTGAAGGTTGCCATATTATTATTCTACAAGTCAGTTAATTGTTGATACTTATTCAAGTCATGCCAAGATAAACAACTGATAAAGCAAGTGACTCAACACACAACAGACGTGTGACTTTTCTTTGAAGAGAAGATTTCAATAATATTGAAGATGATGTTGTTTGCATTGAAAGAAGGATATATCGAAGGGGACATAATAAAGAAAATTTTACCACAGTTCTTTTTCAGACGCATGATCTTCAACAGAATGGTGAAATTGATATTCAACAAATTTGTTCATGTGATAATTTCTCTAATCTATTCACTAAGGCATTGAACCTCAATGTTTGAGAAGTTGAAATACAGGATTGAAATGCATTGTCTTCCAGAAATAAAGTGATGTTTTCATCAGGGGGAGACAAATATGCGTTGTACTCTTTTTTTCTTAGCACAGATTTTGTCCCAATGGGTTTTCCTGACAAGGTTTTTAACGAGGCAACATACAATATGTATTACATGATGTGTGTACTCTTTTTCCTTCACTAGTATTTTTTCCTAGTAAAGTTTTAACGATGCATATTATTTATGGATATCCAAGGGGAGTGTTATGAAACATTAGATTATAGTGGATGTCCATAACTCCTAAATGAATAACACTCACTACTCTTCCCCGTTATCTCCATAACTCCCATTACTCCAATACTTATAGTTGTAACTCCCATAGCCTCGTCCATGATTTTAAATGCTTAATGCCATGTTTATGACATTCTTTTGTATACCTCTATATAATACTATAAATAGAGGATGAGAAATGATATTGTATACACTTGAAAAACACTTGATGAAATAAGAATCTCTCCTCTCTTTCTCTCTATATTCTTGTTTCATATTATTGTTTTAATTTAGTTTCTTAACAATTAATTAAATGTTATTAAGTGAATAAAATAGTGTAAACTACACATATAGTGAGGAAGACGTTCCAATTGGTTAAAAAAGGGTAAAAGATTGTGACATTCACCACAATATTTTGCATATCTTATTCAACTTTATTAATTCATAGGTTACTTTTTTTGGGGGGGGAGAGGGGGGGAGGGGTTAAGGTTGCAGGTGATTAGGTGAATATTAGAGGCGTAGAGCCGCTACACATCAGTGCCCAGCCCACAACTGCCCATTAATCTTTACGACTTCACCCAAAAAAGAAAAGAAAGAAAAAGGAAAACAATAAATAAGAAAAATGGATATGAGGGTTTAAGAAAGAGAAAAGGGGGAATGCTAAAAACTCTATAACCGGTGACAACAAGAAGAAGAAGAAGCAGTAGCAGCCAAGTGATAGTGAGCCATGGTCTCTGCAGCCACCTGGATCCGATACGTTGTCAGCAAACTTGAATACTCCGCCTCTGTTGGCTGGAAGGTTATTTACTCTCCTTTTTTCTTATAATGTAACAATTGATTATTTACATACTATGATTCTAGGGTTGAATCAGTATACGGGTTTTGTAGATACAGCAAATATGTCTAAAAGATTAGTAGGTCTTTCTGGAGAAAGCTATTAACTTATAATTTTTGGGGAATTAGAGGGCTCCCAGGTTTTTAGAATAAATAAATCTGTCTTTTGACATGATTTTCTTCAACACAACAGGCTTCACAGAAAATTTAATGTCAGCTGTGGAACTTTCATAAAATGCAACAACAACGACAACCCAGTGTAATCTCACGAGTGGGGTCTAGGACGGTAGTATGTACACAACCTTAACCCAACCCTAGAAGGGAACTGTTTTCGATAGACCCTCGGCTCAAGAAAAGATGAAAGAAGCGCTGATAGCAAGAAATAGCAATACAAGATATTTATAAAACTAAATCCAAGATAGCAAAAGAGAAGATGAAAGAAGTACTGATAGCAAAGAATAACAGTACAAGATATGTATTTATAGCAAACGAAGGGAGTACTGCTGGCAAGTAATAACAGTACAAGATATGTGGTAATAGCAAGCTAATGATAAAAGGGATATCACACTAACACTAGTACTATTACTATTGAACTAAGCAAGACAAATGGAAACGCTCGACTATCTACTAATTTTCTATCCTAATTCGCAATCTCCACACCCTCCTATCGAGGGTCATGTCCTCGGTTAGCTCAAGCTGCGCCACGTCCTGCTGATTACCACTCCCCAAGACTTCTTTGGCCTACCTCTACCCTTCCTCTTACCCCCAAGGACAACCTTTCACACCTCCTGACTGGGGCATCTGTTCTACCCCTTCTAACATGGCCGAACCATCTTAGCTTCACCTCTCGCATCTTGTCTTTCCACAGGGGCCACTCCCACCTTGTCCCGAATAACATCATTCCTACTTCATAAAATGCAAAAAAAGAATATTCATCGGTGTTAGTTCAGAGTTCTGATGTTAAAATATGGGAACCTAATGCAGCTTTAGTATTGAAAGCTTGCAACTTTAGTAAATTTTTTGAAGCTCTTGCAAGAATGTGTCCGGGAATAGAAAAAAGCTATAGCCAAGCCGGTTTGTTTATATTTCACACCAAGAGGCCCCTTCTCAGGTTAATTATTAGCAGTGCTCCTTTTTACCCAAGTGATCCTCCTCTTCCTTAGGTTCTTGGCTCTCAGTATCGCTCCCCTAAGTACCAACCATGCAAAGAAGCAAACTTTTCTCTGCGGCTTGCGTGTCCAAATTGAGAGATGCGGGAAATCCTCTTTGTTCCTCACCAATAGTTTATGGTAATATGATTTGACTGAGACCTGTCCTTCTATCCCGTCTCCCATCTCCACGTATCCGACATGATATGCGATGTATTCTATTTGTTTAGTAACTCTACTAGGATTTGGAATTCCACCCATCTCCCACTCCCGTAGGTTCCTTCTAAATGTGAGATCCTAATGCACTCCCCTCCATCTTATATCCTTTGAATCTATTGCATTGTTATTTATGCTTTACTTGAGACTCTATATATGTTAGGAAAAGCAATTCTTAACACGTTTTCTTTACGGCACCTGTGTCCCCAAAACTGATTCTTCTTCCATCACCAACCTTGAAAGTGATGTGGCAAGTGAAGTCTCCCCACCCCTTCATAATATTCCTTTAAAGACCACACCTATGTGAAACCGTGATATTCATACTTTTATATTCCTCCACTCCCCTCGATAATCCAATACTTTTCTATTATCACCTCCCTCCAAGGAGCGTGCTCCTATATCCTGAATCTCCATAACTATTTCCCAAGCAATGCATTGTTGAACATCCTGAGGTTTTTCATTCTAAATCCTCCCACTCTCTCGGGATGTGACAGCCTTCCCATTCACTAAGTGATATTTCCCAATTTATAGGGAAAAAACAGATTCATACATGACTGAATATCTTTTCCCCTATGAACTTGTCTTTTGGCGCTTTTTGTTATGAGATTTTCTAGCTAGTTATAGGTCTGCTACTATATTAGTTCAACCTACTAAGGCATGTTGATCTTTTAAATCTTTTGATGAAAATTATGTTTGAATACATAGTTCCAGGAACAACTTTCAGTTCTGAGACTTGGTCCTTGGATTCCACTTGACACTTCTCATGAATCTTGGATAATCTGTATGTTTTCTCTGCTATCATGCTTTATGTTGACATGGTTCAGCTGAAATAGAGTTACTATCTGATAACATTTGAACCAAGTTACTGAAAGTATGAGGTAATCTTGCAAGAATCGTTCCTTATGCATGTTCTTGATGCCTTTTTAATGATAACACCTTAATAAATTTTTTTTTGCAAGATCTGTAATACAGCAAGGAAACATACAAGTTTTAGAATCCCCCCTATATGACGTGAGAGCGTGACTCTGCTCTAACTTTAGCTGCAATTTTCTATGTTAAAACTTATCCCTTAAATAACTAGAAATCAGTAATTACCTTCTTAACTTTATCTTCATGAAAACATAAACCTGATATTTTAGTAAAGAAGCGATTTGAACTTGGTGCTCAAACTTTGGAAACTTGAGTCCAGCAGAGAGGAGGAGTACTAATAAATGCAGGTCTTGTCACCATTGGAATCCTATAATCAGTAGCTTTGCATACGTTTGGAGTCCATACTTTCCCTAACTTAAAAGGAGTGGTGAACCAACTTAGTCTTGGAAAGATTACTACTCATAGGGGAATGTAAGTAATACTGACTGGACTGCTCAAGACTAGGAGAGAAACAAATCTGACCTTCTAATAGTGCTAAAGATTTGCTAAACTAATACTTGTAAAGCTACAATATGCAAGTCAAAACATTCTATAATCATCAACAAATTAAGAATGTTAAAGTTAAAGACACAAGCCGTGTAAGATCAAGGTTCCATATTCTGAATTATCATCTGCTCTTCTGCACTTAAAATCAGTCAAGCTTCTACTTTTTGAAATTCTATTTGTTTACTTTTACTTCTTGAGTAGAGGGAAAAAGATTAACTGAATATTAATGCTATGCAGAACTACAAAGGAGGTCAAATTACAGATAGAGAATTAGGTGATACCATATGGAAGAATTTCTTTCAGGGTAAATTGACATTTATGCACTTTAACAAAGGAGAGGAGATGGCACCAACACTCGGAGCTCAGGGCGGCACACTTCTTGTTCGGAAGATACCTTGGGTTGATCCAACGTAACTTCTCCTTTAATGCCTTATGCATGGTTTTCTCTGCCTTAGTGCTACACTTTTGCTTTGTTCTCTTTTCTTTTATAGTAGCATGTTTACTTGAAGAATCATTAACAAGCAAGGGAGAATTGTTTTACCATTAGTTATATTGTTCTTTTGTTACTACTTTTATGGTTTTATGGCATTTTCAAGTGAGAAATTGGTTTTCTTGCTCATAGTTATAATAAAGGAAACTGTACAATTTAGGTTTGTAGTATTGATAGTTAGTGAGTTATTTTTCTTTATAACGGTAGTGTAGGAGCTAGTTTTCACACATCTCGATTAATCTTCCATCTACATGTTACCTTCACCAACACAAGTATCGGTGCAAGCTGGAATGGTATTCCAAATAATCTCCTTTGTTAGCTTGCAGCCTTCCCAGCAACAAAACAGTTCTTTCGGGGATCTATGCATCACCACACTCAACTCAAATATCTGCAGAAATAGTTTTCACAGATGTCTGCAGTATAGAAATAGTTGGTCATTGTCCTCCACATTAGTTAATTGATTACTTTCTTGCTAAAGCTTTGTTACATTTGAATTTGCCAGCTACATTTTCCTACTCATGCACTTTACCGAAGGAAATGTTACTTTGTTCTGGCGTATAGACAATCAAGCTTTAAATAATTGTTGTTGGTCATGCTGTTGGCCTAACTACTGGCTAAAATTAGGGGTTCAATGGCATATATGATTTGGAGAGTTGTGCGATGAGTCTATTTTCCTTTTCTTCTTATCCTGGACAAATTTTATGAGCAAGGAAATCCTACCACCATAAATTGCTGTAGGGAGGTGATCATACTGCTATCTTATTGTTTATGTTCATTTTACTTTGCCTCTTTGTTTTAATAAATTAGTTGTTTCCCTTTTGGTGGAAGCGATTATGTGGATCTGTTTCTGCATATGTTCCTCTTTGCTATTGCTGACTTCATATCTGTGCTTTTCATAGGAAAGTATTTGTTGGGGATGTTGTGGTTCTCAAGGACCCTGTAAAGTCAGATGATTATCTTGTCCGTAGATTGGCTGCCGTTGAAGGCTATGAGATGGTGTCCACTGATGAAAAAGATGAGCCTTTTGTCCTTGAAAAAGATCAATGTTGGGTGCTGGCTGACAATGAAAATGTGAAACCTAAGGTATATGATCCTCGCAATAGATTGGCTTTCACCTCCAGAATAAGATATCATGCGACTGTATTCTCTCAAATCTTCTTTTGCTCAAATTGTGAACCTTGTCTTATGCGCTTCATGTTACGCTTTTTGAATAGTTTGCATATTGCAATATGGTATTTTATTCTAACAGTCCTATAATATGTTTGTCATATCCTTGTCTTTGGTTCAGCATCTGTTTGAGCGTCATTACTCATGTTTTATTATATTTTCTGTATATGTGATCTGAGTCTTGACTACTCATTCCCCCCATAATGTCAATACAATACTTTTGCAGCAAAAATTGTGAGTATGTATCAAAGTCTGGATATGTGTTATAACTTTAGAGTTTTTTTCCCCATAACGGGAACCTTAATAAGGCCTCATTTGTTTGCACTTAATGGAGGTCTAAATCTTAATCATTTAGATCTCAGACATTAAGTGCGTTTGTTTTTAAAGTCTGAATCTTAATTATTCAGATCTTAATCATTAAGTGTGTTTGTTTTTTTTACTTCACAACCACTTAATGGGTCTGAATACGTCTGTATGATTAAGATCTATAACAGAGAGACTTAATTTCATTAAGATGCTATCATATATTCATTATTAACTGCCGCCACCGCCTACCATTATCAACTACCACCATGCCACCACCATCACCATACTCAACCACCACCACCACACCACCACCCCCCACAACCACCACCTCCACCATCACCATGCCACCATCATCCTCAATCATAGCCTTCATTATCGACCATCACCACTACTATCCCCACCACTCCGACCACTATCATTCTCACCCACAATCAACATTCATCCGCCTCAACTACCACAACTGACCACCCCATCACCATCAACCACACTGCCGATCATTATAACCTACCACCACCCACCACCTTCCTCAATCACAACTACTACCACCACCCGATATTATTAACTATCACCACCCACCACCACTATCCTCAATCATAATCGCCACCACTGCCAATCACTACTAGCTACTAGCATGAACCACCATCATCAACCAAAAACTACCACCAACCACCGTCTCTGGTCGGCATTCACTCGTTAGCCATCACCACCAATAACTATCATATTTTTAAAAACTATATATTTTATTGATAGAATATTAGATTAGTTAGTATTTCATTTGAATTTTATGTTTATTAATTTTCAAATAAAGATAAATTTATATATTCAGATGTTAAAAATCAAACAGTCTTAATTATTTCTATTCAGATCTTAATACACATCTTAATATATTCAGATGTGTATTCAGATTCAGACGTCTTAATCTTAAAAAAAACAAATGAGGCCTAAGTTTACCTTCTCTGGGGATTCTTTTAAGGTGATTGCATAGAGTGAGTAGTGAATCTGAACAAACCTATAATGAGATGTGTGTATTTCAGCTAAAACTTCAGCATTTTCAATGAGAAACTCTTTGAAGTATGGTGAAGAGGTAAGTTTATTAAATGAAATAAACTTCTGATGAAGAGTTGAGCTAAGTTTTCAGTTTTTCCGTGGCTGCAGATTAAAATAGGACTTTTGACTTGCCCCCAGGGCTTTGGTCTAGTGGTAAGACCGCAACTCGTGATGTGTGGATTAGGCGCATGTAACGGGTTCGAACCCTGCTGCAGACAGAAGCCTGGTATTTAAGTGGAGAAGGGTAGAGGGGTGGGTCCATTAACCACCGGTTTCAACTCATGTGCCTCTGGACCCTTAGGAATTTCTGGGTTATCCCAACAAACAAAAAAAAAGGACTTTGTCTTTTGAGTATATGGTACTGTATTATTCATATTATAGTCATAGTTGGGCTTGCTTCCTCATGCTTTGGGGGAAGGATAGCAACTGCACAGATATTATTGTTATATTAATATTGATTGACTCTAGATTATTTTCTTGTCTTCTCAATAGCAGGAAGCCAAGGATAGCAGAACTTTTGGCCCTGTTTCCTTGACGGACATAGTTGGTAGAGCTATATATTGCCTGAGGACAGCAGTGGACCATGGTCCTGTTAACAACAGGTTTGTTGTGTTATTGCATATCTGTTTTTCTTGTGCATCGGAAAAAACCTTTCTTATTGATTGTGGTTAATCTGTGTCTTGCTTTTTCAGTCACTTTAGCGTCCAGAAGGATTCACCAGTCCTTGAAGTTGAATTGGATGTTGATGAGATGGCACGAAGTCACAAAGCATAGGTTGTGTGTGCGCTATGAGGAAAAGATTTCCTAGGATTACTGATTTGGTTGTACCCACCCTCTTTTTCTTGTTTCCTCTTTTTTATCCGAGCGAAATTCATTGGAAAAAATAAAAGTTGTGTATTAGTGATTTTGGTACATTTTCCTTCGACCAGATGCTGTCATCCCAAAGTGTTGATCTTTCCTCTCAATGAGGCACCGAACGAACTATAAACCTTTGAGGTCTTCAGTTCTATTTAGAACGTATTTCAAGGCTGAAACTGTAGTATGGATGGAAGTTTGGATAAGATTTTCAATATGATTCACTTTCGTCCATGTTGTGGCCAATTGACAAAGAAGACTATTTATTGCAGTAGCTTGAACATTCCTTTCACAGACCCATTATCCGCAATACACTAATACAGCACGACTTTGTCCATTTCCTAAACATCAGAAGAGAGGTCTCGCTGTAATTCCTTGTTTGGTTTTATAGTAGCTCTTTGGAAATTGAAATAATGGGTAAAAGCTTGAATTCAATTCCACCGTTTAAAGAAAATTTGCTGTTGTTTCCTGCTCCACCTCAATACATTAAAACCAAGTGCAATTATTTCCAAAATTTCAAAGTAAAAGAAACTAAGATTTTGACAAAAATCCTTTCATGTTTGTAAGTATATTGCAGTTTTGGTATCATTGTGTCATTAGTTCTTTTCTCTTCGTCAAAGCGAAACGCCGTACGCGGCGTCTCTTTTCACCGGTCAGAGCCGGAAGCGATTACCTTCTAATGCTCGCCGATTTTCAAAGGCTTTTGCCTTCAAATTCAATCTACAATCTACAATTTTCAATTCTTGATTGCTTTCAAAATCTGAAATAAAGTTTTTTGTTTCAGCTAGATCTGAAAACTAGAAGCTCCTAATAAGATTTGATTTTTGATTTTTGATTTTTTACATGAAAACTAGAAGCTCCTCACAGTGGTTATCACGATTCTTTATAGCAAATTAGAATCAGCTGCCGTGCTTTCTTCTTCTTCACTCGACACACACGAAACTCTCACTTAAAAAAGGAACTGAGATTTGAAATAAGAGGCTCTCTATTTATTTCTGGTTTTAAAAGAATCCATATTTAAATTGTTGTTCGATTTCTGCTGATTTTTGCTGCTGTACTATTGATTTGTGGAGCTTTATTTCTAGCTTATACGATTTGGTTTTCTTGCTGTGCATTCTCGTCAAGAAATTGGTCTAAGCTTGTAGGTCGCACCTCCAAGATCTGGACAACTCCGTCTCAGCAAGAACACCGAGAAGTAGAGAAGCTAGAAATCCCTAATTTGTTCATCCTAGTATAAGTGGTAGCGGTGATAGCTCCTTCTGATTTTTGGGTCTTGGTATTTTCTGTATTTTCAGGAATTCTCGGAGTATTGGAGACAAGTTGGGCGCACGAGCACAGGCAAAGGAGAGCAACCTGGGCGAGTGTCAGCAAAGGGCGGTAGGAAGTGGTGCGTGAGCGTACAACTACATTGAGCACAACAAATCAGCCACAGGTTTTGTTATCGGGAGTTGGTACCTCCTATTTTACTGTTTCCCTTTTGGTGTTAGCTAAATTACGGTTACTTTACTTCGCAATAGTTAAACCTTTCAACTCGGATACTATTTACCACTTGTTTCCTTCTAGTTTGATTTGTGTACGTTGTGCACTAGCGAGTCTTCTCTAGATTGTTGTAGGTGTAGTGGCTGCATTCTGGGATAATAGAATAAGGGCATATCCTCGGGTGGGGCAGAGTGTGGGGCTGGGGTTAGGGGTGGGTCGGGTAGCAGGGGAGGTAGAGGGGGCAAGGGAGCCTATAGGTTGAGAATCGGGTCATGGAACATAGGTTCACTAACGAGTAAATCCATAGAGTTGGCGAAAATCATGCAGAAGAGGAAGATTAATATAGCGTGTGTCCAGGAGACTAGGTGGGTCGGATCGAGGGCGAAAAACGTGGATGGGTATAAGTTGTGGTACTCTGGTGTCCTGAGGGGTAAGAATGGAGTGGGTATCCTAGTAGATAGCCATCTTAGAGAGTCCGTGGTAGAGGTCAGACGGGTGAATGATAGACTAATGACTATTAAGTTGGTGGTGGGTGAGGGTACTTTAAATGTCGTTAGCGCGTACGCACTGCAAGCAGGCTTGGATGAGGATATTAAGAGGCGCTTTTGGGAGGGGTTAGATGAGATTGTTCGTAGTATACCGCCTTCTGAGAGGTTATTCATAGGAGGAGATTTCAATGGTCATATTGGGTCAACTGCAGGTGGGTACACTGAGGTGCATGGCGGCTTTGGTTTCGGAGAGCGGAACGGAGGGGGCATTGCGCTGTTGGACTTTGCCAAGGCTTTCGATCTAGTCATTGCGAACTCGAGTTTTACGAAGCGGTATGAACATTTGGTTACTTACCAAAGTTCGGTGGCGAAGACTCAGATTGACTATCTCCTCCTCAGGAGATGCGACATAAGGTTGTGCGAGGACTGCAACGTTATCCCAGGTGAGACCCTCTCAACGCAGCATAGGCTTTTGGTGATGGACATTTGTATTAGGATAAAGAGCAAGAAGAGGTCAGTACAAGGACGCCCCAGGATTAGGTGGGGCGCCTTAACTAAGGATAAAGCTAAGGAGTTGGAAGGAAGATTATCGGCAATGGGAGATTAGAGAAGTAGTGGGGACGCAAACACAATGTGGTCGACGACGGCGGACTGTATAAGAAAGGCGGCGAGAGAGGTGTTAGGGATATCTACGGGCCACAATGGTGGCCACAAAGGAGATTGGTGGTGGAATGCAGTTGTCCAAGGTAAAGTGGAAGCAAAGAAGGCGGCTTACCTGCGGTTAGTAGGGAGCACTGACGAGGAGGAGAAGAGAGAGAACAGTCAAAGGTATAAGGTAGCTAGGAAGGAGGCGAAGATGGCAGTGACGGAGGCTAAGACGACAGCTTTTGCTCGTCTGTATGAGGAACTAAGGAACAAAGGTGGGGAGAAGAAGTTATTCCGACTCGCTAAGGCGAGAGAGAGGACAACTCGGGATCTGGACCAAGTGAGGTGCATAAAAGATGATGACGGCAAAGTTTTGATGGGAGATGACCAGATTAAGAGGAGGTGACAGACCTACTTTCATAAACTTCTAAGTGAAGAAGGGGATCAGGATATTATACTTGGGGAATCGAGGAATGCCGACAGTCACCATGAATTAAGTAATTGTAGGGACATTGAGATCGATGAAGTCATGGAGGCAATGCGTAAGATGAGAAGGGGCAGAGCTACCGGGCCAGACGAAATTCCGGTTGAACTGTGGAGGTGTGTGGGTAGAGCAGGCTTGGAATGACTTACTGCATTGTTTAGTGTTATATTCAAGACTAATAGGATGCCTGAAGAGTGGAGGTGGAGTACAATGGTCCCGTTGTATAAGAACAAAGGTGATGTCCAGAGCTGTAACAACTATAGGGGCATCAAATTACTAAGTCATACCATGAAAGTTTGGGAGAGAGTGGTAGAAATGAGAGTGCGAAGGACGGTGTCTATTTCAGACAACCAGTTCGGGTTCATGCCGGGGCGATCTACCACAGAAGCTATCCACCTTATTAGGAGGATGGTGGAACAGTACAGGGATAGGAAGAAGGATCTCCACATGGTGTTTATTGATCTGGAGAAAGCGTACGATAGGGTTCCTAGGGAGGTCTTATGGAGCTGCTTAGAGGATAAAGGGGTCCCGGTTGACTATATTAGGGTGATTAAAGACATGTATGCTGGAGCTAAGACTCGGGTTAGGACAGTAGGAGGCGACTCTGAACACTTTCCAGTTATTACGGGGTTGCACCAAGGGTCTGCGCTCAGCCCATTCCTATTTGCCCTGGTGATGGATGCACTGACTCATCATATTCAAGGGGAGGTGCCATGGTGCATGCTATTTGCTGATGACATTATTCTAATTGACGAGACACGAGGCGGCGTCAACGAGAGGCTAGAGATTTGGAGACATGCTCTTGAGTCTAAAGGTTTCAAGTTGAGCAGGACGAAGACGGAATACCTCGAGTGCAAATTTGGAGTTGAGCCGACGGAAGCGGGAGTTGAAGTGAGGCTTGACTCTCAAGTCATTCCCAAGAGGGGTAGTTTCAAGTACCTTGGATCGGTTATTCAGGGGATCGGGGAGATTGACGAGGATGTCACACACCGTATAGGGGTGGGGTGGATGAAGTGGAGGTTAGCGTCGGGAGTCTTGTGTGACAAGAAAGTGCCACCGTTACTAAAAGGTAAGTTTTATAGAGCAGTGGTTAGGCCTGCCATGTTATATGGAACTGAATGTTGGCCGGTAAAGAACTCACACATCCAGAAGATGAAAGTAGCAGAGATGAGGATGTTGAGGTGGATGTGCGGGCATACAAGGATGGATAAGATTAGGAATGAAGATATTCGAGAGAAGGTGGGCGTGGCCCCCATGGAGGACAAGATGCGGGAAGTAAGACTCAGATGGTTCGGGCACATTCAGAGGAGGAGCACTGATGCACCAGTGAGGAGGTGTGAGCGACTGGCTGTAGTGGGCATGCGGAGAGGTAGAGGACGACCTAAGAAGTATTGGGGAGAGGTGATCAGACATGACATGGCGCGACTTAGGATTACTGAGGACATGGCCCTTGACAGAGAATTATGGAGGTCGAGCATTAAGGTTGTAGGTTAGGGGAGAGTTATGAATATTTCTACAGCACAATAGAGTGAGACTAGCCAGTTAGGAGTTAGACTGAGAATGTCATTGGTCGTCTATTGATGCAGGGCTTTACCTGCTAGTTTTACTATACCAGTCATCCATTTCGTATTTCGTATTCTGTATTTCATATCTCTTATTATGCTATTATTTTATTATGCATTTTTATGGTACTAATATATCGGCTCCTGTTGCTTTTTTTGAGCCGAGGGTCTCCTGGAAACAGCCTCTCTACCCTTCGGGGTAGGGGTAAGGTTTGCGTACATATTACCCTCCCCAGACCCCACTTGTGGAATTATACTGGGTTGTTGTTGTTGTTTTATAGTAGCACTTTCTTGAACAGTTTTTGATGACTTTTTGTAGTGTGTTTTTACTTGTCCCTCGGGGGACATCCAATAAAATTGGGACGATAGCGAAGGATGACCGTTAGTGTGCTTATACTTAACTAGGTCATGTTTCTATTGAACAAAGGGTGGCCTAGTAGGCAATGAAGTAGGTGCTAAGCAAGTCAAAAACGAAACTTGGACAATACTAAGAATTTGAGAAGAAAATCTGCCTATTATAAACGACTTACTAAATGGCGTGTGCCTGTGCTTGTTTTCGAAGTTGTCGTTTTCTCTGTTATTTTGATTGTTCAATTTTTTTTTTTTAAATTGTTATTATTTCGCTTGTACTAAGCCTGTATAGGTGCCTCTAAATTGATGTCGTATTCATAATATAGCTCACCACTAAAAATACTGTAAAATGGTAAATGTGACTACCTTTGACATTAACAGTGATAGGGAAAACGGTCAAATTTACCTCTACTTTGATATATTGCTCATATCTATCCTTTTTTATATTATAGGGTCACATCTATCCTTACCGCTCACCAAATTTTTATAAAATGCCCCCTACTTAACAAAATGGCACTAGATTAAAAAAGTACCCCCCTTTTAAAATAAAATAAAAACATGTAACCCATGATCGATTAAATCCATCATATAAAAATAACGGACTTAAATTTCTTAGACGTCTTAACATATTTTATTTATTTAGAGAGACCCCGAAAGATGGTGGCAGTAGGATTAGTAAGAAATCATATTTTTGGTTCTTATTAGTTGTTCATGGTGGCATTAGGATGTCATGTTATCATTTTTTTTTTTTTTTTTTTTTTTGTGTGGTTATAATATGGAATTCTTTGTCTAATGTAATGTACACTTGACAGTTGGTTTGTGTGTTGATAAGTGATAACATCTTATATCTATTTATATATATATAAAGCTAGGAATAGAAAATATGATGTGGCACGTCTTATTGCTCAAGGAAGTGGTTTATCTTTTTTCTCCTTTTTAAATCCAAATTCTCTTATCTAGGTAGACATATTATATTTTACCTATTATCATTGAAAGGAATATGAAACTGATGCTTTTGTTAATCTCATTTATTACATCGCATCATTATCTCTTAATGAATAACATACATCAGTTATAAAGAACTTTTCACCTATTGGTTTTCCTCAATTAAACAAATTTCCATGGCTTGATCTGTCTCTATATAATAATCCAATAATGGTTGCTACCTTTGCAAGTTGTAACCTTTAAGTTTCATATTTATGGAGAAAAAAAAAACTACTACAATCTCCTGTAGTGAGCAGAGACTTATCTACAAATATAGGCTCCCTTCCTGTCATAAAACACAACTTCCAAGCAATGGTTCTTCCGGCCAGGTTTGTATTCTTTTATCCTCAGTTCCTGACTAACTTTACATGTTTTTTCAAAATTTCCGGCATTATATTATTTATGACATATTCTTAGATTTTTGTTTTACTGCATGTCGTAGTATTTTGGGATTCTATAATTTTGGAAAATTTAAAGAATTTTGTCACTATCCTCTATTTAATGTATATAGTGTATCTCTTTTTACTTGTGTTCTGCCTTTATATTTTGCTTGACTGTCTTTCGTTTTATTTTTTCCTTTTCGGATTTTGTTCATTTATTTACTTATATGACGAAATTAGTTTATTGGACTTGCAAGACTGTTCCTGAATATGCATATATGCCTTTTTTTAGCGTAGTAAAATTGTTGATAAGAACAAAGTTTCCTCTTGTAATCATTTTATTTTATTTGTATTCCTTTTATGATCTTTAGCTTGGAATCAAGGGGGTTCTAAACTATATAGAAATTTAAGTTTGATGAATCAGTTTGTGTAGTCAATATGTATATTCGTTATTTAGCCTAAAAATATCTATTTGTTGAAAGAAATACTATTCAACTACTTTATGGACTAACTTTTTTCTTATGAAGCAGAAGATGAATGGAGTCAACACAACGTTAAGAGGCTCATTGTACATCTCTTTGGGTTAACCGAAGCATTTCTTCTATTGTGCTACAAAAGAATGTGGTAGTGCAAGAAATTTAAAAGTTTTTTATTACTCTAGGTTCTAATTCGGAGAAATATATTTTTGTAAAGATTGGAGAAACACATAAATATTATTACACTTATGTAAGATGATGTGTCATTCTTTTAGGCCAAGGATATTGAATTTATCTTTTTTCTCCTTTTTTGCCTTTTTCTCTACTTTGTTATTATCTTATTGTAAGAATAAATGTGATGGTTCGTACCCCTTCCCTTATATATGGTCTTTACACAAAGTAATTAACTCTCGTATAAATTTATTGCATATAAATTACTATATTAATTATTATTAGTTATTGTATATATTAATGGAGAATTGAAAAGCCACCATCAATCTTCAAGTTCATTTTGTTTTCTTTTTCCATTGCTCTTCATGTTCTTTCAAGTTGTTGCACACAATCTAAAATGCTACCCAAGCCTCTGCAGCCTGAAGATATTAGGTTGGCTGATTAAGCCCTTGCATTATCTCTAATTCGGATGATAAATTTGTCATTTCTCAATATGAGTTTGTCTTCTTTTATTACATGTGAAAGATGTTTTTTTGTCCTTCATATTATTTTTTGTTGTTTAGATTTTCTATTCACCAGCAAATTCAGACAATTTTAATAGCGTCATAGTTTCAGACAAATATAATAGCGTCATAGTTAATGTGTATATGCACCTCCGGCCCCTAAAACTTTTGCTTCTTCATATAGCAAGCATATTTGATCAATTTTTCTACACAGACTTTAAATTGGTTTCGTAGTAGCATTAATACTTGCATTACTTTTAAGTTGTGTTACTGGTATATTTATTGTTTCCTATGTATTTGCCTAAAATTCTACGCCATGATTCAGTTCATGTGAGAACATTATTATTTAGAAAGTCTACAAGGTTGATCTTTTGACCATATTCTTCTTAGATATTTTATAAGTATTTTGAATTATAAATTATTATGACTTATAATATTTTTTAATGTATTTTTTCAATATGGAAATTTTACTTTCAATAACTTGAATAATTTGTATCTAATTTCACGATCAATATTAAGAATTTTGCTAAGCAACAGCAGGAAAGAGGAGAAAAAATAGAGTTTAGAGGAGAAAAATGACATAGGGAGAACAAGGTAGGAAAGAAAAAAATAATAGAGGATAGAGAAGTAATGCACCTGACTTTTATGGAATATGAGATTATTTATAGAATTAAAACTTAAGAGGAAGATTAAGGATAAAAAAAGAAGTGAAGAAAAAGAACCTGAAAGAAAGTATTTGAAAAATAATAAAAGATGGGGGAAAATTACATAACGAAAATGCAACTCAATGGATGAACATCGCAACTTGGTTTGGCACTTATTTAATTTATTTATTGTTTGTTTCTTTTCTTTACATTTTTTAGTTTTTTTTTTTAATTTGAGAAGAGAATTTTAGGAAAGCTGAAGTCTCACTATCTGATGAAATTAAAAGAAATCAAATACTCCTATATTTATGTATCCAAAATAAAATTTAAATAAGAAAATAGTATATTAAAAATCAAGTAAACACCCATTATATAGTTTTCTGTTCGAAAAGTACTATAATAAAAGTTGCAATCATTTATGCTCTAATTCTAACGAAAATAATTATATTTGTTATCTCATGAAAATAACTAAATTTCATATCTGTATATACGAAAAACTTAACATATTCTATTTCGACTAAAGTCATAATTAGATTTAGTGATCCTTTCAATAATCGCGCGAAGCGCGTTCAATTTCACTAGTTGGTTAATAAATGTAGTTAGTGTACTTTTATTGTTAAGTTACTCTCCAGCTCAGCTTGTTGATACTTTTTCCATTACTGATGAATTTCTTAGACTGTAGCTTGATATTAAATTGAATCTCCTCTAATTATTTTTAAATTTTTGCTCATTATTCAGTTGTTACTAAGAGCTATGAGTATCCCATCCCATAACTTGGAATTTAACTTTGGTTAGACGATGATTACTCGTTGCCTAAATTCTTAAAACAATATAAGAAAATCAAGGTGCGTGAATACTCATCAACAAAGGCTCACTGTTGGAGGAAGAAACACCTTGGTAGTTGTCTTAAGACTTCAAAGCTGATGCTATAAACATTTAGGTCATGCTGGAAAAAAAAATCATTGTGAACACTTGTACAGTTCAGAATGGTGGAAAGAAACAAATGGAGAAGCCAGGAAAAAAAAAGAAATGTGAAAAGGTAGAATTTAATAAACATTCAATAAGGATATTAAAAGAATCGGGACTCAATATAAAAATGAATATATGATTGTCCCTAATTTTTATGTCTTTCACTTTTGGAGTTCAACAAGTGACTACCAAGGAAATGGCTAATTTATGAGAAAGAAGCGCAGTAAACAAAAGGGGTTTAACGGGCTATGGGTTTTCTTTTTAAAAAAAGCTAGTCGTTTTTTTGATCTAGTGGCTTTCCGTTAGCTGAAGGGTATTTTAAAAAAAATTGGTTAACGATAATGGTAGATATAGCCACATAGTATAATGGGGAGTAGATGTGAACAATATATCAAAGTAAAGGGATAAATTTGATCATTTTCTCACTCTGTAATGAGTTCCGTTTAAATCAAGGGACGACATCACTGCTTTTAATGTACCATCTAACAAAATAAAAAAAAACATGCATTTCTAAAGGTTTTGAGTCTTGCTAGGGCTATTCTAGCTCTGTCTCTATCTTTTATTCTTCAAAAATACATATTTTTGTTTACCACGAATCTTAAAATTATCTTTTATTAATCTACTTATACAATTGATTACACCCTTAAAAGAAGAAAAGATAGAAAAAAGATGAAGAGACCTAAAACTGTAAGAAACCAAAACTGTGAGGGGGTAAAGTGGTACATACAAAACCAAACGGACTGCGATTGACTAGATTTTGAAATTACTCGATATTCCCCTTCTGGCCCCCACGATAATGGTCAATATATCTAAAACCTCCCTTATCAGGGAGCGATATATAAAAGGCAACAGAAGCTAAAGCTAGTATAGAGCCGAACAACGAAAATGGGAAAGTGTGTTTGAGACTGAAGATTCTTTCCTATGTTTTCTCAAGTTCCAAAAATGTCAAGCGCCATTGATTTCACTCCCAAGAATCTTCCAGGTAAATATGTTTTTTCCATCTTCTTTTTCCCGTTTATGATAAACAATTTGTGCGCATAAGGTGTTTGATGAAATGCTTGTGTTAACAAATGGAGTGGAGGTCTTTTTGATTAGTGTGCCTCTTATTAATGCCCTAGCTATGTCCAAATACTGACCAGTTCACCACCGGGGCGTGTGGTGAATGGTTGAGATCCCTCCACTCTTTAACATCGAGCCTGGGAGTGAACTTATTGGTAGGAGGTTTTACCCTTAGTTGGGCTTACCTGACGCCAATCTGGAATAGTTCCAGATGGTTAAACTTCAAAAAAAAAAAAAAAAAGGAACGCTAACCGTAACCAGTTTAATTAGGGAAAGTCCTTAGTAGCCACTACAGACAATAACTTTGTTTCAATACAAAACTAGTGGGTTCGGCTATTTGAATCCTCTATATCCATTTTGCTCTAGTTGGACGCTTTCATTCTGATACTCGGTAATAAAGAAAAATTTAGTGCTGTTTACTGTTGAGGCTATTGATAAATAAATGAACAAGAAGTCCTTGTCACGGGTTCCTATGTCAATGCAGTTTACTATTAGCTGCAATTGATTAAGCTAAAGTGGTTCAGCTTCTTTTGAATAATGTAAGAAGTGGTTTAATTTGCATTTTCATGAAATATTTGAAAATGTGAATAACTTTCTGGGTGGCGTGGCGTGTTGGGGGTGTGTGAGGTAGCAAATGTGCAGAATTATTGGCATGTATAGCAAATTATTGGCTCTTCTTGAAGTAAAGTTTTCCTTTAAAACTCCACAAGCTCCTATCTAGTGGAAATTACTTTTTCTTCTGATCTTTTTTAGTTTTTAGATCTTCCAACTTCCCTTGAAGTTCACACATCAGCTTGGTCATCTAAACATAACTGAAGGAAAGCTTTATAGGTGTGCCTGGCCATGCCAAGATCTCTTCCAACCTTATTATCTTTCCACAAGGTGCTAACAGTAGTGTGAACACGTGATTTTTGCCTCACACGAATTACTCCAAAAGAATTCCCAAAATTAGGTCTTTTCTTTAATTATGTGTTATTTTTAGGAATTATTATGCAATTTTCCTGATTGTCTGCGTATGTTTGTGTACATGTTTAATTTTATTAATGCATTAAAAATACAAAAATATAGCATCTGCATTTAGGATTTGATTTTTACATTAATTAATAATTAAGTGTTTTAAAAAAATGAAAATTCACAAAAAATAACATTTTTGTGTTTTTAGTCAAATTGTGTGATTTTTTTTTAATTTAGTATTTAATTATTTATGATAATTATTATTTAGAGTTAATTAATATTCTTAAAGCTAATTTGGGTTTTATAATTTAATTAGGATTTTAGTTTCAATTTTTGAAAGAAAAAGGAAGAAAAGAAAAGAAAAAGAATTAATAAAAGAGAGGAAATCAGATCTGGGCCAAAAAATCCCCAGCAGAGTTGCCAGAGTTGTCACACCTCCTTTTTCCTACACCCCGGAAGGGTATAAGGGAATTTTTCCAATTAAAGGACAATCAAAACGGGATTTATTTATATTAAGATTCAGAGTCGCCACTTGGGAGATTTATGGTGTCCCAAGTCACCAGTGTAATCCCGAATCGAGAAAAAGATTGACTCTGTTTAACAGTCCGCGAACCAGAAATCCGAGTAAGGAATTCTGTTAACCCGGGAGAAGGTGTTAGGTATTCCCGAGTTCCGTGGTTCTAGCACGGTCGCTCAACTGTTATAATTGACCTGTTTATATGATTTTAAACATTTTTGAACCTATGTGCAATTTTAAACTTTTTAACCGCTTTATTTAATTATTTTTCAAGGAAAATTGCAATGTCATTTGAAATATGTCTTGAACCACGTCACATAAATGCACCCGCGATTCGCAACACATTTTATCCGACGTTGAGATTTGGATTTGAGTCACACAAATGCGCATCCGAGTTTGGGAAGGTAAATTATTAAAATAACGCGCCTAAAGCAACTACGCGTTTTTAACTTTGCGAGGACCATGGGAATTTGCTAAATGGCGCGCCTCGAATTCTAAGGATTAAAACAAAATTAATTAAACAAGGGCCATGCGATTGTCATTTTTGTTTGGCATGGCGCACCCCACTTCTAATCTTGAGGAAATTCAAACTAAATGCTTGAGAGCCATGGCTATTTGCATTGCCTAATATGGCACCCCTCCTTTAACTAATTATATTTTTTTAAAACAAAACTAGTTGAGTAAAGCTAAACAACAAAAAAACTTTCAACCATTAAAGATCAATCAACTTAAGGGAGGGATTTGCAATCACTAGCATGATTTAAACAAACTGAGATCGTAAACTTCCGGGCTAAACGTGAAGCCCAGAATCAAGAATACCGGAACAAGAGCTTGGCACGACTGGGCCAAGATGACAGCCCAAGTCATTGTCATAGACTTCAGCCATGGTATGGAATTTAATTGCAACGAGACCTTCAGAATTTAGACGCTATTTCACCATTTAAAAGCACTGATTTGAATTGCCAATGAAAGAATAAATCAAGATTTCAAAATAGACTTAACTCACATGCTGAATTCTGACCTCGCATTAACACATTTAAACAATTTCACGATTTCAATTTATCAGAAGAAAAAATATGAAGACCTAGACTGAACTAGAGGTGTTTCCAGCATAAACCAAACATGATCCCCGTTTGAAATCTTTCATGGAACAGAACCATTATACAAGCAGTAAGGGAAAGAGTAAACAGTGAACCCCTGAACTTATAAAAACCACACTTTAAACACGAGAAGACAAAGCTTGGAAACCAAATGAGAATCAGAATACGGGTCAGGGGTGTTGGACCCCAAAATTTGAATTACTGCCTTTTAATCTTGACCAAGCCAAACCAACTTAACTAACCAACTAATAGCTTCAATTCTCAGTTAGTAAACATCTTCAAAGAAGTACAAATAGTCCCAAATTATTTACATTAGAGCAGACTCAATCCAAACCTCACAAGGGCACATGACACTAATGACACAAACGCATATACTTAACAGCTAAACTAGAGAGCATACAAAGAAGGTTAACAGTAGAACATGTAACAATTATCATTTTCTTCAAAGCTTGATTACATGTTTCTGACCCACACTTCACATGTCACTCAAGATCCAAGGACATACCTGGAAATCAAGAAGGAAGCAAGGGAATAAGGAATCAGTAGCAGCAGCAGTAAAATCAGCCCAGAATCAGTAAATTGAAACCATAGGATTAGTTACAAATCTAATAAAACAGTAGTTTCAACACAGCCAGACCCAAATCTTTCCAGAAAACCAATATCAATCTATCTTTCAACACTAATGAAGTCCATAAACTATTTAGGAATGGAAAATTTTCACTATTCGAGGCAGAAATTTGCAATGGAACAATAGTTTTTAGTATTTTCAACTCTTCGAACTCTCTTTCTATATCTGTTTTTTTTCAATCATAAAATCTCTGTATTTCAGAATGTTCTTCTCTATTTCCAGTAGTTTTTTCAGAATATCTCTTCTATGTATTTCGGAGTACCAGACTGCTCTTCCCCCCTCATGCACTATTTCAATCATATTTGCCTCTTGGTGGGTTGGCATAGGATTCCTGCTAATATTCGGTGCCACGGGAGCTTGTACTTCAATTCTATTGGTATCAATGAGTTCCTGTATCGCACTTTTTAAGTGCCAGCAATTCTCTGTGTCATGACCTGGAGTACCAGAACAATACTCACAACTGATAGTATAGTCAAGATTGGAGGAGGATTTGGCAGTTTGGACTGTATCGGCCTTAGCATATCCAGCTGTTTTAGCCTGTCGAACAGACTAGTGTATGATTCTCCCAACGGAGTAAAAGTTTTCTTTTTCTACAACCTTTCACCCTTGAATGCTTGACTAGGCCGGAAACTTGGTCCAGGAGTGTTTTGGTAGGCTCGTGGATGTGAGTAAGTATTTTGTGGAACGGGAGCACGCCATTGCGTGTGGGCAGGAGGTTGGTTGTATGCTTGTGCACTCACAATGGCACAAGCATACAACCAACCTCCTGCCCACTCGCAATGGCGTGCTCCCGTTCCACAAAATACTTACCCACATCCACGAGCCTATCAAAACACTCCCGGACCAAGTTTCCGGCCTAGTCAAGCATTCAAGGGTGAAAGGTTGCAGAAAAGAAAACATTTACTCCGTTGGGAGAATCATACACTAGTCTGTTCCACAGGCTAAAACAGCTGGATATGCTAGGGCCGATACAGTCCAAACTGCCAAATCCTCCTCCAAAAAATCTTGACTATACTATCAGCTGTGAGTATTGTTCTAGTACTCCAGGTCATGACACAGAGAATTGCTGGCACTTAAAAAGTGCGATACAGGAACTCATTGATACCAATAGAATTGAAATTCAAGCTCCCGTGGCACCGAATATTAGCAGGAATCCTATGCCAACCCACCAAGAGGCAAATATGATTGAAATAGTGCATGGGGGGGGGGAGAGCAGTCTGGTACTCTGAAATACATAGAAGAGATATTCTGAAAAAACTACTGGAAATAGAGAAGAACATTCTGAAATACAGAGATTTTATGATTGAAAAAAACAGATATAGAAAGAGAGTTCGAAGAGTTGAAAATACTAAAAACTACTGTACCATTGCAAATTTCTGCCTTGAATAGTGAAAATTTTCCATTCCTAAATAGTTTCTGGACTTCATTAGTGTTGAAAGATAGATTGATATTGGTTTTTCTGGAAAGATTTGGGTCTGGCTGTGTTGAAACTACTGTTTTATTAGATTTGTAACTAATCCTATGGTTTCAATTTACTGATTCTGGGCTGATTTTACTGCTGCTGCTACTGATTCCTTATTCCCTTGCTTCCTTCTTGATTTCCAGGTATGACCTTGGATCTTGAGTGACATGTGAAGTGTGGGTCAAAAACATGTAATCAAGCTTTGAAGAAAATGATAATTGTTACATGTTCTTCTGTTAATCTTCTTCGTATGCTCTCTAGTTTAGCTGTTAAGTATATGCGTTTGTGTCATTAGTGCTATGTGCCCTTGTGAGGTTTGGATTGAGTCTGCTCTAATGTAAATAATTTGGGACTATTTGTACTTCTTTGAAGATATTTACTAACTGAGAATTGAAGCTATTAGTTGGTTAGTTAAGTTGGTTTGGCTTGGTCAAGATTGAAAGACAGTAATTCAAATTTTGGGGTCCAACACCCCTGACCTGTATTCTGTTTCTCATTTGGTTTCCAAGCTTTATCTTCTCATGTTTAAAGTGTGGTTTTTATAAGTTCAGGGGTTCACTGTTAACTCTTTCCCTTACTGCTTGTATAATGGTTCTGTTCCATGAAAGATTTCAAACGGAGATCATGTTTGGTTTATGCTGGAAACACCTCTAGTTCAGTCTAGGTCTTCACATTTTTTCTTATGATAAATTGAAATCGTGAAATTGTTTAAATGTGTTAATGCGAGGTCAGAATTCAGCATGTGAGTTAAGTCTATTTTGAAGTCTTGATTTATTCTTTCATTGGCAATTCAAATCAGTGCTTTTAAATGGTGAAATAGTGTCTAAATTCTGAAGGTCTCGTTGCAATTAAATTCCATACCATGGCTGAAGTCTATGACAATGACTTGGGCTGCCATCTTGGCCCAGTCGTGCCAAGCTCTTGTTTCGGTATTCTTGATTCTGGGCTTCACGTTGTAGCCCAGAAGTTTACGATCTCAGTTTGTTTAGATTATCCTAGTGATTGCAAATCCCTCCCCTTAAGTTGATTGATCTTTAACGGTTGAAAGTTTTTTTTGTTGCTTAGCTTTACTCAACTAGTTTTGTTTTAAAAAAAATATAATTAGTTAAAGGAGGGGTGCCATATTAGGCAATGCAAATAGCCATGGCTCTCAAGCATTTAGTTTGAATTTCCTCAAGATTAGAAGTGGGGTGCGCCATGCCAAACAAAAATGACAATCGCATGACCCTTGTTTAATTAATTTTGTTTTAATCCTTAGAATTCGAGGCGCGCCATTTAGCATATTCCCATGGCCCTCGCAAAGTTAAAAAACGCGTAGTTGCTTTAGGCGCGTTATTTTAATAATTTACCTTCCTAAACTCGGGTGGGCATTTATGTGACCCAAATCCAAATCTCAACGTCGGATAAAATGTGTTGCGAATCGCGGGTGCATTTATGTGACGTGGTTCAAGACATTTTAAATGACGTTGCAATTTTCCTTGAAAAATAATTAAATAAAGCGGTTAAAAAGTTTAAAATTGCACATAGGTTCAAAAATGTTTAAAATCATATAAACAGGCCAATTATAACAGTTGAGCGACCGTGCTAGAACTACGGAACTCGGGAATGCCTAACACCTTCTCTCGGTTTAACAGAATTCCTTACTCGGATTTCTGGTTCGCGGACTGTTAAACAGAGTCAATTTTTTCCTCGATTCGGGATTCCACCGGTGACTTGGGACACCATAAATCTCCCAAGTGGCGACTCTGAATCTTAATATAAATAAATCACGTTTCGATTGTACTTTAATTGGAAAAACTCCCTTATACCCTTCCGGGGTGTAGGAAAAAGGAGGTGTGACAAGTAGCACAGATGTTCTCTTGTTCACAATATATTTCTTTATGCCCCATTTTTGTTGCCTTTCTGCTCTTTCTGGAACTCTTTGCCCCTCTCACTTTAGTGTATGAATTATATTCATCGTGGGTATCAAGATGATGACTTCAGGGTTATTTTCATTGCAATCGTCATTGCCATTATTTTTGCTACTACTGATTCTGTTAGTCAACAACAGTAAATATCATTTAAAATGTAAATGCTTCTTATGGAAATAGAATTAAAGACCTTTTCAATGCTTATTGATAGCTGTTGGACATTTATATGTAAAATGTAAAGCATATGAACGAATCTGATATAACGTTGTACAGTTATCCCAAAGAATGCTCTTTAAACGGTAAATGAAAACTCTTGGAAAAAGATGTGAAATAAAGTATCTGTTCTGAGATTATGTATCTTATTTCCTATGCAGCTATGATTCTTTTCTTAGTCACCCTTCCATATGAAGGGCAAGAAAAGTTATAAATTTCTGCCAATGTGAATACATCTGCCATGACCTACAACATGCTGATTATTCCGTCAACAAAAAAATATAGCTATTTTTGAAACATCCTGTAATGCATAATCTGAGTCCTTAACTCAAAAAACAAAAATCTGTGTCTTTTCTTATCCATAAAGTCCTATATAAAGACTTATAAGATATATGCTATTATTGTTCTATTTCAGGGTTTGGTTCCCCAGAAGGTAGTTGTCTTCCCTGCTCAGGACTATCAGGGAGAGCAGTCACCTCTTGGGGTGAATATAAGCAGTCCTCGAAGGTTAAGATTTTAAATTTGAAATCTCCTTACAAGAGTACACCTTTTATATGTAATGCTAGCTTCAGCAATCATAAAAGAAATCCAGATTTTTCGAGGCAAAACAAGTTTTCCAGGGGCAGGAACAGGCAAAATGAAGAGAGAGACAGTTATGATAATTTAGAAGAATCTGAAATGCTATCTTCACGAAATGGACCACTGCTTACTGCATCAAACACTTCAAAATTCCAAGCTACAGCCACTCCAGGTCCAAGGGAAAGGGAGATTGTTGAACTATTCAGAAAGGTGCAGGCTCAGCTCCGGGAAAGAGCTGCAATCAAAGAGGAGAAAAAATCTGAAGAGTTGCAAGGAAAGGGTAAAGAGAGTGAAACTGTTGATTCCCTTCTCAAGCTTTTAAGAAAACACTCAGTTCAGAAAGGGAAGAAAACCAACAGCAGTAGAAGCAGCAACTTTGTCCTTGACCAGCCAGATCAGAGCAATGTATTCTCTGAAGAGAGAGCTGGCAATAGCACTGAACTAAATAGCAATGTGAACCATGTGGCACAAGATAGTGGGACCCCAGTTGTTAACCGGCCGAAGTCAAACTTCCGACGTAGATCTCCAGTTTCCCGAACCAAATTTCAGCCTGTTTATCACGAGGGAGGTACGGATAACCTTGTTGCCTCTACTGCTACAGATAAGACAGAAAAGGACATACATCTGGACCCTGAACTTGGCCGAATTCCCAAAAATAAGGTTGATTCTAGTGCTCATTCTGACAGAGAGCCGATTTTCTCAGACGAAGATGTGTTTGATGAGATGGCTGACGATGATGCTGCCAAAATGTTTGAAAATGTTGATGCTAATGATGATGAAGAACAACATCAGGTTGGTGAGGAATTAGCTGAAATGAAGCTGACTGAACTGCGAGCTATTGCAAAGTCTCGTGGGTTGAAGGGATACTCAAAACTGAAAAAAGTAGAGCTCATTGAGTTACTAAGTGCTGATCAAGTCTGATCTTTTTGTTTCACAAGTGATGATAGATTGTAGAATGTTCTTGCACATTAGTCTTTTAATTTCTACATTTTGTTTGTCTTACACAGTACTCTTTCTCTTGATGATGGTTTCTGTAGTCAGATTGGACAATTTTGTATACATCTATGTAACAGTTTCTGCATTCAATACATGTTTGACTAGTTTCTTATACTTTTTGTGTCATATCACTTGGCAGATTCACCATTCCCGTCGGTGTATTCTGACTCTCTGGTAACTGTTAAACTAGCCTATCTTAGATGCTTTTGACTTCAGCAAAGTCGGTTGCCTAAATTGGAGAGACGTTCTGGGCCTCTGGGATGTGCAGTTGTCCTGGTAATTTATCTCAATTTTGATGCATAATTATTCCATCATCAATGTCGAAATCTGCTATAGCAAGATCCAACTCGTCGTAAAAATGTGTTGTTAAGGTTACTAGTGCTATCTTAAGTATACCACCTTGCTGGATCAACAAGAGAGTAAATCGGGTCATGACTTGTGGAGTAGTATTCGTTCTCATCTTCTACCCTTTTCTTTTTCATCCACTTCCTCTTTCCAACCATTCTTTCCTCAATCACGTGTCATCTTTGGTGACTATTGCTCAACATTTTAATAGTAGTATTCATTTTCTGGTATCAGAATGGAGTCAATAGTTGTTTGGGTCTAAGGACATGCTTAGAAGTTTCTTATGTCAAGTAGACCTTGTTCCCTACCAAATGAAGTGATAGATCTTCGTCCACTGACATCCAGAGATGGTTTTCTACCAATCATTGTATAGTACTTGTTACTTAAAAAAGAAAAAGAAGGCGCTGGAAAGATAACTGCAGTTCCTCTGTTGATGTTCTCCCAAGTTCTAGCACTCCCTCTTGTCTCATTTTGCTCGACCTGGCTTGGGTTTCACAATGTTTGTGCAGAAATGTTTGAATAGAAGTAACGGAAAAGGGTTCAAAATACCCCTAAACTATTGAAAAAGATTTTAAAATACCCTTCATCCACCTATTGGGCTAAAAATACCCCTCCATCCACCTTTTTGGTTCACTTATACCCTTTGACCGTTATGTCAATGCTGAATTAAAAATAATTACTTAAAAAATATTTTCGTTTTTTTAAACTAATGCACCAGTAGTCCACTAATTTAGTAAAGTCTTCTTCTTTTTTTTTTTCCAGTTTTTACAAAAAAAAAATATTTAGTTTTCTTAAAGCATTTTTTTTTTATAAAAACTGATTTTTTTTTTGTAAAAACAGAAAAAAATTGTTTTTAACAAAAATATTTTGGTTTTTTAAAAACTGAAAAAATATTTTCGTTTCATTTTTTCAGTTTTTAAAAAAACAAAAATATTTTGTTAAAAAACTAAAATATTTTTTTCAATTTTTTCAATTTTTTTCCAGTTTTTACAAATTTGTTTTTCCAGTTTTTACAAAAAAAGTGTTTTAAAAAAACTGAAAAAAAAATATTTTTCAAAAATGAAAATATTTTGTTGAAAATATTTTTTTTCTGTTTTTACAAAAAAAATGCTTTAAAAAAAACTGAAAAAAATTAATCTTTTGTAAAAACTGAAAAAAAGAAGAAGAAGACTTTACTAAATTAGTGGACTATTGGTGCATTAGTTTAAAAAAACGAAAATATTTTGCAATTTTTTTTGAAAGTAATTATTTTTAATTCAACATTGACCTAACGGTCAAAGAGCATAAGTGAACCAAAAAGATGGATGAAGGGGTATTTTTAACCCAATAGGTGGATGAAGAGTATTTTTAAACCTTTTCCAATAGTTTAGGGGTATTTTGAACCCTTTTAATTGCATCGAGTTCATAAATGAAAATTTAAAATGACAACGTAAATTGTGAATATATAGAAAAGCTGTTTTACATACTCTTTTACTTCGGGGATTTGATGATACTATATAATAGCATTTCAGGGCTTGCTTCCCTGCTTACCAAAAATATCCTAATTTCATTGCCACCATCTTTGACTGAAACTGCTGCATGAGAAGCAGTAGAAATATATCCAAATAAATGCTCTATCATTTTGACCCCAGTTAATTATTCATTTGAAATATGAATCCACACTAAGAGGTACAAGGTGACCCTTGGTCAAATTCACCCCTCCTTCTGGAAGATAGTAATTCTCCTCAACTTCTTTGTAAGTAAAATCAATAAGTGTCCTTTCACCATCGACCACCTCATGCGTCTGTATAGTCCCCGACTCTATCGAGGGGATTAATCAAGCTTGCCCATCAGGCCTCTAAGGCCCCATTCTCGAGCATAGACGAGGATCGAGACGGAGGCTGGTTGGGTTGATTTGTTCGAGTGAAGACCTCGGACTTAATCCCAGCTAAGAATATGTCATTTTCCGAGAAATGGAACATGAAATTTTGCCTTTAAAATTTTGTTTACTGCTTTTCCTTTTTCCTTCCTTCTTATCGATGTTTCGTGGTGCAGTTGTTGCTCGGATGCCGGATGCAGTTCCCCGACTCAAGGAGTGGGTCGAGGGCATTTTATCAGAGAAGCCCTATTGGCCTATTCCGAGCTCGCGTGGCGCGAACTTTCAAAGGGCCGGTGGGAGGCCCGTTCTCATGGTAAGACTCTTTCCTAAAACAGACATCACTTGGGTTTCAGTTCAATCTTACTCATCTCTTTTCCTTTGTAGGCCTTGGGAAGGGTTTTGCAATGAGGCCCCGTCCGGAGATGAAGACGTCCTCCCCCAATCACCTGCTCCGAAGCAGGCTAAAGAGAAGAAAAGAAAAGGGATTCCGAGTTCCCCGAACTCGGAAAAGCAGAAACCGAGATGGCAGATTGGCAATGCTGCAGTTGATAGTTTGGCCCCTTTTAGCTCTGCCAGTTCCAGAAGAGGTTTTTGATGCTGGAGCAATTAATTCATTATACATATATCCACCCTTAGATCTTAGCCCATTGTACTTGCTTAATCTTACTTTGTTAAGAAAAGAACTTTGACCTTAACTACCTCAAAAACTAACTCACGTGATGAAAATTGCTAACGATTATACAAGGGGATAACATCCTATTCTTTTAACCAATTTGGGACGGTTTACAGTTTACACCCTTTTTGTACCTCTATAATTAAAGTGTGGATAGCATAGTATGGAGCCTAACATCGGGTAAAATAAGAATTAGGATGAAAGACTGATACCATGTGTCCATGTCAATAAAAAAGAATGCAAATTGGGCTTAACTTAACCCTCAAACTAGATCATGAGGTGATAGTTGCTTAAGATCATATAACGAAATAACAATCTTAGTGCAACAACCAAAAGGAAAATATACGTAAATTTACATTATGAATGTGTTAGGCATAGAGAAAAATATTTTCTTGAAAATCTTTTTCAATATTTCCATTTTTGATTGACTTAATTAAATATTTAAAAATATTTTTAAGCACAACATTTTCCATTCCTCTAACTTCGTGAGAGAAGTCATTTTCCGAAACTCTTCCATGTCATTTTCAAGTGACGCTTTCCACCCTCCCGCTCCACCCAAACTCACTCCCACTCCTACCCATCGTATTATATTAATGACAAGTATGCTCTTGAAATACCCCTTCGTTCACTTTTACTTGTCCAATATGGACTTTGTACACCCTTTAAAAATAATAAATGAAGTGCATAATTTACCACGATACCCATATTAATTGATACATATTTTTAATGGATTTGAGAAAAATCTTCGAAAAGAGTAATTAATACTGTGGGTATAATAGAAAAAAAGAAATTATTTTCTCTTGATATGCTAAAGTGATAAGTAAAAGTAAATTTTAGAATACTGGACAAGTAAAAGTGAGAGAGAGTACAACAAATGCGTTGTGAGTTATTGAAGAATTCCGTAAACTTTCATCTTTGTTTGGAAATTCACTTTGTAAATTTGAGACTCGTTTAATTACTGCAAACTCTTGAGTCTTGTGAGACACATAAGTCTTAATTCTCTACTTCATATTATTCCATAGAAAATTCAACTACTCGTCTTTCGAGTTAACTGAAGCTTTGTTTCATGTAAAATCATAACAATTCAAGCTAACAAGTACCTTTTCATGAAAAGAACAAGATGATTCTGAAAGGTGTGACTTGTGAGAGTAACGTCCAATGTATAACCAACGTATTGTAAAATTTGCTAATTAAAACACCAGTAGAAGGCACATGGCAACGGATTCTTATATTACGTACGTGTACATGAAAGGCTCCATCCGGATTCTCACACATATATACATTTTATTTTCACTTTTCACCCAATGTTTGGTACTTCCATTTGGCGTCAAACTAATCTGATTTCTTATTGCGTAAAGTCCGTTAAAGATTAAACGCTTTTTATTAAGATTTTATCCATTCTCAACGCTAGATTCCGAGACCATTAATTAAAATTCTATCCATCTCACCACAATGTTGGTGGTAACATATTCATATATTACGTATGCACGAAAGACCCTAGCTATTCGGAAAAGTGTATTTTAAGAGTCCCAATTTGGGAGAGTTGTAGTCAAGGGGCACATGGCTTGCATCGACAAACATTTAAGTTGAGAGCACACGTTCATGTACATAAATGCGACACACCTCTTTTTACAAATCATACTGTAATGATATAATTCCACATTTTTCTCCGCAAATATTTCCTAGAAAATGCGGTAACATAACTTAAACGACGCGTATGGTATCTGAACAGGATCATTCAAAACACCATGTCCCGCTTTGATATTTGTTCCGCTAATGTATATTATGTTATAGAAACTATATAATATCACTAAAACCCATGTGGTTACAAAGGAGTAAAAACCTCCTTTTTTCCCCTTAAAAACAAGGGCAGCACGGTGGCCCCGGTACACGAACACTAAGTATCATACGGTCGAAGGGTCTGAGAACGGGCTGCTGGGAACATGCCCATGTTGTCCAACCAAAGACCCAATGATCTAATTCTACTCTTTTTTGGTTTTTATTTCTATTCGAAATTAGATTCGGTGTTTATTCCTATTTAGAATTAGTTTTGGCTTTAAGTGAAAGCACCATTATGATCTATAAATAGAACAATCTTGGTGAATTGTTCTATCTCATTGGTATAAGTCTTTGAAAGACTTAGCACATAAGAGTGGTTTTTGAGAGAGCTTTCGTCAAGAGAGAGAAGAGAGAAAAAAACGTGTTTGTTTTGTTACAGATTTTTATTCCGACTATCCAACTTCAAATCACGTGTTTCGATTCGTTAACCGTTGGATCAGGCTGGAATTTTGACTAAGTGTTCGTAACAGCTTGGTCTTTGATGTGAATGATGAAGATCGGATTTTGAGGCTCGTAGCATCTGATTTCAAGCCTCGAACTGCAGCTCCAGTTTTGTGACTTCTCCTCCTTCTTCAATTGATTTGTTGTTGCTCTTGTTGCTATTGTTGCTCTGTGTTTGACACTTGTTGTGTAGCTAATTTGAAAAACTTTTGTAACCCTCTTATTATTATAGTGGAACTTTTTGGATCTTTGTGATCTCGTGGTTTTTACCTTTGATTTGAAGGATTTTCTACGTTAAAATTTGGTGTTCTTTATCTTCTTTATTTTCGGGTTTGCCTCTTTCTTGACATAACAATGGTATCAGAGCCTTGGTTATTAATCCAGGTTTTTACGGAATTGAGGTGAATGTGAGCAAGATGGTATGTTTTAATGGGAGCAATTACAGTATTTGGGGAAGCAAGATGAAAGATTTGTTGTTCGTGAAGAAGATGCATCTACCCTTTTTTACCGCTCATAAACCCAAGAGTATATCTGATGAAGATTGAGATTTTGAGCACCGGAAAGTATGTGGATCGAAAATGGGATGAAGATAATGTTCGCAACCATATTGTGAATGAGACACATGCGAGATCGTTGTGGGAAAAATTTGACACTCTTTATGCTTCAAAAATTGGGAACATCAAGTTGTTCTTACTAAAGTAATTGATGACCTATAGATACAAGGAGGGAAGTCCTACCCTTGATCATATAAATAAGTTTCAGGGTGTCCTTGATGAGCTGTCTGGGATTGGAGTTAATTTTAATGATGAGATATAAGGACTTTGGCTTCTCAATACTCGACCAGATTTTTGGGAAACTCTTCGTGTTTCTTTGACAAAATCAACTCATGGAGGTAAGGTAACATTGGAATATGCCAAGAGTGGTGTGTTGAACGAGGAAATAAGGAGAAAATCTCAGGGTTCATCCTCACAAGCAGATTACAGAAGACCGGAGGAGAGATAGAACAAGAGGTTCGAGGAATAGAGGTAAAAGTAGAATTAAGTCACGGTCCAAATATCGTAATATTACATGCAACTACTGTGGTAAGGAAGGACACATAAAAAGGTTTTGCCACAAGTTGAAGTAAGACATTAAAGAAGAAAAGAAATTTGAAAATAACGAGAACAATGTTGCTGCTATTGTTCGAGAGGACCTTCTTTTTGCTTATGATGAAAATGTCATAAATTTGGTATCTTATGAGACGAGCTGGATTGTAGATTTTGGAGCTACTTCACATGTCACACCTAGGAAAGACTTTTTCTCATCTTATACTCCGGTTGACTCCAGAGTATTAAAAATGGGCAATGCTAGTGAAATTAAGGTGTTTGGGGTTGCCATATTTTGTTTGAACTAATAATGATTCAACGTTAGTTCTCCAAGATGTCAAGCATGCTCCAGACTTTCCTTTTAATTTGATCTCCGCGGGAAGATTAGACGATGAGGGTTACCATAATGCCCTCTTTAATGGCTAATGGAAGCTTACCAAGGGCTCGTTAGTAGAGGCTCGAGGAGTCAAGTATTCTCATTTATACGTGACACATGGCTCTATTCTTAATGACTCTATAAATCTGGTGGAAAGTGACACTTTATCAGAATTGTGGCACAAAAGATTGAGTCATATGAGCGAGAGGGGGATTACGTGGTTGGCTAAGAAAAGTTTGCTTTTTGGGGTAAAACAAGCAAAACTGAAAAGGTGTATCTATTGTTTAGCTGGCAAACATAAAATAATTTTCTTTAATAGCCATCCTCCTTCAAGAAAGCCCGATTTATTGGAGGTAGTACACTCGATTCGTATGGTCCTTTTAAAGTAAAGTCAAAAGGTGGTGCACTTTACTTTGTGACCTTCATTGATGATCATTCTCGCAAGCTCTGAGTGTATCCTTTAAAATTCAAAGATCAAACACTCAACATGTTTAAGGAATTTCAGGCTTTAGCCGAGAGACAGACGGGGAAGAAATTATAATGCATTTGCACTGACAATAATGGTGAATATTGTGGTCCCTTTGATAACTGTCACGCCTCGAATTTGGGCCTGGACATAACACGACACCCGGTGCCTGACTACTATGACTGAGCAAACCAACTGGCTGGCTGAATCAACATATGATATCATAACATACTGAATGTAGAAGATAAACTAACACATGTTAATATACTAAAAGTTTGAATGATATAAATTATTGTGCGGAAACATTAACATAAGTCTGAAGTATATTTGTAGCCAATATTTCTTAACCTGAAAAGCCCATGACTTTGTCTAACTGTTATTCTTGTCTATGAAGCCTCTAATGAAGTACTGAAAACACTGAATATCTGAAAATATTGAAGACTGTAAGATAATAATAATGCCTTAAAAGAACTGGGGATCATCAAATAGTTGGTACGAGAATCCTAGCTCTCTGAATAATCAACCTGTAAATCAATACCTGTAGCGTGAGATACAGGCCCTGGGCAAAAGTGTTGTCAGTATACTTGAATTGCACTGGTATGTAAAGCAACTGAAAGAAAGAACTATTAATGCTGAAACTGATAATGAGCTGATAACTGAGAATTAATAATTGATAACTGAAATGGTAACTGTTGAAACTGAAACTAAAATGATAACTAGTAACCTATAACTGAAATGATAACTGATAACTGAAATAATAACTAATAACTGAACTAAACAAAGGAATTAAGGATAGGAATACTCCCTCTCCCGAATGATGAATTAATCTCGTCCAAATCATACCTCAAATCAAGGTTATGAAACGGTCGATTGCAATATTAATACCCAATAAGGAGTCGGGGTCGATTTCTACAGGGAGCTATATGTGGGATTTAGGAGTATAGATTGTAGTGTATGGGTATGAACTATCTCAATATACACTTCAACAAATTGGTGTTGGTTCTATGTCTATTTTAAACTAATATTGCAAGATTAAAAAATAAAAATAAGAAATTGTTTTTGTTGTTTTTCAAGTTTTGTAAAAAGCTTAGGGCTATGACCATCACCTAGGTGTTTGCCTAATGTGATATAAACCTTGATGCTTGTTTTGTTGATCAAGGTGTATTATAGCATCAACACTGAATTACCCACTTAATACCTCTCGGTCAGAGAGTGATTTTGCCCAATTTGGCTTTCTCAAGTCCAAATGGGTATTGCACAAAACGGCTGATAAAAGCTTAAGTCAGGTTATTACTATCTCTAGGTTGAACCCTTTAATTGGGATTATCAATCTCTCGATTGACCAAATTTCTTATTAGCCAAGTTTTCCTAGACTAAGTCTCTCTTTCTCAAGTAGAGACTAAGTCAAATAGGCATGAACTAATGTTTGCAATTATTAATACCACAAATTAAAGGATAAACACGGCTAAGTAATAAATACCTAACCATAAACAAGCATTAAATCAAATACCTATAAGGTTCACGCACTAGGCTTGGGTCACAATCCTAGTAAAAATCTAGCTACTCATGCTTGAAATTGAAGAAATAGAAGAAGAGATGCTAATTAAACTCACACTGTAAAATCAAAATGATAAAATATATCCTAAAATATCCCAAAATATGAAAAAATACTAAAAGAAGTAAAGAGAAATGACTACTGTAGCCGTTGATGCCAAAAGTTAACCTAAAAATGTGAAACTTGTCTATTTATACAGGGCTAGAAATTTCGGACAAAAATGCCCTTCAGGAGGTTCTGCGGTCGCACAATTCCATGTGCGGTCCGCAGAATTCTTCAACTTACCAAGATTAGAAGTCTACGGCAGCATAATTCTGATATTTGGTTGCATGGCACTCTTTCTGCGGTCCACAGATTTGTAACTGTGGCCGCATTTTGCTCTTTTGCGGTCCGCACTTCTACATCTACGGCCACATAACTCTTCTTTTGCGGCCGGACAAAGTTTGCACTTCTGGGGGACTTGGAATGCACATTCTCTAAACTTTTGGTCCTAGCATTCATTTGCGGCCGCACAATTCATGTGCGGACCGCAGTTTGCACCTTTCTCTACTGACCTTTCCTTCATACTTTGTTGCCGTAGATGTTATTCTGCGGTCCGCACTTCTGAGCTTCTGTGCCTTTTGTGTCCTTGAGTTCAGATTACTCCTTCTTGAGTTGGATTTCTTCTCGAGAGTTCACCTTCCAATCCTGCAATTAAACACATTTCATGAGTTTTCGGGAACACAATTGAACGCTTTTAGACTAAACAAAAGCTAAAAGGCGCTAATAAGTAGTTAAATTCCCCACTTATCAACTCCCCCAAACTTAAGACTTTTCTTGTCCTCAAGCAAATAAAATAGTTCCCACCTCCAAAAGTTGAAGGACATTATAGCCAGCCGCGGGTGAATTATTCACACCTCAGTTGGGACCAACAATTACTCACACCACTCATGCATTATTAACAAGGAAACAAGTTAAACATTTATGCAAATATAGCTTTAATGTGACATTTAAGCATCAAGGGTTGTCTTAGCTCATCAAGGACTTCCACTCTATCTTGTAGGTCATGGTGGATCCCAAACTCCTCCTCCTCTACTCTCCATTTGCCAAGCTCACTTAAGAATTTATCACTCAATTCAAATTTATGAAAGGTTCACTCATCTCTCTTAAGAGAATGTCACAAGTACGGCTTCCGGTACCATAAGCTTGCCCCTCATGTAAATCACTACTAATGTAGCTCACTTGGCTCGAAATCAAGTAGGACTTCTTTCGGGATGTAATGTAGGCTTTTGGATTAGGGATTGATACAATATGGATAAGTGGTTACACCTTCCTTAAGCACTCCATCTTTCAATTCTCGGCTCACATTTTACCGATTCCTTGAGGGCCTTTCTTTTCCTTGGGGGAATAGAGAGACTTAATATCACTCTTTATTGATAATTTCATTTATATTTCTCCATGTTTAGGATCATTGCTTTTCTTTGAATCCCTTAAACTCTTTCATTTATTCACCTTTTGCATTCTTCTTTTTGTTCTTTTCTTTTCTTTGCCTTTCCTTCTCGTCATTTCTTTTTCTTTTTTTGTGCCTTAATACTTTTCTTCGATTTCCTCGTCTCCCCCTCAAACTTACATTTTTAGCCAATTGTTTCACATGAGTGTTAAGAAAAGCTCGGGTGCTAAGAGAGGGTCACTATAGAACGGGTAAAGGCTTGTAACATAGTTTTCAAATGAGAAATGCTAAAGACTCGAAGGGGTTAACTAAGGATGACATCTTTGGTAGACAATATAAAACTTAAACGGGCCAAGGAAAGGCTACAATCACTTCTCAAGCCAAGCAAAACTTACGATTTCGCCTTAAAACATGTTTGGGGAAAGTTCTAGACCTTCCGCACAAGTACTCGGACTAGCAACAAAGTATCTCACCTCTCACACAACTAGATTGTTAAAGATGATAGAGTCGAGGGCCCATAACAACCACATTCAAGATTTAAGATCAATATGGTCCAATTAGACCATTCGATAGTATCAAAGTTAACACAAGAGTCACAAAGTCACTAACTACATCTATTTCCTTTTAAAAATCCTTGTCTCTAACCATAAGCACGTAGCTAAATGCGTTGGTGCCAAATGAAGTATGTTTGACTCTTCGAGTTTGACTCAATCAGGTCTTTTTATTCATTATTACTACTATTACTAGCTAAACACCGAAGTCGTACTCAATCCCTTAAGAAGGTTGTCCTGCCATCCATCGTTAGGAAAAGTCACTCGGTTCGCACAAAAACTACATTTGAAAAGAATAGTGGTATTAAGAAAACCAAAGACTTATTGTCCATTAAAACATAAAAAGAAGTTACTAAATCAAAAAGAAGCTATTAAATTAAGAAGAAGTTACTTAAATTAAACACTAACTAATAAGAAAACCAGATAAAGAAGTTATAAAGCAAAACTACTAAAAGCGCAACGAATATATAAAATGAGAGAGGAAAAGAGAAAATATATACATCACGAGAGAAAGGAGAGAATATATACAGAATAAGGAGAAAGAAGAAAATACTGTCAGTTATTACAAACCAAATGTCTCAAAATCATCCAAATAGATCAAATAAACTCCACCCTCCTCACGAATAAAAATAAACATTGTCCCCAATGCTTAACAAAATAAGAGTAAGGAAGGGTAAGAGTGAAGAAGACTCCCTATGTCGCCTTGGACATCTCTATGTCCACAGCAGCATCACCGCCCTCAGTCTCCTCTAGCTAAATCTCATCATCCTCGACTCTGGGAGTAGCTGAGATGGTGAACATCTAGCTAGGGGTGGGCATAATACCGACCGAACCGAAAAAACCGTCCGAACCATGAATTTCGATTTTTCGATTTCGGTTTAATCAATTTTTCGGTTGGTGCATGATTTTAAAATTATTAATTTTTGATTTTTCGGTGCGATTTACGGTTTTTGTATTTTGATTTTCGGTTAAACCGAAAAACTGAAATTTCGGTTAACTGTGCTACTGTGTTAATTCTTTTTCCAGTTCTCTATTCTTGGTTTCATTGGTTTCATTGTTTTCTATTCTTGGTTTCATCAGTGCATCATCGAGCAATCTTTTATCAGTATAGATGCATGAAAATCAAGAGTAGGAAATGAAATGACAACTTACAGCAATATTGAAGTCTTTTAATTGAAGACCATAGAAGAACCATGTAACAACACTTAAAGTGAGAAAAATAGAGAGGATAAATGGCATGTATTCCACACTCTTTGTTTTAAAAACTTGTCTCTGCATTAAATGAGAAAATGAACATTATAATTTTCATTCGTAAAACAAAGAATGCAGTTAGAGAAGAAAGCTTTAGAGAATATATTGATTTTTTTGCATGTATAAACTTGCCACTGTACATAATGGGGATACAAATACACATAAGGAAAATACAAGGCAAATCCATCCAACAACTTGCATACGAACAACTCCTTTGAATAGAAACTGAGTGACAAGGACAATAGCTCCAAACCCTCTAAATACTGATAAAAGCAGTAGCTTTACAGTTTGGACCAATGAACTAAATGTCATTGGTCCAACAGTATTTCCAGCAATTGCACTAAATGTCAGTTACACTAGTTTCATCTCTGTTACACTAGTTTCGTTTCTAATTTCCTTAACCCGTTTATTGAAAAAATAAACCGAAAATAACCGAACCGAACTTTGAAAAAACCGCACCTAACCATAAATACTTTGGTTTGATTTGGTTATTAATATTACAAAACCGAACCGACCGATGCCCACCCCTACATCTGGTGCACCACCTCGACAGTGTCGGCAACCAAGTTTGGCTCCTCAGACTAGCCAGCTGGTGCCACTGGAGCTGATGGTGCTGCTGGATCTGACTCCATCAGCCTGTCAAATGGAAGATCTCCAACTACTGCAATCTTTGTCATCTCTCTCCGTAGCCTGTCAACTGATTTCCTGGACTCCTAGGATTTCCTCATTTTCTTTACTTCCTTTCCCAGCTCCTCAATCTCTGATCCATGCTCTACCAAGGTGTTCATTATAGTGGTCTGATTCTCCAAGAGCTTCTTTAAAGTCTCCTCCACAGTTGGAGGAATCTGGGATGCTGGGATGGATGACTGTGATGCAATAATACTAGATATGTCAGACAGCTTTGCAGTGGCTATCTGCATCCAGTTGTTGAGGCTCGCCAGTATCTGGGAGACTCGCAGCGCAGATAGTGGAGCAGCAGGCATAGGCACTACCTTCAAAGCCGAGATGGAAGGCCTTGAGGCTGAAGGTGGGGGCATGACAGATGCACTGGCTGAAGGCTCTGCTGAAGTGGATGGCATATTAGCTGTCTGTGCAGATACCATCGATGGCTCATCAGACTGGCCGATAGTGGTAGTAGGCTGACCCTTTCTCTTAAGGTTGTGTGCATCCATCAAAGAATACCATGAGAAGGGCTTCTTCACCCGCACCTTCGTATCAAAATCTTTTTCGGCTCCACCCGTGCATATGTAAGGTACTCAGTGATAGTGTTGGGAAATGGGTAGGAGGTGTCACCTTGACTAGAAACCACATACATGTTGGCTGACATCACGACACCCATATTAATCGGGTAGCCGGCCATAATAGAGGCGACTAGAACTGCCCGCTAAATAGGAAGGTTTGTTTCATTCTGACACGGTTCTAGTCTATTGCATACAAAAGTCTGCCATCCCTTTGCCTCGAAGTTCAGGGTGTCCCGGTGAATAGGAATCCCTGCTATGATCCATGGTGGTGCTGTCCCTGGGGCTGCAAGAATCTCAGTTAGCCATAGGCGAGATGCATCTCCCATTGCTAGCTTTTCCAAGTACTGCACAGTCTCAACATCCTCAAACCTTAAGTAGGTGTTTAGTGTGTTTTGGTCAAATTTCACCTTCAGATTCCTCACTTTGGTCACTTTGGTCCCTCTCTTTATGTGCGCCACATTGACGTAGAATTCACGGACCAAATACTCCTTTGCATCCACTACACTCTGAGTGAACCACATCCACCCCTTTCGCTCTCAAAATTGTCTCTAGACTGCTGGATTGTATTTGTCAAGGTCTTTCAGTTGAAACTATTACTCAAGAGTGAGGATATCACTAGCCACCACTCGTGGAAGCTAGTGAAGGCAGCTAGACTGACGAACCGGTCCTCCCAGATCTCTTTCTTCTTCGACCTCTCAATGTCGACAACTATAGTATCACCCCCGGCCATCATCTGGAATCCCATCAACAAAAGTCGATGGTGCCTCACAGATGTAGAGGAAGGTTCCAAATCCTTACTGGCACTTTTTGAACCCTTGGAGATGCTTTGAGATATGGAAGGCTCGTCCCGTAGTTGATACCTTCCTGGAGGCTTGATTGGAAAGATGGTTGCTCTTCAACCGAGTTTCCCTCCGATGCTTCCCTAGATGGGGCATAAAAACTGGATTCGGCGGGCTCTGCATTTCTTCCTCGGCTAGTTGTGGCCTTCTTGGTTATAATCATTTGGAGGCGAGAGGTAAACTACTTTTGCCTCGGCCCCTGGAAGGTTTACCCCTCCCCTTTGAAGTATCTCCACGGCCTCGAGACCTAACCATTATCTGTAACAAAAAGCAGCAGGAATCACTTGTAATTCAAGTGAAAATAGACAGTAAACTCATAGTGTAAGATAGGATTGTAGGGTGGGGAGGTGCAATCCGCATAATTTCAAGTGCACCCGCAGGCTGGACTATGCGGACCGCACAATTAGATCTTGCGGCCATAACTCTGGAACTGCGGTCCGCACAATTATTAGTGCGACCACAGAACTGGGGTGTGGTCTACACTTTTATCATTGTAGCCAAAAATTAGATATCCCAAAATTTCAACTCTCTGAAGACAGAGATTGGGTTGTTTTGCGGCCGCACTCACTTTTCTACGGCCGCAATGGGGTTTCTGCGGTCTGCATAATTTCAAGTGCGGTCTGCAGATTCATGCTTGACCAATTCCCCTAATCTCAACTTCTACGAGCCGAACAATGCTTTACCAATGCCTCTAATCTCAACTTCTGCAGACTGCACAATTTCGTTTGCGGCCGCAGATTTCAAAACTTTTACGCACAGAGGTCTAGGGTTTTCAATTTTTGCACATAATATTAACAATTAAGTATGATAATCAAGTTACCCATAACCCATAGAGCAATTATCAATTGACCCAACACAATTAAAAACCCGCATGGTTGTAAAATTGACTTCTAATGACAAATGGCCTAAACTAACCAACAAATTGTAAATTTAACTAAAAATCAAAGAATTCTACAAGTAATTTGAGCATACCAGATATGAAGTAATGTAGATGAGTGATCACAGATATTGATTGTATGTGGCAGATAATTCAGTATAAGTTTTCAATGTTCTAGATTTTTGAGTGCTTAGAGAGTGAAAAGAATGTACAGTAGCCCTAGGTTCAATATTTATACAAGACAGGTCTGGCTAAGGGACTAAGGGACAAGTGCGAATGCAGAATTCCTCCTGTGGTCTATACTCTATTACCTGAGGCTCAAAGGCCCTTGTTGATCTACGGTCTGCACAATTACCATTGCGGCCGCAGATTTTTGTTGCACCCATATTTTGATGTGCGGCCGCACTTTGTCCATTTCTCTAACAAACCAAACTTCAGAGAGTTTGCAATTTCCCTTTTCATTTTGTGCGGTCTGCAATGCAATTGTGCGGCCGCAGTTCCCTTTTGCTTTAATAATCACAATTGTGTGGCCCGCACAATATACATGCGGTCCGCACTTCTTTCCATACTTAGCCAATTTTCTGAGCACAGTACCTATAAAGCACACTCATCCCTGTAACACATTTCAAATCCAGTTAGCACAAAATAACACCTATCTACAAAAGAAAAAAAAAGAAAAGGAAAAGAAACATGGGTTACCTCCCAAGAAGCACTTGATTTACAACGCAGATTACCATCACTTGAAATGAATCACCACCACAACATGGCCATCACCAAATTTTCCTAAATAATGCTTCGCCCGGTGACCATTGACTCGAAACACCTCATCATTTTTATTCTTCAAGTCCAATGCACCAAAAGGTGTCACGCCCACAACTTCAAACGGGCCACTCCATTTAGACTTTAACTTCCCAGGAAACATCCTCAACCGTGAATTGAACAATAACACAAGATCACCCTCTTTGAACTGTAGGTTCCAAATGTACTTGCCATGAAGATATTTCATATTCTCTTTGTATAAGGACGAACTTTTGTATGCATGGTACCAGAACTCATCCAACTCATTCAAATGTGCCACCCTCATGTCAACGGCGACACTCCACTTAAGATTTAATTTCCTTAAAGCCCACATGGCTTTGTGCTCAAGTTCCACCGGAAGATGAAAAGCTTTTTTGAACACCAACCGATATGGAGACATTCCGATAGGTGTTTTGTAAGCTGTCCTATAAGCCCATAAAATATCATCAAGTTTCTTGGTCCAATCCATCCGGTTAGCATTCACTATTTTGGATGAAATACTCGTTATCTCTTGGTTGGAGACTTCCACTTGACCGCTTGCTTGTGGATGATTGGGAGTCGTGACTTTATGAGTGACACCATACTTGGTGAGTAAGGTGTCTAAGGATTTGTTGTAAAAATGCAACCCCCATCGCTTATGATAGCCCGCAGAATACCAAACCTTGTGAATATATTCTTCTTCAAGAACGCCACCACATTTCGTGCTTTATTGTTGGGTAGAGCAACAGCCTCAAACCATTTGGAATTATAATTAATCGCGACCAATATGTAGGTATTCCTACAAGAACTCACAAAAGTACCCATGAAGTCAATACCCCGCACATCGAAAATATCAATCCCCAAAATGGTGGTGAGGGGCATTTCATTTTTCTTCGAGATTCCATCGGCCCTTTGACATTCATTACATCGTTTCACTAGATCACTTGATCCTTGTAAAGAGTGCGCCAATTGAAATAGTAAATTAACGCTTTGGCCGCCGTTCTTGCTCCACCATGTGACCACCATATGGCGAAGAATGACAAGCTCCGGGAATTTCACACTATTCCTCCTCTGGTATACATCTTATAATCACTCCATCCATACAAATCCGGAAAAGGTACGGTTTATCCCAATAATAGCCTTGACAATCCCGTTTGAGCTTCTTCCTTTAGTTTGAAGCGAACTCATCTAGGATGATACCACTCATGAGAAAATTTGCTAGATGCACGAACCATGGCACCTCTTTCATTGAAATAGACAAAAGTTGCTCATCAGTGAAGAAGTCATTGATTTCAAGGCAATCATGCAGCCTTCCCTCCTCCTCCAAATGAGACAAGTGGTCCGCCACTTGGTATTCACTTCATTTTCAATCTTGGATGTAAATATCAAACTCTTGCAACAAAAACACCCATCTCATCAACTTGGCTTTGAAATCTTTCTTGCTCATAAGATAACAAAATGCCACATGTTCCGTGTGGGCAATTACTTTTGCACCCATGAAATACGGGCAAAACTTCTCAATAGCAAACACAATGTCAAGGAGCTCTTTCTCCGTAACAGTATAGTTGACTTGGGCACTATTCATGGTCTTACTAGTGTCACACCTCCTTTTTTCCCTGCGGCCGCAGGGGCGTAGGGGAGTTTTTCCAGTTAAAGGACAATCGAAACGGGATTTATTATTTAATTCAGAGTCGCCACTTGGGAGATTTATGGTGTCCCAAGTCACCGGTTGAATCCCGAATCGAGGAAAAGATTGACTCTGTATTACAGTCCGCGAACCAAAAATTCGGATAAGGAATTCTGTTAACCCAGAAGAAGGTGTTAGACATTCCCGAGTTCCGTGGTTCTAGCACGGTCGCTCAAATGTCATATTCAGCTTATTTATCTGGTTTTAATACATATTGAACCTATGTGCAAATTTTAACTTTTTACCGCTGTTATTATTATTATTATTTTTAACGAGAATTGCAACGTCGTGAAAACACATCTCGAACCACGTCACATCAATGCACCCGTGGTTCTTGACACATTTCGACTCCGTTGAGATTTGGATTTGGGTCACATAAATGTGCACCCGAGTTTAAGAAAGTAAATTATTAGAAGCGTGTCTAAAATGACTAGCGCGTTGTTATCTTTGGGGAGGTCCGTGAAATTCACTAAACGGCCCATCCCGAATTCTAAAGGTTTTATTTAAACCATTTATTGAGGGCCCCGCAAAGTTGCATTTTTAATCGGCGAGGCTCGTCTCATTTTTATTCAAAGGTTGATCCTAAAGTGACTATGATTTTCTACTTTTGTCTCTCAAAGAAAAAAAAAACCTAATTAATTAAAACGCTCAAAGCTTAAGGTCAAGTTTAAGAAGATGTCTAAACAGAGTCACATTAATAGGCATGATATTGGGCTTGAGACGGGACCCAAGTTTGATGGGGCGAAACCGCCCAGGCGAGGTTAAGGAATCGAACCCTTGTAGCCGAGCAAGCCACGAAATGGCTCACCGATGTGTTTGGCATTTAATCAGACATAATTAAGCAATGGACTCATTTCGCTTCGTAAGTTATACTTTTTTTTTCCGGCTTCCAGTTATTAGAGCAGGTGTGAAATGAGATACCCCAAATTCCTTTTAATTACAAATGAAAGGAAAGATAACTACTGTAAGTTTATCTTATTGTTGGTTGGGTTTTTCAAACATATTTACAAAGGATGCACATGATAGGAAACTGGCTGAAGCTAACCTAACTTATTATACCAACTCATATTGAACCTAATCACAACTAACACTCGAACTAAAGCAGAAAACTTACATACATTTCAGGGCAAAACGATTAACAGTCCGTGCTAATACCAACAATTTTTCAGTTTATTGTTACATAACTAATTTCAGTCCTGTTAGTACAACTTCAAGCAAAAGTCTTACTATATTAAGAAATCAAACATTCTGACACATAAATCAAATGACTAAATCACATGATCTCGTGCTCCAGTTTCTATGCCATTCTTCACATTTCAGTTTACAATTAACCAGGATCAAGCTGTGTACCTGGATTGGAGTGAACAGAAGACACAACACAGCAAACAACACAGCAAACAACAACAGCAGCAAATAACACCAGCAGATAGCCAATTGGAATTCAGAAACAGCTCCAAACCCAGTTTCAAATCAGAAAAAAACCTTGACCACAACTCATAACCAGTTGTGAGCCCAAACAGCAACAACAAATAACTCCGGGCAACTAATTGGACCTCAAACTCAACAAGGAAACCAACCAGTGAACCTCAAACACTCCAGTAAACAAGCTGAAACTGGAAACTACCCCCCCAACAATTGAAAATCAGACACTTTACTTCAAGCTTGCAATGCTCTTTTTTACTGATTAAAGAAGGATTAAATGCAGAACCTAAGAGAACTAACTGCAATATATTTTGGTTTTCTGTTCTTAAACTCTCCCCAACTCTAAAAAAAACTGAATGCCTTTCTTTAAAATGCTGTCTAAGACTGCCCTTAAAAAAACTCTCCAAAACTTTTCTTTTCAGATTTCCCTATTTTTCTTCTAAGGTCTGCCCCCAAGTTCTGTCCTAAGTCCCTCCACTTATACCCAAACACTGACCTTGCCAGCTCTCAAGAGCACTCATGCAGAATTTTTCAAACTAATTCTGCCCATGACCTTCTTTAGTACCCCACTAGAGTATGTTTTTTCATTACCCCTTGTCCTTTATTTATTTAATGTTCAAACAGGCATGAGCAACATATTTTAATCAATCCCTTTTAAGCCTTCCTTTACCATTATGTTTTTTCCCCATTAGCACTTAAACAAATACATTAATTTAATGTTACCTTAGCACTTACTGGACAGAACACTTAAACCAACCACTTTTAAACTTTTAAGTCCCAAATTATCCCCTTAAACCCCTGTGATTACTATCCTACTCCAATCACTTTAAACCTGTATGAAACCTCAGCTATAGCCAACTTAAGTCTATCAATCGACTAATTAGATACATGAAACTACCTCCCAATCAGCAACATTAGGACAACTCAACAAAGGTTAGATTCATATCAGAACATGCTTAGCAGAACAAACAAGCAGATTTGAATCATTAAACTTAATCATCAATTGAACTCAAATCAAATCCAACAGTATTTCAACCAAGATGGGGATTCAATGATTCAGGACAATGGTCAGACTGGACTATTAAGGTCAAGAAATTGATTCATACAGATGCCTGAGAGTAAGCTATCTATATTGGGAACAAATATAACTCTAAATTAACCTCGAACAAAATGTTGGAACAACAAGTATACTGGCTATGAGCCTTGAGGCTGAAAACACAAAGGTCGGAAGATAAAACAACAACCAATAACTTGAGGAGAACAACTGAACTACAGACATGAACGGGTCAATTGACGAGACCATTTAATTGATTCAACATATGCCAATCGACCAAGATGAGAAAACTGGACCAGAAAAAAGGTCCGAAAGAGGAGGAGGATTAATTGACAAACATAGCAATGAAAGCTAATTAGGCAAACAACAAACAACAATCAAAAGAAAAAGGATAAGAGGAGAAATACCTCAAAACTTTAGATCAAACCCAATCCGTTTCAGTCTGAACTTCGTCTTGAAACTTTGAAGCCAAAACGGACCTTAATCGAGTGTTCTCGACTGAGAACACTCGGCTAAAGTCGGTTAAGACCTCAAATTTCCCCTTTACTCGGACAAGTTCTAGGTTTTGGCTCTTTAGGGTTCTTCATTAGATTTAAAATTCGACCAGTTCTAGCCAGATTCGAGCCAAAGTAGGGGTGGTTTGGGAACAAGGGAGGTCAGGTGGAGCTGGGGTCTGAACTTGGGACTGGTTGGGTAGGTTTAGTATGATGCTCAAATCTTCGATTGAAGATTCGAAACAAACCGGGATGATTCGAGGTTAAAGGGGTAGGGATTTGTGTTGAGGGTGATTAGAAGGTTCAAGGGTGTGAATTTTGTGGTCACCGGCATCGTTGCCGCCGGCTTTCAGGCGAAGGGGTACGAGGGCGACTAGGGTTTGGTGGAGGGTCGTTTGGTCTCTAAGGGATCTGAGAGAGACGATGGGGTGAGGGGGGGTTTGGTTTGTGGGGGGCGGGGTATGGTTTGAAGTATATATATGAAGGGGCGGAATGAATCGAGGCCACTCGATCTGATGAGATCAATGGCTTGGATCCATTCATTAATGGAAACGACGTTGCTTCATTTACCTCAAGACCGGATCGGTCTTTGGATGGGAATGGGTCGGGGCATGGGGGCGATTTACGGCCGTTGGATCAAATGAAATGAACGGCCTGGATCGACAGGCTTGAGACGGCGTCGTTTCTTCGATGTTGGGGGTGGACTGGACCGTTCGATCTTAGGAGATCGACGGCTCAGATCGAACATGACCATACAACGTCGTTTGGTTGGCTTGGTCGATTGGGCCAGATAGGGGTGATTTGGGCTGGTTCGTTTTTGGTGGGTTGGGTGTTTGGGCTTGGGAATTTAATTAAATTTGCCCAGATTTATTTCCTTCCTCTTTTCTTTTCCCTTTCCTTTTATTTTCTTCCTAAATTATTTTCTAAAATTATAAACCAAGTTAACTTGTTAAAAATACTAATTATCTTCTAATAACATTTATCACATATAATTAAATGCCAATTAACAATAAAATCACACAATTCAACATTAAATGCTAAAAAATGCAAAGTACATTATTTTTTATGATTTTCATTTTCGTAAAACAAATCAGTGGTTAATTAATCCTAAATTGTAAATGCAAATGCAACACATATATTTTTTTGTATTTTTCTTAATTAAAGTAAAAAATGAACATGCACAGACAAGTACAAATAAATCACAAGCAACGCAAAACTATTTTATTTTGATTTTTTGGGGAGTAGTTCTTGTAGGGCAAAAATCACGTGCTCACAGCTGCCCCTCTTTGTCCGGAAACACGAAGAGTTTTCGTGCAAAGATAAAGTGAGCGGATACGAGCGATTTTTGCCCGTTAGGCTACTCTGTGTGAAGCATTTTTGAAAAATTTGACCGAACCTCTGCTTCAAAGGTTTCCTACATATCCCCGGCTAAAAGGGAATCGGGTCAATGTAGTTCGGGAAGTTTCGGTAGTTGGGACTACCATGAAGCTGTGGTTTTGTTGTCACTGCTATTGCTGCTGCTGCTATCTGCTTACCGACCTCCTTATTACACCATTCTAAAAGAAAACAGGAAGCTAGACTAAACTAGGAATTACAAAAATCTTATCTAGATCTTCAAACTCGCTCTTGTTGCCTTGCTTTCTTGTTGGCTTGTGTTTTCTCTGATGTTTCTTTCTTTCTTGTGAAATTAGAATTGTTTCTCCTTCGACATGCGAATTATCTTTCTTTGACCATTGTTTCCTCTCTTTTGACTTCTGCACTTGAGTTTATGTTGGGGATTTTTGTTGTAACCCTCCGCCCTCCGGGCGGGCTCCTGACTTCTACTATGACTTAAAAAGGTAATACCTCCATTCTCCAGGCGGGCTCCTGACTTCGACTACAACTTGAACGTATAACAACCTCCATTCTCCAGGCGGGCTCCTGACTTCAACAACTTCTTAAAAATATAACACCTCCATTCTCCAGGCGGGCTCCTGACTTCAACTACTTCTTAAAAATATAACACCTCCATTCTTCAGGCGGGCTCCTGACTTCAACTACTTCTTAAAAACATAACACCTCCATTCTCCAGGCGGGCTCCTGACTTCAACTACTTCTTAAAAATATAACTCCTCCATTCTCCAGGCGGGCTCCTGACTTTAACTACTTCTTAAAAATATAACACCTCCATTCTCCAGGCGGGCTCCTGACTTCTATTATGACTTAAAAGATAATGCCTCCATTATCCAGGCGGGCTCCTGACTTCTATTATGACTTAAAAATGTGTTCTATTGCCATTGTTCCTTCCTGCCTCCTGAACCATTTCTAACTTGAATTTTTCTTCTTTCAGAACTGCTTCCCCAACATTGGTGTTTCATTCTTCTGAAACTGCCGGGGATAACACCGGTGTTTCATTCTTCAAAGACTACTTCCCTTAAAGCTGGTGTTTTCCTCCTGAAATTGCTTTCTTTAAAACTTGTATTGCCTTCTTCCAAAAACTGCCGGGGATACCACTTCCCTCAAAAGTTGTGTTAGACTTCCAAAAAATTTTCGAAATGAAAGAAAATTTTCTGCCCCATTTTGACAATCTTTCTTATGGCATGTCTTTCCGTCATCAATAACGTTTCCTGTCCCTGCTTCAAATCAAAGAAAATTTGTTAGTTTAAAACGTGGGGGACGTTCCTACTGGGGATGGTTTTCCCTTTTCTTTTTCCCATGCTATGCATTGTTCGATCATCTTGAAACCTGGTTGATAACTTTCGACTTTCTTGATGCTTCTGTATTCACCCACTTCTCAATTGTTTTTTTCGCTTTTACTCCATACTTTCCACGACATCTTAGAGCAATCCATCATTTGGTCTTATAATGACGTCTTTCTTGTCCCGTCACATTATCCTCGCCCTGTCTTATCCCCATTTACCTTGCACCATGTTGGCGACTGGTAGTTGGCTTTGAAAATCCTTCTTAAAAACAAACTACTATAAAAAATCTTTAACCAAAAGAAATGAAAGATGATGACTTCAAAAGATAAAAAGAAAAATCTTCCTAAAGAATTGTTTGAAGAGAAGAGAAGGAAAAGGACTTATCTGAATGGTATAACCAATCTCAATGATCATGTCGTGCATTTCGGATTAATCAACCCAGTCTATTATATCACTCAATCTTTCTGATGGCCTTACTTTGCATTTCAAAAGGTCCTGCAACCCAACTCTTTTGCCGAATCAACATCTTTGTTCTGCTTGATGCTTCGACGGATCATTTCTATCAACCTTACCTCGTTTGTCCACTTTCAATTCCTTGTCGCCTTATAGTGCCATTCGAGGGGTTTTCAATAATAAGACTCTCTCGTTTCTCTCAACTCCCGTCGCCTTATGGTGCCTGTGAAGGTTTTCACCGATAAGACTCTCTCATTTTATTTCTCTCAACTTCCGTCGCCTTATGGTGCATGTGAAGGTTTTCACCAATAAGACTCTCTCATTCTCAATTTTTTCCCTGCTTGGACCAGAGTATTACCCTGATATGAATCACTTCTGTTTGTTCGACTTGTCATCTCTCGAAAAACTGATCAGAAGGTCTTTCTTTGGACCGTAATGTGAGATTTTGGATGGGATTAGAAAGAAATGGTATCAAAGGCTCAAAATAATTTGACATGGGTTTAAGATTACAACTTTTGGAATCACATTTCTTATTACAAATACAACCTCTGCCCTAGTTTCTTACTTGGGGATTTTATTTTACTATGTCCGAGCTGTAAAGCTGCCTACGTACCCTTAACAGGGATCAGGTCAAACATAGTTCACACTGAATTTCCCTGTTGTTATATTTTTTCGCTTCTTTTCTTTTCTCTTTTCTTTTCTCTCTTTTTCGTTATTGATTCCAAAAGAGGGGTATGAAAGAAATAAATAAGGCTCAAAAAGGGAAACAAAGGGTAAAGTGTTTAGATAGTAGAACAAATTGCCTTCGTCATTTCAATCTTCGAAATAATGCCAAATACAAACAATCAACAATTGTACCAAAGAAATCATACATAATATCTTTTTATTGCATCAGAATTGATAGCCATGTCTATGCATTTTCCTTCAATATCTGTTAAACATAAAGCACCATTGGACAATACTCTGGTTACAATGAATGGCCCTTGCCAATTCGGGGCGAACTTGCCTTTTGCCTCAGCCTGATGTGGAAGGATGCGTTTCAGCACTTGATGGCCCACTTCAAACTTCCGGGGACACACCTTTTTGTTGTATGATCTCGCCATTCTCTTTTGATACAACTGGCCATGACACACAGCTGCCAATCTCTTTTCATCAATCAAGTTCAACTGCTCCAAACGGGTTTTGACTCACTCATCATCATCAATCTCAGCCTCAGCGACAATCCGAAGGGACGAGATTTCAACTTCCGCAGGTATTACGGCTTCAGTTCCATATACCAACAAATAAGGAGTTGCCCCTACTAAAGTACGGACAGTAGTGCGATAACCCAACAATGCAAATGGTAATTTTTCGTACCATTGCCTAGAATCTTCTACCATTTTCCGAAGTATCTTCTTTATGTTTTTGTTGGCTGCCTCAACTGCTCCATTCGTCTTGGGACGATATGGGGTAGAATTGCGGTGTGTAATCTTAAACTGTTGACATACCTCTTTCATCAAATTACTGTTAAGATTAGCACCATTATCCGTGATGATCACCTTTGGGATTCCAAATCGACAGATGGCATTTGAGTGAACAAAATTGACCACTGCTTTCTTGGTCGCAGATTTGAAAGTTTTGGCCTCAACCCATTTGATGAAATAATCAATGGCTACCAGAATGAACCTATGACCGTTGGATACTGCTGGCTCAATTGGTCCAATGATATCCATGCCCCAAGCGATGAAGGGCCATGGTGCTGACATTGTATGCAATTCCGATGGCGGAGAATGAATCAAATCTCCATGTATCTGGCACCGATGACATTTGCGCACAAAACTAATACAATCTCGCTCCATGGTAAGCCAATAATAACCTGCTCGGAGAATTTTCTTTGCCAACACGTATCCGCTCATGTGTGGTCCGCAGACTCCTAAATGTACTTCAGACATGACAGATGTAGCTTGTCTAGCATCTATGCATCTTAACAATCCCAGGTCTGGTGTTCTTTTATACAAAACTCCTTCACTCAAGAAAAATCCACTTGCCAACCGTCGAATCGTTCTCTTTTGATCCCCCGTGGCTTGCACTGGGTATATCCCCATTCTGATGTATTCCTTGATGTCATGGAACCACGGTTTGCCATCGAATTCCTCTTCAATCATGTTGTAGTAAGCATATTGATCTCGCACTTGAATGTGCAAAGGATCGACATAGGCTTTGTCCGGATGGTGCAACATTGATGCTAGGGTAGCCAAAGCATGAGCCCTGAGGCCAAAATGCATGCCTCGTATTCGGCCATATTGTTGGTACAATAAAAAAGAAGTTGAGCTGTAACAGGATAGTGATATCCTGTTTTAGAAATAAGCACGACTCCTATTCCCACTCCTTTCATGTTAGCAGCCCCATCAAAGAAAAGTTTCCAACCTGGCTTTTCGGCATGTTCTAGTTTATCAATATGCATCACCTCTTCATTAGGAAAATAAGTCCTCAGCGGCTCATACTCTTCATCAACCGGGTTCTCGGCCAAATGATCGGCCAATGCTTGGGCTTTCATCGCAGTCTGAGTCACATAGATTATGTCAAACTCTGTGAGCAAAATCTGCCATTTTGCAAGCCTTCCTGTCGTCATAGGCTTTTAAAAGATATACTTCAATGGATCCAAGCGTGAAATGAGGTAAGTAGTGTAGGATGACAAATAATGTTTCAACTTCTGTGCCACCCAAGTTAGGGCACAACATGTCCTTTCCAGGTGAGTGTACTTAACCTCATAAGCTGTGAATTTCTTGATAAGATAATAGATGGCTTGTTCTTTCCTGCCGGTGACATCATGCTGCCCCAGTACACAACCAAATGAATTTTCCAAGACTGTCAAGTAAAGAATCAAAGGTCTCCCTGGTTCTGGCGGAACCAACACAAGTGGGTTTGTCAAGTAACCTTTTATCTTATCAAACGCTTCTTGACACTCATTAGTCCACTTGATCGCAGCGTCCTTCCTCAACAACTTGAAAATAGGCTCACAAGTTGTCGTGAGTTGAGCAATAAACCTGCTGATGTAGTTCAGTCTTCCTAACAGACTCATCACTTCAGTCTTGTTCCTCGGAAGGGGCAATTCTTGTATGGCTTTGATCTTTGATGGGTCCAACTCGATGCCTCACCGACTGACTATGAATCCTAATAGCTTTCCGGATGGAACAACAAATGCACACTTGGCGGGGTTAAGCTTGAGATTGTACCTGCGAAGCCTCTGGAAGAATATCCTCAAATCCTCGACATGGTCGGCCTGATGCTTTGATTTTATGATCACATCATCTACGTATACCTCAATCTCCTTGTGTATCATATCATGAAATACAGTAGTCATCGCTCTCATATAAGTTGCCCCAGCATTCTTCAGACCAAATGGCATTACCCGGTAGCAATAAGTCCCCCATGGCGTGATAAACGCCGTTTTTTCTGCATCTTCTTCATCTATTAGAATCTGATGATACCCGGCATAGCAATCCACAAAAGATCCAATCTCGCGCTTGGCACAATTGTCAATCAGAATGTGGATATTGGGAGAGGGAAGTTATCCTTCGGACTTGCTTTGTTGAGATTGCGGTAATCGACGCATACTCTGATCTTGCCATCCTTCTTCGGCACATGCACGACATTAGCCAACCAAACAGGATATTAGGTGACCCAGATAACCTTTGCATCCAACTGTTTGGTAACCTCTTCTTTAATCTTCACACTCATATCAGTCTTGAACTTCCTCAACTTTTGCTTGACGGGAGAGAATGCTGGATCAGTAGGCAATTTGTGGACCACTAAATCAGTGCTCAAACCCGGCATGTCGTCATATGACCATGCAAAAACATCTTTGTACTCGATGAGTGCTTTGATTAACTCTTCCCGGATTTTTGGCTCGAGGTGGACACTTATTTTAGTCTCTCGGACATTGTCTGTGTCCCCTAAATTGACGGCTTCTGTGTCATTCAGGTTGGGTTTGGGTTTTTCTTCAAAGTGAATTAACTCATTACTAATCTCTTCGAAGGCTTCATCCTCATCCCCATATTCTGATTTGTAACCACAATCTACTTCTTGAACTAACATTTCGGAATCAGATTGATTTTTAAGACTAGGCTGAGGATTCCTTATGTATGACATGTCATTAGAACCAGCGTAAAAAGAACTGTATAGAAAAGAAAAGAAAACAAAAAGGAAAACCATCAGGAATGAAGAAGGGGAAATTGTATTTCATTGAATGATAAAAGATAACAAAGTTTGCACACTCAAACATACTGAAAAGAAAAACAAAACAAAAAATGAAATCTGGATTACAACCCTAAAATAATCCGTACAGACTTAAAGGAAAATCAAAGCAAACTACCAAGACTCCTTCCGAGTAGGGAGAGGAGTAGCCTTCCAATTATTAAGCTTTGTTTTTGGCCCGACAAATTGCACTTCCGCGTTGCTAGAACCTTCTCCAATTTCCACCATGTTCACACTATCGAACAACTTCTCAAATCTTTCAATCAACTCCTTGTCAGGATCAATCACAGAACTGGAAATTACTGTCACTGGGCGACTCCTTGTACCGGACTTGAAAAATGACCTGGAAAGACATGGGACCGGCTTTGGAAGGACCCATGCCCTCTGTTTCAATTTCCTGCCTCTTTTTATGTCCGCGGCTGTGGGCTTGAATCCCAGACCAAACGTTCCCGAGTTTTCAGGAAGAAACACGGGCTGTAGGATGCCTTGCAGATCTGACCCTAAACCCTTTCCTGGTACAAAACCATTCTTCAGCATTTCATATGCTACCATGACTGATGCGGCATTTATCTTCGGACTTGGGATACACTTCCCTTCTGGAACTTTCTCGACTGACATTGCGTCAGAAACTTGGTAGACCCATGGTCCCTTGTCATCTTCCACTTCAATGAACATCACAATGGTGTTGCTGTGAGCGCACAAATTATCTTCGCCGTGCACAACTATTTCCTGTCTGTCCCATTCGAACTTGACCATCTGATGGAGTATTGATGGTACTGCTTTAGCGGCGTGAATCCACGGTCGCCCTAATAGCAAATTGTAGGAAACAGCTATATCCAGCACTTGGAATTCCATTGTGAATTCTACTGGACCTATGGTCAGTTCCAACATTATGTCCCCGACTGAGTCTTTGCCTCCACCGTCAAATCCCCGCACATAGATACTGTTCTTATGAATCCTCTCATCTTCCACTTTCAGCTTTATTAGAGTGGAGAGAGGACATATATTCACACTTGAACCACTGTCAACCAATACCCGGGTAACCACGGTATCCTCGCATTTCACTGTTAGGTAAAGGGCTTTGTTATGCTCAGTACCCTCTACCGGCAATTCATCATCGGAAAAAGTGACTCTGTTTACTTCAAAAATCTTGTTGGCTATCTTTTCCAGATGGTTTACCGAGATCTTGTCGGGAACATGGGCCTCATTCAAGATTCTCATCAAGGATTGGCGGTGTTCATCTGAATGGATTAGCAATGAGAGTAATGAGATCTGAGCGGGCATTTTCCTCAACTACTCTACAACAGAATAGTCATGCACTTTCATTTTTCTCAAAAATTCCTCTGCCTCTTCTTTAGTTACCGCTTTCTTTACCGGCGTTGGATTATCTTTAGCTCTTTTTAACTCCTCGGGAGTAAAACACCTTCCTGAGCGAGTCAAACCTTGCGCTTCACAAACTTCTTATTTGACTTCTTTCCCCTTGTAAATCACCGTCACCCGTTCATAATTCCAAGGAACAACCTTGCTGTTGATTACTGGAAGCTGAGTTACTGGTTTTATAATAACAAGCTCTGTGCGAGCACCCTTCACGACCACAACAGGTTTAATTGCGACCCCTGGAACTACCACTTTAACTTTCTCTGGTTTCACTACAACAATGCTTGACGACCCTCTCTCGGCTACTACCGCTAGCTTATCATCTACCCTTCTCATCTGGACCACTGATTTCCCACTGGTTACTTTTTCCTTTGAGCTGGTTTTGCTGGAACGAATCATCATTACCGTCTGTGAGGGTTTTCTGGGCTCCCCCTCTTTGTGTATCAACTCAATCATGTGTGTCTCATGGTGAGCTGGAAGTGGATTCTGATTGATATTTTGTGCTTCTGGGGCTTGAACCTCGATCCGATGAGTATCAATAAGCTCTTGCACAGCTGTTTTTAGTTTCCAACACTTCTCTGTATCATGCCCAGGGGCCCCTGAACAGTACTCACAACTCACCGAGTGGTCAAGATTTCTAGGGGGAGGATTTGGCATTTTAGGCTCAATTGGATTCAACATGCCCAACTGCCTCAATCTGTGGAAAAGACTGGTATATGATTCCCCCAGTGGAGTGAAAGTCTTTTGCTTCTGTGACCTCTCATTTTTGAGGGCTGGGTTTGGTCGGAAACCTGTTCCGGGGGAATTTCTGTAGGCCCTTGGGGGTGGATATGTGTTTTGTGGAGCTGGGTATGGATTTTTTGGAGCCAACGCACGCCATTGTGCGTGTGCCGGGGTTTGGGTATAGGCTTGTGCATGATATATTGAAAAATGGGGATCTGACTGTGGGTAGTAGTGTTGTGGAGGGCTATATGAAGTGTGGGGGTAATTTTGGTGGTAGGGTCGTGATTGGCTATAGTAGGGTAACAAGCCTCTAGATCCGAACCAGGCTCCGGACTCAACAGTCGTGACATCTTCTTTCTTCTTCTTCCCAAGTACACACCAGTGCCGCTTTGAATGGCCTGGGTGGTTGCCTTGATCGCTGAATAACTCATGATTTTGTTGGACTTAAGCCCCTTCTCGACCATGCCTCCCATTTTTACAACCTCATTAAAAGACTTTCTAATTGCGGACACCAAATGACCAAAGTAAGTTGGCTCCAGAGCCTGCAAAAAGTAATCGACCATATCGCTTTCTTTCATTGGGGGATGTACCCTTGCTGCTTGCTCGCTCCACCAGAAACCATATTCTCTAAAGCTTTCACTGTGCTTCTTCTCTAGTTTAGTCAAAGATAGTCGGTCTGGAATGATCTCAAGATTATATTGAAAGTGACAAGCGAATGCTCTTGCCAGATCATCCCATGTGTACCATCTTCCGTGATCTTGGCGGGTGTACCACTCCAATGCTGCTCCACTCAAACTCTGACTGAAGCAAGCCATTAGCAATTCATCCTTTCCTCCGGATCCCCTCATCTTACTGCAAAAACCTCTTAAATGAGCCATCGGATCACCGTGTCTGTTGTACAAGTAGAATTTGGGAATTTTGAACCCTGCCGGTAGTTGTACATTTGGGAATAAAAACAGATCTTTGTAAGCCACGCTTACCTGACCTCCTAGCCCTCTCATATCCCTGAAGGATTGTTCTATGCTTTTCATTTTTCTGAACATCTCTTCCTGTTCAGGATTTCTGGCCGGTTTTTCTGCTTTCCCCGATAGGTCAGAACGTGGATCATGTGGATAGGCTTCAGGCGCTTTGAAGGTAAGCTCCGGGGGATAATACTGGTTGTCCTGCGCTTGGAACATAGGTTCACTCGGGGATTTATGGAGTGCAGTTGGTGGAGATGCCAAAAAGACAGGGGTGATTGGCGGAGGAGGGTATGGAATTGATTTTGGTGGTGGAGTTTGTGGCGTATGAGAAGTAGTGCCATGGTAGTATTGATAAATGGGAAAACCTGGATCGGTGGCGGGATGATCCTGAGACTGAGCTAATGGTGGTGTAAGAGCCGGCCTGATTCATGCGGGGAAGCAAAGGCATGATAGACCAACAGACTCTGACGCAAAGGCGACAAACAGACTCCGAAATCAAGCTATCATACTCTAAAGAAATGCAGACTCGGAACAGAAAGAAAATGCAAACCCAACATGACTCACAGACTCTGACAGAAAAGGAAATACAGATTCAAACGGAAAATTATGAGTACATCAATGCTCCTGGTGTCCGTGGGACATCATTCGGTCTCGCCACGGGCCTATGTGCAAGATACCTTTGAAGTCGGTCCAAATTGTTCATTATTTGTTTAACAAAGGTCATCACTGCCGCAAAGAATGTAGTGCGGGTCATACCCTCACAAATGTGGCACTTCATAATGATGTAATCAGCGATGTTTCTAATTCTCTCTCTTATGATGCCCTTTTCTTGTAACAAATGCCCAATCTGCTGGGCCCTGGCCTCCAAGGTTTGCTTGGCTACATAGTTTTGTTCCTGAAGTTGTTGCAAGTCGATTTCTAACTATGCCAATGTCGTGTGATAGTGTTCCTTTTCAACCTTGAAGTCTTTTGCCTGTTTGATCATTTTGTTCTCGTGGCGATGACCCTTTTCTTCAACCCCGTGACCTCATCGTCATACCTTTCTCTCAACTGCTTAACTAGGCATACCCGTTCATCTGCATTTTTGGCTAATTATTTTTGAGCCCCGACCAGTTCACTTTCTGCATTATTCAAATAGAAACTATAGTTACTCACTCTCTGCCTTAGGTTTTCTATGAGCTTTTCAAGACTGTTACTTCGGACTGGATTTTCTGCCGCTACTTTTAGTTTCTGAATTTGAGCTTGGAGGGCCTCATTTTCTTTAGCTAGTTTCTTTTTCTTGCCCTCATCTGCGACGGCCTGCAGATCTTTCTCAAATTGCAAATCCATGACTTGCTTCTCCAATTTGCCTATTGTAACCCTGTACCCATGTTCTTTAGCCCACCAATCCCACTGTTCTTGCGATGCCTTGACGAACTCCTGGAGATGGGGTCTTTTGGCCGGTCTCCCAAACTCGATTTCTCTCCTATACCAAGCAAAGTATCTTGGCGAAACTTCACCTTTGGACCGATCACGTACACATGTATTTACTGTTAAGTATTGACACTCGCTCCAAATTTGTCGGACTGCTGCTTCATGAAATTGTCCGTTAGGCCCGATCTCGACCACTTGGCCGCTAAGATCTTCATCTTTCGGAACTATTTGGCATCTCCCCAACTCCCTCAATACTCGATACGGGGCATAGGGCTGAATACTCCTGAGTCCCATCAAAAGGAAATGGGGTCCAGTGGCTGGCATATATATGATTTCATCCACAAGCAACCACCCAAATGTCCATTCTATTTGGCTTGCAGTGACAGAACGGAGGCGCGCTGCCCACTCTGTGACACCTTCTGGTAAGCTGATTCCGTCAACCCTCGTAGGAAATTCCTCTATGCACGTTTTCTCCGTCGACCCATAACTCATAAATTGAGGATGACGACATAGGTGTTCGATCATCCACATCTACAGCAACACGTTGCATCCCTAAAAAAAGTTTCCCCCGGCTTTGCAGGCTGTGAGAGCGCGAAAGATTTCAGCTACTATCATGGGTGCGAGGGTGTTGTTGGCCTGAGTAAGCAAAGTGCTGACAACCCCAGATACTCGTATGTCAATGTTCCCGTCTTTTCTAGGAAACACCAGGAGTCCCAAAAAGGCTACCATGAATGCAAAACACCTATGTTCTTCCCACTTAAGGCGGTTTCCTTTGCTACAGATTTTGTTCTCTAGCTTGTTGAATCCCCCTATGTGACCATATCTATTGTATATAAACTTCAAAGTACAAAATCCAGCTTCCAAGTCTGGGTTGTGGACCCCCCTGCTTATTTTCAAAGAGTCTAGGAACCTGTGTACGGCTACGGCCCTCGGAGCAATCAGGTACTGGTGTCTCAGAGGAACTTTGGGACTCCCGATGTATCTGGCTATTTCTTCCAATGTTGGGGTTAGTTCAAAATCCGAGAAGTGAAATGCGTTGTGAGCCGGGTCCTAGAATGCGACCAAGGCCTTTATGATATCCCCCCTAGGATTAATCTTCAGCAACCTAGTGAGGCCTCCCAGGTATAGATTGACTGTGTCGCGCCCTGATTCGCCCAAATCATCCCACCACATGTGCAACTCCAAAAGGATCTTGTTCACAATTGTTACGTGCAAATTCTGACTTGTGCTCATTCTGCACATTTATTAGGGTGGTTAAGCAAAAATCACGATTCCATTGACTCAAAGATAACATGGACACTTTTCTCTTTTTTTTTTTCATTTAAAATAAAACCCGGTTTTGCAAATACGGCCTTTCAGCACCTCGGGGTCGAAGATTTTAAGGTTGTGTCGGCTAACCAGTGAAAGCCTAAAAAAATAAATGACCACAGGCGGCTGTTCTTACAAAAATAGCCTTCCAGCGCCCTTTTAGGGACATTCGGCTATTTCTGGCAAGAATGGCATCACCCTAATTATTTTCAAATAATTTTTTTGTTCTTTTGGCTAATTTCGCAAAAAGTGAAGTTGGACCCGATGGGGGTTGCCTACGTATCTCACACCCTGTGAGAATCAAACTGGCGTAGTTCGGGCCGATAAAACAAACTTCTTTTGAAAACCAGACTCTTTTCATTGGCAAATAAAACTATATATATATATATATTCTTTTCTTTTTCATTTTCTCAAAAATTCGGCAGAGTTTCGACACTATTTGGACATTGGTTTTTTTTCAAAACAGGCGATTAACTCTCTTTAACCCTCATACCTTTATCCCAAAATATTCAAAAGCCGGTCAACATGAAGCAAACAAATGCACAAGTAGCAAGTAAGATACCTCAGGATGGTCTTTTGTCATTTTTGGTACACCTGTCCTAGACAGACCCAACCCCTGTGTTGAGCCTCCAAAGTTAAATGCACGTGATGCAAACAAACGTTCCTACTAGGGATCCGGCATGAAGCTGAGTTATTCTAGGTTTATAACCTGGGTATTTGTTCTAGACTATGTACCCGAGCGGACAACTCGAGTCGAGGAGGGGGCTACGTACCGGGAACCAAAAGGCCATCCGGCTTAGTAACTTGTCTGAGCCTCTTTCTTATTTCAAGGTATGACATTAACAGAATAGGGAGTCTCGACCGGCGAGCACATCCCAGAAGGTGAGAAGAGAAGGGTTTCGTAGCAGTTTATATACAGTTTAGATAATATCAAAGCGGTAAAAGCAGCATTTAGCACATTAGGCCCAAACATGTAAAAATTAGATAATAAACAAAGCCAATTATAACAATTATTCCAAGCTCGAATTCTCGAACCCTGAACCAGAAGTTCTGGGTTCGTATCCCCAGCAGAGTCGCCAGAGCTGTCACACCTCCTTTTTTCCTTGCGGCCGCAGGGGCGTAGGAGATTTTTTCCAATTAAAGGACAATCGAAACGGGATTTATTATTTAATTCAGAGTCGCCACTTGGGAGATTTATGGTGTCCCAAGTCACCGGTTGAATCCCGAATCGAGGAAAAGATTGACTCTGTATTACAGTCCGCGAACCAAAAATCCGGATAAGGAATTTTGTTAACCCAGGAGAAGGTGTTAGGCATTCCCGAGTTCCGTGTTTCTAGCATGGTCGCTCAAATGTCATATTCGGCTTATTTATCTGATTTTAATACATATTGAACCTATGTGCAAATTTTAACTTTTTACCGCTGTTATTATTATTATTTTTAACAAGAATTGCAACGTCGTGAAAACACATCACGAACCACGTCACATCAATGCTCCCGTGGTTATTGACACATTTCGACTTCGTTGAGATTTGGATTTGGGTCACATAAATGTGCACCCGAGTTTAAGAAAGTAAATTATTAGAAGCGCGTCTAAAATGACTAGCGCGTTGTTATCTTTGGGGAGGGCCGTGAAATTTACTAAACGGCCCATCCCGAATTCTAAATATTTTATTTAAACCATTTATTGAGGGCCCCGCAAAGTTGATCCTAAAGTGACTATGATTTTCTACTTTTGTCTCTCAAAGAAAAAAAAACCTAATTAATTAAAACGCTCAAAGCTTAAGGTCAAGTTTAAGAAGATGTCTAAACAGAGTCACATCAATAGGCATGATATTGGGCTTGAGACGGGACCCAAGTTGGATGGGGCGGAACCGCCCAGGCGAGGTTAAGGAATCGAACCCTTGTAGCCGGGCAAGCCACGAAATGGCTCACCGATGTGTTTGGCATTTAATCAGACATAATTAAGCAATGGACTCATTTCGCTCCGTAAGTTATACTTTCTTTTTCCGGCTTCCAGTTATTAGAGCAGGTGTGAAATGAGATACCCCAAATTCCCTTTAATTACAAATGAAAGGAAAGATAACTACTGAAAGTTTATCTTATTGTTGGTTGGGTTTTTCAAACATATTTACAAAGGATGCACATGATAGGAAACTGGCTGAAGCTAACCTAACTTATTATACCAACTCATATTGAACCTAATCACAACTAACACTCGAACTAAAGCAGAAAACTTACATACATTTTAGGGCAAAACGATTAACAGTCCGTGCTAATACCAACAATTTTTCAGTTTATTGTTACATAACTAATTTCAGTCCTATTAGTACAACTTCAAGCAAAGGTCTTACTATATTAGGAAATCAAACATTCTGACACATAAATCAAATGACTAAATCACATGATCTCGTGCTTCAGTTTCTATGCCATTCTTCACATTTCAATTTACAATTAACCAGGATCAAGCTGTGTACCTGGATTGGAGTGAACAGAAGAATAAAGAGGAAGTCTGCAGCAGTACAACACATCAAACAACAACAACAACAAATAACACCAGCAGACAGCCAATTGGAATTCAGAAACAGCTCCAAACCCAGTTTCAAATCAGAAAAAAACTTGACCCCAACTCATAACCAGTTGTGAGCCCAAACAACAACAACAAATAACTTCGAGCAACTAATTGGACCTCAAACTTAACAAGGAAACCAACCAGTGAACCTCAAACACTCCAGTAAACAGGTTGAAACTGGAAACTACCCCCCCAACAATTGAAAATCAGACACTTTACTTCAAGCTTGCAATGCTCTTTTTTACTGATTAAAGAAGGATTAAATGCAGAACCTAAGAGAACTAACTGCAATATATTTTGGTTTTCTGTTCTTAAACTCTCCCCAACTCTAAAAAAAATTGAATGCCTTTCTTTAAAATGCTGTCTAAGACTGCCCTTAAAAAAACTCTCCAAAACTTTTCTTTTCAGATTTCCCTTTTTTTCTTCAAAGGTCTGCCCCCAAGTTCTGTCCTAAGTCCCTCCACTTATACCCAAACACTGGCCTTGCCAGCTCTCAAGAGCATTTAGGCAGAATTTTTCAAACTAATTCTGCCCATGATCTTCTTTAGTACCCCACTAGAGTATGTTTTTTCATTACCCCTTGTCCTTTCCTTATTTAATGTTCAAACAGGCATGTGCAACATATTTTAATCAATCACTTTTAAGCCTTCCCTTACCATTATGTTTTGTTCCCCATTAACACTTAAACAAATGTATTAATTTAATGTTACCTTAGCACTTACTGGACAAAACACTTAAACCAACCACTTTTAAACTTTTAAGTCCCAAATTATCCCCTTAAACCATTGTGATTACTATCCTACCCCAACCACTTTAAACCTGTATGAAACCTCAGCTATAGCCAATTTAAGCCTATCAATTGACTAATTAGATACATGAAACTAACTCCCAATCAACAACATTAGGACAACTCAACAGAGGTTAGATTCATATCAGAACAAGCTTAGCAGAACAAACAAGCAGATTTGAATCATTAAACTTAATCATCAATTGAACTCAAATCAAATCCAACAGCATTTCAACCAAGATGGGGATTCAATGATTCAGGACAATGGTCAGACTGGACTATTAAGGTCAAGAAATTGATTCATACAGATGCATGCGAGCAAGCTATCTATATTGGGAACAAATATAACTCTAAATTAACCTCGAACAAAATGTTGGAACAACAAGTATACTGGCTATGAGCCCTAAGGCTGAAAACACAAAGGTCGGAAGATAAAACAACAACCAATAACTTGAGGAGAACAACTGAACTACAGACATGAATGGGTCAATCGACGAGACCATTTAATTGATTCAACATATGCCAATCGACCAAGATGAGAAAACTGGACCAGAAAAAAAAGGTCCGAAAGAGGAGGAGGATTAATTGACAAACATAGCAATGAAACCTAATTAGGCAAACAACACACAACAATCAAAAGAAAAAGGAAAAGAGGAGAAATACCTCAAAACTTTAGACCAAACCCAATCCGTTTCAGTCTGAACTTCGTCTTGAAACTTTGAAGCCAAAACGGACCTTAATCACATGTTCTCGACTGAGAACACTCGGCAAAAGTCGGTTAAGACCTCAAATTTCCCCTTTACTCGGACAGGTTCCAGGTTTTGGCTTTCTAGGGTTCTTCATTAGATTTAAAATTCGACTAGTTCTAGCCAGATTCGAGCCAAAGTAGGGGTGGTTTGGGAACGAGGGAGGTCAGGTGGAGCTGGGATGTGAACTTGGGACTGGTTGGGTAGGTTTAGGGTGTTGCTCGAATCTTCGATTGAAGATTCGAAACAAACCGGGATGATTCGAGGTTAAAGGGGTAGGGATTTGTGTTGAGGGTGGTTGGAAGGTTCAGGGGTGTGAATTTCGTGGTCACCGGCATCGTTGCCGCCAGATTTCAGGCGAAGGGGTACGAGGGCGGCTAGGGTTTGGTGGAGGGTCATTTGGTCTCTGAGGGATCTGAGAGAGACGATGGGGCGAGAGGGGGTTTGGTTTGGGAGGGGGGGGGGTATGGTTTGAAGTATATATATGAAGGGGCAGAATGAATCCAGGCCGCTCGATGTGATGAGATCAACGACTTGGATCCATTCATTAATGGAAACGGCGTCGCTTCATTTACCTCGAGACCGAATCGGTCTTTGGATTGGAATGGGTCGGGGCATGGGGGCGATTTGCAGCCGTTGGATAAAATGAAATGAACGGCCTGGATCGACAGGCTTGAGACAACGTCGTTTCTTCGATGTTGGGGGTGGACTGGACCGTTCGATCTTAGGAGATCGACGGTTCAGATCGAACGTGACCATACGACGTCGTTTGGTTGGCTTGGTCGATTGGGCCAGATAGGGGTGATTTGGGCTGGTTCTTTTTTGGTGGGTTGGGTATTTGGGCTTGGGAATTTAATTAAATTGGCCCAGATTTATTCCCTTCCTCTTTTCTTTTCCCTTTCCTTTTATTTTCTTCCTAAATTATATTTTAAAATTATAAACCAAGTTAACTTGTTAAAAATACTAATTATCTTCTAATAACATTTATCACATATAATTAAATGCCAATTAACAATAAAATTACACAATTCAACATTAAATGCTAAAAAATGCAAAGTACACTATTTTTATGATTTTTCATTTTTGTAAAACAAGTTACTTAATTAATCCTAAATTGTAAATGCAAATGCAATACATATATATTTTGCATTTTTCTTAATTAAAGTAAAAAATGAACATGCACAGACAAGTACAAATAAATCACAAGCAATGCAAAACTATTTTATTTTGATTTTTTGGGGAGTAGTTCTTGTAGGGCAAAAATCACGTGCTCACAACTGGCATAGTAGACTGGATGAAATATGTTGTTGATGCGTTGCCCCAAAATAGCCCCAACCTCTACATCACTTGCATCGCACATGAGCTCAAAATGAACACTCTAATTTGGAGCGGTGATAATGGGAATTGAACTTTAGCAATTCAAAAGCTCTCATGCAATCATCATTGAAGTGGAGCTTAGCATCTTTCTCAAAAAGTTTGCATAGTGGGTTCACCACTTTAGAGAAATCCTTGATGAAACGCTGTTAAAACCCTGCGTGGCCTAAGAAAATCCGCACGCCCTTCATCGAAGTTGGAAGGTAGAAGTTTAGAAATCACCTCAATCTTTGCCTTGTCGACTTCAATGCCATTATTTGAGATCTTGTGGACAAGGACAATGCCTTCCTCGACCATAAAATGACATTTCTCCCAATTGACCACCAAATTTGTTTCTTCATATCTTGCCAACACTTTATCCAAGTTTGTGAGACAATCATCGAAAGAATTACTGACCAAGAGAAATCATCCATGAAGAATTCAAGGTAATCCTCTACCATGTCCGTGAAGATTTCCATCATACACCTTTGAAAAGTCGTCGGTTGATAACTAGGGATTTTGATACATTTTATACTCCTTCTTGCTTAAGTTTTGATTAGAAATGTGTACAAAATAGTCCCAAAGGCTCACAAGTTGTGCTTGATTGCAAGTTTGATCAACAAAGTGACACGATGTCAAAGATCAGCTCAAAAGGAGTGAAACTTGCACAAGTATCAAGACAAGACAAAGCTCAGGCAAAACAAGGCCATGCGACCGCACACCATTCTGTGCGGTCCGCACAAGTGAGGTTCATAGAGCATGTTATTCAGGCAAAAAGGCAATGCGGCCGCACTAGGTTTTGTGCAGTCCGCACTGATATCAATGTGGCCACACTCGATTTAGTGCGGTCCGCAGTAAGAAGAATCAGAGAAGTGCCAGTTGGGAGTTTCAAGCCAATGCGGTCCGCGCTACATTTCATGTGGACCACACTAGAAGCCACCGCGACCGCACTCCATTCTATGCGGTCCCCATTGCCCGAGTTTAGAGAGTCGGATTCTCAAAGTCAGAGACCTAGTGCAGCCGCACTCTATTTTTTATGGTCCGCACTAACCTCGCAGGGGTATTTTTGTCCAATTTTTTTAGCTTAGTATAAATAGCTTCTTTTCCCATTTTTATGGTATCATATAGTTTTAGAAAAGAGCTGTGCTCGTGGGTTCGATACTTTTACCTATTTTGGGCAATTTTATCTACATTTCAACATTGAATCTTATTGTTTATCTTAGTAATTAGTTAATATGAGTTGTTCTTCATCTGTTTCTTTCTTTTCTTCTTTAATTATGAGTAGCTAGACCCATAAGCTAGGGTTGTGGCTCAACCCTAATGTGAGTAATTGATGGGTCTTGTATTTTAGGGTTAGATTGACCATGAGTGTTTGATATTTGGGCCAATTTCATGTTTAATGGCTAAATTAGTAGTTGCAAACACTAGTTTGTGTTTAGTTGACTTGAGCTCTTCTTGACAAAGAGAGCCCAAGTCTCCGAATTGGTTCAACAAGGAATTGGGGCGTACTCAAGAGATTGACAACTCCAATTAAAAGGTTAAACCTTGAGAGAGTATTACCCAACTTGAACCTTGATTGCTTGTGCAACTTCGCATACCCAATTGGTCCTGAGAAAGTCAATTCGGGCAAAATCACTCGAACCACCGAGAGGTGTAGAATGGGTAAAATCGTGCAACGGTTATATCATACTCCCCAAACATGTCAGTCATGCCTTAGACTCAAGTATCTGTCAATTGACCACCTAGGCGAAAGTCACTACCTTAGTGCCTTTTAAACTATTTGAACAACCCGTTTTAGTTTAACTCTTAGTTTAATCTAGTTTCATTACCAGTGTAGTTTGATAAAAGTAGAAGTAAAACAAAAACCCCAAAAATGTATAGAAGTATAATTTGGAACACATACGCAACTCTAAACTATATAGATACCTGACTCCAAATTCTAGCTCTCTATGGAAATCGATCCCGACCCTAAATCGGGTAAAAGCTCTTTGACCCTCTCTCGCTACTTAATAGTAGTGCAGAGTAGGCCTCGATCACTTTTTGGCGCCTGTTGATACCCAATTTTTCCCTATATATTTTTTAATATGCAAGATACTTTCAAAACAACATGTGTATGCATAAGTGTGTCCAAATGTTTTAAAAAATTTTAACCAACTTATTCCCCTATTTTATTCATAAAAACACAATAATAATTCCCAAAATTATCATTTTTGGTGATTCATTTATTGGATTCTCATATTTGTACTAAAATATAGCTAAAATATTTTTGCATATTTTACAAATTTATTTAGTATTTTAAAGCTAAATTGCATATAATTGCAATATTAGCCTCTTTTAAGATTTAATTGTGTTTACATTTATAAAAATTAAGTACAGTATTTTTAAATTGATAATTATGTGTTATAAATCATTTTAGTACCTTTAATTTATTTTCAGAAATGAATTTGCTATTTTTTATAATTTTAAAAGGGGAAATTGGCTATTTAAATAATAGCCCAAATTCATTTCAATCATAACCTAAATCCTACCCCAATTTTAACCCAATTCTCGACCCAATTGAACCCATCAGACAAGGCCCAAACCCAATTTCATAAACCGCCCCACTTACCTATTTTAATCCAGGCCGTTGATCACTCAAATCGACGACCAATAGTTGCCTTTGCGTTAATTAATTCCAAACGACCCCAAAACCCTATCATTTCTCACTTACTGCCGCCTTAGAATCCCCTTCCTCTCAAACACTCTCTGCAATACCACTCAAACACTAGCCGCCGCCACCCTAATCCGCCATAATCCATGGCCTTCCACGGTCATCGGAGACCTGCACCGGCCTTCCCTGGCTCCTATGTGTTTGTCCTTATAGTTTCAAGGACAGACTATGAAGAGCTTTGGTCCAGTCTTCGTTCGCTTTTAGTTTATGGCCCTTCTCCGGTCATCTTTGACCTTTCTCCGGCCGGCCATGATCATTCGAGTCAGACCCTTGACTCTCCTGGTTAGATCAGTAACTTTCGAAGCCTTTCTCATCTTTTCTGGGTTTTCTGAAACCCTAATCTCTAAGGTCTTTAGATTTTTTTCATATCTGCTTTAGATCTATGCTTGCTCTGAACTTTTAAGCATCTTCTCGAAGTTTCTTCAATTTTGCTTTCAAAAACGACTCTTTGTCTTTTTCCGATTAGGGTTTTTCCTGTTAAGTTATTTCAAAATCTCTTCTTTGAATTTTAATATGTTTAAGATGTGCGTTTGTTTGTTTAAAATCTTGCTTGACTCGTCTGTTTACCATATTTTAAACTTGTGGTTGTTGAAAACCCTAAATTCTTGTGGGTCTTAGTCGAGTTCTAAAAGCTGTTTGTTAGATGAGTGTTTGTTTGATCTATTTTTAGCGCTCGACTATTGTTGAAAACCCTGTGGCTTTGGGTATGAAACTGTTCGCTTAAATGCCTAACTCGATTTGAAGTTCCTTGTTGCAGAATCCCTTTTCCTTTATGTGATTCCTCTGACTCTGGGTTTCTACTATCTTTAAAACTTGACTATGCTTGAAACCCTAACTTTTTAAAATTTTTCTCATCTGTTACTGTGAGACTTTTGCATGCTTCCGATACTCTATTTTTCTTCAGTATTGATTCAATGTGATTTGACCTACTTGATTAATATTCTTCGAATGTTTGCTTTACTACTAGCTTATTTCTGCCAGTATTGCATGTTTGTGATTATCTCTTTTGTTTGGCCTCGCATGTCTGATGACCCTGTTCACTTTATTTATATGGTGAAATTTCTTTCTTGATTAATCTTCACCTTGTGACTGATTTCTAAAGCTTCCCTTTTATGAACCCTGATTTCACTCGCCCGTTCAAAATTGATTGATTCTTTTCCCTTTATTGTAATATTTACCTTGCTGAATCTATTTCCAAAATAAGTATATTCTGTACTTAGACTTAATTACTTATTGAATGCTTGTACTACTTCTTTTATGGCAATAATCAGTCTGTATCTAAACTGATCTCTTTCCTTATTTGAATCCGTTAAACAATGATTCCTTAATTAAAGGGAATCACCCGTCTAATTGATTCTGACCTATGATTGTTTCCATATTTGTATCTTATTACTTTTCCTTCACTCGTTTTCAAAAAAAAACTATAAATACCCTGCACCCCTCTTCTTTCAAGCACACAAACCAATTGAGTTAAAAAACATACACTTCACTCAAACTCTCTCTCTTTTCTCTGTTACTACTTGTGTTGCTACCTTATCTAGCCGGCTGAAAGTCAAGGCTAAGCTGTGGGAAACTTGCCTACTTTTTCTTTCTGCATTTGCTTTCTTTACTGGTATGTCCTAATTACTTTTCCAGCATCAACAACAACATGTTTCTTTACTAATTCCTTCACTCTTACCTGTTTCCTGCTTATGTTTAATCGAGTTTCATTATCAAGCACGCTATGATCTGCCCTTTCCTTTTTTCTGAACTAATGTTTTCTCATATATGAACCTCAATACCCCATAACCCCCTATGTGTTTGTATATTGGTTTGAGGGCATATTAGCATCATACATTGCTGTGCATGACCTAAACCTGACCCTCCCTGGGTCATATGTTCCACATCCCCTATGTGTTTGGTATCTTTGGTTGGTTTGGGGCATGTCAACATTGAACATTATTGTGCATGACCTAAACCTGATTCCCTGGGATCATAACCTCCATATCCCCTCTATATGTTGTGTGTTCTGGTTGGTTTATAGGCAAGACATCACCATTTATTACTGTGCGTGCCCAAACCTGGCCCCTGCCTAAGGATATATGCTCCTTGCAATGTTTTTCCCAAACCCCTGACCCCTTTGTGCAATTGTTGATTTTGTGATTTTAGCTTTAGTATTACTATTTTCAACTCACCCCTCTCCCCCTCCATTCTCCACTCAGTTTTAAATCTCTACTCCTGCACTTCCACCATATTCTTAGACTTAAGTTCTGCCCCTCTTGTGTGAGCCTTGCCTTGGGACCCATGACCTCCCTCTGAACTTGGACACATAAGGGCTGGCCCTTCCACACTGCACTCATATCTATTTGTTATGCAACTTGGGTGTGAGCACTGCCTGGGATCCTCTTGAGACCCTTAGGGAACTTTGACACACTCAAGTCTAAAAATGGCTTTGAAACAATGGCACTTGAAGTGGTTTATTCCAAAACTCAGAGAGGAAGTCAAAAATCAGGCTTCCTCTGGTTGTAACTTTTCTTTTGTGCTTCCTTGATGTAATTCATCGTCTAGTCTATAATAATTTTGTAATAAACATTTGGGGGCTTGGCTAGTGAAAGGGACTGGGTAATTATGCATGCTCAAGAGTAGATATCACGTCTACAGGATCTAAAATTCTGCATGTTCAATTCTACAATTTAGATATCATCTGTTGTTCTGCATATTTAATTCTGCATCTAGATACCATGCCTATAAGATCCAATTTCATTAAATTTCCGAATGTTCTACATTTAGAGAATATGCCTATAGGACCTAAATTCTGCATATTGAATTCTGCATTTATAGAACCTGTCTATGGGACTTGTCTTAATTTCTGCATTACCACACTTAATCACCATGCTTAGGAACTAACGGGCTAAAAATCAGATATCATTTTTAGTACCCCCTTTCGTAGAAATCATGCCTATAGGGATACTGCATGCTTCAGTTCACGCTCGACTAGATATCATGTCTATAGGAATTAAAATGAGCAGCACTAGATATCCTGCCTATAGGATCTAAAACCAATTTAAAATCAGTTTGACTCTGTATCAGTTTTAAACAACCTTACTCTATACTTTAACGCGGTTTAGAAAGCATGCCTATAGGATCCAAAACGTTTGTCTTCAATTGTTACTGTCTCGCTTCATTCTGAATAGATACCATGTCTATAGGATCTCTCCTAAACGCTTAGGTAAGCCTTAGGTAATAACAACCAAAAAAATTGAATCCGCCTTTGTTAATTGCTACAACTAGTCGGCAGGCCTGATTCAGACTTCTTATTTGAGTTATGTAATAATTGGTCTGCCTCAACAACTGAAATTTCCCTTACCTTAGTATGTTAAATTCAGACCTTAGATGTATGTTTAAGTCATGCTATTTATGTGCTTTGAGTGAGGAGGTATACATGAGCCTCATATTTGTTATATGTTTCCCCTAATGTGCAACCCCTATATGTTTTGTATGTCGCCTTAGCTTTTTCACCTTTAAAACCTAAAATCAGCCTAATATCCCTCCCTTTTAGGAATAGCAGTCCTAAAAATCCTCCGGGACTGATAGGAAAGGACGGGTAGTAGCATGCAATAGATATTGAAACCAATCCGCGCTTTAATACCTTAACGAGGTGGGAAGGGTAGATATGGATATGATGACCCGTGCGCTAATACCACGTGTATCCTCTCTTCTGAGGAGTGTCATACTGGGTATCGCATTGATGTAATCCATATTATAAATAAACCTAGGACCCCCTTTTCCTCTTTTATATTTTCAAGTATTTGTAGAAATTATAACCCCTTCTTCTCAAAATTCGCCTTTAATTGTTTCCAAACTCTTATGTGTTTAAACTTAAATCCCCTACTATTTGAGCCTATATTTGTCTATTCGCTAAATTGTAAAAATTCACAATAAACTATCTAGCTGGGAACCACACTAGTGGATCCTGAGGGGTGCCTAACACCTTCCCCTTAGGATAATTTCAAGCCCTTACCCGATCCCTGGTTATCAAACAATCTTAGGAGTAGGTTTTATAGGTGTCCTAATGTTCCTTAAATCATTAGGTGATGACTCCTCAAAATGCAAAACCTAGTTCCCAAAAGGAATGAGTTGTCCCATACCAAATGTCACAAACCCGATCTCCCAATTGCAACAAGAGGGAAAAAGGGAGCGCGACAACATGGCGACCTTGCTGGGGATATTTAGGCTTTTACCATTTCAGACTGTTATTGTGAATTTATACCTCTTTATGTGCAATTACTTGTTTAATTCCTTTAAGCATTCAATTTCCTTTTCAACTACAAAACTGACTTGTCTTCTTTGTTTCTTTCCTTTACTATTACTTTAAATTTTGAAACTGCTATATTTACTACTTTCTTAATGTGCAAATACATGTCAACATGCTTTTAATTTTTGCAGAACCATGCTCAACAGCATACTCCACTCGTGCCAAACAAAATACCATATCAATGCTTATAATGAGTGGTTGCGTTCTTCCTATATTATTACCCCTAAATCCGGAAAAGGCATATTTGCAGTAAAACTAGTCGATCAGCGGTGCAGTCGACAGTTCCGTGCCTCTCCCTCTTGAGTTGTCCGCTCAAGGGTACTAGTCTAAAACCCCATAGAAACCTTACTTTGTTTAAACTGTGCATGCATCATGGTCAAACCTAGCTGGTTCAGTTATGTTGTCCACATAATGACCCTTTAAGATAGCCTCGACCAAAGTCCACTAGGTTTCCTTAAACCTGAACGAACGTCACCACGTTCTGTGAATCTATTTGGAGAACTAAATGCTTCATGCTAATTGTTGGTATTAAATAGTCGAGTCTGGTGGGGGTAAGGGCCTAACCTTTTTTGTCTTGCAAAAATGAGGCACGAAATCCCTAGATTTGGCATGGTCACCAACATCCACCCAAGACTACTAAGCTGGTGGAAGGATCTTCACTTTAGTGATCAAACTCTTATCCGAAAATATTTGGGGAATCTACCTTCTCTCCGGAGATCCAACCCAACAGCAAGATCATAGAAGCTGCAACATTGTTCTAGGATTGTGAGAGGGCCGTATTCCGCTTAGGGGAAATTGAAATGACACCCTTGCTAGAAGAGATAGGAGAATTGGCCGGTATAGCATAGGAAACTCCGGGTTTGTTAATGCTTGAGAACCGCAAGGGCAGGGGCTTCCTCAAAATGATGGGTTTGAAGAAGAATCTAGAGCTGACATGTTTGAAAGAATCTTACATCCCCTTTGACTATCTGTATGAGAGGTACGGTCACAACAAACCTACCGTACCTATCTTGATGAGTTTGCCATCACATTATTACGGCACATTCACCGAAGGGTCTTTGTATTCATGTTTTATTTCCTGGGGATGATCGTGTTTCCGATGAAGAAAGCAAGAATCCACACCAGGATGGCTATGGTAACTAAGACTTTAATGAACGGGATCGGTGGGCAGCCATTCAACATTGTGCCAATGATCCTTGCCGACATATATCGAGCCTTGGAGAAGTGTTAACGAGGAGCAAAACACTTCGAAGGTTGCAATTTATTACTTCAACTCTAGCTCGTGGAACATCTCCAAAGGGGTGAATACCGACAAGAGATTTAGCGAAGGCACTGGGATGATCATATCGCTTTCCATCATCCGAGGCGAATGAATTACATGCCCAATATGTTCGCTCAGCCAGAAGATGCCAAAGGATGGGTCGAGCTATTTGATAATCTAATTGAGGACCAAGTACAATGGATGTTCGAATGGTTTCCGACCGAGGAGTTCATCGCCCGATCCCAAGACGCATCTTTCCTGATATTGATTGGGCTAAGAGGAACATACCCTTACATCCCTCTCCGAGTTATGAGACAAGCTGGTAGGAAGCAGGTTATACCCAAGGTCGACAAAATGAGTCATTTTCGGGCTGATTTCCAAAATGATGATAGTCCTTACACGTGCCAAGCTCAGCATATGTGGCACTACAAGATCATAATGGGGAAGTATAACATTGAGTCAGACAGGTATCATGCTGGTTGCGCTCCTTTCTACTCAGGTTGGTTAGAAGACAATCATGATGGTCTGGGCCAACCAGGGTTTGCTCGAGGTCACAGGATCATAGATGAAAGGGTCGAGGCACATGTCAAATACAACCAACTGCGCAAAAGAATTCATGAGTGCGAAAGCGAACACCGCGAAATACAAGAGTCCAACCATAAACTAATTAAGGAATGGAAGGACATGGCTGTCAGTGCCAACAAGCGACTGGGATACTTGGAGCGAGGCATAGTGGAATTGGAAAGAAAGTTTCTCAAGAGGGTCAAAGATTGCCAAAATGCTGAAGGAATCGAAGGCAGACATCTAGCCAGGGCCTACCTATTGTTGGGACTTCGCGAGTTGGGAAAGCTTTTCGACGGAGCCAAGGATGCCGAATCTGGGGAAGGTCCTTCTAGGACCAAGTAGATAGGAGTTTTTCTTTTCGCTTTATAAAATATAGTAAGGCAAATAGCCATTATTGGTTCTCATTTCCTATCAATTTGGGATTCATCTACTTTTATCAATGAAATGAGGCATTTTACATCCTAAGTTCTCCAACAATCTATCGCTAGGCCTACCTCGGGCACAAAGAGGTTCCCAAATTAGGACACAATTTACATTCTTGCACTATGTGTTTAAATATTGCAACGCTTATTATAATCCTCACTAACTTGGTTACCTTTTTGTTTTTACTTTTTGTTATATTATTCCCCTCCCCAAAGGTTAGTTTGTGCACTCTGGCAACATCATCCTATTCCACGAGATCCAGGGGCCCTCCACCCACTCCTCCTCTTAGTCCTGCCAAAAACAAGAACAAAGGGAAGATGGAAGATTTGAACAATGTCATAAAGGAAAACTCAACTGAACGAGTATAGGTCACTCATGGTCAAGGTACTCAGGTTCCTAAGGAAAATGCATCCCAAGTTGAACAAAAACGGTTGAAATTTCAAGAAGAACTTGATTAGTTTCGGAATCTGGCAAGTCTGTCATTTTCCCTCACCACTCCAGATATCAATTTCCTAAATGCTCAGAACCCTATACCTCCACATAATATCCCAAAGCAACAAAACCATCTCGCTCCTCACCATCACTGCAACACCTGCCATACCTCAAACAACACCCCGTTACTCATCCCAGAACTCCAAAACTCCATAAATGACCACTTCCACACCCACCATAACACCCCTATCTACGAGGAGACCATGCCACACTCCACCCAACCTATCTTAATCACACCCGAGTTTGATGATAAAGACTTGCTCATCAGGAACCTGGCTGAGGAACTTAAGAAATTGACTAGCTGGATTCAAGGCGTTGAAGGAAGCTAGGTGGAGATACTTACCACCACATTGAACGGGTAAATTCTGTTGACAAAGATAAAAGGTGGGATAAAAAGATCGAGAGTATACTGAATTGGAGTGGGTACGAACCTGGCAAGGGGCTCGACAAGAACCTCCAAGGAATCTCTAAGCCCATAAAGCTTAAGAAGCATGGCACTACTTTCGGTCTGGGATATGAGTACACCTGGGAAGGATTCAACAACTAGTCACCACCATGGAACAATCCTTACTATCCACTAGAGCAGCCAATACCACATCTGGAGCAGAACTTCCAACCGGCTGACATTATTTATGGGTCAGACGAAGAAGAAGCACTGGTTGCGGTGAAGAACTTGTTCCTGGAAGACAATGACATGGATTATCGTGTTGTTATCAAGGATGAGGGGGAGGAAGGCCCTTCCATATAGGCCGTAAGCAGAGAGGCACGCCTCAATAACTGGACCATCAGGACAACTAGAGCCCGACGAGCCTCGGGCATTACTATTACTTATCTTGATAAACCAATGACTGTGACATGCAATGAGACAACGCAACAAACGGACATTGATTCAGAGGAAGATGACATACCATAGGAGGTTGTCAAAGAAGTTGAGAACTTTGAGAACAGACCTAAGTCCAACGTAGATGAGACAAAAATTGTTAACCTGGGAGATGCAGAGAATATCAAAGAAACGCGAATCAATGTTCACATATCGCCATCAGAAAAGAAGGAATACACAAAATTTCTAAGGGAATACGAGGACATATTTGCCTGGTCGTATGATGACATGACTGGTCTAAGTACGTCTATTGTGGCTCACAAACTGACAATCGTTCATCGGTAAAGAAAAAGCTCAGAAAGTTCAAGCCTGATATGAGTTTGAAAATCAAGGAAGAAGTCACTAAGCAAGTCAAAGCTAAGGTTCTCAGGGTAGTAGAATACCCAATATGGTTAGCCAACATCATGCCAGTGCCAAAGAAGGACAGGAAGGTCAGAGTCTGTGTCGACTACCGGGATCTCAACCGGACCAGTCCGAAAAATGACTTCCCTTTACCAAATATACACATCCTGATTGACAATTGAGCCAAGCATGAGCTACAGTCATTGGTAGATTATTTTGCTGGTTATCATCAGATCTGGATAGATGAGGAAGATGCTGAGAAAATGGCTTTCATGATGACATGGGGAATATACTGTTACAAGATGATGCCATTTGGATTAAAGAATGCAGGAGCCACCTACATGAGGACCATGACTACTATTTTTCATGATATGATACACAAGGAGATTGAGATGTATGTAGATGATGTCATCATCAAGTCCAAGAAGGCCACTGATCATATGGAAGATTTGAGAAAGTTCTTCAATAGATTGCGAAGGTACAACCTGAAACTGAATCCCGCGAAGTGCATATTTGGGGTTCTTGCTGGAAAATTGCTTGGGTTTATTGTGAGTCACCGAGGAATAGAACTGGATCCATCAAAAGTCAAAGCCATCCAAGAACTACCACCACCAAAGAACAAGAAGGATGTGATGAGTTTCTTGGGAAGACTTAACTACATCAGCCGGTTCATAGCATAATCCACAGTTATCTATGAGCTAATCTTTAAGATGTTAAAGAAGGATGCCGCCACCAAATGGACCGATGACTACCAAAAAGCCTTCGACAGAATCAAGGAATACTTGTCAACACCACCAGTCTTGGTCCCGCCTAAGCCAGGTAGACCCTTATTACTCTACCTTGCAGTATTGGATAGAGCTTTTGATTGCGTTCTGGGGTAGCATGATGAAATGGGAAGGAAGGAGCAGGCTATCTATTACCTCAGTAAGAAGTTCACCCCGTACGAGGCCCGGTATTCTCTGTTAGAGCGCACCTATTGTGCTTTAACTTGGGTAGCTCAGAAACTGAGGCATTCTTTCTGTGCCTATACCACATATCAAGGATGGATCCTTTGAAGTACATCTTCCAGAAGCCCATGCCCACTTGCAAGCTAGCCAAGTGGAAAATCCTATTGAGTGAATTTTACATTGTCTACGTGACTCAAAAAGCAATTAAAGGACAAGCACTAGCAGATCACCTTGCTGAAAATCCCATGGATGGAGAATACAAACCCCTGAAAACATATTTTCCTAACAAAGAGGTATCATTCATAGGAGAAGACATCGCAAAATCCTATGATGGTTGGAGAATATTTTTCGATGGAGCAACAAACTTTAAAGGAGTTGGCATAGGAGCAGTCCTAGTATCAGAAACCGGTCATCATTATCTGGTGTCTGCCAAACTCAGGTTCCCGTGCACCAACAACATAGCTGAATATGAAGCTTGTATCTTAGGGCTTAAAATGGCCATTGACATGAACATTCAAGAGTTGCTAGTGATTGGAGATTCGGACCTACTCATACATCAGGTGCATGAAGAATGGGAAACCAAGAACTCCAAGATACTCCCGTATCTGCATGATGTACAAAAATCGAGGAAAAGGTTCACGAAGACAGAGTTCCAACATGTTCCCAGAATCCAGAATGAATTTGCCGATGCATTGGCTACTCTGTCATCTATGATACAACATCCAGACAAAAACTTCATTGATCCCATTCTAGTGAAGATCTATGATCAGCCAACTTATTGTGCCCATGTTGAAGAAGAAGCAGACGTAAAGCCTTGGTTTCATGATATCAGGGAATATTTGGCAAAAGCTTGCAAATACTATTCAGAAACGCACACATCGGAGGTTGTCCAACAATTTCTTTCACAGCAGAGGAATCCTGTATAGGAGGACTCCTGACTTGGGATTATTAAGGTGTGTCGACACAAAGGAAGCATCCAAGCTACTAGAAGAAATTCATGCTGGGACCTGCGGTCCGCATATGAATGGTTTTATCTTAGCAAAAAAGATACTCCGAGCTAGTTACTTTTGGATGACTATGGAAACAAACTGCATCTAGTATGTCCGGAAATGCCACCGCTGTCAGATACATGCAGACATAATAAAGATACCTCTGAATGAGCTTAATGCAATGAGCTCACCATGGCCGTTCGCTGCCTGGGGAATGGATGTTATTGGACCAATTGAGCCTGCTGCATCCAACGGGCATAGGTTTATCCTAGTAGCAATCGACTATTTCACCAAATGGGTTAAAGCAACATCTTACAAAGCAGTAACTAAGAAAGTCATGGCAGACTTTGTCCGCGACCGCATTGTTTATCGATTCGCGTTTCCAGAGTCGATCATTACTGATAATGGCTCCAACCTCAATAGTGACTTGAGGAAAGCTATGTGTGAAACCTTCAAGATCAAATACAAGAATTCCATAGCCTATAGGCCGCAGATGAATGGAGCTGTAGAAGCTGCCAACAAGAATACCAAGAAGATACTAAGGAAAATGATAGAGAAGCATAAGAAGTGGAACGACAAGTTATCATTTGCTTTATTAGGGTATCGCACCACATTCCGCACATTAACCGGGGCAACTCCCTATATGCTGGTTTACGGTACAGAGGCAGTCATTCCCGCTGAGGTAGAGATTCTCTCCCTAAGGATCATGCAGGAAGCTGAGCTCGACGACGCAGAGTGGATGAAAAGTCGTTATGTGCAACTAGACCTTATAGACGGAAAAAGAATGAATGCAGTTTGCCATGGTCAACTTTATCAGAATAGAATGTCCAGAGCCTTCAACAAAGAGTCAAGCCGAGACGGTTCGCACCGGGGCAACTGGTGTTAAAGAAAATTTTCCCGCATCAAGATAAAGCCAAAGGGAAGTTCTCTCCCAACTGGCAGGGTCCATACATGGTTCATCGGGTTCTGACAGGAGGAGCCCTGCTACTCACAGCAATGGACGGAGAAGTTTGACCAAAACCGATCAATTCAGATGCAGTCAAGCGTTACTATGTGTAATTTTCATGCTTTCCTCATCGATGTAATGGAACTACGCCTGACCTGATTCCCATTTAAGAGGGAATACATAGGCATCCCTATGGGTTCGATCACAATTCACTAAAAAGTTCATTTCCCCCCGCAATTGGAAACTGGGGCAAAATTTTGAGGGGGACCCTCAAAATTCCGAAGTAATTTCAGCCAATCACCACAAGCAACCGTCAGAAGTGTCAACTCATCAAACTGGGGCAGAATGTTGAGGATGACCCTCAAAATTTCGTAGCAGGAGAGGTTGCAATGTCCTGAACTACGTCGCAGTCATCGATTCATCTAAAAATTATTTTAATTATACACTTATGTCATACTTTCAAAAAATCATGCCTATTTATTATTGAAATTGCTTTGTTTAGTAACGCTACCCCAATGATACATGCAGTATCACCAGATCATAGGCGAGCAGGTCAAGCAGAGCCAACGGGGATACGAACTAACCTTCCCCCTTTTGCAAACCTCATGATTTCTCTTTGGATGCATGCACATGGATTGCAAAACCATCAAACATACTATACACTCACGAGATAAACGTTGTTTGGGAATACAACTCTCAGAACCATTGCATTTATTCACATTTGCTATCCAAACACAACAGTGTCCCCAGCAGGTACAATGTCCCCAACAGTCAGAATATCGCAATCTGCTATTAGCTAAGAAAGCTTATTACCATTTGCCATTTTATTTCTTGCATAAGGCGACTATTCTGCCTTCCGAGACTAAACACTGCCTCTATATGCATTTTCGCATTGCATAAGGCTACTATTCTGCCTTCCAAGGCTAAATGCTGTCTCCATCTACATTTTCGCATTGCATAAGGCTACTATTCTTTCTTCCAAGACTAAACACTATCTCCATATGCATTTTAGCATTGCATAAGGCTACTATTATGCCTTCCGAGACTAAACGCCGTCTCCATCTGCATTTCCGCATTGCATAAGGCTACTATTCTGCCTTTCGAGACTAAACACTATCTCCATCTGCATTTTCGCATTGCATAAGGCTACTATTCTACCTTCCGAGACTAAACGTTGTCTCCATCTACATTTTTGCATTACATAAGGCTACTATTTTGCCTTCCAAGACTAAACGCTATCTCCATCTGCATTTTCGCATTACATAAGGCTACTATTATGCCTTCCAAGGTTAAGCTCTACCTTCATCTACATCTACATGGCTGAAAGATCTCCACCTACTGCATTGCATGGCTGAAAGATCGCCACATCTACATCTTATGAGCTGAAAGATCGCCACCTACCGCATTGCATGACTGAAATATCGCCGCATGGCTGAAAGATTGCCACTTATTGCATCTCATGGACTGAAAGATCGCCACACACTGCATTTCATAGGCTGAAAGATCGCCAAATTATCCAAAGGCATTATCGTTCGGAGGCACCATTTTCATAGCCCGAGAACACCATGTCATGGCCTGAGGATCCCTTTTAGTTTTTTGCATATCATTATTCAAAGGCATCATGGTTCGGAGGCACCATCCTCATAGTCCGAGAGCATTATTTCATGGCCTGCGAGTCCTTTATTGCATGATTCATGGCCCAGGACATCATGGTCTAAGGACATCACTCTCATCGTCCGAAGACAACATTCATGGTCCGACTAGAATGTGCATCATGTTTAAATTTACGCACAGTATGTGCTTGTATTGCCTATTTGCAGGTAAACCAGTGAGCAACGACTATCTCGACAGGAGAGATCCCGCTCCAGTTCCCGCAACCCTATCACACCTTAACCATTCACCCCGTCCTGGATATTGCATCCGTTCTTGAAAAGTCTCCATCGGCATACTCCGCCGATGGATCCTGAACTGCATCTGGCCTAATTCCTATAAAACCAAGGATATGTAGGCATCTCAGAAGCCACGACACAGCCTAAACCTCTTCGAACCGTTCCGCTCGGTCAAAATTGGCCATCATATCTTTATCCGACAACTCTTTAATCCTTCCCGGGTAAAGAGGGGCAACTGTTGATACCCAATTTTTCCTTATATATTCTTTAATATGCAATATACTTTCAAGATAGCATGTGTATGCATAAGTGTGTCCAAATGTTTTAAAGATTTTTTAACCAATTTATTCCCCTATTTTATTCATAAAAACCCAATAATAATTCCCAAAATTATCATTTTTGGTGATTCATTTATTGAATTCTATTATTTGTACTAAACTATAACTAAAATATTTTTGCATATTTTTACAAATTTATTTGTATTTTTAAAGCTAAATTGCATATAATTGTAATATTAGACCCTTTTAAGATTTAATTGCGTTCACATTTATAAATATTAAGTCCAGTATTTTTAAATTAATAATTATGTGTTATAAATAATTTTAGTACCTTTAATTTATTTCCAGAAATCAATTTGCTATTTTATATAATTTTAAAAGGGGAAATTGGCTATTTAAATAATAGCCCAAAAACATTTCAATCATAGCCTAATCCTACCCCAATTTTAACCCAATTCTCGACCCAATTGAACCCATCGGACCAGGCCCAAACCCAGTTTCATAAACCGCCCCACTTACCCGTTTTAATCCAGGCCTTTGATCACTTAGATCAACGACCAATAGTCGCCTTTGCCTTAATTAATTCCAAACGACCCCAAAACCCTATCATTTCTCACTTACCACCGCCTTAGAATCCCATTCCTCTCAAACACTCTCTGCAACACCACTCAAACCCTAGCCGCCGCCACCCTAATCCACCATAATCTATGGCCTTCCGAGGTCATCGGAGACCTGCACCAGCCTTCCCTGGCTCCTATGTGTTTGTCCTTATGGTTTCAAGGCCATACTATAAAGAGCTCTGGTCCAGTCTTTGTTCGATTTTAGTTCATGGCCCTTCTCCGGTCATCTTTGACCTTTCCCCGGACGACCATGGTCATTCGAGTCAGACCCTTGACTCTCCTGGTTATATCGATAACTTTCGAAGCCTTTCTCATCTTTTCTGGGTTTTCTGAAACCCTAATCTCTAAGGTCTTTAGATTTCTTTCATATCTACTTTAGATCTATGCTTGCTCTGAACTTTTAAGCATCTTCTCGAAGTTTCTTCAATTTTGCTTTCAAAAACGACTCTTTGTCTTTTTCCGAGTAGGGTTTTTCCTGTTAAGTTATTTCAAAATCTCTTCTTTGTCTTTTTCCGATTAGGGTTTTTCCTGTTAAATGCCTAACTCGATTTGAAGTTCCTTGTTTCAGAATCCCTTTTCCTTTATGTGATTCCTCTAACTCTGGGTTTCTACTATCTTTAAAACTTGACTATGCTTGAAACCCTAACTTTTCAAAAGGTTTCTCATCTGTTACCGTGAGACTTTTTCATGCTTCTGATACTCTATTTTTCTTCACTATTAATTCAATGTGACTTGACCTACTTGATTAATATGCTTCGAATGTTTGCTTTTCTACTAGCTTATTTCTGCCACTATTGCATGTTTGTGATTATCTCTTTTGTTTGGCCTCGCATGTCTGATGACCCTGTTCACTTTATTTATATGCTAAAATTTCTTCCTTGATTAATCTTCACCTTGTGACTAATTTCTAAAGTTTCCCTTTTATGAACCCTGATTTCACTCGCCCGTTCAAAATTGATTTATTCTTTTCCCTTTATTGTAATATTTACCTTGCTGAATCTATTTCCAAAATAAGTATATTTTGTACATAGACTTGATTACTTACTGAATGCTTGTACTACTTCTTTTATGGCAATAATCTGTCTGTATCTAAACTGATCTCTTTCCTTATTTGAATTTGTTAAACAATGATTCCTTAATTAAAAGGAATCACCCGTGTAATTGATTCTGGCCTATGATTGTTTTCATATTTGTAACTTATTACTTTTTCTTCACTCGTTTTCAAAAAACTATAAATACCCTGCACCACTCTTCTTTCAAGGACACAAACCAATTGAGTTTAAAAATACACACTTCACTCAAACTCTTTCTCTTTTCTCAATTACTACTTGTGTTGCTACCTTGTCTAGCTGGTTGAAAGCCAAGGCTAAGCTGTGGAAAACTTGCCTACTTTTTCTTTCTGCATTTGCTTTCTTTACTGGTATGTCCTAATTACTTTTCCAGCATCAACAACAACATGTTTCTTTACTAATTCCTTCACTCTTACCTGTTTCCTGCTTATGTTTAATCGAGTTTCATTATCAAGCATGTTATGATCTGCCCTTTCCTTTTTTCTGAATTAATGTTTTCTCATATATGAACCTCAATACCCCATAACCCCCTATGTGTTTGTATATTGGTTTGAGGGCATGTCAACATCATATATTGCTGTGCATGACCTAAACCTGACCCTCCCTGGGTCATATGTTCCACATCCCCTATGTGTTTGGTATCTTTGGTTGGTTTGGGGCATGTCAACATTGAACATTATTGTGCATGACCTAAACCTGATTCCCTGGGATCATAACCTCCATATCCCCTCTATATGTTGTGTGTTCTGGTTGGTTTATAGGCATGACATCACCATTTATTACTATGCGTGCCCAAACCTGGCCCCTGCCTAAGGATATATGCTCCTTGCAATGTATTTCCCAAACCCCTGAACCCTTTGTGCAATTGCTGATTCTGTGATTTTAGCTTTACTACTACTGTTTTCAACTCACCCCCCTCCATTCTCCACTCAGTTTTAAATCTCTACTCCTGCACTTCCACCATATTCTTAGACTTAAGTTCTGCCCCTCTTGTGTGAGCCTTACCTTGGGACCCATGAGCTCCCTATGAACTTGGAAACATAAGGGCTGGCCCTTCCACACTGCACTTATCTCTATTTGGTTATGCAACTTGGGTGTGAGTACTACCCGAGGTCCTCTTGAGACCCTTAGGGAACTTTGTCATACTCAAGTCTGTGAATGGCTTTGAAACAATGGCACTTGAGGTGGTTTATTCCATAACTCAGAGAGGAAGTCAAGAATCAGGCTTCCTCTGGTTGTAACTTTTCTTTTGTGCTTCCTTGATGTAATTCATTGTCTAGTCTATAATAATTTTGTAATAAACATTTGGGGGCTTGGCTAGTGAAAGGGACTAGGTAATTATGCATGCTCAAGGGTAGATATCACGTTTATAGGATCTAAAATTCTGCATGTTCAGTTCTGCAATTTAGATATCATCTATTGTTCTGCATGTTTAATTCTGCATCTAGATACCATGCCTATAAGATCCAATTTCATTAAATTTCTGAATGTTCTACATTTAGAGAATATGCCTATAGGACCTAAATTCTGCATATTGAATTCCGCATTTAGAGAACCTGTCTATAGGACTTGTCTTAATTTCTGCATTACCACCCTTAAATACCATACTTAGGAACTAACGGGCTAAAAATTAGATATCATTTTCAGTACCCCCTTTCATAGAAATCACGCCTATAGGGATACTGCATGCTTCAATTCACGCTCGACTAGATATCATGTCTATAGGAATTGAAATGAGCAACACTAGATATCCTGCCTATAGGATCTGAAACCAATTTAAAATCAGTTTGACTCTGAATCAGTTTTAAACAACCTTACTCTTTACTTTAACGCGGTTTATAAAGTATGCCTATATGATCCAAATCGTTCGTCTTCAATTGTTACTGTCTCGCTTTATTCTGAATAGATACCATGTCTATAGGATCTCTCCTAAATGCTTAGGCAAGCCTTAGGTGTTAACAACCAAAAAAAATTGAATTCGCCTTTGTTAATTGCTATAACCAGTAGAAAGGCCTGATTCAGACGTCTTATCTGAGTTATGTAATAAGCTGGTCTACCTCAACAATTGAAATTTCCCTTACCTTAGTATGTTAAATTCAGACCTTAGATGTATGTTTAAGTCATGCTATTTATGTGCTTTGTTTGAGGAGGTATACATGAGCCTCTTATTTGTTATATGTTTCCCATAATGTGCAGCCCCTATATATTTTGTATGTCGCCTTAGCTTTTTCACCTTTAAAACCTAAAATCATCCTAATATCCCTCCCCTTTAGGCATAGTAGTCCTAAAAATACTCCGGGACTGATAGGAAGGGACGGGTACTAGCATGCAATAGACATCGAGACCAATCCGCGCTTTAATATCTTAATAGTGTGGGAAGGGTAGATATGGATATGATGACTGATGCGCTAATACCACGCGTATCCCCTCTTCTGAGGAGTGTCATACCGAGTTTAGCATTGATGTGATCCATATTATAAATAAACCTAGGACCCCCTTCCTCTTTTATATTTTCAAGTATTTGTAGAAATTATAACCCTTTCTTCTCAAAATTCGCCTTTGATTGTTTTCAAACTCTTATGTGTTTAAACTTAAATCCCCTACTATTTGAGCCTATATTTGTCTATTTGCTAAATTATACAAATTCACAATAAACTATTTGGCCTGGAACCACACTAGTGGATCCTGAGGGGTGCCTAATACTTTCCCCTTAGAATAATTTCAAGCCCTTACCCGATATCTAGTTATCAAACAAGCTTAGGAGTAGATCTTATAGGTGTCATAATGTACCTTAATTCATTAGGTGAAGACTCTTTAAAATGCAAAACCTAGTTCCCAAAAGGAATAAGTTGTCTCATACCAAATGTCACAAACCCGATTTCCCGATTCCACCAAGAGGGAAAAAAGGGGGCACGACAACGCCGTTGCTGGGGAGATAATGGTTTTGGTTATCTATTTAGCTAGTTTTGTGTATTGTTCTTCTTTCCTTCTTTGTTACTAATTTGTTTATGTCACAACTCAGGTACCAAATGGTAGCGAACAATGCAAATGACCCTCTTGGAAATGTGATTGCGGGAGAGGAGGTAGATGATGTCGGAGATGATGAGGTGCCTCTTTTACCTCAAGGACACTGTAGAGGCTGCCAGGCTAATACTAATGTTAATGACAATATTCCAGACCCTCCTCTGCCACCTCCAAGAGTGGGTCCTAGAGTGCTTCCGAACCAAGGCTATGCAAGTGCTATTGTCACACCCCGAATTCGGACGGGCTATTTTCAAATAATCAATGTGATGTTGACCTTACTAGAGCAACGCGGGTACTTCACGGGTGCTGCAAATCAAAATGCTTACAAACATCTCAAGGTGTTCGTGGATACATGTTGGGGGAGCAAGCAGACTAATGTGTCTGAGGATGCTCTTAGGTTGAGACTCTTCCCATTCTCACTTAGAGGGAAGGCATTGGATTGGCTCGAGCAACTTCCCAACCATTCCATCACTACTTGGCATAAGTTGGCGGACAAGTTCATTGCAAAATTCTTCTCACCGGGGCATATGGCGGCACTGCAAGATGAGATATTAGCTTTCAAGCAAGAGCCCACGGAACCTTTGCATGATATTTGGGAGCGTTATAGAACAATGATGAAGGAATGCCCCAACAATGATATGACTAAGGCGATGATCCAACAAGCCTTCTACCGGGGCATTAATACAACAAACCAATGCATAGTGAACCAACTCGCTGGGGGCAACTTCATGAAGCTATCGTATGATAAGGCTTGTGACATTCTTGATGACATGGCTGACAATTCTTCCGCTTGGCAAAGTAGAGCCAATGTACCCCAGGGTGACCCCATAGTTATTCATTTGCACAAGGAGTTACGTGATCATGAGCAGGCTATAGCTGAGTTGAAAACCACGATGAACCAACTAGCGAAGGCACTGTTGCAACAAGTTCAAAATCCTCGCCAAGTGAATGCCATGGAGGGTCTCAACATGATTGTCAACAAAAGAAGACAAAGAGGGCAATAGAATCAAGGGAATTCGAAGCAATTTGACAATGATTGTGATGGATTTCAAAATGATGGTTATGATGAACAAAGTGAAAAGGTGGAATACGTGAATAATTATCAAGGCCAAAGAGGCAATTCTTCCAACTAACAACAATGGAGACGCCAAGGCAATTGGGGCAATCAACAACAAGGCAATAGTAATTGGGGGAACAATAACTGGGGAAATCAGAACAACAATCAAAACAACCAAGGAAATTGGAATGGTAATAACAACAATTGGGCTGGTAATAACAATCAAGGTGTATGGAACAATGGAAACCAAGAAACCGGGGGCAAGGCTTTCAAAGGCCCCCAATGTACCAATAATCGAATAATCCACCTCCATTTCCATCTCAAGATCCTAGTTTTTCTAGCAATGATATGGGTAGAATTGAAATGATGTTCGAACAGATGATGAAGAAGAATTTGGATTCTGATGCATAGTTGGCTTCCCACAATACCTCAATCAAAAACTTGGAGGTGCAATTAGGCCAAATCTCACAGTCTTTAAATACTCACCCTAAGGGTTCTCTACCAAGTGATACGGTAGTGAACCTGAAGGGTGGGAACAATCATGTTATGGCGGTAACAACAAGAAGTGGGAGAGGTGGTGATGTGCATGCCTCCAACCAAAAGAAAATTGTGGATAATGATGTTCAGTTGCAAGAAGATGAAGTTCCTTTGGTGGTTGAAAATGTGATTGATGAAAATGTAAATGAAGAAGTGAGAATTTCTATTCAAGATGTCGAGGTGGAAACTCAAAATGATGTGAACCCATCTAGGGATCACATAATAAGATGCCGGAGCCGGTTGTGCCTAAAGCCAAGGCTCCTTTGCCAAGGCCACCTCCGCCTTATCCTCAAAGGCTCGCGAAGCAGAAAAATGAAAATTAGTTTAAAAAGTTCATTGACATGATGAAGAGCTTATCCATCAATGTGCCTTTGGTGGAGGCTCTTGAACAAATGCCTGACTATGCTAAATTCATGAAGGACTTGGCAACAAAGAAGTGGTCTATAGATTGTGAAACTATAAAGATGACTCACCAAGCTAGTGCAATAGTGCATTCAATGGCCCCGAAGCTTGAAGATCCCGGTGCTTTCACCATTCCTTGCACCATTAGGAGTGCGGATTTTGCTAAAGCTCTATGTGATTTGGGGGCTAGTATCAATTTGATGCCCTATTCCATTTTCAAGACTTTGGGTATTGTCAGCCGAGGCCGACTTCCATGAGATTACAAATGGTAGATAGAACGATGAAGAGGCCATTGGGTATTATTGATGATGTGCTTGTCCGGGTGGACAAATTTATCTTGCCAGTTGACTTTGTGATCTTGGATTGTGAGGTAGATTATGAAGTTTCTATCATTTTTAGAGACCTTTCCTTGCTACGGGGAAGGTCTTAGTTGATGTGGAAGTAGGGGAACTCACCTTCCGGGTGGGTGACGAGAAAGTGGTCTTTCATGTGTGCAAATCATTGAAGTATCCCAATACTACCGAGGTGTGCTCTTTTGTGGACCTTGTTACAGCAGTGATAATTGATGACACTAGTGCAATGATCAATGTAGAGGACCCATTGGAGGTCGTATTATTGAATCTTGATGTCAATGAGGATGCAAGCCGAGTGGAGTGCGTGAATGCTTTACATGGAATGGTCTCTTACTCTTATGAGACTAGGAAATTATCTTTGGACCTCGAGAATAGAAAAACTCCACCAACAAAACCTTCAATTGAGGAGCCTCCGGTGTTGGAGTTGAAATCGCTACCTCCGCACCTCAGGTATGAGTTCTTAGTCTCAAATTCTACTTTGCCAGTTATTCTTTATTCTTGCCTTACTAACATGTAGGTTGATGCCATATTGGCGGTGCTTCAAAAGCGGAAAAAGGAAATTGGATGGACTTTAGCTAATATTCGGGGAATAAGCCCCGCATTCTGTATGCACAAGATTATTCTAGAAGATGATGCAAAGCCCTCATTGGAGCATCAAAGGAGGTTGAACAAGGCAATGCAAGAAGTTGTGAAAAAGGAGGTGATCAAGTGGTTAGATGCCGGGGTTGTGTACCCCATCTTTGATAGCACTTGGACTTCACCGGTGCAATGTGTACCGAAGAAGGGTGGCATGACCGTGGTTACAAATTCACAAAATGAGTTGATTCCTACAAGAACTGTTACCGGTTGGAGGGTATGTATGGACTACCGCAAGTTGAATAAAGTGACCCGCAAGGATCACTTTCCTTTGCCTTTTCTTGATCAGATGTTGGATTGACTTGCTGGGCATGCCTTCTACTATTTCTTGGATGGGTATTCTGGGTACAACCAAATCTTGATTGCTCCGGAAGATCAGGAGAAGACCACATTCACTTGTCCATATGGCACCTTTGCCTTTTCTAGGATGCCTTTTTGGTTGTGTAATGCTCTAGCTACATTTCAGCAGTGTATGATGGCCATTTTCACCGATATGGTGAAAGACATTTTGGAGGTGTTCATGGACGACTTTAGTGTTGTGGGGGATTCATTTGATGGGTGCTTGAAGAATCTTGATAGAGTTTTGGCCCATTGTGAAGAAACCAATCTTGTCCTCAATTGGGAGAAATGCCACTTTATAGTGGAAGAAGGAATAGTTCTTGGGCATAAAATTTTGAAGCATGGAATTGAGGTAGATAAAGCAAAGATCGATGTAATTTCAAGGATCCCTCCCCTACATCTGTCAAGGGAGTTCGAATTTTTATTGGGCATGCGGGTTTCTACCGGAGATTTATCAAAGACTTTTCGAAGGTAGTGAATCCCTCATGCAAGTTATTGGAAAACGATGCTAAGTTCGTGTTTGGTGAAAAGTGTATGCAAGCCTTTGAACTTCTCAAGCATAAGTTGACCAGCACTCCTATCATTACAGCGCTTAATTGGGGCTTGCCCTTTGAGCTCATGTGCAATGCGAGCGATGTTGCGGTAGGGGTGGTTTTGGGTCAAAAAGTGAACAAAATGTTTCATCCGGTGTACTATGCGAGCAAGACAATGAATGATGCTCAAGTGAACTACACGGTGACCGAGAAGGAACTTTTGGCTATTGTGTTTGCAATAGAAAAATTCCGGCCGTATCTTATGGGTGCTAAGGTTATTATTCATACCGACCATGCCACACTCCAGTACTTGATGATGAAGAAGGATTCCAAAGCTAGACTGATGCGATGAGTCTTGTTACTTCAAGAGTTTGATTTGGAAATTGTGGACCGGAAGGGTAGTGAGAACCAAGTGGCGGACCACTTGTCCCGCTCGGAGGAGGAGGGGTGGCCTTGTGACGACCTAGAGATCAATGATTCATTTCCCGACGAACAATTCCTTTCGGTGTCGATGAATGCTATGCCATGGTTTGCCGATGTTGTTAATTTCCTTGTGACTGGTATAATCCCTTGTGAGCTCTCTTCTAACCAAAGGAAGAAGCTCAAGCGGGATAGTTTGGATTTCTATTGGGATGAGCCGTACTTGTTTAAGATTTGCATGGATGGTGTGATCCGAAGGTGTGTCCCGGAGGAAGAGCAATTGATTATCTTGGAGGCTTGTCATTCCTCTCCCTATGGTGGCCATCATGGCGGGGCGAGGACGACTTCTAAAGTTCTTAGTTGTGGGTTTTATTGGCCAACTTTGTTCAAAGATGCGGGTGATTTTGTGAAGAGATGCGATGAATGCCAAAGAGCGGGTGGAATTTCGAAGAAAGATGAGATGCCTCTCAATACCATCCTTGGGGTTGATATTTTTGATGTATGGGGCATTGCTTTTATGGGCCTATTTGTTAGCTCGTGTAGGAACCATACATTCTTGTGGCGGTGGACTATATTTCAAAGTGGGTTGAAGCCGTGGCTTTGCCCAATAATGAGCCCCGGAGTGTTGTTGCATTTCTCAAGAAGAGCATTTTACAAAGTTTGGTACTCCTCGTGCAATCATAAGTGATGGGGGGTCTCATTTTTGCAATAGAGCTTTTGACGTTTTGCTTTCAAAGTATGGTGTCAATTACAAAGCTTCTACTCCCTATCATCCTCAAGCAAGTGGTCAAGTTGAAGTCTCCAACAGGGAAATCAAAAGCATATTGTCAAAAATGGTCAATGCAAATAGGACTGATTGGTCAAAGAAGTTAGATGACGCTCTATGGGCTTATAGGACTGCTTACAAGACTCTGATTGGTATGTCTCTGTATCGGTTGGTTTTTGGGAAAGCTTTCCATATACCGGTTGAGTTAGAGCACAAAGCCATGTGGGCTTTGAGGAAGCTAAATCTTGAATAGGATGTTGCAGCCAATCTTCATGTAGAGCAACTCAATGAACTTGATAAATTCAGATTCCATGCCTACTCCAGTTCGTCCTTGTATAAGGATAAGATGAAGTACCTTCATGATAAATATGCTCGTGGAAAGGAGTTCAAAGTAGGTGATTTGGTTCTCTTGTTCAACTCTCGGTTACGTCTGTTTTCGGGAAAACTTAAGTCAAAATGGAGTGGACCCTTTGAAGTTGTGTTGGTAACCTCTTTTGGTTCTCTTGATTTGAAAAACAAAAATGGAGAGGTTTTCAGAGTTGATGGGCATTGGGTCAAGCATTATCTTGGAAAGATTGATGACAGCCACATGGTGGTACTTCTTCATCTCAAATGATGTAGTGGTAACCTGCATCATGCCGCGACGTTAAATCAGGCGCTTCTTGGGAGGCAACCTATGTGTTTTTCTTTGATTTTCATTGTAGGATAGGATTTATTTCTGGACTGACTGGTTGTGAGATGTTATAGGATTGTGTTGGTGCAGTGCAGGACATAGTGGAAAAAGTGTTCAGGTCTCTGAACTTTGCAATGCGGTCGCACTACATTTAGTGCGGACCCCACTGGTTAAGGGTGAAATATCGACCTCTCTGAAGTTTGCCATTGCGCCGCACTACATTTTGTGCGGTCCGTGGTGGACCACTGCAGCTGCATGACATTTTGTGGGGACCGCACTGTGTTGCCTCATCAAACTTGGAAAGTGTTGTGTAGTGCAGACCGCGGTCCATTACATGTGGTCCGCACTGTATTGGTAAGCTGGGCCCCAGGTCCTTTTCTATAAATAGGGCCTGAGGCCCTCCTATTACACTTTTCGAACTGTTGAATCTCAGAACCCTTAAAGCACTGTTCAACCCCATTTGCTCGTAATTAATTGATTGGAACTAATTATCTTCATTTCATCCCACATCTCGTAAATCTACTTCTTTTTTAATTGCTTTAATTTTGTTATTTTCTTTTCCTTTTTGTTTTACTTGGCTATTATTCTTTTCTTCCCTTATTTTCTTTCATAGATTAGGTTTGGGTAGTTAATAGTTGGATTAAAATAGACTTAGTTAGTTAAATACTCTAGGCAAACATGTAGGTATATGACTTAGGTGTTAGATTAAACCTAAAAGCAAATGATTTTGAAGCCTAAGTTAGTGCCACAACTGTGCACTCAGTGTGGACTGTAGTCGATTCTGTGCGGTCCGTGGTGCCCTTGTGCGGTCCGTAGTAACATTTTGTGCGGACCACATTGCTGAAAGTCCTGAAAGCTGAACCTTGGGGACTGCAGCCGCACTACATTTTGTGCAGACCGCATTGGTCCCTGTGTGGCCGCACTGCCTAGATACAGAGAGTGGGTAGTTTGAACCCCACCTCTGTGCGAACCGCATTGCTATTTTGTGCGGTCCGCATTGACCCCTGTGTGGCTGCACACCATTTTGTGCGGTCCGCACTGCATACCTTCTGCAACTGTCTATGTTTTTTCTGCAATTTTGTCTCTTAACTGCTGTTACTGATACTAACAAGTTCATTTGGATTGTGTTTGCAGACAATAGTGAAACAATGAGGTAAAGGCTCTAAACAACCAGGCAGAGGAGAATCCTCCCGGAGAGGGAAACTTAAGATATTAGACTGGCTGCTTAAGCCTAGCAAAATATTAAAAACACAAGAAAATTGATAAAAGTAGCTGATAGAGCCATTGGCATATATGGGAGTGAGTACGAGCCCTCTCGGGAGATATCTTCAGACTCAATTCCAGAGTACATCCCTGACTGGCCAGAGAGAAACAGACTAAGAGACACTCCTCCCACTTCCCCCGCTGCCCAAGCATCAGTAAATGTATCTTCTAGGTTGTCTAAAGGCTCAACTGAAGGCGGTTGGGATGAATACTCCACCTCTCCCACAGCTTCATTATCTAGAGAGGGTGCAGTAGGAGATGAGGAAGAAGTAGGAGGAGAAGAAGTATTTGGAGAAAGGGGTGAACCTCAAATAGGGGTGTTGCTAGGACTAGGAAACTGGAGGTGTGGCAAGACCGGTTCATGAGAGAGGTAGTGTATCATAAATTCTGGGAATGGTGGCTGGTGAGGAAATTGATCACGGAGAGGAGTTTTGTGGATAGAGACTTTCTACCTCACAACCCCAATGTGAGGAGGCAGTTTTGGTAGAGAATTAACTCGGAATACTTTTTGGGTGAATGTGTAGATGCCAATGAGCACTTGGTCAAGGAATTCTACACCAACGTTGTCCACATAAAAAAGGGCACAAAAGTGACCAAGGTGTGAAATCTGGAGGTGCTGTTTGATGGGAAAACAATAAATGACTACCTTGGATTTGATGAGGAGGATGAGACCCTATATATGGCGAAGATGGAAATAGGCGAGGAGGTCCGTCCCTGGTTGGCACAGTATCTGGCAATCCCAGGTACCACCCCCGATTGGTTGAATACGGGCGTCAAGATTCTTAGAAGAAGTTTGAACTTCAAGGCAAGGGGGTGGGAAACACTTGTGTGCAGCAGGCTAGACCCCACTAATCATGGCAACTCCCTCCCTCTGCACCGGGCAGTTTTGGTGGCTTCAATCATGGTGAGGTACCCGATAAATATGGGAAATGTAAAGTCTAGGGTAATCACACTTGTGGGCAGTGAGAATGATAGAAACTACCCATTTCCCAGCTTCTTGACTATGTACTTCCGGGACCTCAAATTTGAAAAGACGCCATTTGATATAAAGGTCAAAGCGAAGGCCCCATTTTCTTGGTACAACATGCAGGGGGATGACAACCCTAAGAACAAGAACATCAAAGGAACAACTACTGCTCCAACTGGCCAGTCTGAAGAGCCAGTTGTGGTAGTGGTTCCTGCTCAGCCTGCCTCCACCTCCACTGATATCCCTCCTGGCCCATCCACCTCAGCAGACCCGGAGATACCATCTTCCCGTGCCTATCTAGTGACTGCCCATCGACTGAGCCAGACTCTTCTCAGTATCAACAACTAGATACAGACTGCATCATCCTAGTTGTCTACCCTCACTAACACAGTAGAGGCTTAATCGGCACCTCCACCTCCACAGGTCCCCCAGTCCATAGAGGATGCTCTCAAAGAGATTTTGGCCAACCAAAAGAAAATCCTATACACTCAGAAGGTTCTCATAGATGCAGTTGGTTCACACAGCAAGGCTCTCAAGGAGCTTATTAGGGAGCACAAGAAGTAGAGGAACACGCATGCTTCCAAGGAGTCCGTGAAGGAGCTGAGGGTTGATGTTGACCGGTTAAAGGCAGACCAGCTGCCTTTGGATTTACTGCTTCAGGACCCTGTACCAACAGCTCATCCCCAGCCAGAGCAGTCACAGAGGCCTCCTAAGAGGAAAAAGATGATTCCCAGAGCGGAAGATGGAGTCATCTAGTTGACAGACCCACCATAGGCCTCCTCCAGTAAGCCACAAGATGCACCTCAGGAGCCTGTCCAGGCCTAGGTCCCAGCAGCATAACAACAGGCCATAGGGAACCAGTCTGAGGTTCCAGAGCACAGTGAGGACTCAGGGACCACTCAGGATCCCATGCAGGCAGACGGGCCATAGGGAGTCTCTATATCCTTTTTGCCTTTCTCTTTTTGGTGCTTATTTAGATTAGTTAGTATTGAGGACAATGCCAGCTTTTATTTGAGGGGGTAGACCCTATTTTTTATATGGATTCATTCGGATGATTGTATATATTTGATACTTTTTATGCTTTCTTTATTTTTATCTTTGGTTTGTATATAATTTTAACATTTCATTACATTTGTCGCACTTTTAATTTACTTTGTCTGTATATAAAGTTATGTTACATTGTACATATTTATCCCGTTTATTGTATATTCAACAAATTCCCTCTTGTATATATTCATTTTACTTTCCGCAATTTTTCATTCTTAGCTTCTTATTTATGTTCGTAGCTTCTTATTTTGAAAGTTTCCAATAAGCATTTGGTTTTCTTAATGCCACGGTTCTTTCTAAAGGTGGAGTTTTTTGTGAACCGGGTGGCTCTTCCCAATGATGGATGGCGTGACAACCTTCTTAAGGGTTTGAGTCCGTTTTTCTTTTTGTTTTTAGTAGTTAGTAGTTAAGGGTGCCTCAAGCAAAGCTTCACTTGGGCCTAGCACATTTTCCTTTGATCTTATGGTCAAAAACAAATTGTTGTGTGTAGGATGGTGAAAGTCATGACCTTGAGACTCTTGTGTTGACCGATAATCATCAAGTGATTTTCGGGACCATTGTGTGCTCAAATCTTATCTAAGGTCGTTGTGGGCCCCCGACTCTATGTCTTTAGCGATCCCATAGCTTGTGTGGTGAGTAATTGCATTGCAAGTCCAAGTCCTGAGCCATTGGTCTAGAACTTGCCCTGAATGTTTGTTGAGGCGAAATTCTAAGTGAATTTTTACTTGAGACATGATTATGGGCTCTCCTTGGTCCAAATGATAGCTTGAACACTTCCATAGCCTACCAATGATAAGATACCTAGTCAACCCTTTTGAGCCTTAAACCTTTTTCCTTCAAGACCCATAATACAAGCCTATACCCACTCTAAAAGATACCCTCTCTTAGCACCCGATCTTTCCTTTAGCACATGGTAAAAGTATAAGTTTGGGGGGAGAGACGAGGATTGTAACAAAGTGGTAAAAAAGGGCACAAAAAATGAAGAAAAGGAAAGGTAATGAAAAAGAAAGAAAAGCAAAAGGACAAAAAGAATGTTCAATGTGAAAAAGAATAAAAAGGGATTCAAGAAAAGCAATGAATGAAAGGTGTGAAAAGTTGAAAAAGGAGAAAAGGCTTGAAATATATAAGAAAGAGTGACAGTGTGTGTCCTAACCACTTAGAAAGAAGTAAAATGACTCAAAGAGTCAAGTGAATGTGTGCCAAATGAAGCAAAAGAAGTGCTTAAGGGAAGATGGAACCTACTTAGACCAAACATTTCCTACCCTGAACCAAAAGCCTTCACAATGTCTCCACAAAAGCCTTATATGATCTTGAGTTGAATGAAGCTTACATTAGTGGTGACTTATATAAGGGGCAAGCATATGGTACTTAGAGCCGGACTTGTGACTTTTTCTTGAGAGAGATGAGTAAACTTCCAATGACCTCAATTTTAGTGCCACTATTCTAAAGGTGAGGTTTGCTTAGGGAGAGTTGAGGATGTGTGAGTTTGGGTTCCACAATGACCAAAGTAATAGAAAGAGTTCTTTGATGTGTTGAGTCAACTCTTGATGCTCTTGTGTTGCACTTAATCCATGGTGTTTCAAAGAGTAAATGTTGTTAATGATTCATTTGCATTGAGGGCAATTGTTAGTCCCAATTGATGCTAGATGAGGTCACTTTAGGACAGATGAAATTTTCTTAGATGTTCTCTTAAGGGGCGGGTATTATCTTGTTTGCTTGAGGACAAACAAAAGCTCAAGTTTGGGGGAGTTGATAACTAGGGATTTTGATACATTTTATACTCCTTCTTGCTTAAGTTTTGATTAGAAATGTGTACAAAATAGTCCCAAAGGCTCACAAGTTGTGCTTGATTGCAGGTTTGATCAACAAAGTGACACGATGTCAAATATCAGCTCAAAAGGAGTGAAACTTGCACAAGTATCAAGACAAGACAAAGCTCAGGCAAAACAAGGCCAGTGCGGCCGCACACCATTCTATGCGGTCCACACAAGTGAGATTCAGAGAGCATGTTATTCAGGCAAAAAGGCAATGCGGCCGCACTAGGTTTTGTGCGGTCCGCACTGAGATCAATGCAGCCGCACTCGATTTAGTGCGGTCCGCAGAAAGAAGAATCAGAGAAGTGCCAGTTGGGAGTTTCAAGCCAATGCGGTCCGCGCTACATTTCATGCGGACCACACTAGAGGCCACCGCGGCCGCACTCCATTCTATGCGGTCCGCATTGCCCGAGTTCAGAGAGTTGGATTCTCAAAGTCAGAGCCCTAGTGCGGCTGCACTCCATTTTGTGAGGTCCGTACTAACCCCGCAGGGGTATTTTTGTCCAAATTTTTTAGCTTAGTATAAATAGCTTTTTTCCCCATTTTTAGGGTATTAGATAGTTTTAGAAAAGAGCTGCGCTCGTGGGTTCGATACTTTTAGCTAATTTGGGCAATTTTATCTACATTTCAACATTGAATCTTATTGTTTATCTTAGTAATTAGTTAATATGAGTTGTTCTTCATCTATTTCTTGCTTTTCTTCTTTAATTATGAGTAACTAGACCCATAAGCTAGGGTTGTGGCTCAACCCTAGTGTGAGTAATTGATGGGTCTTGTATTTTAAGGTTAGATTGACCATGGGTGTTTGATATTTGGGCCAATTTCATATTTAATAGCTAAATTAGTGGTTGCAAACACTAGTTTGTGTTTAGTTGACTTGAGCTCTTCTTGAGAAAGAGAGCCCAAGTCTCCGAAATTGGTTCAACAAGGAATTAGGGCGTACTCAATAGATTGAAAGACCCAATTAAAGGGTTAAACCTCGAGAGAATAATACCCGACTTGAACCTTGATTTCTTGTGCAAATTTGCATACCCAATTGGTATTGAGAAAGTCAATTCGGGAAAAATCACTCGAACCACCGAGAGGTGTAAAGTGGGTAAAATCGTGCAACAGTTATATCATACTCCCCAAACATGTCAATAATGCCTTAGACTCCAGTATGCGTCAATTGACCACCTAGGCGAAAGTCACTACCCTAGTGCCTTTTAAACCATTTGAACAACCCATTTTAGTTTAACTCTTAGTTTAATATAGTTTTATTTACCTGTGTAGTTTGATAAAAGTAGAAGTAAAACAAAAACCCCAAAAATGTATAGAAGTGTAATTTGGAACACATACGCAACTAGATACCCGACTCCAAATTCTAGCTCTTTGTGAAAATCCATCCCGACCTGGCAAACTTCAGAGAGTACCACTTTTACCATCGCTAGTGCGGACCGCACAAAAGCAACCACGGTCGCACTGGCAATCTTCAGAGACTGTTCAACTCTTTTTTCAAACTATTTTGCACTGCAGCAACTCAATCCCTGCAACATCTCACAATCAGTTAGCTCAAAAATCAAACCTACACTACCAAGAAAACACAGAAAATGACAAAAAGAAAAAGACATGGGTTGCCTCCCAAGCAGCGCCTGATTTAATGTCGCGGCACGATGCATGTTACCAGCACATCATTTTAGATGGAGAAGTGCCACCACGTGGCTATCATCAAATTTCCCAAGATAATTCTTGACCCGATGTCCATTGACTCTGAATACTTCACCATTCTTGTTCCTTAGATCAAGAGCACCAAATAGGGTCACGAACACAACTTCAAACGGCCCACTCTACTTTGACTTGAGCTTACCCGGAAATAGATGTAACCGGGAATTGAACTAGAGAACCATATCTCCAACCTTGAACTCCTTGCCCCGATCATATTTGTCGTGAAGGTACTTCATTTTGTCCTTGTACAAGGACGACCTGGAGTAGGCATGGAATCTAAACTCATCAAACTCATTAAGTTGTTCAACCCGCAGATTTGCTGCAACATCCCATTCTAAGTTCAACTTCCTCAAAGCCCACATAGCATTGTGCTCTAATTCCACCAGAAGATGACAAGCTTTCCCAAACACTAACTGGTACAGTGACATACCAATCGGAGTTTTGTAAGCCGTCCGATAAGTCCAAAGAGCATCATCCAACTTTTTCGACCAATCGGTCCTATTAGCATTGACAGTTTTAGATAAGATACTCTTAATTGATCTGTTGGAGACTTTGACTTGGCCAATAGCTTGAGGATTATAGGGGGTCGAAACCTTATGATTGACACTGTACTTAGAAAGCAACGTGTCGAAAGCCTTGTTGCAAAAGTGAGACCCCCCATCACTAATAATAGCACGAGGAGTGCCAAACCTTGTGAAGATACTCTTTCTCAAAAATGCCACAACACTCCGGGCTTCATTATTGGGAAAAGCCACGGCTTCAACCCATTTTGAGACATAGTCCACTGCCACGAGAATGTAAGTGTTCCCACAAGAGCTCACAAAAGGACCCATGAAATCGATGCCCCAAACATCAAAGATATCCACTTCAAGAATTGTATTGAGGGGCATCTCATCCCTTTTAGAAATTCCGCCGGCTCTTTGGCACTCATCACATCTCTTCACCAAATCACTCGCATCTTTAAACAAGGTAGGCCAGTAAAATCCGCAACTAAGCACTTTAGAAGTCGTTCTCACCGCGCCATGTTGGCCACCATAGGGAGAGGAATAGCAAGCCTCCAAAATACCCAATTGTTCCTCCTCCAGGACACATCGCCGAATCACACCATCCATGTAAATCTTGAACAAGTATGGCTCATCCCAATAGAAATCCAAACTATCCCACTTGAGCTTCTTCCTTTGGTTAGAAGAGAGCTCACACGGGATTATTCCGGTCACAAGGTAATTGGCAACATCGGCAAACCATGGCATATTCTTCATTGACACCGCAAGGAGTTGTTCGTCGGAAAATGAATCATTGATCTCAAGGCCGTCACAAGGCCTCCCATCCTCCTCCAAATGGGACAAGTGGTCCGCCACTTGATTCTCACTACCCTTCCGGTCAATAATTTCTAGATCAAACTCTTGAAGAAGTAACACCCATCTCATCAATCTCGCCTTGGAGTCTTTCTTGGTCATCAAATACCTAAGGGCGGCGTGATCGGTGTGCACTATAACTTTGGCCCCCATAAGGTAAGGTCAAAACTTTTCCATAGCAAACACAATAGCTAACAATTCTTTCTCGGTGACTGTATAGTTTCTTTGAGCCTCATTCATGGTCTTGCTTGCGTAGTACACCGGAAGAAACATCTTGTTGATTCTTTGGCCCAAAACAGCCCCAACCGCAACGTCACTAGCATCACACATGAGCTCAAAGGGCAAGCTCCAATTTGGTGTTGTAATGTTGGGGGTAGAAGTCAACTTGAGAATAAGAAGCTCGAATGCGTGCATACAACTCTCATCGAACAAGAACTTCGCATCTTTCTCTAGCAACTTGCACAACGGATGTACCACTTTAGAAAAATGTTTTATGAACCTCTGGTAGAAACCCGCGTGCCTAAGGAAACTCCTCACCCCTTTGACAGAAATGGGGGGAGGGAGCCTCAAAATAACCTCAATCTTGGCCTTGTCAACTTCAATTCCTTGCTTCGAGATTTTGTAACCCAATACTATACCTTCTTCTACCATAAAATGGCACTTTTCCCAATTGAGAACAAGGTTGGTGTCTTCACATCGGGCCAACACTCTATCCAAGTTTACCAAGAACTCCTCAAAAGAATCCCCAACCACACTGAAATCATCCATGAAGACCTCCAAGATATCCTCCACCATGTTGGTGAAAATAGCCATCATGCAACGTTGGAAGGTCACCGGAGCATTACACAATCCAAATGGCATTCTAGAGAAAGCGAATGTGCCATAAGGACATGTAAAGGTGGTCTTCTCTTGGTCCTCCGGAGCAATTAGAATTTGATTGTACCCCGAGTAACCATCCAGGAAACAATAGAAAGCCCGGCCCGCAAGACGATCAAGCATTTGGTCAAGGAATGGCAATGGGAAATGATCTTTTTCTAGTCACCTTTTTCAGCTTCCGGTAATCCATACAAACTCTCCACCAGTTGACCGTTCTAGTGGGGATGAGCTCATTGTTGTCATTGGTCACCACGGTCATACCACCCTTTTTCGGCAGACATTGCATCGGAGAAGTCCATGAACTGTCAAAAATAGGATAAACTACCCCAACATCTAACCACTTGATAACCTCTTTCTTTACCACCTCTTGCATCGCCTTATTTAGTCTTCTTTGATGCTCCAAGGAAGGCTTTGCATCCTCCTCCAAGATGATTTTGTGCATGCAAAATATAGGGCTTATTCCCCGAATATCAGCTAGAGTCCATCCGATTTCCCTTTTCCGCTTTTGAAGAACCGCCAATGTGGCCTCAACCTACATGTTAGTAAGGCAAGAAGAAAGAATAACAGGTAAAGTAGAATTTGAACCCAATAATTCATACATGAGGTGTGGAGGAAGTGGCATAAATTCCAACACCGGTGGCTCCTCAATCAATGGCTTTGTTGGTGGAGTTTTGCGGTTTTCAAGATCCAAAGATAGCCTCCTAGGCTCATATGAATATGAACCCATACCATGCAATGCATTCACGCACTCCACTCTACTAGCATCATTATTGACATCCATATTAAGAAGCACGGGCTCAAGGGGATCTTCAATATGGATCGTGGAACTTGTGTCATCCACTATCACAGCTGTGACAATGTCTACAAATGAACACACTTCTGTGCTATTAGGTTGTCTCATTGATTTTCAAACATGGAATACCACCTTCTCATCCCCCACTCGGAAAGTCAACTCACCCGCTTCAACATCAACCAATGCCTTCCCCGTAGCTAGGAATGGTCTACCAAGAATAATTGGCACTTCAAAGTCCACCTCACAATCTAATATGACAACGTCGGCTGGCAATATAAACTTATCGACCCAGACAAGTACATCATCGATTATGCCCAAAGGTCGCTTCATCGAATAATCCTCCATTTGAAGTCTCATTGAGTTAGGTTGAGGTTGTCCAATTTCCAAAGTCTTAAAGACCGAGTACGACATCAAATTTATGCTAGCCCCCAAGTCACAAAGGGCCTTGGAAAAATCCGCACTTCCGATAGTACAAGGTATAGTAAAAGCTCCGGGGTCCTCAAGCTTGGGTGCCATTGAATTCACTATGGCACTAACTTGATGAGTCATTTTAATTGTTTCACACTCTATGGACCTCTTCTTTGTTACCAAATCTTTCATAAACTTAGCGTACCCCGGCATTTGCTCAAGCGCCTCTACTAAAGGCACATTGATTGTGAGGCTCTTCATCATGTCAATGAACATTTGAACTGATTGTCACTCTTTTTCTTTGCTAACCGTTGAGGATAAGGTGGAGGTGGCAGGATAGATATTACCAGTGCGTTGTTGTGAGGTTGTTTGATCCCCTCTACATCCTCGTCATTGAAAGACAAGGTTTCCTCTGGTAAATTGTCTCGGGTACGCTTCTCCCTTGTGGCTGTCACTTTGGTGCATTTAAATATCGGGCCTTGGGGAATATCGACCCCACCAACAATCATATGACTCACGTGTTGCGGTTCCTCCTATTCGTTTTTCCTGTTTGCATCCCTGTCTCTGAAGTGATTTTTAGCTCGATCACTCAGGAACTCTCGAAGGTGACCCTCTTTGAATAAATGAGCTACCTCCTCCCTTAACTATCTGCAGTCTTCAGTTTTGTGACCATGGGTTCCATGATGAAACAACCCGACCGGTCGTTTTGAGCTTTTGTACTTTGATCGCCAGTTCTCGGGTATGACTTACCCCGTATGATGTATTATGACTGATGTAAATCGTTGATTTTGGTTTTCACGGAAATCGGTATGAATTCGAAAGAACAGTCTTAGTTGAAAGCTTTGAATTTGAAAGGTTTGACCAAGAGTTGACTTATTTGTATATGAGCTCGGATCGGAATTTTTATGATTTGGTTAGCTTTGTTGGGTGATTTATGACTTAGGAGTGTGATCGAAATTGGTTTTGGAGGTCCGGAGTAGAAATAGAGTAAAGGTAGTTTTATCTTGATCCTCCGGAGCAATAAGAAATTTGGTTGTAGCCAGAATACACATCAAGGAAACAATAGAAAGCACGACCGGAAAATCTATCAAGCATTTGATCTAGGAAAGGAAGTGGAAAAATATCCTTCCTTGTGACTTTGTTTAGCTTACGATAGTCCATACACACTCTCCACCTGGTCACCGTTCTTGTAGAAATCAGCTTATTCTTGTCATTGGTGACCACCGTCATTTCCCCTTGGGGACACATTGAACCAGAGAAGTCCACGAACTATCGGAAATAGGGTAGACCACCCCGGCATCCAACCATTGATGATCTACTTTTTGACAACCTCTTTCATGGCTTCATTGAGTCTTCTTTGATATTCAATAGATGGTTTGACACCTTCCTCCAAATTATTCTTGTGCATGCAAAATACGGGGGTTATCCCTCGAATATCTGCCAATGTCCATCCAATAGCCTTCTTTCTCTTTTAGAGCACCGCCAATGTAGAGTCTACATGCACGTTAGTCAAACAAGAGGAAAGAATAAACGGTAAAATAGAAGAAGGTCTAAGAAATTCATACCGAAGATGTGAAGGCAATGGCTTCAGGTCCAAGATAGGAGGCTCTTCAATTGAAGGCTTTGTAGGCGGAGTTGTCATATTTTCAAGATCCAAGGATAATTTGCGGGATTCATAAGTGTACGACCCTATTCCTTGCAAAGAGTTCAGACATTCCATGAAGCCATCCATCTCGTCATCATCAAAGTTGAGCAAGATGGCCTCCAACGTATCATCAATATTTATCACAACACTTGTTTCATCCACAATCACATCGGTCACCAAGTCCACGAAAGAGCACACCTCATTTCTATTGGGTTGCCTCATGGACTTACACACATGGAAAACTACTTTTTCATCACCAACCCGGAAGATAAGTTCTCCGACTTTCACATCAACAAGAGCATTCCCCGTAGCAAGGAAAGGTCTACCAAGAATAATCGGCACCTCATAGTCAACCTCACAATCAAGACTGACAAAATCCGTCGAGAGAATAAATTTATCAACATGAACCAAAACATCCTCAATCACTCCCAAGGGTCTCTTTATAGTTCGATCGGCCATTTGTAATCTCATAGATGTGGTTCTTGGTTGACACATCCAATTGTACAAGGAATCGCGAAAGCACCGGGATCTTCCAACTTGGGAGCAAGCCAACTTTAGGTTTTCAATCTCTGAGTTTAGATTTTTAGACATTGGGCCTCTATTCCCTAGTCACCATTTTGCCAACGTTATGGCTCCAATCTCTGAGTTGAGATTTTAGACATAGGACCTCCATTCCCTAGTCACCTTATTGCCATCTTTAGGGCTCTAATCCCTGAGTTGAGATTTTTAGACATATATCCTTCATTCCCCTAGTCGCCTTTTTGCCAACATTAGGGCTCAGATCCCTAAGTTGAGATTTTTAGACTAGGGACTTCATTCCCTAGTCGCCATTTTGCAAACATAATGGCACCAATCCCTAAGTTTAGATTTTAGACATAGGCCATCCATTCCCTAGTCTCCTTTTTGCCAACTTTAGGGCTCCAATCCCTGAGTTAGGATTATTAGACATAGAGCCTCCATTCCCTAGTTGCCTTTTAACCAACATTAGGGCTCAGATCCCTAAGTTGAGATTTTTAGACATAGGGCCTCCATACCCTAGTCGCCCTTTGCCAATATTAGGGCTCCAATGCTAGAGTTGAGATTTTGGACATAGGGCCTCCATTCCCTAGTCTCCTTTTTACCAACATTAGGGCTCTAATCCTTGAGTTGATATTTATAGACATAGAGCCTCCATTCCCTAGTCACCTTTTTGCCAACATTAGGGCTCAGATCCCTAAGTTGAGATTTTTAGACATAGGGCCTCCATTCCCTAGTCGCCTTTTTGCCAACATTATGACTCCAATCCCTGAGTTGAGATTTTAGACATAGGGCATCTATTCCATAGTCACCTTTTTGCCAACTTTAGGGCTTCAATCCATGAGTTGAGATTTTTAGACATAGAGTCTCCATTCCCTAGTCCCCTTTTTGCCAACATTAGCGCTCAAATCCCTAAGTTTATCTTTTTAGACATAGGGCCTCCATTCCCTAGTCGCCTTTTGCCCACATTAGGGCTCCAATGCCAGCGTTGAGATTTTGGACATAGGGCCTCCATTCCCAAGTCGCCTTTTGCCAACATTAGGGCTTCAATCCCTGAGTTGAGATTTTCGACATAGGGCCTCCATTCCCTAGTCGCTTTTTTGCCAACATTAGGGATTCAATCCTTGAGTTGAGATTTTTAGACATAGAGCCTCCATTCCCTAGTCGCCTTTTTTCCAACATTACGACTCAAATCCCTAAGTTGAGATTTTAGACACAGGGCCTTCATTCCCTAGTCGCCTTTTGCCAACATTAGGGCTCCAATCCGTGAGTTGAGATTTCGGACATAGGGCCTACATTCCCTAGTCGCCTTTTGCCAATATTAGGGCTCCAATCCCTAAGTTGATATTTAAAACATAGGGCCTCCATTCCCTGGTCGCCTCTTTGCCAATATTACGGCTCCAATCCCTAAGTTGAGATTTTAGACATAGGGCCTCCATTCCCTAGTCACCTTTTGCCAACATTAAGGCTCCAATCCCTGAGTTGAGATTTTAGACATAGGGCCTCCATTCCCTAGTCGCATTTTGTCAACATTAGGGCTCCTATCCCCGAGTTGAGATTTTAGACATAGGGCCTCCATTTCCCAGTCGCCGTTTTGCTAATATTACGGCTCCAATCCCGGAGTTGAGATTTTAGACATAGGGCCTCCATTCCCTAGTCGCCATTTTGCCAACATTACGGCTCCAATCCCTGAGTTGAGATTTTAGATATAGGGCCTCCATTCCCTAGTTGCCTTTTTGCCAACAATAGGGATCCAATCCTTGAGTTGATATTTTTAGACATAGAGCCTCCATTCCCTAGTCGCCTTTTTGCCAACATTAGGGCTCAGATCCCTAAGTTGAGATTTTTAGACATAGGGCCTCCATTTCCTAGTCGCCGTTTTGCCAAGATTATGACTCCAATCCCTGAGTTGAGATTTTAGACATAGGGCATCCATTCCCTAGTCGCCTTTTTGCCAACTTTAGGGCTTCAATCCCTGAGTTGAGATTTTTAGACATAGAGCCTCCATTCCCTAGTCCCCTTTTTTCCAACATTAGGGCTCAGATCCCTAAGTTTATCGTTTTAGACATAAGGCCTCCATTCCCTAGTCACCTTTTTGCGAACATTATGGTTGCAATCCCTGAGTTGAGATTTTAGACATAGGGCCTCCATTCCCTAGTCGCCTTTTTGCCAACTTTAGGGCTTCAATCCCTGAGTTGAGATTTTTAAACATAGAGCCTCCATTCCCTAGTCGCCTTTTGCCAACATCATGGCTCCAATCCCTGAGCTTAGAGACATAGGGCCACCTTTCCATAGTCGCCTTTTGCCAATATTAGGGCTCCAATCCCTGAGTTGAGTTTATAGACATAGGTCCTCCATTCCCAAGTCACCGTTTTGCCAACATTATGGCTCCAATCCCTGAGATGAGATTTTAGACATAAGGTCTCCATTCCATAGTTGCCTTTTTGCAAACTTTAGGGCTCCAATCACTGAGTTGAGATTTTTAGACATAGATCCTCCATTCTGTTGTCGCCTTTTTGCCAACATTAGGGGTCATATCCCTAAGTTGAGATTTTTATACAAAGGGCCTCCATTCCCTAGTCGTCGTTTTTCCAACATTATGGCTCCGATCCCTGAGTTGAGATTTTAGACATAGGGCCTCCATTCCCTAGTCGCCTTTTTGCCAACCATAGGGCTCCAATCCCTGAGTTTAGATTTTTAGACATAGGGCCTCCATTCCCTAGTCACCTTTTGCCAACATTAGGGCTCCAATAACTGAGTTGAGATTTTGGACATAGGGCTTCCATTCCCTAGTTGCCTTTTGCCAACATTAGGGTTCCAATCCCTGAGTTGAGATTTTAGACATAGGGTCTCCATTCTCTAGTCGCCTTTTTCCCAATATTACGGCTCCAATCCCTGAGTTTAGATTTTAGACATAGGGCCTCCATTCCCTAGCCGCCTTTTGCCAACATTAGGGCTCCAATCCATGAGTTGAGATTTTAGACATAGGGCCTCTATTCCCTATTCTCCTTTTGCCAACATTACGACTCCAATCCCTGAGTTTAGATTTAAGACATAGGGCCTCCATTCTCTAGTTGCCCTTTTGCCAACTTTAGGGCTTGAATCCCTGAGTTGAGATTTTTAGACATAGGGCCTCCATTCCCTAGTCGCCTTTAGCCAACATTGGGGCTCCAATCTCTGAGTTGAGAATTTAAACATAAGGCCTCCATTCCCTAGTCACCTTTTGCCAACTTTAGGTTTCCAATCTTTGAGTTTAGATTCTTAGACATTGGGCCTCTATTCCCTAGTCGCCATTTTGCCAACGTTATGGCTCCAATCCCTGAGTTTAGATTTTAGACATAGGACCTCCATTCCCTAGTCACCTTATTGCCATCTTTAGGGCTCCAATCCCTGAGTTGAGACTTTTAGACATAGAGCCTTCATTCCCTAGTCGCCTTTTTGCCAACATTAGGTCTCAAATCCCTAAGTTGAGATTTTTAGACTAGGGCCACCATTCCCTAGTCGCCATTTTGCAAACATAATGGCACCAATCCCTAAGTTTAGATTTTAGACATAGGTCATCCATTCCCTAGTCTCCTTTTTGCCAACTTTAGGGATCCAATCCCTGAGTTAGGATTATTAGACATAGAGCCTCCATTCCCTAGTCGCCTTTTTACCAACATTAGGGCTCAGATCCCTAAGTTGAGATTTTTAGACATAGGGCCTCCATACCCTAGTCGCCCTTTGCCAACATTAGGGCTCCAATGCTAGAGTTGTGATTTTGGACATAGGGCCTCCATTCCCTAGTCACCTTTTGCCAACATTAGGGCTACAATCCCTGAGTTGAGATTTCAGACATAGGGCCTCCATTCCCTAGTCGTCTTTTTGCCAACATTACGGCTCCAATCCCTAAGTTGAGATTTTAGACATAGGGCCTCCATTCCCTAGTCGCCTTTTAACAACATTAAGGCTCCAATCCCTGAGTTGAGATTTTAGACATAAGGCCTCCATTCTATAACACCCCGTAATTTGAATCGGTTATGGATGCATTAAACGAGTATTAGCGTGATGGTAATTGAGTGGTTATTATAATAAGTGTACGAGGCATATTATAGGTGATTTGGGGTCTAAGTAGAGGCTTATGTCCAAGCCAAGTTGAAAATTTTCATTATAGCTGAAAATTTGCAAATGAGTATGCACAAGACCTCACTTTTGGCGATCATATCTACCTGGATTTTATGATTTGTGTGATTAAAAACCTATCAAGTTAAAGACATATGAGTCTAGTTTCCAACTCAATAAATCGTTCGTCATTTGGAGGTGTATTCAGAAAGTTATGACCATTTTACTGCGCAGGTGTCACTAGCGCGAACAAGAGCGCGAAGTCGCGCGTTTTTGCGGAGCATTCTGCCTCCAGCACGCGAACAGGCGCGCGAGCTCGCACGTCTGGAAGGTTTTAAATATCTTAAAGACCGGAAATAAGAGAAATTGAGTCATTTATCAAGCTTAGGGCTTCCTCTACACCCCAAATCGACCAAGGCATTCAATTGCACACCTAAGGTGAGTTTTTAAGTGTGTTGTCATGGTGATTTCACTTCTTAATCACTAGTTACAACATAATTTTGATTGGGTTTCATAGGATTTCTTCAAAATCTCAAGAACACCCCAAAAGTTGTCTTTCAAGATTTGGTCTACAAGAGGTAATCCTACACCTTTAGACTTACATATATGGTGTTATTATGGAATTATGAGTATGAATCAAGTATTACAACTTATGGTATGGTGATTGGAAGTCATAAATTCCCAATTTAAATGCATGACCATGGTAGGGATTTAAAGGTGATTATTTGATAGGATTTGTTGGTTGGGTGTGAATGGATGGTCATACATATGTTGTTGGAAGTTATAAATTTGTTAGGAATGATGGTGGAATGAATTGTTGGTTAATGGTGATAGTTGGATGAACCAACACTATAGTTATGAGGTGTAAATATCTATGCCTACAAGGTGTTTGATAATATGCCTAAATGGCATAAGTTATGGAATTTATTACTAATATTGGGTTCCATTGGATGTTGTTGTTGTAGATTGAAGGTTCTTAGTAGTGTGGATCATTGTAGTATCACTAAGGGGCAAATTGAGGTATGTAAGGCTAACTCTTTACGTTTGGGAATATCTATGATTCTCCCTACGTCCCATTCATCATGAACATTACTAGTTTCCTCAGAAAGTAATTATGCCTTGGTTCCATGAATAGAAGTAGAACTTATATTCTCTAGATGACATAGTTTCATAATCATTCGATATTCTATGAGTTTCAGTTATGACAAATCAACTTATTATGAATACTCATCTCAGTTTAATCCTATTCACTATACCAGTATCATGTAAGTCGGTATGGCTCATTATTTCAGTATCACATATTACAGTATGATTCTCAGTTCCTGATTTAAATTCCTGAATGTTGAACACCTGCATTTGGGCCTGAGGCCGCAGTTTATGCTTTATGCATTTTGGACCTGAGGTCGCAGTTATGTATACGTATACTTGGGCCCGAGGCCGCAGTTGTGCATATATATATATATATATATATATATATATATATATATATATATATATATATATATATATATATATACATATATAGGCCTAAGGCCGCAGTTTTAATATTCAGTTAAATAGGTCGTTCATCATTTAGAAGAGGGAGTATTCCCATCCTTACTTCCTTGTTCAGTTATCAGTTTATCAACTAGTAGTTCAGTTTCAGTTTCAGTGTTGACAGTTCTTTTGTTCAGCTATTTTACATACCAGTACAATTCAAATGTACTGACGCCCTTTTTTTCTCGGGGCATGCATCTCGCGATGCAGGTAATGATTTTCAGGTTGATGATACTGCTTGCTAGGACATCTCGTATCAGCTATTGGTGAGCCCCAGTCTTTCGGGGCCTTGTCTCTCTTTTGTTTTAGCCATTATAGTATTTTAGTTAATAAGGTATACCAGGGACCTTGTTCCGGTAAACAGTTAGCATTTTCAGTATTCTTAGAGCCTTCGCAGACTATAACCCAGTCAGTGAGATATTAGAAGGTTTTCATGTGTTAGCCTTGTCGGCTACTTGTTTATGCTTGCAGACCTTTCAGTATTTTCCGCATCTATGATATTTCTGTCACGACCCAAACTGGAGGGCCATGACTAGCACCCGACCATACTTATCGAGCACCAACGAACATTTCATTTACCCTTCATTATTATCTTTTAGGGCTGACGAGATCAATATAAATGGTAGACCTGGATCTTGGACAACCAGCAATAAAATATGACGGCATGAACATACATAGCAGGGGATGACCAGACAATCAAGAAACTACATATAAGGTATGAGCTACCACGCTACTATGAAAGACTATACAACAAAAACTAGCCGATAAGGCATACCAAACTATACATGAGTCGACACCTGTCTATGAGCCTCTAAAGGAACATAAGTGCTGCAACATAGCCGGAACAGGGCCCCGACATACCCATAATGTCTATAACAAAAATGCATACCAAGACCAAGGCAAGTCCGGAGAAGGGATCTCGCCAATCACCGCTGAACTGGACAGCCTACTGTGGTGGGGGAGCTGCACCTGCCTGTCTATCAGGACCTGCAGCATGACATGCAGCGTCCACAAATAAAAGGACGTCAGTACGACTAAAGTACTGAGTATGTAAGGCAGGGAACCATAAATACGATCAGTAATGTAAGCAAGGATAGAGAATATACAACCTGTAACATTTTAGTACCTCTGAGGGCTACTTACATGAAATGCATGATACATATGTATAAATACATAAACCCTTAAAACATTCGCCTCTGTGGGCATCATCATCATCATATCGTACCCGGCCATAATAGGCTCGGTAAAAAAACGTACCCGGCCATCATAAGGCTCGGTAGAATCGTACCCGGCCACGTGGAGCTCAGTAAAACCCAACTGATCAGTGGTTGCACAATAGGTGCCGTACCCGGCCAACTATAGCGTGACTCGGTAGAGTAAAATAGATACATATATATAATGCATGCTCGACTCATGGAATCACATTCTAAACCTTTCGGAGTGACGTAAGGTCGGTATCCTCTGTACACGTTATTAGGACTAACTCTTCACTATGAACCTTATAAGAATCAGGAAGTACCAACAACATTGATAACATAAGAATAAGAGAAGCAACATTAACATCAATCGTTCCATAAGAGGGAAAACAATGTAAGTACTGCTAGCTTCTAAGAGTAGAGTATCTTGGAAGCTCGTTCATTACATTATGTACAATCGGAGTCGTGCAAAAGAAGGAAAGGGATAGCCTCACATACCTTGTATATACTTCCCCAATCTCAAGCTATGCAATTGTCAAAACTCCTTAGTCTACAATAAGAGAAACGATACTATCGTTATCATTTAAGCGTCATAACTATTATGTATCGACCACAACCTATTTTACGATGAAACGGACAGCACCTCCCCTATATATATGACCTCACACCATTCAAAACAGTCACCAAACAGCCCAAACAACATCAATAATAAACATATTGAGCCTCCCAAAATAGTCCACACACAGCCTAATCACTCCATACATACGACGACCACCGTAGTCGTGTCAAACAACCTGGAAATGTTACGAATAACTATCAGCCCATAACCCTACATATATATGGTGTTTCTCCACACCCTTCCTCCTCCAAAACTCCACAAGATAGTAGTAAAATACGCAGCCCAACAACAACGCAAAACAGTCCACAAAACAATAACATTACTACCAAGCCTTTCGATATATATCTCACAAGTTCTAGCTTCAATGGCTTAGCCGCAACTTGGATAATCTTAAATACATATAGAGTAAGAGGTTCCTTACCTTTATACAGAAATAACAACTCTAATTTGACCTTAAATTTCCATGAAATATCCTTCCAATGCTGCCACAACAACAAAAAACGAAACTAGCGATCAATTAGTGTTTTTCGGCACTAGAATCACTTTAGAAGGCTTGAAATCACCTAGGATTGATATTAAGAACATGAGGGAGTATTTACAGAACATAAAACCTTTAAAACAACCTCCCACACGAGCTGGAACGACACAAAAATGAGCAACAACAAGAAGAACAAGAGACTTACTAGCGCCACGGAATTCCCGACACTTGATTTGTGTTGTTTGCCCCTTTTTTGGGTCTTGAATCTTGAGAGAACCTTGAGAGGATGTTCCTAGGGTTCTAAGGTCTGAAAATAGTGAGAAGAAATGACTTAAAACGGGTTGGAGGCATCCTATATAGGTCCAAATATCTTAAACCGCCTTAGTGGGCCCCATAGAGAGGTGCTTGGCGCAGTCTCGCGAAAACACGAGTATATCTCTACTCCGAGATCGTATCGATGAACAGTTTAATGCGTTGGAAACTAGACTAATAGATATTTAATTTTGTTGGTAGATCACCCCGTAATTCCTTGTAAATTAGGAGAAAAAGTTAGAAACATTTGACCTAATGTTTAAGTAAAATTATGAACCTAAGTTGCGACAACTTTTGTCGACTTTTGTTTCATAACTCGTTTGACTTCAAGACTTATGATACGGATATTATATGATTAAAATACCTTAATAAATGAACTCTTGAGTGTATTAAGCACCGCTAGATTACTTGAAAATACGAGTTACAACATCCTTGATTCATTTAACTTCTAATACTTGTTAATCACCCTTATACACTCTTGTATCACTTAAGACCAATAGGATTGACTTCTTATCATCTCAAAGATAATTCCTTCTTGGATTTATGTTAACTAATATATGGCATGAACTAACACATGTGGATATGGGTTGTAACACCCTCCCCCCCTTAGGAACATTCGTCCTCGAATGTAAGGGTTCATGGGGAGTTTAAATCATCGTGGATTCCAATGGAAATTTCCGATCAATTTTCCCCTATAAAATGGTCACTAGCAAAACTTGCAAGCAATTAAGCCCAACAAGTCGTGTCTAGTGGGGTCTCTTTTATGTGTGTGTGCGCGCCACACATGTAAGTAGTTGACCACCAAGACATCTAGGATTGTTACAATTCTTTCATACTCTAGATTGTGCAGTTAGAGCTTTGCTTTCAGGAATCTTTCTAACCCGTGCGAATTGCATATTTCAGAAAAAATGCCTGCAAAAAGAAAGTACACCAGGAGGGCCTCAGCTACTAGCCAGGGGACCACAACTAATACTACTCAGGAGGAGGACACTCCAGCCCAGGGGGTTGCATCGGGCTCAGTGCCCAGTTCTTCAGAAATGGATATTAGGGGAGCTATCCAGTTGCTCACCCAGGTTGTTTCTAATCAGGCTCAAAGGCAGGGAACAAGTGAGGTTCATGAGACGGGTAGTTCCAGGTCTAGGGAATTCCTCAACATGAAACCTCATGTCTTTACAGGGTCTAAAAAGGATGAGGATCTGCAAAACTTCATTGATGAGGTTCAGAAGATATTTCGAGTGATCCATGCTACAGACACTGAGGCAACAGAGCTGGCTGTGTACCAGCTAAAGGATGTTGCCAACATGTGGTATGAAATATGGGAAGAGTCCCGGGGGGAGGATGCAGATCCTGCGACTTGGAAAGATTTTGCAGATGCGTTCCTCAAGCACTTTCTACCCATTGAGGTCTTGGAAGCTAAGGCTTGGAGTTTGAGAGACTTAGACAAAATGATATGAGTGTGAATGAGTACTACCTCAAGTTCGTCTCTCTGGCCAAGTATGCTCCGGAAATGGTACATGATATGAGGGCCAGAGTTAGGCGGTTTGTGTTGGGGCTTTAAGATTATTTGTTTGATGATGCTAATATAGCTGCTCAGAATAATGACATGACCATCACTAAGATAGTTTCCTTTGTTCAAGGGAACGAATACAGGTTGAAGGAAGAAGAGCGGCTACTGAGAGAGAAGGAGAGGGAATTCAGTAAGAGAGCTAAGTCTGCAGGAAATTTCAACCATGGGGGATCTCAAGCAAGAGGCAATCTCCAGTTTTTCAAGAAATCAAAATCAGGACCTGCTCCATCTTCAGCTAGTGCACCGGTTCCGAGGATGAAGTTTAACAAGAAAGATCAGAATTTTAGAACAGCAGACTCGCAGTCACAGGCTATTGTAGGCTACAGAGTCCCTGGTTACCCTATTTGCAACACATGTGGTAAGAGGCACCCGGGGTTGTGTCGTTTGGGAAAAAATGGTTGCTTTGGGTGCGGTCAGCAGGGCCACTTCTTGAGGGATTGTCCATCGGAAAAACAGAACAATGGAGGCAACGCAGCTTAGTCCACTAATTCAGCAGCCCATCATAACTCTCAGGCCCAACAAGGGTGCGGTGCAACAAAGTCTAATAATGCAGGCGGTGGTCAAAACTACTTGTATGCACTGGCAGACCATCGGGATACAGAGGCTCGTGGAGATGTTGTCACAGGTATGCTAACAATATTCACTTTTGATGCCTATGCTCTTATAGATCCGGGAACCACCCTATCTCATGTAACCCCATATATTGCAAAGAAATTTGGGATAGAACCAGAAAAGTTGTGTGAACCCTTTAAAGTGTCCACTCCAGTTGGAGAATCAGTTATAGCAAGGTATATCTATAAGGGATGTCCAGTTAAAGTGCATCATCGTCTTACTGTAGTAGACTTAGTAGAATTGGAGACGTTAGACTTTGATGTGATCATGCGCATGGATTGGTTAGAGTCATGTTATGCCAAAGTGGGTTGTAGAACCAAAATAGTAAGTTTTGAATTTCCCGGTGAACCAGTCTTAGAATGGAAGGGTGATGCAGTAGCACCTAGGGGTAGGTTTATTTCCTATCTTAAAGCTAGAAAGATGATCTCCAAGGGATATATCTATCACCTGGTTCGAGTTAAGGATGCAGATGCTCAGATCCCCACTCTCCAGTCAGTACCAATTGTAAATGAGTTTCCAGAAGTGTTTCCCGAAGATCTCCCTGGAATTCCTCCCGATAGAGAGATTGACTTTGGAATTGATCTACTTCCAGGCACTAAGCCAATATCTATTCCGCCTTACAGAATGGCTCCAGCAGAGTTGAAAGAGTTAAAAGTCCAGTTGAAAGACCTTCTAGATAAGGGATTTATAAGGCCAAGTGTCTCACCTTGGGGCACACCGGTCTTGTTTGTCCGAAAGAAGGATGGGTCATTGCGCATGTGCATTGACTATTGTCAAATGAATAAAGTCACCATCAAGATCAAGTACCCTCTTCCCAGAATAGATGATTTATTTGATCAACTTCAGGGTGCCCAGTGTTATTCCATGATTGACCTCAGATCGGGATACCATCAGTTGAAGGTTAAGGAAGTTGATATTCCCAAAATAGCTTTTAGGACTCGATATGGGCATTTTGAATTTTTGGTAATGTCATTCGGTTTAACGAATGCACCAGCAACTTTCATGGACCTTATGAATAGGGTCTTCAAGCCTTATCTTGATTTGTTTGTTATCGTGTTTATTGATGACATCTTGATTTATTCCCCGTAGCGAGACTGACCATGCCAGACATCTCAGAATTGTGTTGCAGACACTGCAGGATCACAAGCTATATGCCAAATTTTCTAAGTGTGAATTCTGGTTAAAATCAGTAGCGTTTTTGGGCCATATCATCTCAGGGGAAGGCGTGAGGGTGGACTCTCAGAAAATAGAGGCAGTGAAGAATTGGCCTAGACCCACCTCAGTATCCGATAAAAGAAGTTTCTTGGGCCTAAGCAGAATATTATAGACGTTTCGTAGAGGGATTTTCTTCTATCTCGTCCCCTTTGACTAGATTAACTCAGAAGAAAGTCATCTTTCAATGGTCGGAAATGTGCGAGAAAAGTTTTGAGGAGTTAAAGAAGAGATTGACTTCAGCTCCAGTGCTGACACTACCAGAAGGAACCGAAAGGTTCGTTGTCTATTGTGATGCTTCAGGGGTTGGTCTTGGGTGTGTATTAATGCAGCACGGTAAAGTCATAGCCTACGCGTCGAGATAGCTCAAGGCTCACGAGAAGAATTATCCGACTCATGACCTTGAATTAGCAGCTGTGGTGTTCGCGTTTAAGATCCTGCGCCATTATTTGTATGGGGTAAATGTTGACTTTTTTACAGATCACAAGATTCTCCAATATATCTTCAAGGAAAGAGAGTTAAATCTACGTTAGAGAAGGTGGCTCGAATTACTTAAGGATTACGATGTTGATATCCTCTATCATCCGGGGAAAGCATAGACATAGGGTCTGCATTCCCTAGTCGCCTTTTGCCCACATTAGGGCTCCAATGCCAGCGTTGAGATTTTGGACATAGGGCCTCCATTCCCAAGTCGCCTTTTGCCAACATTAGAGATTCAATCCTTGAGTTGAGATTTTTGACATAGGGCCTCCATTCCCTAGTCGCCTTTTTGCCAACATTATGGCTGCAATCCCTGAGTTGAGATTTTAGTCATAGGGCCTCCATTCCCTAGTCACCTTTTTGCTAACATTAAGGCTCCAATCCTTGAGTTGAGATTTTTAGACATAGAGACTCCATTCCCTAGTTGCGATTTTGCCAACATTAGGGCTCAGAACCCTAAGTTGATATTTTTAGACATAGGGCCTCCATTTCCTAGACGCCGTTTTGCTAACAATAGGGCTCCAATCCCTAAGTTGAGATTTTAGACATAAGGCCTCCATTCCCTTGTCACCTTTTGCTAACTTTAGGGCTCCAATCCCTGAGTTGAGATTTTTATACATAGGGCCTCCATTCCCATGTCGCCGTTTGCCAACATTAGGGCTCCAATGCTTGAGTTGAAATTTTAGACATAGGGCCTCCATTCCATAGTCACCGTTTTTCCAACATAATGGCTCCAATCCCTGAGTTGAGATTTTTAGACATAGAGCCTCCATTCCCTAATCTCCTTTTTGCCAACATTAGGGCTCATATCCCTAAGTTGAGATTTTTAGAAATAGGGCCTCCATTCCCTAGACGCCGTTTTGCCAACATTATGGCTCAAATGCCAGAGTTAAGATTTCGGACATAGGGTCTCCATTCCCTAGTCGCCTTTTTGCCAACTTTAGGGATTCAATCCTTGAGTTGAGATTTTTGACATAGAGCCTCCATTCCCTAGTCACCTTTTTGCCAACATTACGGCTCAGATCCATAAGTTGAGATTTTTGACATAGGACCTCCATTCTCTAGTCACCTTTTGCCAACATTTGTGCTCCAATCCCTGAGTTGAGATTTCGGACATAGGGCCTACATTCCCTAGTCGCCTTTTGCCAATATTAGGGCTCCAATCCCTGAGTTGAGATTTTAGACATAGGGCCTCCATTCCCTAGTCGCCTTTTTGCCAACATTACGACTCCAATCCCTAAGTTTAGATTTTAGACATAGGGCCTCCATTCCCTAGTCGCCTTTTGCCTACATTAAGGCTCTAATCCCTGAGTTGAGATTTTAGACATAGGGTATCCATTCCCTAGTCGCATTTTGTCAACATTAGGGCTCCAATCCCTGAGTTGAGATTTTAGACATAGGGCCTCCAATTCCTAGTTGCCGTTTTGCTAATATTACGGCTCCAATCCTTGATTTGAGATTTTAGACATAAGGCCTCAATTCCCTATTTGCCGTTTTGCCAACATTACGGCTGCAATCCCTGAGTTGAGATTTTAGATATAGGGCCTCTATTCCCTAGTCGCCTTTTTGCCAACATTAGGGCTCCAATCCTTGATTGAGATTTTTAGACATAGAGCTTCCATTCTCTAGTTGCCTTTTTGTCAACATTAGGGCTTAGATCCCTAAGTTGAGATTTTTAGACATAGGGCCTCCATTCCCTAGTCGCCGTTTTGCCAACATTATGACTCCAATCCCTGAGTTGAGATTTTAGACATAGGGCATTCATTCCCTAGTCGCCTTTTTGCCAATTTTTGGGCTTCAATCCCTGAGTTGAGATTTTTAGACATAGAGCCTCCATTCCCTAGTCGCCTTTTTGCCAATATTAGGGCTCAGATCCCAAAGTTGATCTTTTTAGACATAGGTTCTCCATTCCCTAGTCTTCTTTTCCCCATATTAGGGCTCCAATGCCAACGTTGATATTTTGGACATAGGGCCTCCATTCCCAAGTCGCCTTTTTGCCAACATTATGGCGGCAATCCCTAAGTTGAGATTTTAGACATAGGGCCTCCATTCCCTAGTCGCCTTTTTGCCAACTTTAGGGCTTCAATCCCTGAGTTGAGATTTTTAAACATAAAGCCTCCATTCCCTAGTCGCCTTTTGCCAACATTAGGGCTCCAATCCCTGTGTTGAGATTTTAGACATAGGGCCTCCATTTCCAAGTCGCCTTTTTGCAAACATTACTGCTCCAATCCCTGAGTTGAGATTTTAGACATCTTCATTCCCTTGTCGCCTTTTGCCAACTTTAGGGCTCCAATCCCTGAGTTGAGATTTTAAGACATAGGGCCTCCATTCCCTAGTCGCCTTTTGCCAACATTAGGGCTCCAATGCTTGAGTTGAAATTTTAGACATAGGGCCTCCATTCCCTAGTCACTGTTTTGCCAACATAATGGCTCCAATCCCCGAGTTAAGATTTTAGACATAAGGTCTCCATTCCCTAGTCGGCTTTTTGCTAACATTATTGCTCCAATCCCTGAGTTGAGAATTTTATACATTTAGCCTCCATTCTCTAGTCTCCTTTTTGCCAACATTAGGGCTCAGATCCTAAAGTTGAGATTTTTAGAAATAGGGCCTCCATTCCCTAGTCGCCTTTTGCCAACATTAGGGCTCCAATGCCAGATAGGAGATTTTGGACATAGGGCCTCCATTTCCTAGTCACCTTTTGCCATTATTAGGGCGCCAATCCCTGAGTTGATATTTTAGATATAGGACCTCCATTCCCTAGTCGCCTTTTTGCCAACATTACGGCTCCAATCCCTATGTTGAGATTTTAGACATAGGGCCTCCATTCCCTAGTTGCCTTTTGCCAACATTAAGGCTCCAATCCCTGAGTTGAGATTTTAGACATAGGGCCTGCATTCCCTAGTCACATTTTGTTAACATTAGGGCTCCAATCCCTGAGTTGAGATTTTAGACATTGGGCCTCCATTTCCTAGTCGCCTTTTTGCTAACATTACGGCTCCAATCCCTGAGTTGAAATTTTAGACATAGGACCTCCATTCCCTAGTCGCCGTTTTGCCAACATTACGGCTCCAATCCCTGAGTTGAGATATTAGATATAGGGCCTCGATTCCCTAGTCGGCTTTTTGCCAACATTAGGGATCTAATCCTTGAGTTGAGATTTTTAGACATAGAGCCTCCATTCCCTAGTCGCCTCTTTGCCAACATTATTGCTCAGATCCCTAAGTTGAGATTTTTAGACATAGGGCCTCCATTCCCTAGTCACCGTTTTGCCAACATTATGACTTCAATCCCTGAATTGAGATTTTAGACATAGGGCCTCCATTACCTAGTCGTCTTTTTTCCAACCTTAGGGCTTCAATCTCTGAGTTGAGATTTTTAGACATAGAGCCTCCATTCCCTAGTCGTCTTTTTTCCAACATTAGGGCTCAGATCCCTAAGTTGATCTTTTTAGACATTGGGCCACCTTTCCCTAGTCGCCTTTTGCCCACATTAGGGCTCCAATGTCAGCGTTGAGATTTTGGACATAGGGCCTCCATTCACAAGTCGCCTTTTGCCAACATTAGGGCTTCAATCCCTGAGTTGAGATTTTTGACATAGGGCCTCCATTCCCTAGTCTCCTTTTTCCCAACATTACGGCTGCAATCCCTGAGTTGAGATTTTAGACATAGGGCATCCATTCCCTAGTCGCCTTTTTGCCAACTTTAGGGCTTCAATCCTTGAGCTGAGATTTTTAGACATTGAGCCTCCCTTCCCTAGTCGCCTTTTGCAGACATTATGGATGCAATCCCTGAGTTGAGATTTTAGACATAGGGCCTCCATTCCCTAGTCGCCTTTTTGCCAACTTTAGGGATTCAATCCCTGAGTTGAGATTTTTAGACATAGGGCCTCCATTCCCTAGTCGCCTTTTGCCAACATTAGGGCTCCAATGCTTGAGTTGAAATTTTAGACATAGGGTCTCCATTCCCTAGTCGCCTTTTTGCTAACATTATTGCTCCAATCCCTGAGTTGAGATTTTTATACATAGAGCCTCCATTCTCTAGTCTCCTTTTTGCCAACATTAGGGCTCAGATCCCAAAGTTGAGATTTTTAGAAATAGGGCCTCCATTCCCTAGTCGCCTTTTGCCAACATTAGGGCTCCAATGCCAGAGTTGAGATTTTGGACATAGTGCCTCCATTTCCTAGTCACCTTTTGCCATTATTAGGGCGCCAATCCCTGAGTTGAGATTTTAGATATAGGACCGCCATTCCCTAGTCGCCTTTTTGCCAACATTACGGCTCCAATCCCTATGTTGAGATTTTAGACATAGGGCCTCCATTCCCTAGTTGCCTTTTGCCAACATTAAGGCTCCAATCCCTGAGTTGATATTTTAGACATAGGGCCCCCATTCCCTAGTCGCATTTTGTTAACATTAGGGCTCCAATCCCTGAGTTGAGATTTTAGACATAGGGCCTCCATTTCCTAGTCGCCTTTTTGCTAACATTACGGCTCCAATCCCTGAGTTGCGATTTTAGACATAGGACCTCCATTCCCTAGTCGCCGTTTTGCCAACATTACGGCTCCAATCCCTGAGTTGAGATTTTAGATATAGGGCCTCGATTCCCTAGTCGCCTTTTTGCCAACATTATGACTCTAATCCTTGAGTTGAGATTTTTAGACATAGAGCCTCCATACCATAGTCGCCTCTTTGCCAACATTTGTGCTCAGATCCCTAAGTTGAGATTTTTAGACATAGGGCCTCCATTCCCTAGTCACTGTTTTGCCAACATTATGACTCCAATCCCTGAGTTGAGATTTTAGACATAGGGCCTCCATTACCTAGTCGTCCTTTTTCCAACTTTAGGGCTTCAATCCCTGAGTTGAGATTTTTAGACATAGAGCCTCCATTCCCTAGTCGTTTTTTACCAACATTACGGCACAAATCCCTAAGTTGATCTTTTAAACATTGGGCCACCATTCCCTAGTCGCCTTTTGCCCACATTAGGGCTCCAATGTCAGCGTTGAGATTTTGGACATAGGGCCTCCATTTCCAAGTCGCCTTTTGCCAACATTAGGGCTTCAATCCCTGAGTTGAGATTTTTGACATAGGGCCTCCATTCCCTAGTCGCCTTTTTCCTAACTTTACGGCTGCAATCCCTGAGTTGAGATTTTAGACATAGGGCCTCCATTACCTAGTCTCCTTTTTGCCAACTTTAGGGTTTCAATCTCTGAGTTGAGATTTTTAAACATAGGACATCCATTCCCTATTCGCCTTTTTCCCAACATTACGGTTGCAATCCCTGAGTTGAGATTTTAGATATAGGGCCTCTATTCCCTAGTCGCCTTTTTGCCAACATTATGGCTCCAATCCTTGATTGAGATTTTTAGACATAGAGCCTCCATTCTCTACTTGCCTTTTTGCCAACATTAGGGCTTAGATCCCTAAGTTGAGATTTTTAGACATAGGGCCTCCATTCCCTAGCCGTCGTTTTGCCAACATTATGACTACTATCCCTGAGTTGAGATTTTAGACATAGGGCATCCATTCCCTAGTCGCCTTTTTGCCAACTTTAGGGCTCCAATCCCTGAGTTGAGATTTTTCGACATAGAGCCTCCATTCCCTAGTCTCCTTTTTGCCAACATTAGGGCTCAGATCCCTAAGTTGAAATTTTTAGAAATAGGGCCTCCATTCCCAAGACGCTGTTTTGCCAACATAATGGCTCAAATGCCAGAGTTGAGAGTTCAGACATAGGGCCTCCATTCCCTAGTCGCCTTTTTGCCAACTTTAGGGATTCAAACCTTGATTTGAGATTTTTAGACATAGAGCCTCCATTCCCTAGTCACCATTTTGCCAACATTACGGCTAAGATCCCTAAGTTGAGATTTTTGACTTAGGGCCACCATTCCCTAGTCACCTTTTGCCAACATTAGGGCTCCAATCCCTGAGTTGAGATTTCGGACATATGGCCTCCATTCCCTAGTCGCCTTTTGCCAATATTAGAGCTCCAATCCCTGAGTTGAGATTTTAGACATATGGCCTCCATTCCCTAGTCGCCTTTTTGCCAACATTACGGCTCCAATCCCTGAGTTGAGATTTTAGATATAGGGCCTCCATTCCCTAGTCACCTTTTTGCCAATATTAGGGCTCCAATCCTTGATTGAGATTTTTAGACATAGAGCCTCCATTCTGTAGTCGCCTTTTTGCCAACATTAGGGCTCTGATCCCTAAGTTGAGATTTTTAAGCATAGGGCCTCCATTCCCTAGTCGCCGTTTTGCCAACATTATGACTCCAATCCCTGAGTTGAGATTTTTGACATAGGGCATCCATTCCCTAGTCGCCTTTTTGCCAACTTTAGGGCTTCAATCCCTGAGTTGAGATTTTAAGACATAGAGACTCCATTACCTTGTCGCCTTTTTGCTAACATTAGGGTTCAGATCCCTAAGTTGATCTTTTTAGTCATAAGGTCTCCATTCCCTAGTCGCCTTTTCCCCACATTAGGGCTCCACTGCCAGCGTTGAGATTTTGAAAATAGGGCCTTCATTCCCAAGTCGCCTTTTGCCAATATTAGGGCTTCAATCCTTGAGTTGAGATTTTTAACATAGGGCCTCCATTCCCTAGTCGCCTTTTTGCCAACATTATGGCTGCAATCCCTGAGTTGAGATTTTAGACATAGGGCCTCCATTCCCTAGTCGCCTGTTTGCCAACTTTACGGCTTCAATCCCTGAGTTGAGATTTTTAAACATAGAGCCTCCATTCCCTAGTCGCCGTTTTGCCAACATAATGGCTCCAATCCCTAAGTTGAGATTTTAGACTTATGGTCTCTATTCCCTAGTCGCCTTTTGCTAACATTATATCTCCAATCCCTGAGTTGAGATTTTTAGATATAGAGCCTCCATTCCCTAGTCTCCTTTTTGCCAACATTAGGGCTCAGATCCCAAAGTTGAGATTTTTAGAAATAGGGCCTCCATTTCCTAGTCGTATTTTGCCAACATTAGGCTCCAATACTAGAGTTGAGATTTTGGACATAGGGCCTCCATTTCCTAGTTGCCTTTTGCCATTATTAGGGCGCCAATCCCTGAGTTGAGATTTTAGATATAGGACCTCCATTCCCTAGTCGCCTTTTTTCCAACATTACGGCTCCAATCCCTATGTTGAGATTTTAGACATAGGGCCTCCATTCCCTAGTCGCCTTTTGCCAACATTAAGGCTCCAATCCTTGAGTTGAGATTTTAGACATAGGGCCTCCATTTCCTAGTCGTCTTTTTGCTAACATTACGGCTCCAATCCCTGAGTTGAGATTTTAGACATAGGATCTCCATTCCCTAGTCGCCGTTTTGCCAATATTACCGCTCCAATCCCTGAGTTGAGATTTTAGATATAGGGCCTCGATTCCCTAGTCGCCTTTTTGCCAACATTAGGTCTCCAATCCTTGAGTTGAGATTTTTAGACATAGAGCTTCCATTCCCTAGTCGCCTCTTTGCCAACATTAGTACTCAGATCCCTAAGTTGAGATTTTTAGACATAGGGCCTCCATTCCCTAGTCGCCGTTTTGCCAACATTATGTCTCCAATCCCTGAGTTGAGATTTTAGACATAGGGCCTCCATTACCTAGTCGTCTTTTTTCCAACTTTAGGGCTTCAATCCCTGAGTTGAGATTTTTAGACATAGAGACTCCATTCCCTAGTCCCCTTTTTGCCAACATTAGGGCTCAGATCCCTAAGTTGATCTTTTTAGACATTGGGCCACCATTCCCTAGTCGCCTTTTGCCCACATTAGGGCTCCAATGTCAGCGTTGAGATTTTGGACATAGGGCCTCCATTCCCAAGTCGCCTTTTGCCAACATTAGGAATCTAATACCTGAGCTGAGATTTTAGACATATGGCCTCCATTCCCTAGTCGCCTTTTGCCAACGTTAGGGCTCCAATCCCTGAGCTGAGATTTTAGACATAAGGCCTCCATTCCCTAGTCGCCTTTTGCCAACTTTAGGGATCCAATCCCTGAGTTGAGATTTTTAGACATAGGGCCACCATTCTCTAGTCGCCTTTTTGCCTACATTAGGGCTCCTATCCCTAAGCTGAGATTTTTAGAAATATGGCCTCCATTCCCTAGTCGCCTTTTGCCAACATTAGGGCTCTAATGCTTGAGTTGAGATTTTAGACATAGGGTCTCCATTCCCTAGTCGCCTTTTTTCCAACATTAGGGATCCAATCCTTGAGTTGAGATTTTTAGACATAGAGCCTCTATTCTATAATCGCCTTTTTGCCAACATTTGGGCTCCAATCCCTAAGTTGAGATTTTTAGACATAGAGCCTCTATTCTATAATCGCCTTTTTGCCAACATTAGGGCTCCAATCCCTGAGTTGAGATTTTAGACATAGGTCCTCCATTCCCTAGTCGCCTTTTGCCAATATTAGGGCTCCAATCCCTGAGTTGTGATTTTAGACATAAGGCCTCCATTCCCTAGTCACCGTTTTGCCAACATAATGGCTCCAATCCCTGAGTTGAGATTTTAGACATAGGGCCTCAATCCCAAGTCACCTTTTTTCCAACTTTACGGCTTCAATCCTTGAGTTGAGATTTTTAGACATAAAGACTCCATTCCCTAGTCGCCTTTTTTCCAACAGTAGGGCTCAGATCCCTATGTTTAGCTTTTTATACATTGGGCCTCCATTCCCTAGTCGCCTTTTGCCCACATTAGGGCTCCAATGATAGCGTTGAGATTTTGGAATGAGGGCCTCCATTCCCTAGTCGCCTTTTGCCAACTTTAGGACTCTAATCCCTGAGCTGAGATTTTAGACATATGCCCTCCATTCCCTAGTCGCCTTTTGCCAACGTTAGGGCTCCAATCCCTGAGTTGAGATTTTAGACATAAGGCCTCGATTCCGTAGTGTCCTTTTGCCAATTTTAGGGCTCCAATCCCTGAGTTGAGATTTTTAGACATAGGGCCACCATTCTCTAGTCGCCTTTTTGCCTACATTAGGGCTCCAATCCCTAAGCTGAGATTTTTAGAAATATGGCCTCCATTCCCTAGTCGCCTTTTGCCAACATTAGGGCTCTAATGCTTGAGTTGAAATTTTAGACATCGGGCCTTCATTCCCTAGTCACCGTTTTGCCAACATAATGGCTCCAATCCCTGAATAGAGATTTTAGACATAAGGTCTCCATTCCCTAGTCGCCTTTTTGCCAACATTAGGGATCCAATCCTTGAGTTGAGATTTTTAGACATAGAGCCTCTATTCTATAATCGCCTTTTTGCAAACATTTAGGCTCCAATCCCTAAGTTGAGATTTTTAGACATAGGGCCTCCATTCCCTAGTCGCCTTTTGCCAACATTAGGGCTCCAATCCCTAAGTTGAGATTTTAGACATAGGGCCTCCATTCCCTAGTCGCCTTTTGCCAATATTAGGGCTCCAATCCCTGAGTTGTGATTTTAGACATCGGGCCTCCATTCCCTAGTCACCGTTTTGCCAACATAATGGCTCCAATCCCTGAGTTGAGATTTTAGACATAGGGCCTCTATTCCCTAGTCGCCTTTTTGCTAACATTATGGCTCCAATCCTTGAGTTGAGCTTTTTAGACATAGAGACTCCATTCCCTAGTTGCGATTTTGCCAACATTAGGGCTCAGAACCCTAAGTTGATATTTTTAGACATAGGGCCTCCATTTCCTAGACGCCGTTTTGCAAACATTATGGCTCCAATGCTAGAGTTTAGATTTTGGACATAGGGCCTCCATTCCCTAGTCGCCTTTTGTACAACTTTAGAGATTCAATGCTTGAGTTGAGATTTGTAGACATAGAGCCCCCATTCCCTATTCGCCTTTTTTCCAACATTACGGCTCAGATCCCTAAGTTGAGATTTTAGACATAGGGCCTCCATTCCCTAGTCACCTTTTTCCAACATTATGGCTCCAATCCCTGAGTTGAGATTTTTAGACATAGAGACACAATTCCCTAGTCGCCTTTTTGCCAACATTAGGGCTCAGAACCCTAAGTTGATATTTTTAGACATAGGGCCTCCATTTCCTAGACGCCGTTTTGCCAACATTATGGCTCCAATTCCAGAGTTGAGATTTCGGACATAGGGCCTCTATTCCCTAGTAGCCTTTTTGCCAACTTTAGGGATTCAATCCTTGAGTTGAGATTTTTAGACATAGAGCCTCCATTCCCTAGTCGCCTTTTTGCCAACATTACGGCTCAGATCCCTAAGTTGAGATTTTAGACATAGGGCCTCCATTCCCTAGTCGCCTTTTTGCCATCATTACGGCTCCAATCCCTAAGTTGAGATTTTAGACATAGGGCCTCCATTCCCTAGTCGCATTTAGTCAACATTAGGGCTCTAATCCCTAAGTTGAGATTTTAGACATATGGCCTCTATTTCCTAGTCGCCGTTTTGCTAATATTACGGCTCCAATCCCTTAGTTGAGATTTTAGACATAGGGCCTCCATTCCCTAGTCGTCGTTTTGCCAACATTACGGTTCCAATCCTTGAGTTGAGATTTTAGATATAGGGCCTCCATTCCCTAGTCGCCTTTTTGCCAACATTAGGGCTCCAATCCTTGAGTTGAGATTTTTAGACATATAGCCTCCATTCCCTAGTCACCTTTTTGCCAACATTAGGGCTTAGATCCCTAAGTTGAGATTTTTAGACATAGGGCCTCCATTTCCTAGTCGCCGTTTTTCCAACATTATGACTCCAATCCCCTAGTTGAGATTTTAAACATAGGGCATCCATTCCCTAGTCACCTTTTTGCCAACTTTAGGGTTTCAATCCCTGAGTTGAGATTTTTAGACATAAAGCCTCCATTCCCTAGTCTCCTATTTGCCAACATTAAGGATCAGATCCCTAAGTTGATCTTTTTAGACATAGGGCCTCCATTACCTAGTTGCCTTTTGCCCACATTAAGGCTCCAATGCCAGCGTTGAGATTTTGGACATAGGGCCTTCATTCCCAAGTCGCCTTTTGCCAACATTAGTGCTTCAATCCCTGAGTTGAGATTTTTGACATAGGACGTCCATTCCCTAGTCGCCTTTTTGCCAACTTTAGGGCTTCAATCATTGAGTTGATATTTTTAAACATAGAGCCTCCATTCCCTAGTCGCCTTTTGCCAACATTAGGGCTCTAATCCCTGTGTTGAGATTTTAGACATAGGGCCTCCATTTCCTAGTCGCCTTTTTGCTAACATTATGGCTCCAATCCCTGAGTTGAGATTTTAGACATAGGGCCTTCATTCCCTAGTCGACGTTTTGCCAACATTACGGCTCCAATCCCTTAGTTAAGATTTTAGATATAGGACCTCCATTCCCTAGTTGCCTTTTTGCCAACATTACGGCTCCAATCCCTGAGTTGAGATATTAGATATAGGGCCTCGATTCCCTAGTCGGCTTTTTGCCAACATTAGGGATCTAATCCCTAAGTTGAGATTTTTAGACATAGGGCATCCATTCCATATTCGTCATTTTTCCAACATTATGGCTCCAATCCCTAAGTTGAGATTTTAGACATAGGGCCTCCATTCCCTAGTCGCCTTTTTGCCAACCTTAGTGCTCCAATCCCTGAGTTGAGATATTTAGACATAGGGCCTCCATTTCCTAGTCGTCTTTTGCCAACATTGGGGCTCAGATCCCTAAGTTGATCTTTTTAGACATAGGGCCTCCATTCACTAGTCGCCTTTTTCCCACATTAGGGCTCCAATGCCAGCTTTGAGATTTTGGACATAGGGCCTCCGTTCCTAAGTCGCCTTTTGCCAACATTAGGGCTTCAATCCCTGAGTTGAGATTTTTGACATAGGGCCTCCATTCCCTAGTCACCTTTTTCCCAACATTACGGCTGCAATCCCTGAGTTGAGATTTTAGACATAGGGCCTACATTCCCTAGTCTCCCTTTTGCCAACTTTAGGGCTTCAATCCCTGAGTTGAGAGTTTTAAACATAGGGCCTCCATTCCCAAGTCGCCTTTAGCCAACATTAGGGCTTTAATCCCTGAGTTGAGATTTTTGACATAGGGCCTCCATTCCCAAGTTGCCGTTTTGCCAACATTACGGCTGTAATTGTTGAGTTGAGATATTAGACATAGGGCCTTCATTCCCTAGGTGCCTTTTGGCCAACTTTAGGGCTCAGATCCCTAAGTTGATCGTTTAAGACATTGGGCCACCATTCCCTAGTCGCCTTTTGCCCACATTAGGTCTCCAATGTCAGCGTTGAGATTTTGGACATAGGGCCTCCATTCCCAAGTCGCCTTTTGCCAACATTGGGGCTTCAATCCCTGAGTTGAGATTTTTGACATAGAGCCTCCATTCCATAATCGCCTTTTTGCCAACTTTAGGGCTTAGATCCCTAAGTTGAGCTTTTTAGACATAGGGCCTCTATTCCCTAATCGCCTTTTTCCAACTTTAGGGCTTCAATCTCTGAGTTGAGATTTTTAAACATAGGGCATCCATTCCCAAGTCATCTTTTGCCAACATTAGGGCTTCAATCCCTGAGTTGAGATTTTTGACATAGGGCCTGCATTCCCAAGTCGTCATTTTGCCAATATTACGGCTGCAACCCCTGAGTTGAGATATTAGACATAGGGCCTCCATTCCCTAGTCGCCTTTGGCCAACTTTAGGGCTTCAATCCTTGAGTTGAGATTTTTCTACATACAGCCTCCAATTCCTAGTCGCCTTTTTGCCAACATTAGGGCTCAGATCCCTAAATGGAGATTTTTAGGCATAGGGCCTCCATTCCCTAGTCGCCGTTTTGCCAACATTATGGCTCCAATCCCTGAGTTAAGATATTAGACATAGGGCCTCCATTCCCTAGTCGCCTTTTGCCAATATTAGGGCTCCAATCCCTGAGTAGATATTTTAGACATAGGGCCTCCATTCCCTAGTCGCCTTTTTGCCAACGTAACGGCTCCAATCCCTGAGTTGAGATTTTAGACATAGGGCCTCCATTCCCTAGTCGCCTTTTTCCAACATTAAGGCTCCAATCCCTGAGTTGAGATTTTAGACATAGGGCCTCCATTCCCTAGTTGCATTTTCCCAATATTAGGGCTCCAATCCCTCAGTTGAGATTTTAGACATAGGGCCTCCATTTCCTAGTCGCCTTTTTGCCAACATTACGGCTCCAATCCCTGATTTGATATTTTAGACATAGGGCCTCCATTCCCTAGTCGCCTTTTGCCAACATTAAGGCTCCAATCCCTGAGTTGAGATTTTAGACATAGGGTCTCCATTCGCTAGTCGCATTTTGCAAACATTAGGGCTCCAATCCCTGAGTTGAGATTTTAGACATAGGGCCTTCATTTCCTAGTCGCCTTTTTGCTAAAATTACGGCTCCAATCCCTGAGTTGAATTTTAGACATGTGGCCTACATTCCCTAGTCGCCGTTTTGCCAACATTACGGCTCCAATCCCTGAGTTGATATTTTATACATAGGGCCTCCATTCCCTAGCCGCCTTTTTGCCAACATTAGGGCTCCAATCCTTGAGTTGAAATTTTTAGACATAGAGCCTCCATTCCCTGATCGCCTTTTTGCCAACATTAGGGCTCAGATCCCTAAGTTGAGATTTTTAGACATAAGGCCTCCATTCCCTAGTCGCCGTTTTGCCAACATTATGACTCCAATCCCTGATTTGAGATTATAGACATAGAGCCTCTATTCCCAAGTCGCCTTTTTGCCAACTTTACGGTTTCAATCCTTGAGTTGAGATTTTTAGACATAAAGACTTCATTCCGTAGTCGGCTTTTTTCCAACAGTAGGGCTCAGATCCCTAAGTTAAGCTTTTTATTCATTGGGCCTCCATTCCCTAGTCGCCTTTTGCCCACATTAAGGTTCCAATGCCAGCGTTGAGATTTTGGAAGAGGGTTTCCATTCCCTAGTCGCCTTTTGCCAACTTTAGGACTCTAATCCCTGAGCTGAGATTTTAGACATATGGCCTCCATTCCCTAGTCGCCTTTTTCCAACGTTAGGGCTCCAATCCTTGAGCTGAGATTTTAGACATAAGGCCTCCATTCCCTAGTCGCGTTTTGCCAACTTTAGGGCTCCAATCCCTGAGTTGATATTTTTAGACATTGGGCCACCATTCTCTAGTCGCCTTTTTTTCTACATTAGGGCTTCAATCCCTAAGCTGAGATTTTTAGAAATATGGTCTCCATTCCCTAGTCGCCTTTTGCCAACATTAGGGCTCTAATGCTTGAGTTGAAATTTTAGACATCGGGCCTTCATTCCCTAGTCACCGTTTTGCCAACATAATGGCTCCAATCCCTGAATAGAGATTTTAGACATAGGGTCTCCATTCCCTAGTCGCCCTTTTGCCAATATTAGGGATCCAATCCTTGAGTTGAGATTTTTAGACATAGAGCCTCTATTCTATAATTGCCTTTTTGCCAACTTTAGGGCTCAGATCCCTAAGTTGAGCTTTTTAGACATATGGCCTCTATTCCCTAATCGCCTTTTTCCAACATTAGGGCTCCAATGCCAGCGTTGATATTTTGGAAAGAGGGCCTCCATTCCCTAGTCGCCTTTTGCCAACATTAGGGCTCCAATCCCTGGGATGAGATTTTGGACATAAGGCCTCCATTCCCTAGTCGCCTTTTCCCAAAATTAGGGCTCCAATCCCTGAGTTGTGATTTTAGACCTAAGGCCTCCATTCCCTAGTCGCCTTTTGCCAACTTTTGGGCTCCAATCCCTGAGTTGAGATTTTTAGACATATGACCTCCATTCCCTAGTCGCCTTTTTGCCAACATTAGGATTCCAATCCCTGAGTTGAGATTTTAGACATAGGGCCTCCATTCCCTAGTCGCCTTTTGCCAATATTAGGGCTCCAATCCCTGAGTTGTGATTTTAGACATACGGCCTCCATTCCCTAGTCACCGTTTTGCCAACATAATAGCTCCAATCCCTGAGTTGAGATTTTAGACATAGGGCCTCTATTCCCTAGTCGCCTTTTTGCTAACATTATGGCTCCAATCCCTGAGTTGAGATTTTTAGACATAGAGACTCCATTCCCTAGTTGCCTTTTTGCCAACATTAGGGCTCAGAACCCTAAGTTGATATTTTTAGACATAGAGCCTCCATTTCCTAGACGCCGTTTTGCCAACATTATGGATCCAATGCTATAGTTTAGATTTCGGACATAGGGCCTCCATTCCCTAGTCGCCTTTTGGCCAACTTTAGGGATTCAATCCTTGAGTTGAGATTTTTAGACATAGAGCCCCCATTCCCTAGTCTCCTTTTTCCAACATTACGGCTCAGATCCTTAAGTTGAGATTTTAGACATAGGGCCTCCATTCCCTAGTCACCTTTTGCCAACATAAGGGCTACAATCCCAGAGTTGAGATTTCAGACATATGGCCTCCATTCCCTAGTCGCCTTTTGCCAATATTAGGGCTCCAATCCCTGAGTTGAGATTTTAGACATAGGGCCTCCATTCCCTAGTCGCTTTTTTGCCATAAATACGGCTCCAATCCCTAAGTTGAGATTTTAGACATAGGGCGTCCATTCCCTAGTCGCATTTTGTCAACATTAGGGCTCCAATCCCTGAGTTGAGATTTTAGACATAGGGCCTCTATTTCCTAGTCGCCGTTTTGCTAATATTACGGCTCCAATCCCTGAGTTGTGATTTTAGACATAGGGCCTCCATTCCCTAGTCGTCGTTTTGCCAACATTACGGTTCCAATCCTTGAGTTGAGATTTTAGATATAGGGCCTCCATTCCCTAGTCGCCTTTTTGCCAACATTAGGGCTCCAATCCTTGAGTTGAGATTTTTATACATATAGCCTCCATTCCCTAGTCGCCTTTTTGCCAACATTAGGGCTTAGATCCCTAAGTTGAGATTTTTAGACATAGGGCCTCCATTTCCTAGTCGCCGTTTTTCAACATTATGACTCCAATCCCTGAGTTGAGATTTTAAACATAGGGCATCCATTCCCTAGTCACCTTTTTGCCAACTTTAGGGTTTCAATCCCTGAGTTGAGATTTTTAGACATAAAGCCTCCATTCCCTAGTCGCCTATTTGCCAACATTAAGGATCAGATCCCTAAGTTGATCTTTTTAAACATAGGGCCTCCATTCCCTAGTTGCCTTTTGCCCACATTAAGGCTCCAATGCCAGCGTTGAGATTTTGGACATAGGGCCTTCATTCCCAAGTCGCCTTTTGCCAACATTAGTGCTTCAATCCCTGAGTTGAGATTTTTGACATAGGACGTCCATTCCCTAGTCGCCTTTTTGCCAACTTTAGGGCTTCAATCCTTGAGTTGAGATTTTTAAACATAGAGCCTCCATTCCCTAGTCGCCTTTTGCCAACATTAGGGCTCCAATCCCTGTGTTGAGATTTTAGACATTGGGCATCTATTTCCTAGTCGCCTTTTTGCTAATATTACGGCTCCAATCCCTGAGTTGAGATTTTAGACATAGGGCCTTCATTCCCTAGTCGACGTTTTGCCAACATTACGGCTCCAATCCCTAAGTTGAGATTTTAGATATAGGACCTCCATTCTCTAGTTGCCTTTTTGCCAACATTAGGGATCCAATCCTTGAGTTGAGATTTTTAGACATAGAGACTCCATTCCCTAGTCACCTTTTGCCAACATTAGGGGTCAGATCCCTAAGTTGAGATTTTTATACATAGGGCATCCATTCCATATTCGTCATTTTTCCAACATTATGGCTCCAATCCCTGAGTTGAGATTTTAGACATAGGGCCTCCATTCCCTAGTCGCCTTTTTGCCAACCTTAGTGCTACAATCCCTGAGTTGAGATTTTTAGACATAGGGCCTCCATTTCCTAGTCGTCTTTTGCCAACATTGGGGCTCAGATCCCTAAGTTGATCTTTTTAGATATAGGGCCTCCATTCACTAGTCGCCTTTTGCCCACATTAGGGCTCCAATGCCAGCTTTGAGATTTTGGACATAGGGCCTCCATTCCTAAGTCGCCTTTTGCCAACATTAGGGCTTCAATCCCTGAGTTGAGATTTTTGACATAGGGCCTCCATTCCCTAGTCACCTTTTTCCCAACATTACGGCTGCTGTGAGCACGTGATTTTTGTTTTCGCGACAATCACTCCAAAAAGAAACGAAAATAATAGCAATTGATCTTGTTGTACAACTTCTGGATTTTTACGTGGCATTTTGTTAATTATCTATGATTTTTGCCTATTTTTATTGAAACAAAACATAAAAAATGTGTGTCATGTTAGTTTGAACCGTAATCCGGTCATTAAACGGAAAATCATAAAATATGCATTTTGTTGTCCTGATTGTTGCTTTGGTTGATTTTACTTACTTTAAATATTTTAATATGCGTGTAATAATTACATTAAGTGTTCATTAATGGTGTTTAATTTTATTTAATGAGGCTTTGTGTTTAAGAAAAATTAGAAATAAAAAAGAAAGGGTGCAATTTGTTTAAACAAATTTGGGCTGATTCCCCATTTCAAAATCTGAGGCCCAAACGAGCAGCCCAAGCCACCAGTCCAAACAGCCCATCTCCAGGCCACAAAAACGACGTAGTTTGACACCAAAACTACGTCGTTTCAATGCCAACCCATCTCGACCATCAAACCAAACTGATCCAACGGTCCAGATCTCTCACCCATAATCCCATTACCCGACCCGTTACCTGAACCAACCCTGACCCTTGCTAAGCCAAACGACATTGTTTCGTTTAAGCCTTCAGATCCAAGCCGTTGATCCTGATTGTTCCAACGGCTGAGATCAATCCACCCATTCCATATATAAACTTTCCTATCATACCCTGCCCCCTATCCAAGACCCCCGCCTTCGTCCTCATCCCCTTTCCCCACGAAACCCTAGCCGCCCCCTTTCCCTTCACCATTAGTCCCGGCGGCATGGACGCCGGTGACTCCCACCTTAACACCATAGGACCGCCTCACCACCCTGAACATGGATCTGTTAACCGCTTAGTTCGAATCATCCCCCAGGTTCTCGAATCTTCATTTGAAGATTCGAGCAAAACTCGAGCCACACCGATCTACCCCAGCTTCACACCAGACAGTCCCCGAACCTCCTCGTGACCAAACCATGCTTGGTTTGGTCCGAATCTAACCATGGAAACCCAAATCCCAAATCTACCATCTATGAACCCCAGAAACCCAGGCCTGGTCTGTGTCCGTTTGAGCTAAAGTGATTAGGGTCTAATGGACCTTAATCGAAGTGTTCTCAGCTGAGAACACTTCGATTAAAGTCCATTCAACCCTAAGAAGGGTCTGTTCAAACACGAGCTGATTTTTCTGATTTTTCTTTCAAAGATTTTAAGGTAAGTTTGTTTTCTCTTCTTTAGTTCAGTTCGTGTGTTTGTTAAAGGTCTGTTCGTATGGCCAAACGTCTTGTTTAATTTGTGTTTTGAATTTTACCAACTGTTTTTGCACACCTTGCCTGGACCTCTGTATTTGGTCAAATGTTTCCTCATTCACCGATAATGTGTGTGTATGTAAACTGCATAAACAACTGAATTGAAATTGTTTGAGTAATCAATCCCCAAGTTAATCTCTGTTTTGACAGTGCAATCTGAACCCTTGGTGCAATACTGTTTGATTCCAATCCTTGGCTATGATTGTATATGTTGTAATTAGTATAGTCGATTCGATACATATCGTCGAATAGTTTCAGCTGTTTGAATAATAACATTTGATCTATTTCTATTAAGCATTGTCTGAATCAATTAGGAATTGAGTTTAGCTACTTATAATTGATGTATTTGAATCAGAAATTTGAGGATTTGTTTTGTTTAGTTGCAGTCTAAATTGGTGGCATGTGCATTTGAGCACAACATGTGCATTAAGGCCTGTTTAAAGTTTAAAATAGTTTGACAGCATATGCTGTCAGGTTATATTCCTGCTGCCCATGTCTACTTTTAGTTTAATAAAATGATAAAGGGGGACTGTCAGGGAATATCATGGGGGGTTCCTAATTTTAAATGCTTGAGTGAGAAAAACAGCTGAAAAGAATAGGTTCTGAGTTGTTTAAACAGGCTGTGAAAGCTGATGTTAGGCTATAAAAAAAGGAGAAGAACTTTCATTTGAGGGAGGGGACTGGATTTTAAATGGGGATCAGACTGGATTTTGAGGGATTTTAGAAAGCACAGATAGACAGAGAAGTAAAAGAAGGAAGGTATACACATTGAGGGACCTTTCTGGATTTTTAAATACACATACAGAGAGAGATAGATAGAGATAGAAAGCGAGCAAGAAATAAAAACAGACAGGAAATCAGAAACTTTGTTTTTGTTTGTTTGAAGTTCATCTGTTGTCAATCTGTTAGGTAGTATTGTTTCTTCTAAGTTTCAATCGAGATTACTGGTAGTGTTTGTTGCATTGGTTTATCTCGGAATTGGATTGTCTGGAGTTCTGTTTCTACTACACTGTGTGCTGCTATCATTTGTCTACTTTCCCGTCAGCTATAGTTCCATTTCTTGCACTAGAACCTGTTCTGCTGTGTTGCTTAGATTGCTGCTGTTACTCTGACTCCTGCTGCTGCTGATCTTCCCTGCTATTCTCCTCTTCTTCTTTGCATTTCAGCATTCCAGGTACACATTTCGAGTCCCATATTGGTGTAACTGAAACAGTTTGAAAGCATGAAATGAAAAGGTTGAAGAAGTTTAAGTATTTGTTGTAATATTCATGGTATATTAATGGGTCTGTATAATTGATTAGTTTATAATTCAATAGTATGAAAGGATATGTTAACTGATACTCGATTGAGTTTTAGTCCTTTGTGTTTTAGTTTATAGTTGTTTGTTAGTACGGGGTATGTATACTCCAACCTTATACAATGCTGTTTCCGTTTTGTTTTAGTCCTTTTGTCGTGTCCCGTTAGGCAGTACATAGGATCACGTTCAAATCCCATTAGTAACAAAGTCTAGTAGCTAATTCCTTTAATCCAGCCTAAATAAGTTTAGTTAAATTCAACTCAAGAAATGTTTGGAGTAGTTGTAGCGCTTCATCAGCTTGTATGGAATTTTCATTAAATTAAAAAACAGGTTCCACGAGATATGGCATTCTTCATCTTGCAAACAATTAACCAAATGAATCAAATGATTGACAGGAAATCCGTATTTGGTTAAAAGCATGCAAGTAAATTAGCACGTACCTTTTCCCTTTCTATTTTAGAGACAAACATAATAGAAATGTAGCCACTTTAGGATATGTCTTTTAAAATAATGAGATGAGCCCCGTTCAAAGAAAGATACACATGGCGGGGCCTTCAATAATTAATCATAATAAACAGTTAGAATTTGGAGATGGGCAGTCTAGTGAATTTCCCTGCCTTCTCCAAAGACAATAACACGTTAGACTCTTTAGGCGCGGCTTAATTAAATTACATTCTTAAATTCGGGTGCACATTGATGTGACCCAAATCCAAATCTCAACGGAGTCAAAAAATGTGTCGACGATCACGGGTGCATTGATTGTGACGTGGTTTGAGATGCATTTTCACAACGTTGCAATTCTATAAAATAAATGATAATAATAAAAGCGGTCTTAAACTTAATAAAAGCACGTGAGTCACAACATGTATTTAAATCAGATATTTAGCCATTATAACAATTTAAGCAACCGTGCTAGAACCACGGGATTCGAGGGTGCCTAACACCTTCCCTCGGGTCAACAGAATTCCTTACTTAGAATTTCTGGTTCGCACACTTCATTTGGAAAAGTCGAAAATTTCCTCGATTTGGGATTCAAGATAAATTGGTGACTTGGGACACCAAAAGCCAAACCTTTCCCAAGTGAAAACTCTGAATTAAATAAATAATCCCATTTCGAATATTGTCACTTAAATTGGAAAAACTCCCTCGTGCATTTAACCCTTCGGGGCGGGGCGCGCAAAAAGGAGGTGTGACAGCTCTGGCGACTCTGCCGGGGATAATTTTTTTTAACCCAGAACCATTGGTTCAGGGTTCAAGAATTCGAGCTTAGAATAATTGTTATATTTGGCTTTATTATCTGATCTTTATTACATGTTTTTGCATAACGTGCTAAATGTTGTTTTTTACCGCTTTGATATTATCTGAACTGTATATAAACTGTGCCAAAACCCTTCTCTTCTTACCTCCGGGGAGAAGCTCGCTGGTCGAGACTCCCTATTCTGTTAGTGTCGATACCTGAAATAAGAAAGAGGTCGGACAAGTTACAAAGCCGGACGATCTCGCGGGTCCCCGGTACGTAGCCCCCTCCTCGACTCGAGTTGTCCGCTCGGGTACACAGTCTAGAACAAATACCCAGGTTATAAACCTAGTATAACGAAACTTCATGCCGGATCCCTAGTAGGAACGCTTATTTGCATCATGTTGCATTTGACTTAGGGGACTCAACACAGGGGTTGGGTCTGTCTAGGACAGGCAACCTGAAATGAAAAGACCATCCTACTGCATCCTATTTGTTTTGCGCATTTATTTGCTTCAGTTCCGCATGCTGACCGGTTTCTAAAAAGGGGAAAAATAGCAGCGTAGGGAGATAATTACTTATTTTGAAAAATAAAACCAATGTCCGAGTAGTGTCAAAACCTCGCCGGAATTTTTCTAAAAAAAAAGGGAAAAAAAAACAAAATTTGTCTTCTAGTTTGATTTATTAAAAAAAAAATATAAATTTTCTTTTAATCACTTTCAAAATCAAAGGGTATTTATTTAAAGGTAAAAAAAAAATGGAAAATTCATAATTCAAAAAAAAGCTAGTGGAACTCATCTCGGCATGACTTTCCTCAACCACTAATTTGGTTAGCTAGACAACAGCCCCGGGGAGTAGGTCATCTTCTACTACAGATGATCCCAGGTTTACAAAGCCATCGACTCTCGGGGTGTGTGGACCAGGTACATTCTTTGAAACGGCCTAGTGTGACTTGGATTTTGTCCAAGCACCTTTGCATTCTGTCTTCTCGGACCTCGAAGCTCCCATTTACCAGATTTACTACCAGGAGTGAATCGCATTTTTCTTCGACAATCTCAGCTCCCAGGCTTTTGGTCAATTCCAGACCTACAATTGTAGCCTCATACTCGGCTTCATTGTTAGTCAATCTTGCAGTTTTTATAGATTGCCTAACTATGCCTCACGTAGGTAGCTTCCGGACTATACCGAGTCCGGATCCTCACACACTTGTGGCACCATTAGTGAACAGGGTCCATACCCCAGAAGATGTGCCTGTTTTTAGTAAAAGTTCCCTTATTACCTTGGGAACGAGGGAGGGCGAGAAGTCGGCCACGAAGTCTGTCCAAATTTGGGAGTTGATAGTCGTTCGGGGTTGATACTCGATATCATACCCCCCGAGTTCAATAGCCCATTTGGCCAATCGGCCCGAAAGTTTGGGCCGATGCAATATGCTTCAGAGAGGGTACATTGTTAAAAGCAAATACGGTGGCATTGAAAATAATGTTTCAATTTTTGCGATGCGCTTATTAACGCAAGAGCTAATTTTTCTAGGTGTAGACACCTATTTTCGGCATCCCCCAGGGCCCGACATATATATTAAACAAGGAAATGCGTACCTTGCTCTTCTCAAACTAGCACGCCGCTCACCGCTATCTCGGATAAGGCCAGGTATAAATGCAGCATTTAATCCTCTTTTGGTGTGTGGAGCAAAGGCGGACTTGTGAGATATCTCTTCAACTCCTCCAAGGAGTGTTGGCATTCTGGAGTCCATTCGAAGTTGCTTTTCTTTTCTAATAAAGAGAAGAAATGATGACTCATGTCTGATGCCTTGATATGAATCTTGCGGGCCGTTATCCGCCCTGTTAGTCATTGCACGACCTTTACATTATTTATCACCGTGATTTCTCCATTGGCCTTGATTTTGTTAGGGTTTATATCGATCCCCCTACTCGACACCATGATGCCTAAGAATTTGCCCGAACACACTTCGAAGGCACATTTCTCGGAATTAAGCTTCATGTTGTAACTTCTGAGGATGTCTCCTGAAATGAGTCAAATAGTCCTCTGCGCGCAGGGACTTAACTATCATGTAATTGATATAAACTTCCATAGATTTTCCTACTTGATGCTCGAACATTTTATAAACTAGACATTGGTATGTAGCCACCACATTATTCAACCGGAAGGGCATTACATTGTAACAGTAAGTACCATACTTTGTGATGAACGAAGTCTTTTCCCTTTCCTAGGGGTTCATCTAAATATGGTTATACCCCGAGTAGGTGTCGAATAAAGTGAGGGTCTCGTGGCCGGCCGTGGCATCGATCAGACGGTCGATATAAGGTAATGGGAACGAATCCTTGGGGCACGCCTTATTTAAGTCTTTATAATCTATGCACATTCTTAACTTACTTCCCTTTTTAGCACTACCAATACATTGGCCAGCCATTTAGGGTACTTTACCTCTCTAATGGACCCTATTTTAAGGAGTTTTGTTACCTCGTCCTTGATGAATGCGTGTTTTATGTCAGATTGGGGCCTTCTTTTTTGCTTCACCAGTTTGAATCTGGGTTGACACTTAGTCGATGGGTGGTTATTTCTGACAGGATTCCTTTCATATCTAAGTGGGACCAAGCGAAAGAGTCTATGTTGTAAATAAGGAATTGAATGAATTTTTTTCCTGAATTCGGGGGATAATCCCATTCTTAGGTATACCTTCCGATCTAGGAGATGTTCGATCAAAATAACTTGCTCCAGCTCTTCAACTGTGGATTTCGTTGCATCCGACTCTTTGAGGGAAACGAAAGTTCGAGGGGCGAGGAAATCTTCTTCATCACCCTCGAGTGTATGTACGCTTACCGACTTATCCGAGGTAAAATATATAGGATTCGACGCTTCCCACTGAATTGTGAACATTTCTTTCGCTGCATGCTGTTCTCCATATACGGTTGTTATACCGTCCTTTGTTGGAAACTTCATCATCTGGTGTAGAGTTGACGGTACCGCCCTCATGCCGTGTATCCAAGGCCTGCCAAATAATGCGTTGTATCTCATGTCACATCCAATAACATGGAACTTGGTGTTTTGGACTATACCAGACATGTCAACCGGGAGGGCGATCTCTCCTTTCATTACTTCGCCGACTATGTTGAAGCCATGGAGAAGCCATGAGGTAGGTATGATCTGATTGAGCAACCCAAGTTATACTATTACCTTTGACCTGAGTACATTGGCAGAGCTACCTGGATCCATGAGCACACGTTTAATTCGAATGTTACTTAAAAGAAATAAAATTACTAGTGCGTCATTATGTGGTTGCGTCAAGGTCACAAAATCCTCCTCACTGAATGCAAGGGTGTCTTCAGTCATGCGGCCTCGGATCAGCGCTTCTATTGCAGTGGATAGGTTTGTCTATTTGGTCACGGGTTCTTGGGAATGTCGGTCCCCCCGATGATTATATGAACGACATGATGCAGAGTCTCTCTTTTTTCCCAGGTCATATTTTTCCGAGATTCCTGCTTAATCCCCCAGCGTGCGCTCCTGTTAATATGAGGATCATCATTAACAGATAGGGCGTTGCATGAGGTCGTACCCTCGGGAATCAGTTCAGGTACACTCTTAGGGTTTTGTGGTGGACCACCCATACCTGGAGTAACCATACCGCCCTTTCCATAGTCTTTGAGGATGTTATCTTCAGGTACACTTACTGGTTTAGGCATCTTGATCTGAAATCCATGAACTTGGACAAGAAACAGTGTGAAAGATACTTTACTTTGTGCAACAAACAGCAAGAAAATAATCACTATTATTTTTAACCCCACGGTGGGCGCCAAACTATTTACCGTAAAAATGGTAATAATAATTAAATTTGATTTTGTGGTTCTAAAAATACGTGATCTATTTTTATGCTAGTTGTTATGCGAGGATGCTAAGTAAAATATTAGAAGGCGAGATTAGAGTTTTAAAATGATGCAATAGTCAAACCAAACGGCTGGAGATTGGGGCCTCGAGCTATCGTATATGTGGCCTCGAGGTCGAGTTGGGTGGCTGGCTTAGAGCGCCCGAGGGAGGATTAACAATTATGAGAGCTATGGTAGTGTCTCTTTATGATCAATGATAAACAATAAATTATGAACAATAAATGATGAACAATAAATAGGACACAATGAATATAAGTAATAAATGGAAGTAATGAGATAAAGAGAATGTGTTAGAGAGCAAAGAGAATGTTCTTGTGTATTTAATATTGAGTATCCGGTGATTAAAAAATGACAATGATCCCCTTTATATATGAGGGAGAACCCAAACATAGTATAAATGCATTTATTACAAAGCAAGATAGATGTCACCACTTATTCTTCCAGGCGACGCCAGTTCCGACCACACGCTTAGGGAACTTCCCGCTTACCCTTAATAATTACAGACTCATGCTGCGTCCCCGGATCTTCGGGGACTTTTTGAGGCTAAGGCAGAGATGCAATGTCCTGAAGTCGGGGCTCCCGATCTCACCCGTGTAGATACTAGTTGCCCTAGGACTTGTGACACTAGTTCCTGGCACACACATTGTAGACTATTATTTTGGGAATGTATTTCTATTATTATAAACTTGTTAATTATCGACTATTTAAAAATTTAAGATTTTAAAATTTTAGGATTGTTTTGGTAAAATAAATGAGCACTCAGTAGTTGACTAGGGTTGTATTGCCTAACAATGGTGTTGGGCGCCATTAGGACCTATAATAGAATTTGGATCGTGACACCAAGCCCTAACCCTAATTCCCCATTCCCTCTAACCCACTGCTCTTAAACTCTCTTTTCTTCTCATCTCTAAACCCTAGCCGCCTTTATTAATCCCTCTTCTAATTCCCCTCATTATGGGATTCGACTACTATTTTCTCACCATATTCTAATCTTTCTAGTGCTGGCTGTCCATTTGTGATGTTACCAAAGAGCTTGCCTAAACATGGCAAGCAATAATCTCTGAAATCAAACAAAAAGGGGTTCGAATCTTTGATTTTGAGCACTGATTCGTCTACATACATTGAACGTTGTATTGTGTGAGTCTGATTTCGTTTGGATTCCTGTGATTTACACTACCCTAAAAACTCGTGTTTACCGGATTTTTCTCCTAAATTGATTTCGAAGTGATTTTGCAAGTTTTCTTTCCTTATTTGTTGTTTGATTTATTTTGTTTCCTTACATGTTTGTTCAATTTTTTACTGCTATGTCAACCACCTCATTGCCCTTCTTGGGATAGTTTTAAATCGACATTTTTCTTCACTAAACTTGGGGTTTCTGCTATTCTCTTATTCTTTATTCTGTTTGGGCCGGCTGAAAGCCAAAGAAACTAAAACTTTGTTATTTAACAAGTTCTTGATGCGACCATTGCATGGAGTTCATCGAATCTCCTGGGAACATTGATGCATTGAGATTCTGGGCTTTTGTAGAAGTTTATTCTTTACTATTCTTTGCTTAACTAGTGAGTAACTAGACTTCGTAGTTTCATTCCTATGTATCTGTAATTTGCATATGTTTTCATGCCTTAAGATTGTTAGCTTAATGTGTTTTTTTGGGTTGTTTGTGTGCAATTTTGTTTTCTTTACTTCAATTTTTAGGTCTCTTTAACTTTTAGCTTCATAATGTTGATAGTTTGAAGCATGACTAAACTTGATTCTATTAAACCATATGTTTTTCAAGCCTGACTAGCCAATATGTTACGAGTTACTACTGTTTGGGATATTTAAACTTGTAGCATCTTTTGGGCTTAATTTTGCCTTAGGCTCTCAATACTATTATTTTAACATGCTTTACTTGCAAAATTTGTGCTCTCTCTTTTGTTAGCTCGTCAATTGTATTCAAAACATGACCGTTTACACTCACTGTATGGCACAAGTCTATTTTCCTATCCTATTCTGCATTTATGTGGTGATAGCTTGCTTCTATAGCATGTTTTGATCATGTTCTCTATAAGTATGCCCTTTAGCATGTTTTGACTCCCCGATTCACTAGTATTTGTAATATGCTTTTTATTATGTCTAAATGTTGTTTTGTTACCAAATTAGTATGACTGTTTCATAACATTAGGACCTATACTGAGCATAACTGGACCTTCCCCTTTATTATGAATCAATATATTTTCATCAATCCCGCAAACCTTTATATTTTCATCAATCCCGCAAACCTTTCTCCCTTTAACTCTGCTAATGAATTACTACGTATTTGCTAGGTGTTGGACTTGTTTTTTGAATCTTTACTAAGTTTGTTCTTAAAACCTAAAGTCTGTTCGACTATCTGCTATATGTGCTCAACTTGAATATGTTTGTATCCCTCAATTTTTTCCTCAACCTTAGTTTACTCTCCTTCACTTGTTACCAGGGTTTTTTTGAGTTCTCATTCTTAGCCGGCTGAAATCTAAGACTTCCTAGGTTCTACAATTGACCTCCCTAGTGTGAGCACTGCTCGGGGTCAAGTTGAGACCCTTGTGAACTCTGACACACTAGGACTTGGTCCTTAGTCATTCCCTGAATCTCAAACTACTCCCATTGATCCCATTCTATCATGTTATCTACTATATACCTGAATTTGCTATTTTATATGGTGCAATACTTGGCATTGTGGTTAAATAAATCGAATTTGGGCTCCTTTATCGATTTTGGGGTCGTGTGTTGAATAAGGATCCTTATTAGAGGCATGGGTATGCTTACTGAAGGCCCAATATGTGTTGAGTATTTTATTTGGGCATGTTGAAGGCTTATTGCCATCGTTTTGTAAAATACTTTGATTTTATTCATTATTGGGCCAGTAATAACGTTTGTATAAACGATTGGAGTGCTGGTAAAAGGGGAAATAGGTAGAATTTAATATTTGCATTCAAAAATTGGGTAGATAATATGCCTATAGGACTTGATAATTTATTTTCTATACGTGTTGTTAAATTATTATGTGCACTATAGAAACCATGGCTTTAGAGGAAACACATACACACATACTGTCTGCTAGCAAAAACAAGTAAAAAATGGTGCAATTATGTTTATTGCTATATGTTATTAAAAAACCTGCCTATAGGAATTTGTTGTCAATGATGTTTCTTGAAAATCACAACATTTTTTCGAAATCCTTCTTATAGGACTCCAATTATTCTATTTGGTGCTATTCACCTAGAAAATATTCCTATAGAATTAATATATGATAATAAAATAAGTTATAAGTACTATTCGTTCGAGATCTTGCCTGTAGGGAATGATTATAAATTGTTAATATTAAATTTGCTCAAACACAGTTTCATGTACACTATTGCGAATAATTCTAGAGCCTCTCCCAGCAGATTTTTTTATAATCAACTGCGTAGATCACCTAGGCATAACACATATTGGGTTAATAAATTAATCTTTTCGATAACCAGCTTGTAATGTCTGAATAATTCTGTCCATGAGCAATATCCTACATCTGAAACTATCCACATACTTTGATTCAAATCCACCTAGAAATCATGTCTATAGGTTTAAGGTTTTGAATTCTGAAAATCTCCTAATTTTCATTTGTGTTTGCGTAGCTGTGGGGGTCAATATGAGCCCTTAGTTTCTTTTATGTGAAGTCTTTATGTTGTGCGCGGGGAAATCAGGAGACCGATTTTTCCTTGACATAATGCTTCGAAGAATAAATCCTAAAGGCACGGGATCTCGGTTCGGTTGCTTCCCTCGAGATTTACCGGCGCCTTGCCCAGATCAGGCATTGGCCAAGACCCTGATAGGAGAAGATACCCCCCTCCTCTAAAAGATGTGCCCGAGGCCCACGAGACATGTCCAAAACAGCTCAACACCAATTCTCCTACGACATAAGAAAGACGGGATGTTACATCACATTCTTTAGCTATATTACGTAATCCGTACTATGTTTGGACGCCCTCTTTTCTATAAAAGAAGGGTTGCCAATGCCTTGTAAATATCTCCAACTGACTTACTGAAAAGAGCAATAATGTCTCTCTCTCTCTCTCTCTTTATTCTAAGATATTTGTCTCCAGTGACCTCGAGGTTGCCTTATCGCTTTATTATTTCTTTTACCTGTTCTTCCTTATTTAGTTCAGGATTGGTAATATAGAGCTTTATTCATTCATACCTTTACTTGTTATCCACTTCCCAAAAGCCCCGACGAGCTCGAGATAGGCTCGAGGCCTAGTTCCGAGGTACCTACTGGCCTACTTTGCGCCCGGGGAACGTCCCCTTACTGGTTCAATTACTGCTCTGACTAGGTCGATCTCTACCACTTTACTTTGCATTTTACCACTAACAACCCTTTCAAACTATCTTGTAAATAGATCAAGGACTTTTAGAATCCCATTTACAAATCTAATTGTTGTTACCATTTTTACGGTAAGCAGTTTGGCGCCCACCGTGGGGCAAAAAATAATGGTGATTATTCTCTTATTAGTTTTGTCACTCGAACGCACGATATCTTTCACACTTTTTCTTGCACAAAGAAATCTTTGATTGCAGGTCAAAATGTCCGGCTCGATAAACAAAGTTGAGAACAACAACCTCGAAGACCATGGGCAAAATGAAGTGGTTATCCCGGCCTCCGGAGCACCTCCCCAAAATCCTGACGGCATTCTCGAGCCAATCTTGGTAGACGTAGATTCGTAGGATGGTCATCAAGTAGATGAAACTTCTCACACCGACAGGGGCATACAACACAACGACCAACAAAAAGCACAAAAAACCCCAGCCTGGGAAGAACAGGAAGTTAGTCTTCATGTTATCTTTGAAATGTTGCAGGCACAACAACTAGCCATCGCTCAGCTGCAAAGCCATCCAAGAGCCCCTAGTACAGTGGCACCAGATATAGCTCCCCCCGCTGAATGAGTATTCGAAAGATCAAGCAACAACGGGTCAGTGGCTGACCCCACCATCGTAAAAATGCTCAAGGACCTCACCAAAAGGATCAATTCGGGAGAAAAAATAATCGCAGCCAATGATAAAAGGGTCGATACCTATAACTCTTAGGTTGATCAAATCCTGGGCGCTCCTTCAGTCCTTAAGGGCTTAGATTCAAAGAAATTCATTCAAAGGCCATTCCCCGAAGAAGCAGCCCCAAAACCTATCCCGAAGAAATTCAGAATGTCGGAGCTCCCTAAGTACAACAGCACCTCCGACCCCAACGAACACGTCACTGCGTACACCTGTGCGGTAAAAGGTAACGACATAAAGAGCGATGAGATCGAGTCCGTACTGCTGAAAAATTTGGAGAAATACTGTCAAAAGGGGACATGATGTGGTACCATAACCTGGCTCCAGACTTCATAGATTCGTTCGCCATGTTAGCGAACTTGTTCATAAAAGCACACGCCGGAGCCATTAAAGTAGCAACAAGGAAGTCTGACGTTTTCAAAATCAAGCAGAGAGAGAACGAGATGTTGCAGGAATTCGTGTCCAGATTCCAGATGGAGCAAATAGAGGTACCACCAGTCTGCGATGATTGGGGAGTGCAGGCCTTCACCCAGGGCCTGAACGAACGAAGCTCCATGGATTCGAAGCAGCTAAAACAAAATCTGATCGAATACCCGGCTGTGACCTGCTCAGACGTCCACAACCGGTACCAATCTAAGATCAGGGCAGAGGATGACTAGCTGGGGGACCCGTCGGGCTCAGTATACCCAAACAAACTCCTGGAAAAGGAGGCAAAGCCAAGCAAAGAGAGGTATCAACCGTACTTCGCGGATAAGAGAAATGCCCCGAAGTGCAACCTCCCCCGCAACGATCGGAGGAAGGATGAAGGATAGGATCCTCGAGGAATTATCAATAGGACCAGATTTCACCGAAACATGGCACCGTTCAACGCACCCCACTTGTTAGAATACAACTTTAGCGTCGACGTATCAGACATCGTGTTCGCTATCAGTAAAATCCGGGATGCAAAATGGCCCAAACAAGTGCAGTCGGACCCTTCGCAGAGAAACTACAACTTGATGTGTAAGTTCCATACCACACACTACCACCAGACCAAGGATTGCCATCAACTACGAGAAGAAGTAGCCCGGCTACTCAGCAAAGGGCACCTCCGGGAATTCGTCAGTGATCGGGCCAAAAATCATTTTCGGGACTGGGAGGCAGTCAAGAAGAACGAAGTAAACGAACCACAACACGTCATTCACATGATCATGGGAGGCACCGATACCCTGCAGGAACCCATGATGAGAAAAACAAAAATATCCATCAACGGGGAGAAACAGACTCGAGGATATGTCCCCGAGGATGCCCTCACCTTCAGTGACGAAAACATAGATGCCCTATCTCAACCCCACAATGATGCCCTAGTAATTTCCTTTGTAAATTCTTTTCAGATAAAGCGTGTACTCGTGGATCCAGGTAGCTCGACCAATATTATTAGGTTGAAGGTGGTAGAACAGCTCGGTCTAACCGAACAGATCGTGCCTGCCACTCGAGTCCTCAATGCGATCAACATAGCGAGCGAAACGATGAAAGGAGAGATCGTCATCCCTATGAGAGCATGGGGTATAACGCCTTGTTCGGACGACCATTGATAAATTGCATGAGAGCAGTACTATCCACCCTCCACCAAATGGTAAAATTCCCAACAAAGGACGAAATTAAAACCATCTACGAAGAGCAACATGCGGCATGGGAAATATTCTCAATACACGACACACTACCGGCCCCCGTTCCCCCGCCTCCGAGTAAGCCGACGGGTGAATTAGGTCCCAACACCACTCAGATTTGATAAAACGTAGGACAGAAATCCACATCACTTATCTAACCTCGGGCGATCGTAACGAGTCAGCTCCAGGGCACCACTTACATATCCTGTCCCAAGGTACTGCCGTTTCCTTTATATTATTTTCAATATAGAAATTAACCCTTGTGCAGACACTAGACCGAAGATATAGGGACACTACTATTGTTAGATGACCTCGAGACCTCCCCAAAAAGGCGCGACTGTTGCACTCTTTTCGTTAGATAGAGTTTTTTATCCAAAAAATATGAAGGGTTTTTACCGGCAAGGGTTTTAACGAGGCAATGCCCGCGAAGCTACCAGGAGAGGAATTTCACGAAATCATTCGGAGTCATCCTTATGGCCAACTTTCAAAGCATCTAGGAGCATTCCCCCGAAGTCCACAGGATTCATAGGAGCACCGAACAAAGGTCCCTACAGGGAAATGATGTACCAGGACAAACTGATCAATATAGCCAAACCTCACTAGAGGCGAGGGCATGTATTGTTATATCTGGCAATCAAAAATACCCCCCTCCTTTTTAAAGAGAAAGGCCTTTAATCAAGAATAAGGTAGCGTGAAAATCAGCAAAGCAACCCGACTTGGCCTGAGAAGCCGGTCGAGCCAGCACGATATCACTTATATCGCACCGGTGGATCAGAATATATCTCCAAACACTTTGCTCTCCAAAAAAGAAACAAATCGCAACACACTCCCGATAAAGGCCTCTCCATCAAGCATGTCCTGAAACACTCGGAGGCTTTAATTTGGTATCCGGATGACCTCAATATCAGAGAGCTAGGCTCATCAGGCTCTAACGACGCAACTCCGAGCTCACGAGAAGCGATCTTCAGGGTTAAACAACTCGGTGACTCGGAGACTGCCACCAATCTCCATAGAATATGTCCTGAAACACTTGGAGACTTAAAACGGTTCATCATCCACCCTACCTCAGGGTCGATGTTCCGGGCTCATAAAGCCCTCACAATACAACACCAAGTTCGCAAAAAACTATCTTCAAGCTTGAGCAGAACTCGTCGACTCGAAAAATCATCGCCAATCGCCACATACTTGAAAATCCGAAATTGTAAGTCCCTAACGGGGAGCCTCGGCAAAACCAGATCCATTCTCCATATACTATAAGACCTCGACAGGCATGACAAACTGTAAGACCTCCACAGGCATGAAAAATCCCGCAGTTTAGGCTATACATCGCATTTTTAAGAATCCCTAAAGGGCATAACCTAGGCGTAGACACCTAAAACTACTTATTGCGATCAAAAATGGCCCTGGCCAAATGCACACGACTCCAGTCAAAACGGCTACTTCAGCCCAAAAAATGTGACTCTAGGACGCTCGACTATTACTAAAAAATCCTCCGAATCTACTTTGGAAAGAACCGGTTAAACACAAGCTTCCCTCAACATGTAAAAAATGAGTCCCGACCACGTCGGCTCCAAAATCGCAAAAAACGTCGAACTACTCGACCTACGAGCTATGAACTTTCCGAGGTACTTGAAAAATCGCCGACTAGGACTTGAAATCGTAGTTCGTTTAGAACAGACGGCGGGTCAGGAAAAATATTCAATAAGACCTTAACGAGAGGAAACAAAGCCTACAAAAAGCCTCCGGGCCACACATCAAAAAATGTAAGTGCCATTGTCACTGGCTTAAAAACTAACAACTTGAGGATTAAAGTGAGCTCGAGTCGTAACCCGATTCGGAGACAAGATCCAAAATAGTTAACCAAAACAAAGACTACAGGCCTCATGACCAAACTGCGTAAGTGCCATTGTCGCCGATGAAACAAAGTCTCCGGGCCTCATATCAAAAGGTCCCCGCGACCGAACAGCATAAGTGCCATTGCCGCCGGCCAAGCAAAGCCTCCAAGCCTCGTGTTAGAAAGTCCTAGCGACTAAACAACAGAAAAGTCAGCATCGCTTGCCGAAAACTCAAAAGAGATTTAAGGGTCAGTTACAGCTGAGTCACACCACGACTCGGAGACTGGTCCCAAAGATCGCAACACCCCAAAAGCATGACATCAATGTCGTTGTCTCCAAGCAGGCCCTCCGGGAGGATTAAAGGGTCAATTACAGCTCGAATCGCAGCGCGACTTGAAGACTGGACTCGGAAAATCGCCAAACGCCCAAGAGCAAAAAATAAAAACCTTTATCGCCAGCCCAAATGGGCTTAAGGGAAAGTTAAGCTCGAGTCCGATCCCGATTCAGGGACTGAACCCAAAGAAAACCGAAAAATGCAAGCTGAAAAGCTATTCCGGGGGTGAATCAATCCAGTGGAAAAAACTCCAGCAAGCAGAAGTGCAGAAATTACAAGTTACAGGGTCTCTCCCTCCTTGTTGTTACATGGAAATAACATAGCTTAATCTCAGCCTGCGTCGTACGGTGAGACCTATATATATATATGCACAACAAATAAGGCAGGGAATATCTATCCTCTCTTTTTCCTTTTTGGCAGATACGGCCCATCAGCTACCTCCTCATCGTCAAATATCTGAAGCTCGGCATCAAACCCCACTCCCTAGGCGTGTCCGATCTCCTTCGAGAGATCGAAGCCTCTGATACTACGTTGATCCACTTTGATCCCATCACTTGATACTACATGACCCAAGAATGCCACTGAATATAGCAAAACCTCACACTTAGAAAATGTTGCATACAACTTATTCTCTCTCAAAGTTTGAAGCACGGTCCTTAGGTGCTTCTCATGATCCTCCCAAGTCTGGGAGTACACCAGAATGTCATCAATGAACACAATGATGATAGAGTCAAGATAAGGCCAGAACACACTATGCATCAAATTCATAAAGGTTGTTGGGGCATTGGTCAGCTCGAAAGACATGACAAGAAACTCATAGTGACCATATCAGGTCTTGAAAGTAGTATTAGGGATATCTGGCTCCCAAATCTTCAACTGATGATAGCCTAAACATAAGTCAATTTTGGAAAACGCCCTAGAACCCTGTAACTGATCAAATAAGTCATTAATGCGAAGCAATGGATACATGTTCTTCACTGTAACCTTGTACAACTGGCAATAATGAATACACAATTGCATAAAACCATCATTTTTCTTCACAAACAAGACTAGAGCACCCCAAGGTGACCCACTAGGCCGAATGAATCTCTTATCAAGCAACTCTTGTAACTGCTCTTTCAACTCATGGGGAGCCATACGGTATGGAGGAATAGCGATGGGCTATGTTCCCGGCAACAAATCAAAGCGAAAATCAATATCTCTATCGGGCGGCATGCTCAAACGATAAACTGGAAACACATCTAGGAAATCTTTCACTATTGGAACTAACTCAACTATAAGGGTATCAATACTGACATCTCTCACATATGCTAAATACACGTCACCCTTCTCGACCATTTGTTGAGCCTTAAGAAGCAAAATAGCCCTGTGGGGAGTATACTCTAAGGTGCCCCTCTACCCTAATCGCGGTCAGCCCAAGATAACATCAAAATCTATGATGCTAAAAAAAATAAATTGGCTCTAGTCTAAAAACCACCAAGAGCAATCAAACACAACCGATATACGCGGTCCACAACAAGAGAATCTCCCACAGGAGTGTTAACACCCCATATTTTTGCACGTAGGAGTATATCTTAAGTCAATTTATTTAAGCTCATAAATGAGATAATCTTTAAAATTACATAAAGTAAGTTATTAATGTTACCATGGAGGTTAAAAATATTTAATAATCGTTAATACCAAGTACCAATAGGGTTGGAAGGCTTCAAAGCTAAATGAATTGAAGAAAATAAGTTTCGTCGAAAGTCGACAAGTTGAAAATATTATAATTGTTTACAATGAAAATGGTAACAACAATTAAATCTGTAAATAGAATTATAAAAATACGTGATCTATTTTTATGCTAGTTGTAAGAACAGATGATGCTAGGATGATGAAGTTCAATGATGAAATGCAAGCTAAACCGAAGTAGTGATCAAACCGATAGGTCTGCTGCCCAGGTCTAGGATTGCTCGATGGAGGACCTCGGGGTCAACGTCTAGGTCGCGCTCAAGCTATCGGAGGCAGTCGAGAATGGATAATATTTAAGATATGATTAAACAAGGCTCTTTATGTCCAATACCAAGCGATATAATGACGAACAAGTAAGAAAGCGATAAATATTAAAGTGACCTCGAGGCTCCTCGTCCCCGGGGTCTCGAGGCATTCTCCCGAAATGACTTGATTGTGAGAAATTGATTTCTCCGCGTATAGATAGTCTCTGCGTTTCTTAGAACGAAGCAATGGGAAATAATTCTGACACTTGACTCCTCGAGCTTCATACGACGACATCATACCAATGATACAACCTGTGGCGCGAGCTTTTGTGGCGATCGGGGTGTCCCATGGACTTGTACGTATTGACTTCATTCAATGCACTGCCGATTATCGTTCTCCAAGGTGAATGTACCGCCGTTGGTTTGGTTTTTTGAGAATGAAGTAACTGTGTCCGTCGATCAATCTTCCAAAGCCTCGATGACTATGTCATTACCCCCTTTAAATGGGGGCGCCTTGGCGTTGTTTTTCCTGTCCCAGTGTTTTCGTTGGCTCATTTGCCCATTTCTTCTTATCATCTTCTTTTATCTTTGAACATCATGCTTAGGGCTCATGGCCTCATAGCCATTTGGCGGAGTTCCCTTAGATTGTGTTGTGGCCTTTTGCCTGGGCTTCCGTTTGTCGAGCATAACGATGACGTCCTGCCATTGCTATGGTTGCTGCTATTTGCTCGAGATGATGACATACGAGGGTCGACTTTCCTTGCTCTAGAAAAGTTCTTAGGATTACATACCATTGCTCAAAAGGGGGATCGGATTATACACCGATGCTCGCCTTTATACCCCAGCTCGAAGTGGTGCTCTGCCCCGAGCTGAGGGCTAGCACGACTAGATGTTCCAAGAAGTGGACTCTATATAGCCGTGCGAGCAGGGACGAAGCTTGTTCAGTCTGCTATCTCTTTGAGGTTCTCTTGGCTAGCGAGGGTCCTCGAGCTTCGGAGAGCTATGGCGTTTTTTCATCCCTCCCTGTTTCTCTCCCTATACCTTGGGGATATCTGTGTGGAAGGCCGGGATGAGGCTTCCAAGGTTGTGCGTTCGGAGGCGCCCGTTGTAGGAGGCAGACCTTCGACGGTAGACCGGTCTCTAGGATTTTACTTGTCGTGTGCATCCTTTTTTTCTTCCTTTATGCGTAGAGATCCTCTGTAGGCTTTTATAATTGTATGTAAGGACCCTCGAGGGCAGTTGTACATGGATTTTTAAGAATATGAATATACTTCCTTGACTTCTATTTTCGATTATTACCTTATTATTGTATGCTCTCGTGCCTTTCGAGGCCTTTGAATGTTTTCCTTTGTTGTTGACCGCTTATATATAACTCGAATATGAGCGTTCATTCCCATCCCCTGCCAATTGACACGGCTCGTTTCCGAGCCTAATGTCGTACCTCGACCCAAGCCTGAATTAATATGATAGGCACGGGCTGTCAGGGCCTCCAAGATGCACGGAGATAGCATGCTGAGTTTTTGGAACTTTTGAGAGTGGTATCCTGAGCGAGGGTCATCTTCGGGTATCTAGGGGCCTACTTTGAACTTGATGTAGATATCTTTTCAAAGCGTAGTGGATAGATTTCTGTAGAGGGGTTGCCTTACGTTCAGGTTATTCCTCAAGCTCTCCTAGAATTTTCACGATCGGAGCTTCGCGCACTTATTTTTCATTTGAGAAAGGGAAACCATGATATCGGGTACAACCTCGAGTTAAATGATGGCGTTGAAGGCTTCTCGGAGCCTAACTTCTCTTTTTTGCGGAGATCTTTTAAGTCGGGAACTACCTCGAGACTGGAGACAATACATTTTTCTCTTTGAGGCCTAACTTCTTGTCGATGGATACCTCTGGGGCCAGGTACTGCTCCCGGATATGTATCGAGGCCGTTGGCCTCCTGGGCTTACTTTGGACAGGCAAATTGTCGTTGTTTCCTTCATATATTTGTGGTGGCCTTTATTTCTTTGGGAGATCTCATCATTCTATATAACTATACCTCCGCCTTGGCGTTGGGTCCTTCATCTCTTCAGGCGCAAAAATCGTTGGAGCACGTTTTTGCCTTATGTGCACGGGGAAATCAGGAGACCGATTTTACCTCGACATAATGCTTCGAAGAATAAATCCCAAAGGCACGGGATCTCGGTTCGGTCGCTTCGCTCGAGATCTACCAACAGCTTGCCCGAATTAGGCATCGGCCAATACCTTGATGGGCGAAAATATCCCCCGAGGGATGTATCCGGGGTCCATGAGACTTGTCCAAATGGCTCGACGCCAGTACTCCTACGACATAAGAAAAATGAGCTGTCACATATCATTCCTTTTGTACTACGTATTCCTTACTAAGTTTGGACATCCCTTTTTTCTATAAAAGAATTGTCACTAACACCTTGTAGAGCATCTCCAATTGTCTTACTAAAAAGAGCAATAGTATTCTCCCTCCCTCTTTCTCTAATCTCTCTCTGGTTCTAAGTCATATCGATTGTTGGCTATTCTCTTGGTTTGTCAAATAAGCATATTTTGAGGTCCCCTTAAGCACTTTATTGTTTCTTTGTTCGTTCTTCATTATTTTTCTCAAAATTGATAGTATAGAGCCTTACCTATTTATATATTTATCTGTTATCCCTTTCTCGACTACCCTCGACTGGCCTGCTTTGCGTCCGGTACTGGTCCGATTACTGCTTTGGTTAACTCGATCTTTATCACTTTACTTCACGTTTTAGCACTAACCACCCTTATAAACTAGCTCGGGAATAGATCACGTATTTTTAGAATCCCATTTACAAATTTAATTGTTGTTACAATTTTCACGGTAAACAGTTTGGCGCCAACCGTGGGGCTAAAAATAATAGTGATTATTCTCTCGTTAGCATCATCACTCGAACACACGATATCTTTCACACTTTTTCTTACCCAAGAACTCTTTGATTAAAGGTCAAAATGTCCGGCTCGATAAACAGAGTTGAGAACAATAACCTCGAAGACCATGGGGAAAACAGTGTGGCTGTCCCGGCCGCCGGAGCACCTCCGCAGAATCCTAACGGTGTTCCCGGACCAATCCTAGTTGACGCAGATTCGCAGGATGCTCGACAAGTAGATGAAACTTCTGACACCGACAAGAGCGTAAGACACATTGACCAGCAGGAAGCGCAAAAAACCCCTGCCCGGGAAGAACAGGAAGTTAGTCTGCATGTCATTTTTGAAATGTTGCAGGTACAACAACTAGCCATCACTCAGCTGCAAAGCCATCCAAAAACCCTCGGTATAGTGGCACCGGATACAGCTCCCCCCGCTGAATGAGTACTCGAAAGATCAAGTAACAACGGGTCAGTGGCTGACCCCGCCATCATAAAAATGCTGGAGGACTTCACCAAATGAATCGAATCGGGAGAAAAACTAATCGCAGCCAACGAGAAAAAAATGATCGCTCCTCCAGTCCTTAAGGGTTTAGATTCAAAGAAATTCATTCAAAGGCCATTCCCCGAAGAAGCAACACCGAAACCTATCCCAAAGAAGTGGCCCCTAAGTGCAACGGCACCTCCGACCCCAACAAACACATCACTGCGTACATTTATGCGGTAAAAGGTAACGACATAAAGAGCGACGAGATCGAGTCCGTACTGCTGAAAAAATTTGGAGAAATACCGTCAAAAGAGTCCATGATATGGTACCATAACTTGGCTCCCGACTCCATAGATTTGTTCGCCATGTTAGCGGACACTTTTGTAAAAGCACACGCCGGAGCCATTAAAGTAGCGACGAGGAAGTATGAAGTTTTCAAAATCAAGCAAAGAGAGAACGAGATGCTGTGGGAATTCGTGTCCCAATTCTAGATGGAGAAAATGGAGCTACCGCTAGTCTCCAGCGATTGGGCGGTGCAGGCCTTCACCCAAGGCCTGAATGAATGAAGCTCTATGGCTTTGAAACAGCTGAAACAAAATCTTATTGAATACCCGACCGTGACCTGGTCGGACGTCCACGACCAGTACCAATCTAAGATCAGGGCAGAGGACGACCAGCTGGGGGGACCGTCGGGCTCACTATACCCAAACAGGCTCCTGGTAAAAGAGGCAAAGCCAAGCAAATAAAGGTATCAACTGTACCTTGAAGACAGGAGGAATGCCCCGAGGCGCAACCTGCCCGCAACGATCGGAGGATAGATTGATGATAGGATCCTCGGGGGATCATCAACAGGACTAGATTTGATCGAAACATGGCACCAATCAACGCGCCCCACTTGTCGGAATACAACTTCAGCGTCAACGTGTCAGACATCGTGTTCGCTATCAACAAAATTAGGGATGCAAAATTGCCCAGACCAGTGCAGTCGGACCCTTCGCAGAGAAATTACAAGTTAACGTGTGATTTCCACAACACACACAGCCACCGGACCGAGGATTGCCATCAAGTACGTGAAGAAGTAGTTCGGCTGCTCATCAAAGGGCACCTCCGAGAATTCCTTAGCGATCGGGCCAAAAATCAGTTTCAGGACAGGGAGGCAGTCAAGAAGAACGAAGTAAACGAACTATAACATGTCATTCACATGATCATGGGGGGGCACCGATACCCCGCAAGAACCCATGATGAGTAAAACAAAAATATCCATCACTAGGGAGAAACGGACTCGGGGATATATCCCCAAGGATGCCCTTACCTTCAGTGAAGAAGACATTGATGCCCTGTCTCAACCCCACAACGACGCCCTGGTAATTTCCTTTCTTGTAAATTCTCTTTAGATAAAACGTGTACTCGTGGATCCAGGTAGCTCGGCCAATATTATCAGGTCAAGGGTGGTAGAACAGCTCTGGTTAACTAAATGGATCGTGCCCGCCATTTGAGTCCTCAACGGGTTCAACATGGCGAGCAAAAAGATGAAAGGAGAGATCATCATACCCGTCACCGTGGCCATCACAACCCAAAACACCAAGTTCCATGTCATCGAGGGAGACATGAGGTACAATGCCTTGTTCAGACGACCATGGATACATTGCATGAGAGCGGTACAATCCACCCTCCACCAGATGATAAAATTCCCAACAAAGGACAGAATTAAAACAATATACGGAGAGAAACATGTGGCAAGGGAAATGTTCGCAATACATGACGCACTCTCGGCCCCCGTGCCACCACCTCCGAATAAACCCATGGGCGAATTAGGTCCTAACGCCGGTCAGGTTTGATAAAAAGTAGGACAGATATCCACATCGCTTATCTAACCTCCGGCAATCTTAACGAGTCAGCTCCAGGGCACCACCAACATATCCCGTCCCAAGGTACTGCCGTTTCCTTCATATTATTTTCAATATAGAAATTAACCCTCGTGTAGACACTAGACCGAAGATATCGGTACACTACTACTGTTAGATGACCTCGAGACCTCCCCAAAAAAGGCGCGACCGTTGCACTCTTTTCCTTGGACAGAGTTTTTTATCCTAAAAAGAAGAAGGGTTTTTACCAGCAAGGGTTTTAACGAGGCAAAGACCGCGAAGCTACCGGGAGAGGAATTTCACAAAATCGTTCAGAGCCGTCCTTATGGCCAACTTTCAAAGCAGCTAGAAGCGTTCCCCCGAAGTCCGCCTTTCAAAGCAGGTCTCAACACCGGTCAGGTTTCATAAAATGCAAAAATAGAAATCCGCATCGCATACCCGACCTCGGGAGATCGAAAAAAGTCAGCTCCAGAGCACCGCCTACGTATCCCGTCCCAAGGTACCGCTGTTTCTTTTATTTTATTTTCAAGATAGAAATTAACCCTCGTGCAGGCACTCAACCGAAGATATCTAGACACTAGCACTGTCCAACCACATCGAGACCTCCCAACAAAAAGGCACGCCCGTTGCGCTCTTTTCCATGGACCTAGTTTTTTATCCCAAAAGAAGAAGGGTTTCTTACCAACAAGGTTTTTAATGAGGCAACGCCCGTGAAGATACCATGAGAGAAACTCCACAAAATCATTCGGAGCCATCCTTATGGCCAACTTTCAAAGCAGCAAGGAGTATTCCCCCTGAAATCCATGAGACTCGTGGGAGCGCCGAACAAAGGTCCCTACGGGGAAATGATGTATAGGGCCAAAATGATCAATATATCCAAACCTCGCTAAGGCCAGAGCAAGTAGTATTATATCAGGCAATCGAAAGTACCCCCTTCTTTTTATGAGAAAAGAGAAAGGCCCTTAGCGGGCAGCCTCGGCAACACCAGATTTATTCTCCATACACTGTAAAACCTCAACAGGCATGGAAAATTGTAAGACCTCAACAGGCATGAAAAATCTCACAGTTTAGGCTATAACGTTGCATTTGTAAGAATACTTAAAGGGCATAACCTCGGTGTAGATGCCTAAAACTACTTCTCGAGAGCAAAAAATAGCCCCGGCCAAACGCACATTACTTCGGTCAAAAAATCCTTTTGAATCTACTTTGGAAAGAACCAAATAAAAATAGGTTTCCCTCAACAGACAAAAAATGAGTCCCCACCACGTCGGCTCCAAAATTGCAAGAGCATCGATCTACTTGACCTATGAGCTATGAACCTTTTAAGGTGCTCAAAACTCACCGACTACGACTTGAAATCGAGGTTCTTTCAGAATCGATGATGGGTCACGCAAAAATATTCAATAAGACCTTAACGAGAATAAACAAAGCCTACAAAAAGCCTCCAGGCCTTACATCAAAAGGTCTCTACGACCAAACAGTGTAAATGCTATTGTCGCTGGCTAAGCAAGCCTCTAGGCCTCATATCAAAAGGTCTCTACGACTATACAGCATAAGAGGCATTGCCGCCGGCTTGAAAATTGACAACTTGAGTATTAAAGTGAGCTCGAATCGTAACCCGATTTGGAGAACAGATCCAAAATAGTTAGCAAAACAAAGCCTTCGGTCCTCACACTAAAAGGTCTCAATGACCAAGCAACAGAAAGGCCACCATCGCTGGTCAAGAGCTCAAATGAGATTTAAGGGTCGATTATAGCTCCAGTCGCAACGCGACTCGGAGACTAGACCCAAAAATCATAATACTCACAAACGTGTGACATCGATGCCACTATCGTCGACCGGAACCTGCGAAAATATTAAAGGGTCAATTACAGCCCAAATCGCAACGCGACTCGGATACGGGACCCAAAAAATTGCCAAACACCCAAGGGTAGAAAATAAAAACTATTATCGCCATCCCGAACGGGTTTGAGGCATCGGCCAAGACCCTGATGGGCGAAGATATCCCCCGAGGGATGTATTGGGAAAAATTGCATTTATACATAAAGGTGACGTGTCAATACACGTGGACTGGTCAAATAGTCAAAGAATTATAATTAGTCAAGAGGCACGAGCAGCAATAGAAACGAGCAAAAGCAAAGGAAGAGGCACGGGTGGCCATTCAAGGGATTCAGTGCCCGTACCTATTTAAGTTATTTATATCCAAGAATCAAAAAGAATGGATCTAACAATAGTAAAGAGTGTAGATACAGAATTTGACAGGCATTAAATGCAGAATATGTTAGAGAATTTTTATTGAATATAATGATTATCTAAAGTTGCATTCAATGTCTTTAATTATTCAGAATAACCTCATTATGATTTGGGTAAAATGCATATCTTCAAGATATCTATAAAAGGGAGATATCTGATCAATTGTAAGGACACAAAAAACTTTTGAAATATACTTTGGTTTACTTGTTTTTCTCCTGATTATACTTTGGCTACCTCAAATTACTTTCTTTTACATATTCTTTTGATTATCAGTAACCCGTGTTCTTCTAAATTCTAGCTTTGACTGAGGTTCCATTTTTTTGGTTAAACAAATTGGTTCTGTTACCGGGAATCTGATAATCTATTTTCTTTTCGCTTCACTTTCCTTGTTGCATAAACTATGTCAAACAACAATGACAACATTTCATGAAACCAAGGAAATAAAGGAAACCAACAACTTTATGCACAACTTCAGGCAGATCCACATAGTACTCATCTCCCGATCCCTTGTCCACGAGGTTCTCCTCGGCGATCTCGCAAAGGCACTCCTGATGGGTCCCATACAAATGGAAACGCTCAATTTGAAAATGTTGAAGATATCTATGAAGCCTTGCAAAAACTAATTGTTGCACAAGTCGATAAAGCTCTTGCAGCTTTTGCTAGCAAATTACCTGCTGCACCAACCATACCTACTCCAAATAACAACACTTTGGAGAACCCTCGTTCCGGACTTGTTAATTCAGGTAGCGGTAGAACCCCTAGCAAATCACAGAAGGAAGAACTAGGTAACTTAGTCAATTCTGATTTACAAAATTTAGTACTAACATTGCAGAAACAACTTAATGAGCAAAGTGATCGCATTGAGCAAATACCCGGGGTGCCGCCCGTAATCAAAGGGGTAGATATGGATAAATATTCTCAAAAACCTTGGAAGCCAAGCGCTGCTACCCTTCCAATTCCAAATAAATTCAAAATGCCTGATATTCCAAAATACGATGGAACAACAAACCCACGAGATCACGTGACTGCATTCACAACAGGCGTAAAAGGAAACGATTTGACTAAGCAGGAGATTGAATTAGTATTAGTCAAAATTTTTGGTGAAACACTCACCAAGGGTGCATTAACATGGTATTCTCTTTTACCCAAAAATTCTATAAATTCTTTTGCTGAGCTTGCAGATTCTTTCATTAAAGCACACTCGGGAGCTCAAAAAATTGAGAAAAGAATGGAAGATATTTTCAAGATCAAGCAAGGGGACTCTAAATTACTTAGAAATTTGTGGACAGGTTCCAATGTGAAACAATGACTTTACCCCGTGTACCTGACAATTGGGCAGCAATAGCTTTCATAAGCAACTTGAATCAGAAAAGCTCGGAAGCTACGAGAAGACTCAAGGAAAGCCTTCTTGAATTCCCAGCTACAACATGGAATGATGTTTATAACAGGTATAGTACAAAGCTGAGGATCGAAGAAGATACCATTGTGCAATTTCATAAAGAAGAAAAGATAAGTTCAAGACATGCGGAGACCGAAAAAAGATCTGGCAAAAATAGGTACGAGCCGTATATAGGACCAGCGGGAAAAGACTCACGGTCAAAGAATAACAATCAAAGGTATGATCATAGATCAAGAAATAGAGGATCATGTTCTTCATCAAGATTCAGTAATGACAGAAACAACTATGAGTCACGATATGGCGATAGAAATTTAAAAGCAAGATTCGGTGGTTACAACTTCAACGTCAACACCTCCGACCTCGTTGCTGTTTTGAGGAGCACGGGGGATAAGGTTCGATGGCCAAAAGAAATGAGGTCGAATTCAAACAGGCGCAACCCTGATCGTTGGTGTGAGTTTCATAACGACCACAGACATAAAACATCAGATTGCAGATTTTTACAAAGTGAAGTTGATCATTTATTAAAATAAGAATACCTTACCGACTTGTTCAGTGAGAAAGGCAAACAAGCTTACATGAAAAATAGACAGGAGCCTCCAAAACCACCTTCCCCCAAAAGAACTGTCAACGTTATAAATGGGGGTAAAGACATCAATGGTATATCATATACTGCAGCTAACAAAACATCCAAAGTAAAAATTACCCAAGGGAAACGGGTGCGGCATGTTTTAGATGAAGGAAATATTATATTTAATGATGCAGATGCAGATAGCGTATTAACCCCTCATAACGATGCATTGGTAATATCTTTAATTGTACATGATACTAATGTTAAACGAGTTTTGATTGATACAGGTAGTTCCGTGAACATTATTTTGCTAAGAGTATTACGTGAGATGCAAGCTGAAGATAGAGTAATACCAAAGGTGCATACTCTATCTGGATTTGATAATTCCAGTGTTGTCACAAACGGAGAGGTAACACTCACCACATTTGAAGAAGAGGACATCAAAGATACAAAGTTCTAGGTAGTAGACATGGAGATAACTTTCAACATGATTCTTGGGAGACCATGGATCCACGAAATGGATGTTGTTCCTTCAACCTTGCATCAAGTTATTAAATTTCCATCTCCATGGGGAATCTGTCAAATTCGTAGAGATCAACACATATCCAGAGCCATCAATTCCGTTGAAGATACAAGCACGAGAAGTGAAGGTAAATAGCAATCACTGAAGGCAGTTGAGGACACCACAACACGAACCTCAATTGAACAAAGGCAAACAGATGTAGACTTAAGGCCTGATACCATTCAAGAACCAGAAGAGAATGAAAATATCAAAACAATGATAGATGAATTAAAGAGTGTCGTGTTATTTGCTCAATGGCCTGATTGAAAAGTCTATGTTAGAGCCAATCTTAACCAAGGTATGAAAGGTAGGTCAATTGAATTTTTAAAAACTAAAGTAGACTGCTTTGGTTGGTCCCACTCTGACATGACAGGAATACCACCGGAGGTGATGGCTCATAAACTAAATGAAGATCCATCATACCCTCCTATCAAGCAAAAGAAAAGAAAGCAAGGAACTTTCAAGAATCAGGTGATTCAAGAAGAAGTACAAAAAATTCTAAAAATTGATTCCATTCGAAAGGTAAAGTATCCAAACTGGTTAGCTAACAGTGTTGTAGTTCCAAAGAAGAACGGTAAGTGGCGGGTCTATGTAGATTACACAGATCTCAATAAAGCTGATCCTAAAGATTCTTTACCACTACCACACATAGATCAATTGATTGATGCAACTGCGGGTCACGAACTATTAAGTTTTTTAGATGCATATTCAGGTTATAATCAGATTAAAATGGATCCGGGAGATGAAGAAAAACTTCATCCATAACAGACAAGGGGACTTACTATTATAAAGTAATGCCCTTTGGTCTAAAGAATGCAGGTGCAACGTATCAGAGATTAAGGCCATTGAGGAAATTCCTAATATACTTTCAAACAAGAAAGAAGTTCAAAGATTAACAGGAAGAATTGCAGCCTTGGGAAGATTCATTTCTAAATCATCAGAGAAGTGTTTTAAATTCTTCTCAGCCCTTAAGAAGCTGGATCATTTTGAATAGAATGAGGAATGTCAACTGGCACTCAGGAATTTGAAAACGTACTTGTCAAATACACCTTTGTTGGCAAAACCAAAGGCTGGGAAAAAACTACTCATTTACCTTGCTGTTTTAGAAGTTGCGGTAAGCGTTGTTTTGGTCCGAGAAGAACAAGGTAAACAATCCCCTATCTATTATGTTAGTAAATCTTTTTTAGATGCGGAAACGAGATATCCTTAGTTAGAAAAACATGCACTAGCGTTACTCATGGCATCTAGAAAGTTAAGACCTTACTTTCAGTGTCATCCTATCGTCGTAGTAACTGCTTACCCCTTACATAATATAATACATAAGCATGAGTTATCAAGTAGGTTGGCTAAGTGGGCTATAAAGTTAAGTGAATACGAAATTATGTACCAACCTAGAACTGCTATAAAAGCACAAGTGTTAGCTGATTTTGTGGCTGATTTTAGCCAGGGGATGAAATTAGAAGCAGAGAAAGAATTACAGGTGCTTAATGGAGCTAACCCCAGAACTTGGACTTTATTCACTGACGGTTCTTCTAACGTAAAAGGTGCAGGTTTAGGGATAGTTTTGGTACCACTTACGGGTGAAACCGTTCATCAAGCTATTAAATGTCATTCTATAACTAACAATGAGGCGGAATACGAGGCCATGATTGCAGGTTTAGAACTGGCACGTGAACTTCGCATAAATCAAATTATAATCAAGAGTGACTCACAACTCGTGGTTAATCAAATGCTGGGAACTTATTTAGCCAGGGAAGAAAGGATGCAACAGTATTTAGAAAAAGTATGGGAATTAATAAAGCAATTTCAAGCTTGGAAAGTTATACAAATACCTAGGAAAGAAAATGTTAAAGCAGACGCCCTAGCTAATCTCGCATTTGCGACTGATGTGGCAAGTGATACAAACACCTCAGTGATACATTTATATCATTCCGTTCTTGATCCTGTTAAGAATGAGGTAAATTTTAATAATTTAACTTGGGATTGGAGGAACGAGATTGTTACTTTTTTGCAGTATGGTACCGCCCCTGATGATAAGAAAAAAGCTCATGCGCTTCGGAAAAAGGCTGCTCGGTACTTCTTGAAGCAAGGCAATCTATATCGTAAAATGTTCGGTGGTCCCTTAGCAAGATGCCTCTGACCTTCGCAAATGGAGTATGTAATAGCGGGAATACACGAGGGACATTGCGGGAATCACGCAGGTGGAAGATCACTGATAAGAACCCTAATTAGGGCAGGTTATTACTGGCCTAAAATGGAAGAAGAAACAGAAAGTTTTGTGGCCAACTGTGATAAATGTCAAAGGTGTAGTAACAATATGCGTAGACCTGCAGAGTTATTACATCCGGTCATTACGTCGTGGCCATTTATGAAATGGGGAATGGATATCGTGGGCCCGTTACCACAAGCAAAAGGACAGGTAAAGTTACTGCTCATTCTCATTGATTATTTTACTAAATGGGTAGAGGCAGGAGCCTTTAAACAGGTACGAGAAAAGGAAGTCAGAGATTTTATTTGGCGGAATATCATATGCCGATTCGGTGTACCAAAGGAGATCATATGTGATAATGGCCCTCAGTTTATAGGAGCTCAAATCACGGAATTCCTTCAAAGTTTTCAAATCAAAGGGATTACATCTACGCCTTATAATCCGGTGGGTAATGGACAAGCAGAATCGACAAATAAAGTCATTATCAACAATTTAAAGAAACGATTAGAAGAGTCAAAAGGGAATTGGCCAGAAGTGCTACCTGTTGTTTTATGGGCATATCGTACAACAGTGAAAACAAGTACGTGAGAAACACCATTTTCATTAGTTTATGGTACTGAAGCTTTAATTCAAGTTGAAATAGTATAACCGAGTACACGATTCACACAAGCGACGCAAGAATTTAATGGTGAGGAGATGCGGGTCAATTTATATTTACTCGAAGCAAGGAGAGAAGCTGCACTAATAAGAATTGCAGCATAGAAAAAGGTCATAGAACGATACTACAAAAGAAAAACATGCCTCAGGTTCTTCAAAATTGGGGACTTCATGCTTAAAAAGGTTTTTCAATCTACAAAGGCAGCTAACGCAGGAAAATTAAGTCCATCATGGGAAGGACCCTACAGAGTTCGTGATGTTGCAGGAAAAGGAGCATATGAACGGGAAACAATGGATGGCAAGATACTACCTTCACATTGGAATGTTGTTCATTTGAAGAGATACTATTTCTAAGGAAAACCCACGGTCAGGTATAACCATTTTAAATTTTATTTTTTGAATTGTTAAAATTTTACTAATGATTTTAGATGATAGGCAAAAAGCTAACCCGTACTAAATGAAGAGTCACGACCTGTAAGGCACACGAAGTAACCTGAAATTCCTGGCCTAGGGTTACAATTATTCTAATAGAAAAAAAAATGGGTTATGCAGTCTTCATCTATAATCGTCCCTCCGAGTCCCATATGTTTTTCCTTTTCAGGAAAAGGACCAAATGAGAGGAACTATCAAGTGCTCAAGGCTTCATACTTCAACACTCAAACACTTGGGGGACTACATGATATACATAGAAATGTGTCTAAAGAAGGCAAAGAAGGCTGAGAGAAAATCAAGCCTAAAAGAGTCAAGTGTAGAGTAAAAGTCACGAGATGGAGCCACGAGCTAAGGATAAAGAAGAAAATTAAGGGAAAATCAAGCCTAAAAGAGTCAAGTGCAGAGAAAAAGCCACGAGCTAAGGCTAAAGAAAAAACCGCACTATAGTGTGTTCCTATTTTTATAAAAGTTATTTCAAAGAAACATGTGTGTTCCTATTTCTTTTAACGTATGTTAACAAAATTATGAAATTGAGACGTCTTCTTTATTAAGTGTCGAAAATATAAAAGGTCCCTCTTTTATAAAAACTCATGTTCAAATTAATAAGTCATGAGGATAACAGAAGCATTTTCGAAGAATAAAAATGCAAATTATTCTATAAGTCCTTAAAAATAAAGGCAACAATAAAGCAAACAGAAGTTTATAATAGTAACATGAAAAATTTCTTAAAAAACTAAGATTAAGGTCAAACTTTGAACATATTGCCCCATAAAAAACTTGGGGACTTTCGTTTTCAAAATTAACCTTTAAATGAATTTAGGGGACTGACTATAATTTTGTAAAATGAAAACAAAATCATTCAAACCGGTCATTCAGAAGTTTCTGGAACTGAAGCAGGAGCATCAATAGTAGCAGGCTCAATTTGGGCAGCAACATCAACAGCAGCGGGTTCAATTTGGGCAGCTACATCAACAGATGCATTTTCAACTTGGCTTGGAACAACAGGCTTGTTTGGGCTTGAAAGAGTTGGGATACCCGTATCATCTTCAACATTCGCGGGAGCTTCAGCCACGGGAGAAGGGAAGTCTTGAGTTTGCTGAGGTTTTCTAATGGTTTCATTGATCTTAGCTAGCTCCAACTCCAGGTTGAAGTTTTCTTAGCCAACGTCAAGTAGGGTATCACGACAAGAATTTAAAAATTCCCAACTTGTCTCAACAACGGATTTTTCTTCAAGGATCTCATAATCCTTTTCCCAATCAGCGATCTTATTCTTTAGCTCTTCATTTTCAGCCAAGGCGGAGTTGTATGAAGCTTGAAGAGAGGCATGGGAGCATTCTAAAGCATACACCTTATCAACACATACTCTGAGGTCTTCTTTTGCTTGAGTTAAGCTTTGCACGACCTACCCTGCGTAAACTTCTTTTAGACTCAAAAGATCCTTAAACTTTCTGTTCTCTTCACTAACTTTAGGTAGTTGGTCAGAGAAGGTGGTCTCGAGACGTTCTTTTTCTTTTTCTGCCTGGCTTGATGAAGCTTTTGCAACCGCCAATTTTGAAGTTAAAACCCGCACCCGCTGCTCTAAGGTATTTTTTCTCTCTTGTAAGTCTTCTATATCAATCTGTACACTCTCAAATTGCTCCTTCTAATTGATTGCCTCCAAGTGAGAGTCACGTGCTATCCTCTCCAAGAGGGGGATTATTTTCATCATTTCTGTGCCGATAAGGTTGGCCTAAAAGGGGGAAAATGAAATAAGAATCCTCAAAGATAGTCAAATTATAAAGCAAAATAGTAAGAGAAGAAAAATACCTTCAAAGTAGCATGCACGATATCATTCATTAAAGTCAGGGAACTATGACTCTCCAACTTGGCTTTTTCTATTGGGCCAATTAAAGGCTCCAACCATACATCTTACCTGGTCTGACTTTCTCAAAAGGCTTCTCTCAGCAGGAACCTCAATTGTTACATCCTCATAGTGACACTTCTACTTGAAGAGCCCACTTCTGTATGCTGAACAATAGGAGGGGGAATAATCAAAGGAGGAGCAGGAGAAGAGGTGAAAGTAGTAGAGGAAGGAACGGAAATAGCTGGGGCCGGTAAAGAAGGAATCACAGGCGCAGGAGTTGAAAAAGAAGATAAGGGTATTTCATCTAAATCAGGCACTACATCTTTACGGCCAAATCCGCTGATGAAAAGTCCATCAATAGACTCACGAGTATCGTGGGGAGAGATGTCATCATCAGGGATTGTTATTCGGGTTTCAACAGGATCGGTAAGAGAAACTGACGCTTCAGCTTCGTTATCAGAGACGATGCATCTCCTAACTCGTGGCCTCGTAACAAGGGAACCCCCATCTCCCTCTTCTTCAGAGTCTTCTTCTTCAGCAGTTTTTCTTTTCGCAGAAGAAGAACCCAAAACTATCTCTCAGGCTCTTTCTAAAGAGATACAGGTTCCCGAAGGAGTACGGGTGCCTGAAGAGACACGAGAGGCCACAACTGCTTCGCAGTAACTCCTCGAGTAGCAAATCCTGACAAAAAGAAGGATAGGAGTTAAAGTAATAAAGGAGAATATAGACACGAAAAGAACAAAATCTAAACTCTTACCATGAGTCTTTACCTTCCAACCAAAACGGTTAGAAAGTGTTTTCCAAGACCTATCATCCATCGGTGTGGTCTTCAGCAATTTATCTACCCAACCACGGAAATTGGTTGCTAAAAAAAGGTACGAGAAGGATAAAATACTTACGTGCAAAATTCCACTTCTCAGGGAAGGGAACATTATCCTCACCCACTAAACCAACAGTGGGGGCAGCAACAAACTGGGCATACCAGCCGTGGTCCTTGTCATCTTCAGGGCTCACCCAAACCCTCTTGCTCCTGGCGACTAATGTAAAAACACCATTGCGAAAAAGCCTAGGTGAGTAAAGATGAATCAAATGAGGAAAAGTAAAAGGAACTTCAACTTTAGTGGTTAAATGCCTTAAATAGGAAACAACCCTTCATATAATTGGGCCGATTTGACCCAAATAGACATTGAAGAAATGGAAAAATTCAAGAATGACTGGGTCAATAGCCGGTCTGAACCCTAAAGTAAAAGGGTATGTGTAAACAAAAAAGAGCCCGGTTAAATAAGAAGAAATTCTCTGATTTGGATTAGGGATAATAATGGGAAAATCGTTACTCCAGTGGTAGTCTTTACGAACTACAGCAGTCAAAACTTCTGTAATTTGTGTGGGGTAAGCGTCAACACGATCTAAAGCAGAAATCTGGTTTCTAAGAGATTCCCTATCATGATAAAAAGATAGTTCTGTAGGGACTATCTCTTCTACTAAAGGCTCGCATAATTGTTCAGAAGGTTCTTTACTACTAGAAGAAGATTTGTGAGAAAGGGAACCTCTGGTTCTAGAAAAGGGATCAGAACTGGAAGAAGGCATAGACGAACTACCTCGAGTAGATCTTAAACTACGAAGTCTACCTCCCCTTCTATGCCGAATAGGGTCATTGGGGAAGGAATCAACAATGGAAACTTCCCTAGGGTGAGGGTTTGGTAAAGACATAGAGAAGAGGGATGATGTGAAGAAGAAGTAAACAGAGATTTGAGAAATTAATTTTTCAATCACACTTTATGAGATAAAAGACAAGGAAAAAAGTTATATTTATATCGATAATCAACCGCCAAAGGTAAAAATGCAGTGAAGGAAGTATCATAATAATGATAACTGGTACTTCGTAAATAATGGAATCGTAAAAGACCTTGAAAAGGGCTGCGAAACTGGAGAACCAATTGAAATATGACACGTGTATGAAGCATTAAATGGAAGCGACAATTGAAGCGCCAATTTTGTCATATCATTAATGGAGACAAAAATTCTCATTTTAATGAAATACACTTCCCAAATATTCAACTAATGAATAAATGGAATGTGGGGGGGGGGGGACTATCTATATTGGGAAAAATTGCATGTATATAAAGGTGACGTGTTGAGACACGTGGACTGGTCAAATAGTCAAAGAATTATAATTAATCAACAGGTACAAGCAGCAATAGAAACGAGCAAAAGCAAAGGAAGAGGCATGGGTGGCCATTCAAGGGATTCAGTACCCGTACCTATTTAAGTTATTTATATCCAAGAATCAAAAGGAATGGATCTGACAATAGTAAAGAGTGCAGATATAGAATTTGACAGGCATTAAATGCAGAATACATTAGAGAATTTGTATTGAATATAATGATTATGTAACGTAGCATTCAATGTCCTTAATTATTCATAATGGCCTTATTATGATTTGGGTAAAATGCATATCTTCAAGATATCAATAAAAGGGAGATTTCTGATCATTTGAAAGGGCACAAAAGACTATTGAAATATACTTTGGTTTACTTGTTTTTCTCCTGATTATACTTTGGCTACCTCAAATTACTTTCTTTTATATATTCTTTTGATTATCAGTAACCCGTGTTCTTCTAAATTCTAGCTTTGACTGAGATTCCATTTTTTGGTTAAACACCTACGACATAAGAAAAACGGGCTATCACATCTCATTCCTTTTGTACTATGTATTCCGTACTAAGATTGGACGCCCCGTTTTCTAAAAAAAAGGGTCACCAACACCTTGTAGAACATCTCCAATTGTCTTACTAAAAAGAGCAATAATATTCTCCCTCCCTCTTTGTCTAGTCTCTCTCTGGTTCTAAGTCATAGTGATTGTTATCTATTCTCTTGGTTTGTCAAATAAGCATATTTTGAGGTCGCCTTAAGCACTTTACGGTTTCTTCGTTCGTTCTTCGTTATTTTGCTCAAAATTGATAGTATAGAGCCTTACCTACTTATTTCTTTATCTATTGTCCCTTACCCGACTACCCTCGATAAGCCTGAGATAGGATCGAGGCTCGGCTCCGAGGTACCTACTAGCCTGCTTTGCGTCTGGGAAACATCACCTTGCTGGTCCGATTAATGCTTTGGTTAACTCGATCGTTATCACTTTACTTCACGTTTTAGCACTAACCACCCTTATAAACTAGCTCAGGAACAAATCACATATTTTTAGAATCTAATTTAAAAATTTAATTTTCGTTATCATTTTCATGATAAACACCTTAGTCTGTCAATTCTACCATAGCCATGGAAACTACTTCGAGGTCGGCCCGGTAGGGAGGGTAGAGTTCCACGCCCAGCGTTCAGGATCCGCGGGAGTTCACTTCGAAGACTATATCTTTGATAAGGGAGGAACATATGCATATGGTGAGGAGATATTATGGATGGAGCGAGGAGATAACACTATATGTGCTTTCCCCAGGTGAGAGCATCATGGACTCTGCTGATGGATTCTTCAGCGTGTACCTATATCCCTTCGCATTTGGCCCCCTTGACAGGGTCGTGCTTGATTTCTGCTTGAAGTATCGGGTTACCTGGCGCAGATACATCTGTTTTTTTGGCGAGTGGTATTGATAATGAGGTTTTGTTTTAGGAGAAGGTCGGGCTTGAGTTCACGCTCAGCCACCTTGTTAGGCTGTATCGGCCATTTCACCACCGAGGCCTATTAACCTTGCAGTGCCGTTCATCCAAGCCTTTTGTTGTTAATGATGAAAAAGGTGATGACCAAGAGTTGATCAGTCGATTCGTCTGGGTTTGGATTGGTGACATTTTCCCCGTGGAGCTTGTGCCATTTCTCGAGGGTTGGAATTACGCTCGTGAGTGGAATGTCTGGCGCTTTATCAGGTTTTCCTTATAGCAAATGTTTGTTGAGTAACTATTTTTCTCCCCTTTTGTAGCAACTTCATGGACGTCAGGCGAAGCTCTCTATCTGCCCGACTAGGTCTGGAGGTTGGCGACCCGTTCGACCTAAGACAAACGTAGGTGGCGAGCTGTGTCCTGTAACATATGGGAAGAGAAATTCCAAGGTATGCACGTACGATGCCTTTACCTTGGTCTTCGTACATTTAAGATGAAACTTTCCTTTTTCTTTTGCACTAGTATTGCCGTTGCTGGTATCGAGCGGCTCCTTAAGGGGAGGATGTCTTCTTCTAGAGAGGGAAAGAGTCGGCGGCCTCTGAACTTAGGGACGATGGCGACAAACGGGATCCGTACCCGCACTATGATGGAGCTTTTAGTGGGGCTGAACGGGCCCGTGTCTTCGAGGAGAGGGCATCATCCGAGCCTACCGTTCCCGGAGTGTTTGATTCCCGAACGACGGTTCCTCCGAGTGAATGTGCTTTGCCTGAGGTTGGTTATCCTAGAGGCCAAAGAAGCAAGATAAATAGGAGTGTGCTGTGACTTCGAGGAAGTCCACCGCCTTCACATTATGGTGAGTTTAGGCATAGTTCTTCTTTATTCCGTGTCCTCCTTTCTTCAACGAGTTTTCTTTTTGTAGGCCTGCAATAGGCTCAGGTCTGAACTGCTTCGTCAATGAGCTAGGCTTCGGAAAGTTCTGGACGAGGGTGAGTCCCTTAGGCTCCTTAGTGAGAAGAAGGGAGGTTGATTTGCAGCATTGTCGATATAAGGCGTACCAGAGCTCGAATTATGAGAGATATTTGATGGATCAAGTTACCTTTTATAGCACGTGCTTTGCTCTTTTTGGACCTTAGGGTTAACCCCTTTTTCCTATATTAGCTATAGAAAAAGACGGAGGCCTTAGAGTACCTAAAGGGTGACACCGACCGCGTCAGGAATGATTGTGGTGAGCTGAGGGCTTAGGTTCAAGCTCAAGCTTTAGAGGAGAGAGGTACTTTGGCCAAGGTTCCTACCTTCGAGGCACAACTCCGCAAGGATCGTGACAACACTATATTTCAAGCGGATACGATCGGGAAACTCGAGTCTGATCTCTTAAAGATCAGGGCTGAGATAATCGATGCCCGGGCTGAAGCGGCATTAAGCTGAACCAAGGCTGATCAGGAGATGGAGATTCATATGAAGGACGCTGCTGATGCCCAAGCTGCGCTGAAGCAGACCCTCGACCGAGAAAAGACGATCGAGGAATATGTTCGTTGCAGATCCCGAAGAAAGGTACTCGAGAAGATCGGCGTAAGGGGCTTCATTCTATTAGGGGAATTAGCTCGATCAAGGGCGGACAATCATGACACTCGGTCACTTCTTGCTGACGTTACGGAGAACGAATCTGGCATGCTATATCCCTTCGGAGCGGAGTGTAGATTTTGCTATTTTTCCGCTTTGTATTTAATACTTGTAGAACATGTTTGTAGATGGAGAGTGCACCTTTTGTGTATGTAAGATAAGAGAAAACTTGAAGCTTTATTTCTTCTACATCTCTTTTTGTATTGCTTTGGACCAGGCGGGCTGGTTTCAGTGTTCGGCGGGAGCATCGTGGGTCCGGAACTAATCAGGAAGGCCCAGAGGCTTTTAAGTGTGATTTTTGACATGAGCAGGCGTTGGGTCCTCCGCGCTTTGCCCAGCTGTTTATGCTTAGAGTCAGGCCTTGACTCGAGCATGCCTGACCTTCAATCTTCTGTGCCTGTGCGGGCTGATAGTAATTGTTCTTATTTCTTGCCCTTGGGCATTTGCTATTTCAACTATTTTGGGTCAAGTCTCGGAGTCGCGTTGCGATTCGAGCTTTAATAGACCCTTAAGTTCTTTCTTGCCTACATGGGCAAATGACGATGCCTTTTTGTGCTTCGGGTCGAAGTAACCTTATAGGTGTGTGGCCCAAGGGGTCATTTAGCTGGCAATAATGGCATTTATGCTATTCCCTTAGGCATATTGTAGTTAACTATTTTGGATCTGGTCTCCGAATTGGGTTACGACTCGAGCTCATTTTATTCCTCAAGTTTTCAATTTTCAAGATGGCTATTTACCGTGAAAATAGTAACAATAATTAAATTTTTAAATGGTATTCTAAAAATACGTGATCTATTCCCGAGCTAGTTTGTAAGGGCCGTTAGTTCTAAAACATAAAGTAAAGTGATAGACATTGAGTTAACCAAAACAATAATCGAACCAGCAAGGGGACGTTTCCCGGGCGCAAAGTTGGCCACTAGGTACCTTGGAGTCGAGCCTCGAAACTATCTCGGGCTTATCGAGGGTAGTCAGGAAGGGGATAACAAGCAAAGATATAGATCAGTAAGGCTCCATACTACCAATCTTGAGCCAAATAATGAAAAACAAATGAATAAACAATAAAATGCTAAGCCGACCTCGAGGTCAATGAGGATAGATAACTTAGAACAAAAATAGAGAGAGAGAGATATATTATTGCATTGTGGAGAAGTGGAGCAACATCAGTCGTTTACTACGTAGGATGAGTCCCCCTTATATAGGTGAGGGGACTCGATATAGTACAGGGTGCATTAAATGTAAAGATACAGGGATGGGACGTCTGGACAAGACACTAGAACCTATTGGCTTAGGCTATCCCCTCGGGAGCTTATCGTCCGTGTGACTTCTGCTAGGTTGTAGACAGATCCTCTGACCCTTAATCCATTGCAGAGACACGGATTATACTCGAGATAAGGAGCTCAACCATGACCTTATGGCCTCGATGTGCTGTCAGTGTACTCCGAACGTACCTCGATGGCGGGAAATAGACTCCTCCAATTTTACCGCACACAGATAGTCTCTGTGTTTCCTATATCAAAGTGATAGGAAGCGTTACTGAATCTTAGCCTCGAGTCCATTATTACCATGACATCATCCATAAATGAGCATTAAATTCCATAGTCTCGGGAACCGTGCGGGGCCGCCGTCATATGCGGCAATCGAGGAGTCCATGAACTGCTGTAGGTTCGCCCCTTCTGCATCCCTGATCGATTCCTATAAAACGCTCTGATTGCTTTGGAACTGAAATCTCAATTTATTTGACATATTTTCATCTCTCTCTCTTTTTTCGGAAAGGCTTCACCATTATTAATGGCCAGGACTTGCAGGGCGGTACCCCATTGGAACGACACTGCATCATCATCTCAGTCGGCTAGGGGGGAGAATAAATTGGTCCCTTCTTTGGAGCAGTGGACCCCTCCCGATCTTTATACATCAAAGGATATTGACACCGAGACTCCCGCGTCTATGCTGGGCCGATGCGAGCATGTATCTCGATACATTAGCGTTGTGACTAATTTCAGAAAACTTGAGGAGTGACTGTCGATGGAGTGACAGTGGAAATTCCTGCCTCTGGTAACGATATTACTGGTTTCAAGGAGCGCTTTCTTTATGTGTATACCTATCCGTTCACCCTGGGTCCCGACGAATCCGTAAAATCTTCTCCTTTGGAAATCGATCCGGTGATCGTCGATTTCTGCATTCTGTATCAAGTGACCCTTGGCCAGATCACCCCGTCTTTTTGGAGGATTGTGCTGATGCTCAGGCACTTTACTGAGGAGATCGCAGGTAAATTTTTCACCCTCAACCATCTAGTCAGATTATACCGTCCTCGTCTGTACCAGGGCTTTATCAAGCTTCGGCAACGATCCAAGAAACCTTTCTTTACAAGCGTCGATGAAGGGAAGGACCGGGGGTGGATTAGCAGGTTTGTTCGGGTGCAAACCTCAAACATTATCCCGGTCTAATGGAACAGTGGAACTATCGGCGTAAGTATATTTTCCCTCTAATTGTTTCTCAATTTTTCTTTCGAGCATCGTGATAACCTCTTGTTGACTTTCTCTATCTTCTCCATGGCATCCCGAGGAGACCCTAGACTTGGCGAGGTGGATCGAGCGCTTGGATAGGAGGTTCCCGTATCATCTCCAGTCCTGGGCCATCATGGCGGAGAAGCGCTGGGTGGCCATGAACCATGGTGAGGTTTCTTTTCTACATGTGTCTCGTATTTTGTATTCCCATTAGGCTCTAATTAATGGCATTGTGCATTCATCGTGTTGGTGTAGGCCTTGGAGAAAATATGCTGATGAGGCCACCCCTGGTGGTGAAATGGAGGCCTTGGGGCTCGGCACGAACAAGAAAAGGAAAATAAGAGTGGTTGTTTCCCGACATGACGAGACTGCTATCCCGACCTCTGATCTGGATTTTGGTGTCGGCAGGGAAGATGATGATAATGGTATTCCGTTGAGGACGCAGTCGAGGCCTAGTGAGAGGTGTTCGCATGTGCCCCGGTTGGATGCTGCTGAGTCCGGGACAACGAGGGCCGACAAGGCTAAGGAGCCGGAGGTCATTGATGAGGATGCCTATGTGGTTTTGAATCACTTGGCCAGATTCGATGTAGCTTCTACCAGCAGGGCTATGAGTTCAGATGGGACGGAGTTCGGAACCTTCTAAGGGCATGGGCCACTATTTTTAATTTCCCTATTATGCCATAGTGCAAAGAGATATATGAGCGTGTCATCTCTTGGCTCCGTAGAGAACTTGCACGCCACGAGATGGAGCATGATGCCATTGCTTCGAAATTGCAAGACTCAGAGCCTCGAGGCGTTCGAGGAGATCAGGAGTTGAAGGAGCATCGAGCCTCGTTAGAGGCGGCACTTCGGGAGAAGACCGCTATTGCTGCACAAGTATTCTTCTTTTTCTTTTATATCTGATCCTCATCTCGGTATCTCTATATGTGTTTTGTGTTCACATATTCGCTGTCTTGCTTCTCGACGAAGGTTGAACAGGGAAGCTCGAGGATCGTCGAGTTGGAAGCGAAGGTCTCCCTGCTTAGGGATTGGAATGAGAATGCGACCGGGGAGTTGGCGACATCATGGAGCCTTCGTGCAGATGCCCGTAAGGAGATTGTTTCTTTTTCCGTGGCTAAGCTCGATATCGAATGAGATGCTACTACTTATAAGGCGGACGCAGCTATGGTGCATGCGATGGCTCGTGACATATCCCTGGTGGCTGAGCAGAAACTGGTACGTGACGTAGATCATACCAAGGTGAAATGGAGGAGAGAGGTCTTGGAAGAACTCAAAGCCCGGGGCTTCGAGTTATTTACTGACCTGAACGAGGCCCATATGACAGAGGAGGAACTGGACCGTTTAGTTGTTCCCAATGAGGGCGAAGAGTATAGCAGCGAGGAGTAGTGTCCGAGCCTCCCTTCTCTTTTTTGTATGCCCCTTTTTCTTTCTTTTTCGTTTCATATGTTCCCTCCTCCGGGAAACGAATACTGCAAAGATGTACGACTATTTTGTTAACATATGAATGAAGCCATTATTCCGGTAGTTCTTCTTGCTTTAGGGCACTGATTATCGGGCCTTCGGAGCCTTTTTGTATTTTGTTGCCGAGGTTGAGTTGATAGCTTCTGCAGACCGACGTTGGGGTTTCCCCGGTCCCCCCTTGCTTTCACGAATCACGTGGGAGCCTGGAGTAATTCCGCCATTGCATTACTCAAGGGGAGGGTGACGTTAACGCGGCCAAAATTAATTGGCATGTTTGGGCAATTGGTCGGTCGTTGCATGGCCCTTATATATTCGTCTATCCCTCCCTCAAGCGATGATTCTACAGTTTCCTTTTTTTTATAATTTCATTTCTTCTGTAGAGCCAGGTGCCCTTTGTGAGCTTTTTCACTTATCTGCTTTAGGTGATTTATGCCTAGATACTCCTCTTCTTCCCATTATTCTATTGTGGCCATGGTTGCCGCTTCAATGTCTGGTGCTTAGACGAAGGGGACTCCTTCCTGTTTTCGCCTTCGGCTGGCAATAGTGGCCCTTCTCTGACATCGGGGGAGCGGTGTTCGGAGTACACTACCTCGAGGAGCGTTGTTACACCGGGAAAACCTCCCAATATTCCATGCCACCGGGGGCACGTGTCGAGAATTACCTCTTCGGTGGTAGAGGAGGACCTCGGGGCGATCAGGGAAAATGTGGATGGGGGAAAGCGTGGTTCTGCAAGCCCCTTCCCTCGAGGAAAATGTCACGATGTATGTTGAAGGTTTCTTGAGTGTGTATACCAGCGTTCTTGTGTTAGGTTCCCCAAAATGGTTAGTGCTTGATTTTTGTAAAAGGTATCAAGTAATGTTGGCGCAGGTTCATTCCTTCTTCTGGATCATAGTATGGTCGAGGAGATACGTTGCCGGCAAGGCTGGGATAGATTTCACTCTTAGTCACCTCATAAGGTTGTACTGGCCATTATGCTTCCGAGGCCTAGTTGCTCTTCAGCGCAGGTGTACTCGAGCTCCTATAATCGGCGATCAAAAGGATGAAGACCATGGATGGATAAGCCAGTTTGTTCGAGTTCGGACGACTGACATTATCCCCAGAGAATTCTTACCATTCCCCGAGAAATGGAGCTCCACACGTAAGCACTGTGTTCGAGCTATCTTTTTCTTCATATGAGGTCGGACTCACTGTGATTTCTTTCCGTCTTTTTTTATAGCAACTCATTGGTTGCCTGATGAGGTTCCGGACTTAGCCGAATGGTCTCGTAAGCTGGCAGCATGCTTGACTAATAATAGGCACCGATGGCGAGATCATTCAAAAGGGAGGTGGGAGGTAAATTATCATGGTAGGTGCTTGGCGTTCTCTTCCAATCCTGATATTTTCCTTTTTAGGGGCGGCCTCCTCTTTGCTGACCTGCTTGGTTCTCCTACTATAGGCGCCAGGAGTTCATTCGAGGCGAAACCCTCAGTTCAAGAATCGAGGAGTACTGGCAAAAGGAAAGATGTTCCGTGGTGTGACAAGGCTTGCGGTGAGGCACCTTTTGCGTAGCGGCTGAGAGGAAATGATTCGGTCAGTCGACCAGCTTCCGGGACTGAAGCTTTATAGGACACAGCTTCGGCCCTCGGTGAGGCTCATCGTTTTGGCCTTGCGGTGAGTTTTCGACCTTGGTAAGGATGTTCCGACCCGGTACTTTCTTCTGTTTTCTTCATATGCTTAGCTTCTCTCATTCAGGCTTTGACAGGCTCAATGTCGAGCTGCTTCATCACGAGACCTAGCTATAGGAAGATCGGGAAAGGGGAAAGTCCCTCCGGCTTCTATGCGCTGCGAAGAAAAATGAGCTCGTTTCTTTAAGGTGTGGGCCGGATCGAAGCTGTGCTCGGGAGGCCCTCTTGGAGAAATAGGTATTCCGCCTTCCGTGTTTTCTCGTATTTCCTTCTCATCCATCTTTATATCTTTGCCGACCTTTGAAATGATACTGTTCTAGTTAAAGTGCAAGGCGGATGAGCTGGAGCAACTCTGGGGCGAGGTTGGTACTGCCAATCATTAATCTTCCGAGCAGAGAGCACGCATTAATGCTCATTCGGAGAGCAAAGAGAGAGCTCAGGCTGCGATATCCATTTTTGAGGCGCAACTTCAAGCTGCTCGTGCGAAAGTCTATGCTCGGACAAAGATGATCACGAGGCTCTTATCCAAGCTATCGAGGGAGAAAGCCGAAGTGGCGAACATTAAGGCCGAATTCGTGATAAATAACACATGGGCGAGGCAAAAGATGGCGGCCTATTCAAAAAGTGTCGCTGTTATTAGGGCCAAGCTGAAGAAGGCCCTTGATCGTGCAGGCAATAGCATGGAATATGACAGATACAGATCCCGGAGGGAGACCCTCGAAGAGATTCATGTCAGAGGATTCGATCTCTCGTAGGAGATCGGACATGCCAAGGGAGTGGAGTTTGATGCCAAGTCTCTGATATCTAATGATGAGGAGGAGGTCGATGGGCCGTAACTGCCAAAAAAGGAAATAAAGGGGGAACAAACATTCCCTGCCTTCTTTGCTTTGTATATATACATATACATCTCACCATACGACGCAGGCCGAGATTGCGTCCTATTATTGACATGTAATAATAAGGACGGGGGAACCACGCAACTTGTAATTTCTGCATTTTTCTTGCTAGAGTTTTTTCACTGGATCGATTCAATCGCGGAGTAGCCTTTAGGCTTGCATTTTTCGATTACTTTCGGGTTCAGTCACTAAGTCGGGATCCAACTCGAGCTTAACTTACCCTCGAGCCCGTTCGGGCTGGCGATAATGGTTTTTATTTTCTTCCCTTGGGCGTTTGGCAATTTTCCGGGACCAGTCTCGGAGTGGCGTTGCGATTGGAGCTGTACTTGACCCTTTAATCTTTCCGGAGGTTCCGGCAGGTGATAGTGGCATCGATGTCACACTCTTGGGAGTATTATGATTTTTGGGTCCAATCTCCGAGTCTCATTGTGACTCGAGCTGTAATCGACCCTTAAATCTCGTTCGAGCTCTCAGCCAGCAATGGTGGCCTTTCTGTTGCTTGGTCATTGAGACCTTTTGGTATGAGGCCCGGAGGCTTGCTTTGCCGGTGACAATGGCACTTACGTTGTTTGGTCATGGAGACCTTTTAATATGAGGCCCGAAGGCTTTGCTCAGGGTTAACTATTTTGGATCTGATCTCCGAATCGGGTTACGATTCGTGCTCACTCTAATCCTTAAGTTGTCAATTTTCAAGTTAGCGACAATGGCTCTTATGCTGTATGGTCATAAAGACCTTTTAATGTGAGGCCTGGAGTCTTGCTTAGCCGGCGATAATGGAACTTACGCTGTTTGGTCGTAGAGACCTTTTGATGTGAGGCCAGAGGCTTTTTGTAGGCTTTGTTTTCTCTCATTAAGGTTTTATTGAATATTTCTGCCTGACCCGCCGTCGGTTCTGAAAGAAGCTCTATTTCAAGTCGTAGTCGGCAATGTTTTAAGCACCTTGGAAGGTTCATGTCTCATAGGTCGAGTAGATCGACGCTCTCGCGATTTTGGAGCCGACGTGGTCGGGACCCATTTTTTGCCTGTTGAGGGAAGCCTGTTTTTAACATGTTCTTTCCGAAGTAGATTAAGAGGATTTTTTAGCGATAGTCGGGCGTCTCCATGTCACGTTTTTTGTGTTGTAGCAGCCATTTTGACCAAAGACATGTGCGTTTGGCCGGAGCCATTTTTGACCCCGAGAAGCAGTTTAAGGCGTTTACACCGAGGGTATGCCCTTTATGGATTCTTACAAATGCGACGTATAGCTTAAACTATGGGATTTTCATGCCTGTTGAGGTCTTACAGTTTGCCATGCCTGTTGATGTCTTACAGTGTATGGAGAATAGATCTGGTTTTACCGAGGCTACCCGTTAGGGTCTTACAGTTTTAGATTTTCCAATGCGTGGATATTGGTGGGCCGTCTGCACCATATGTCTTACAAACCGTCTGCACCATATGTCGCTCGACGTATCAGCCTGAGCTCGGGTGGGCCGCACATGGGGAGTGATTTAATCGTTGTGGAAATCCCCATTAGGAACCTATTAGAGGTCCGGCCCGAGAGCGATGTTGGGCCGGATCGTCCTATCGGCTTCGACCCGACATCGTCGGTATAATTTAGCTGATCCACCTGTACTCATAAATGCATGTTTTATTTGAAATGAGTCAAATGAAAGAAGGGATTACCAATACGTTAATGCGATGTCGAGGTGGAATCTCGGCGTCCTTTTCCTCGAGCGAGAGGGTGTCCTTTCGGAGCATTTTATAAGACTGTCCCTTTTTGGTGATGGGCACTTACACTCTACGTTATACAGATCTTCGCGGGGTGCCGACACCCTTTAACATGTGTGACGATGCACCGCGGCTCGCCGACTCTATTTTGTCCGATCTCTTTTCATCCGTGGAGCTGCATCCGGGATTGCTCGTTTGGCGACACATTGTGGCTACCTTTGTTGAATGGCATAGTTGCTACTCTTTAGGGTCTATAACTCCGAGCGCCTCGTGATTCCCATGGAATGTCATGGTTTCCCTGGAGTTCTTGGATTTGCTTATGGTGACCACTATGCTTGGAACCACAATGTTGAAGTCTAGTTCTATCGGGCGAGGTTTCCTTGCCAGCTGCGTCTTGTTGAATCTGGTACCATTGGAGGTTCCTCGAGTGTGTTGTCCTCGGGCTACTGCCTTGTTATTGCAAGACGTGATGTACCGCAAATCGTCTCTTCTGTTCGCGCTGTGTGGACGATGGCTCCATTCATTCAGTGTCGATTCCTCTGTTGGGAATCTACCCGGATATGCCGAACTCGAGGGGGTTCCTCGAGGGTCGTCCATGGTCCTGATTTGGTTCCGGTGTCAGTTGCTGGAATTCGACCAAGCCTCGACCTGATACTCGACCAGACTTTGCTTCAACTGCTCTAGAGTCGACAGGTATGCTTTGTTTAGGTTTTGGGCGAAGGCCCGTGCCGCTCCAGTACTGGGACCGGGAGTGGTCTCGTTTGTTCTCTCGGGAAGTGGGGTGCGGCTTCCCGTGACACTCTATTTCTTCTTCTCCCGGACTTTGGTGTATTGGGCCCCTTTGGCATTTCTTTGATGACGTTAGCGTACACTTCCACGGACCGCGCTAGTACGGTGAGCGGGTCCTCGAGATCATCTGCCGAACAATGGCGCTGCATCATGGTTTCTTCCAAGGGAGTTTCTTCAAATCTCCTTATTGGGACGGGCCCGAGTTCTCTATTTTGGAGGTTGCTGTTTCTGGAACGGCACACGTAAGTGGTGATGCGCCCGTGAAGACTTGAGGTCCTGTCACTCCTAGGGGATTTTGTTGTTTCTGACTTTTACGAAATGAGTTTCGGGATCGTATCTTCGGGAGACGGTGGCTGTAGGAGTCTCCACAAGCATGATTCTATCTTTATGATAAGGTCTTCCAGCATCCTTACTGCTAAAGGATAGGTTATCGGTTCGTCGTTGCCCGACACATCGGGTACTAACTCGATGTGAGGAGATATTTTGGGTGTTATTTCACTGAGAGTCTCTGGGCGGCTCTGTAGCTAAGAGATAGCCCAATACTGTTCATGCAACATTTCAAAAATAATACAAACGTTAAACTTCCCATTCTACATGGGCTTGGATTTTTCGGTCTTCCTGTTGGTTAACATGCTGCATTCCGCGATCGGTGTAGGAGACATCGTTACCCCGCTGCGCTTCATGCAAATCCGCGTCTGCTCGAACCAATCCAGATGCGTTATCAAGGTTCTGCGGTGTCGTGCCAGCCGTTAGAACGGCCATACTGTTCTCTTTGTGATTTTTGGGGTTGTCGTCCTCGATTTCCCTTATCGAGTTGATGATTAACCTGAAATCGAAAGATCTTGGGCAAGAAAAAGTGTGAAAGATATCATGCGTTTAAGTGACGAAACTAACAAGAGAATAATCACTATTATTTTTAGCTCCATGGTGGGCGCGAAACTGTTAACCGTGAAAATGGTAACAATAATTAAATTTGTAATTGGGATTCTAAAAATATGTGATCTATTCCCGAGCTAGTTTGTAAGGGTGGTTAGTGCTAAAACGTGAAGTAAAGTGATAGCGATTGAGTTAACCAAAACAATAATCAAACCAGCAAGGGGACGTTTCCCGGGCGCAAAGAATGCTAGTAGGTACCTCAAAGACGAGCCTCAAGCCTATCTCGGGCTTATCGAGGCTAGTCGGGAAGGGGATAACACGAAAAGATATAAATAAGTAAGGCTCTATTCTACCAATCTTGACCCAAATAATGAAGAACAAACGAAGAAACAATAAAATGCTAAGGGGGCCTCGAGGTCAATGAGGACAGATAACTTAGAAGAAAAAGAGAGAGAGATATTATTGCATTATGAAGAAGTGGAGCAACATCATTCATTTACAGGGTAGGATGAGTCCCCCTTATATAGGTGATAGGACTCGATATAGTACACAGTGCATTGAATGTAAAGATACAGGGATGGGACGTCGGGACAAGACGCTAGAACAAGTTGGCTCAGGCTATCCCCTCGGAAGCTTATAGTCCGCGTGACTTCTGCCAGGTTGCATACAGATCCTTTGACCCTCGAGCCACTGCAGAGCCATAGATTATACTCGAGATAAGGAGCTCGACTACGACCTTATGGCCTCGACGTGTCGTTAGGATACTTTGAACGTACCTCGATGGCGGGAAATAGACTCCTCCAATTGTACCGCACACACTGGCGACAATGGATCTTACACTGTTTGGTCATTGAGCCTTTTTTAGTGTGCGGCCCGGAGGCTCATTTTGCTGGTGACAATGGCTCTTACGCTTTTGCCCGTAGGCTTTTTTGTAGGATTTGTTTTCCTTTTTTTAAGGTCTTTTTGAAATGATTTTGCCTGACCCATCGTCGGTTCTGCAAGAACCTCGATTTCAAGTCGGTAGAGGCAATGTTCGAGCACCTCGGAAGGTTCTTAGCTCGTAGGCTGAGTTGCTCGAAGCCTTGTGATTTGGAGCTGACATGGTCGAAGCTCGTATTTTCCTGTTGAGGGAAGCCTATTTTAACTGGTTCTTTCCAAAGTATATTCGAAGTACTTGCCTGCGATTTTTGTTTAGCAACGGTCGGACATCCCCGAGTTGTGTTAATTTGGCTGGATCAACCATTTTGACCGTAGTCATATGTGTTTAGCCGGAGCCATTTTTTATCTCGAGTGATAGTTTAGGCATCCACACCGAGGGTATGCCCTTTTAGGATTCTTACAAATGCAACGTATAGCCTAAACTTCGGGATTTTGAGTTTTACGCCTGTAGTAAGGTCTTATAAAAAATTTCATGTCTGTTGAGGTCTTATAGTTTGTCGTGCCTTTTGAGGCTTACAGTTTTATCATGCCCTTTCAGGTCTTACAGTTTGCGTTGCTATTTTGAATAGATTTGGTTATACCGAGTCTGCTTGATCAGCGTCTTATAGTTTCAGGTTTTCCAATGTATGGCGATTGATGACAGTCCTCGAGTCATCGAGTTTTCTTGGGCTCGAAGGCCGCTATTCGTGAGCTTGGAGTTGCCTTGCTGGGGCTTTATGAGCCCCAAGTTCCAATCTTGGGGTTGTGCGGGCTCTACATTGTTGACGCTAAGTCTCCGAGTATTTCGGGATGCATTCAGTGGAGGGGTCCCTGCCGAGAGCACACTGCGATTTCCTTGTTTGAAGTATCAGATGCTGAAAGATATTCTTTTATTGCTTGGCATAAACACACATCATTTCATTGTTGTGAGCTCGGGCCGCGCAGGAGCGGCTCATCGAACCATTTGGTCCGGTACATGATTCCCTATTGAAACTCAGTGTGTCTATCACGCCCCAAAAATCGAAGAGCGTGATAGGTGCTCAACTGAGTAAACCCAACTAAGCAAGCCTGTTAGGTTTCATTCTACCCAAACTAATTCATGAATAAAATAGAAGATGGACTCTATTAACCATACTTTGTAAGTATTTAATTAACAACTTCCATTTTATTTCTATTAGCAACTTAATTTATAATTATCAAAATATTACAAGTTTTAAAAATCTTTGCCAAATATCAAGATTTCTAACTCAATTCTCCATTATCAAACACCACCCACAACCTGTCTACGGAGTCTCTAAATACAACTGAAGAGTAATATGGAAATGTCGGCAACAAGGCTCCGGCTATACCTCAAAATACAAAGTACATGATAATCAATTGATACAAGACGCCGAAATGAAGTGGGGCTCACCATGTCAGCTGAAAGGAAGATGCGTCAGTAGCTGCAACCACCACCACCTGCTATGGAACCACCTACATCCATTTAAAGACGTAGTGCCCCCGGCGAAAGGGAGGTTAGTGCTATCGAATAGCACTAGTATGTATAACTAAACACCATCTCATTAGAAAGAACATCCATACAATAACAAAGAAATCATAAGTATTCAACAAAAGCTTTAAACAATCACAATATCATCAAATAAAAGGAATACAAAAACTTTCACATAATTTTCTTAACTTTAGTTTGGGGCACTCAATACTGTTCATCATCATTTGCAATACCACCACTTTGTTGAGCGGAGTCCGATCACGACCTAATCGGCTGGGTTTCCTCATTTGAGACACGTACCTCAACCACAATCTCATCCTCACTTTTCGGAATACAATATCAGCACAATACCGCCATTTGTACGGCATGGCGTCCAATCACGGCTTGATCGGCTAGGCCGCCTTACTAAGGCATTATTTCTTTCTCATTAATCATCTCATTTCAATCTTTATTTCAAATATAAGAATCCATAGGCACTTAGGGCAACAATTATCATATCATAATGGCATTAGGCCACATTTCATAACTCACATTGCACGTCACTTTAACTTTTAACATCAAACTAGCAATTTAAGATAATGGGCACATACAATAGCAATTCAAGTTTTAAGCATAGAGAGGACTTCTCATGATTCAGCATGATAATCACAATTTAAACATGACTTGAAATCTAGCAATAGCATATAGTTTGCATTCTTCACATATCCTCAATTTACCAAGAATAGCACATTGAACACATTGAGACACACCTTTCACATATATTCTTGAAACACCAAATCCTTTGAAATAACAAATACAATATAAACCAAATTTCGGACTTGCAACATATGCGGGGGCACCATGGGAGCTCAATTTCTAAGAAGATGGGGTTTTAGCCATACATACCTTGTTTAAGTTTTTCTTAAGTTTCTACAATCTACCAACACCTCTAGAAATCACAATCTATAAGGAGAAAGCAAAATCAGTTAATAATTTAGAAGGATTTCCCATGGTATAACTCTATTAGGAATTTTATCAAACACCTAACCATGTGAAATAGACTACAAGGTTCTACAATGGAAATTCCTTCTACCCTCATCCAATTTCATCAAGAACTACCCAAAATAGTTCATTAATCCCACATACAAAAGCTTAGTGTCACATGCATGGCCTAATTCTAACCCCACAATGTATTTTTTAAATCATAATCTCATATATGAAATATTAGAAGTTTGACTTACTCGGAAGATAGTGAGTTAGAGATTAGCATGATTGATCCTTGAGGGTTTGTGCAAGATTGATGATTAGGAGGCTAGGTTCCCTCTTTCTCTTTCTAAAATGCTCTCATCTCTCTCTAGATTTAGTGTAAAATGGTCCCAAATGAAGCCCCAAAGCTTATTTATCAAAGTGGGTTCGGATATAAAAATTTCGAAAAATGACCCTCGAAGTCAAATATGTGGTGCAATTATGTTATAGCATAATCGAAATGTGGGCAGCATTCTTGCAGCATAATCATTATGCAATAGCATAATCAACATCATAATCAACATGCAATAGGAAAATGTTTTGCCCGAAACTGCTTCATTATGCAACGCATATGCGGTCCGCAGAGTCGTTTTGCGATCGCAAAATTGGTCGCAAATCCAGCCTTTGCAAATTTGATCATAACTTTGTGTATAAATGTCCAAATGACAAACGATTTAAAGAAATAAAAACTAGACTCAAAGAAATTTCATTTGATAAGTTTTTTACCCCATAAAACCTTATATATATTTTGATATGCTCGTCCAAATTATGGACTTGTGCAAACTCATTTGGAATTTTAGCCTAGTATGAAAATTTCCAATTTGACCTAGACATAGGCCTCCCATTAAAACCCACAATACAAATTATAAGGCTTATACACTTATTTACCAAATCCAATTGATGCCCATCATATTAACATCACATAAAATATTATAATTGGCCTATATGGCACCATAAAATCCTAATTTACTTAGCGATATTTTTTTGGGGCCTTACATTGCCGTTCCCCGGTCCTTACGAGGGGATGGAGCCCTAAAAAGATCTTCGCTCGTTGTTTCATTGTATAAGAAGGCATGTGATCTTGTCGAATCCTCCTATGGGGGTACGTTGCTCCACTAATAAACTTGCTGGCGAGACCCTCTTCGTGGCTGAAGTCCGATCGAGAAGAAAGCGCACGGCGGGTTCTGTTACGGCCTTTGGATCTCCGGGTGCAGTTAGAACTTCCGAATGTCTCGGCCGATTTTCTGCATACATGTTAGTGAAAAATAACAAAGGAGTGAAGCAGTTATTCCATACCGCGGGATGTGTAGGCGATGTTTCGAGATTTGGTGTGTTACTGCCATTTCGGGGTGTGGGCCCTAGTACAGCCCTCTACTCTATTTAATCAGGCTTGGCCGATGATGTGGTTTTCTTACCCTTTGACCCTTTCGATGGTGGAGGTATTGATGCCAGTGATGCGTCATATGGTGAGGAATTTCCCTCGTCGTGTATTGCTCCCTGCCGATGGTTTTAATTCTGCCCCTTGCATGGGATTTCATTCTTTTGGCAAAGTGAGGTCGACAATGTCTCCAGGCAGTATGCCCGTGGCCATTTAAATAAGATTTCCGTGCTTTTCACCTTCTTTGATGGTATAGAACTCGGCGTTCCAGTCCGAGCATAGATGGGTTTTATCGAGAGAATGGTCTTCCTGCTTGTTGTAGCGATCGCCATTTGGAATATGTCAAAGATTTGAGATGCAGGCACGATTTGGTTCTTTAGTGCGAGCTTCCCTATTGACCTCGGTCCGACATTGTTGGTATGTTGATCGAACCACCTGAATTCATGAGCATATGTTTTATTTGAAATGGATCAAATGAGAGAGAAGGTTACCAGTGTGTCAGTGTGAGGCCGAGGCAAGGTCTCAGTGTCTTTTTTGCTGGATGTAAGGGTGTCCTCTAGAATATATCCCTGGACCCGTTTTTCCTTGGTGATGAAAATTTTACTTTCCATTTTATGAGTCCTTGGAGGGTGTCGCCGCTCCTCCATTATCGTGGCAATACATCGCGACTCTCTTTCTTCGTTCTCCCTGGTTGCCTTCCTCCCTCGGGGCTGAATTCGAGCCTGAGCACATGACAGTACTCGGCGGCAATTTTTATTGAGTAGCACAGCTGTTTGCCTCCTAAGTTGGTGGCTATTTTTGACCCCATGGTCATGCGCGCCCTACGGTTCCCACGCCGGGTTGTTTTTCTTTTGAAGGGGACTCGGTCGAATAGGTCTGAGCCATTTGGCGTCCCTGGTTTCGCTTATGGTGAACACGATGTTTGGTATTGTGAGGCTGAAATTGTACTCTGATAGGCAAGGTTCCCCTACCAGTCGTTTGTCCTCGTCGAATATGGTTTTGTTAAAGATTCCTCAAGGGTGTCGCCCTTAGGCCATTTCCCGATCGTCTCGAGGTAGATTGCTTCTTGGGGTGCTCCTCCTATCCGCGGTGCATGGGTGGTACCTCCCTCTAATTGGCATTAGCTTCTTTGTCGGGAGCCTGCTTGGGTATACTGAGCCCGAGGAATAAGGTGTGAATTCCCGTGGCGTTTCATTCTCCCTCTGTTCAGCCTCGGATGTGTCGGGCTCTTTCGTTGCGGCTTTGATGGCATCGACGCTTGCCTCTATGGAGGAATCTGCTAGTACGTTAAGTGAGTTTGTCAGGTCAGGTGATAGGATACAATGCCATATCAAGGTTTTTTTAGAGTGTTTCCCCGAACGTCTTCAATAAGACAGGCTCGAACTTATCATCTTGAAGGTCGTTGCCTTTCCCCGCACACGTGTAAGCGACGATGTGTTAATCGGGATCCGAGGTCCTGTTTTACTTAGGGAGTTTTGGCATTCCGGACGTTCGTGAAACATGTCCCGGGACCGCTTCCTTGGGGAACGACTGTTCCATGGACTTCCACGAACCTAACTCGATCCTTTAGGAGAGGTTACCGATACGTTGTTGCTTGATATCTCGGATACTTCTTTGGTGGGGGGAGGTGTTTTCGGCACCACTGTGTTGGGGGTCTCCGGGTGGCTTTGCAACCAAACAATAGCCAACTGTTGTGCCTACAAAATTTCAAAAATATCGTGAAGACTCACTTCTTGTGCTTCTCGAGCCGGGGTTTTTTGGGCTTCCTGTTGGTCGATATGCTGTATGCTCCTATTGGTGTGCGGGGCTTCGTCGACTTTCTGCTCGTCTTGCGAACCTGCATGTGCTGGAATTGGCCCAGATGTGTAATCGAGGTTCTGAGGCGTCGCGCCAACGATTGGAGCAGCCACACCGTTTTCACCGTGATTTTTGAGGTAGTTATTCTCAACTCTGCTTACCGAGCAAGACATTTTGACCTGAATTCAAGAGATCTTGGAAAAGAAAAAGTGTGAAAGATAACTCGCGTTTGTGCAATGAAACCAGCAAGAAAATAATCACTATTACTTTTAGTTCCACGGTGGGCGCCAAACTATTTACCTTGGAAATGGTAACAATAATTAAATTTGTAAATGAGATTTTAAAAATACATGATCTATTTTTATTCTAGTTGTAAGAGAAGATAATGCTAGGAAGATAAAGTTCAATTATGAAATGCAAGCTAAAACGAGGCAGTGATCAAACCGATAGGTCTGCTACCCGGGTGTAGGACTAGTCGATGGAGGACCTTGGGGTTGACATATGGATCGAGCTCGAGCTATCGAGGGTAGTCAGGAATGTGATAACAATTAAGATATGATTAAACAAGGCTCTTTATGGCCAATACCAAGCGATAGAATGAAGAACAAGTAAGAAAGCGATAAATATTAAAGTGGCCTCAGGCTAGTGAGAACGAACAAGTTAGAAAGAAGAGGGAGAGAGAGATATTATTGATCTTGTGGAGAAATAGTTAGAGCAACATCAACCCTTTACAAGTTAGTGTGGGTTCCCTTTATATATGAGGGGAACTCAGCTATAGTACAACATTCATTAATTGTAAAGTATGGAGATGGGACAGCTAAACGCGACGCTTTGGCATAGGCTCTGGATAGGCCAGCTTTGTCAGACTTAGCTGTGTGCCTTGGGAGCTTCCCCTTCTATTCTGGGTTTGACCTACTTCTTCTACGGTCATGGCTCCCCGTCCTCGGGGTCTCGAGGCATTCTTCCGAAATGACTTGATAGCAAGAAATTAAGTCTTCTGATTTTGCCGCGTATAATAACATTTACTTTTGGGGTGAGAATGGGGTGTTTAAAATTATAATTATATTGTTTTATGAGTTATTGTAGTTGTATGATGGACGAGTGTTATGATTTGAAGTCAAGCGAGTGATGGAACAAAAGTTGGAAAAGGTCATCACAAGTTACAGTCATAAATGTTTTGAAACTTAGGTCAAATGTAGCTTAGCTTTTCTCCCAATATACTTGGAATTGGCTATGATATACCTACCAAATTGAATATCTACGAGTTTTTTTTCTAACCCATTAAACTGCTCATCAATACAACATAGGAGTAGAGAGATATTTTGCAGTTTGTCGAGCCTGCGCAGACTGCATAGGTGACAAGTAGGTATGTTATTAAAGCTTTTTGAGCAATACATTTCATGTGATATATGAGGTCTTTTGGGACATGTTATATACCAAATTGAAGGTCTTGGAATGTAGTTTCTAACGCTCTTAACCGTTCATTCATACGATATACGGATAAAGGGATATAAGCGTCTGAAGATGGGCCAATGAGAGGGTGCCAAGCTAGCATCTCCATGACTTTTCAAAAGTTGGTATATAATCCCTATCTCCTTTTATCTCTTCATTTATCCATTGAACACTACCATAGAATACCCCTACACTTAACTTAAGCTCTCTTCAAGGGTTTCAAAGAGGATTAACATCCCGTGTACAAAATCAAGAAGTGATAACACTAGAACGATTATACCGCCTCTCTTTTTTCTTTGTAGTTCATGTTTTGGAAGGTACTTAAAAGTTAATAAATGTTTAATATCTGTATTTAAGTGTTTAAATATTAAGGAAGGTTTATAATTTGTTTCGTGATAGTTAGAACTCATGGGACAATGACCGGAAGCCATGAGTTCGAGTTATTTGACTTGTAGTGGAGTATTTGTGGCTTGTTTCATATTGGCCAGTTGTGCTGATATTTTATGGAGTTTTGGAGGAGAAAAGGTATGGGGAAGCAACACATAATGATGGAATGTTAGGCTAGTTGTTCGTCGTTATTTTTTTAGGTTGTTTGGCACTACTTTGGTTATCGTTTTATGTATGAAGTGATTAAGCCGTGTAGGCTGTTTTGTGGCATATTGTGATGGAGATAAGGTTAGAAAATGATGCATACATGTTGTAATTGTTGTGTTCTTGTTATTTTTGGTATATAGTATTGGAGGAGGTCCTTGTTACAGGGGAGATGCTACCAAAATTTACGTAAACGAGCAACTAGTTTAAGTTCCGAACTTAGACTTTACTCAACACTGATTTTTAATCTTCTTATGCTGTGGTAGATTGAGTTGAGATGTTTCAAGAATTGCTTGGAAGGTATAAAGGACTCAACAGAGTTAAGGTATGTTGAGGCTAAGCCTTTTCTTCATTTTGTCATAATCCCATAACTACATGTGTTTGATAACGAGACGTAAAGAAAAGTTAATATTCCTGAAATTTTTACATTATCCTAGTCTCAAAACTTACAGCATTCTCCCTTATCGGAACTTCATAATCAGTTTAGTTTTTTCTTCATTCACCCAAGAGAGCAGAGAGTCTATATATATACAGTATTATAGTATTTTCACCACCATCGAGCTACAATCGACGGGAAGGACCCTATTGGGCAACCTCTGATAAAATGGTAAGTTATATACCGAGTCTAATGTGGCCGAGCATCTATGAGCAAGCCCAGAATGGCCGAGATACAGAGCCTAGTATGGCAGAGCTCCTATGAGCGATCCTACTACGGCAGAGCAGTTACACATTCCACGCCTTATAAGGCCGGACAACTATTTCACTTACTATATTAAGAGTGTTGAGTCACTATCAGCAGTTACGCAAATCTTCTAATTATCTTTGACTTCCAGTCACTTTCAGTTATAATATTGTCAGTTCAGTTCTAGTTTTTAGTTATTTTATTGCCTTACATACTCGGTACATTATTTTGTACTGACGTCCCTTATGCCAGGGACATTGCATTTCATGCCTCCAGGTCCTCACTGATAGTTTGACAGACCTCCTATCAGATAGAGTCAATCATCAGCATAGTTGATGAGCTCTGCTTCCTCAGAGTTACCAGGTTTAGAACTTGGAGTTCATTTTATTTATACAGGTGTGATGGGTAGGTCAAGGCCCTGTCCCGACCATAGTATAGTTCAGCTATCTCTAGAGACCTATAGATGAGTCCTATATAGTTTGTATATCGGTAGATGTTCATGGCGGCATCGTCAACCTGCATGATTATATATATATCTATACATGCCCATTTGGGTATGTTTACCCCTCAAATGAGAGAGACAATATTTTCAGATGATTCAGAATATGGAGTCATTGGCCTTAGTTGAGTGTTACCCTCCGGAGTTCACAGTTATAGAGTGGTATACTAGGGCCAAGTATGGCACCCGGTGTCGGCCATGCCTCTTCAGGTTTTGGGGCGTGACAAGGAGTAGACACATAAATAGGGTAACTCAAAGAATCCAGAGATACGGCAAAATGTGGGGCAAAATAAGAGGACACATATATATGTATAGCCTAGGTCAAATAATACCGACATATCTCTATGACAAAATGGAACAATACTTTTGATGACAGAGTCGGAAGCAACTACCTCAGAACGATCCAGAAGAGCATAATACCTGGTATGGCCTCACCCTCTAGGGCGACCTTGACCTCTCTAACCTCCACCTTCAGCTGGCTGAGTAGGTGGGGAAGTAGCTAGTGCTAGAAGCATGGCCGGAAGAACCCAGTGGAGCACGTGGCTGAAAAGTCTGTGGAGGTACACCCCTCCTAATGGGGAAATCTCTCACCATGTGGTAAGTGTCACCACACTCAAAACAACCCCTCGCAGGATGCAATTGCTGTGACTGACTCGGGCCAGTGTCTAGTAGGAGGCAAACTAGATACTGGCAGTGCATCATAAGGCTCCTAGGGCTTGGAAGGAGCTGGAACACCACTAGCGACTAGAAGAGTTGAAAGAACAGGGCGACTCACATAATTCCTATGATGGCGAGCTACTTGGGCACAAGCTCCAGAATAATAACCAGTCTTTTGAGACCTTTTGGACACTCTCTACTCTTTTGTCCCGAGCAAGCATGCTCTCCACCCTCCAAGCAATACTCCCGACCTGCTGATAAGAGATATCCATCTCTAACTCCCTAGAACTAATGGTTCTGATACCGGGGTAGAGTCCCTCAAAAAAGGGATGAACCCTCTCCCGAACTATGGAAAACAAGGCAGGTGCATGTTGGGCCATCTTACGGAAACAGACTACATACTCTGACAGAGTTATAGAACCCTGGCGCAACTGCTCAAATTCGGTGCGCCATGCATCCTTGAGGCTCTAAGTAACATACTCTCTCAAAAACATATCCGATAACTAAGTCCATGTGAGTAATGCTGCCTAGTCCAGACTACTCATCTCATAAGCACGCTACCACTGATAGGCTACTCCTCTAAGCGGGAAAGTGGTGAAAGACACCTCACTCGTCTCAGCTATTCCCATAGAACGGAAGATACAATGACACTCTTTCAAGAAACATTGAGTACTATCTGAAGCTAATCCGCTGAAAGTAGATGGGTGGCACTTCTTGTACCTCTCAAGTCTAAGCTGCTCCGCCTCAGAAGTGGTTGCCCTGGTCTCATGCTGAATCGGAGCTACTGGAGGCAAGGGAATTAACTCTAGGGATTGACCAACCTGGACCATCTGCTCAGGAGTACGGGATGCAGGAGTCTGTGCCCCTCCCCCATCCTGAGATGTGGCAGGTGTTAGTGGGATCAATCTAACCTGAGCTAAGGTGATGAACGTGCTCATGAACTGGGCTAGAGTCTCTGGAGAGTTTCTGCAGCAATACGAACCTCCGGTGCCTGACCTCCAACTAGAGCTTCTGCGGCCTCCTCTGACGTATCTCGTGTGAGTGCTATGGCTGCATCGCATGGTCGTCCTCTACTCCGATCGCGACCTCTAGTTGATCTAGCAGAGGGCGCAAGTGCCTGGTCGTCAGATCTCCTGCTACAAGTCCTCACCATTTGTGAGAAAGAATAGAATAGAGAAATTTAGAATTTGATGTCAATAACTCACAGGATAAGGAATCAAAAGAAGTACAATTGTTCCTAACTAACCATCTCCATACGTATTCAAGAGACTCTAACTAACCAGCTTGTGACTCACGATAACTACGAACCTAGAGCTCTGATACCAACTTGTCACGACCCAAATTCTTCCTCCGTAAATCATTGTGACGACACCTAGTCTCTACGACTTGGTAAGCCTAACACTTTGCGAAAAAAAAAATGAAAGCATGAAGATTAACAATAACAATAACAATAATGTAAATAAGCAATTGAGATATCGCTCGGCACATACAACTATCAACTCTCATAATATACATAACACTACACAAACCCGGAACACTGTAAGTCACAAGCTTCTGAGAAACTAACTGTTCTAAACATCATTTTATATAGCAATTTAGAGTAGAATGAACATAAGGGGATAGAGGGGGACTCCGAGGATCAGTGGGCACAGACAGATGTACCTTGAAGTCTCCAATAAATAGCAGCGACTGTAACTAGTAACGAGGCTGGTAGGAAGAACCTGGATCTGCACACAAAAAACATATGCAGGAAAGGGTGTGAGTACGCCATAATGGTATCCAGTAAGGGCCAAGCCTAACCCTGGTCGAGTAGTGACGAGGTTAGGTCAGGGCCCTACTGGTGTGTGTACACACACACACACACAGATATATATATATATATATATATATATATATATATATATATATATATATATATATATACATATATGATAAAACAAGATAGAATAAAATACCACAATAAAGTAAAGACGGAAATTTAACAGGAATCAAGTCATAGAAGATAACAGCTCAGTACACAAATATAACAACAGGGGATCTCCCAAAATACCGTCTCATAGTCTCAAACACAAATGTGCATGGGGATATCCCCGAATACTGTTCTGTAGTCCCAAAGTAAATATTCAGTGTAGGGGTATCTCCCAAAATATTGTTCTATAGTACCAAAGTAAATATGTGGTACATGGGGATCTCTCAAAATACCGTTCCGTAGTCCCAAAGTAAATAAGCAGCTCAACAACGGAAATAATAGTTACAGCACGAAAACCGACAGTTTAGACTATGTTCAAGTCAAAGAAATCAGGAACTTCACTAAACGTGCTGCACAGAGTTCAAATACACAGTTAGGGCCAGTATACAAGCTATTCTAAGCTAACATGTTACTACACATGTTGATATAACTCAAATAAGGAGGAAAATAGGTTGATACTTCGTAAAAATTGGGATTTTACAAAAATAAGTCTGTGTACGTACTCGTCACCTCACGTACACGACGCTCACATATAAAAAACAATACAACTTCCTAAGGGGAGTTCCCTCACACAAGGTTAGGCAATCCACTTACCTAGAACCAAGCTCAAATCAATCTATAATAATGCTTTCCATGAATATCCGACTCTGAATGGTCCAAATCTAGCCAAAACCAATTACATAACATAAATATAACTACAAGAAACTAATCTAGCTAATGAACTCAAAGTTAAAGCAAGAAATTGGAAAGTCGCTCAAAAAGCCTCCCCGGGCCCACATCTCGGAATCAGGTAAAAGTTACCAAATATGAACACTCATTCACTCGTACAAAAATTATCCAAATCTAATATCTAAATTCCAATAAAAACTCAAAAATTTGATTGAAGAACTCTTCCCCATTTTCCCCAACTTTCTCACCCAATTTCCTTTATTTATTGAAGAAAACAACTATAGATTGATGAAATACAACAAAAATTGACTTAGGAATCTGTTTGCCGTGAAAATGGTAACAATTATTAGATTTGTAAATGGGATTCTAAAAATACGTGATCTATTCCTGAGCTAGTTTTAAAGTGTTGTTAGTTCTAAAATAAGAAGTAAAGCGGTAGAGATCGAGTTAGTCAGAGCAGTAAATGAACTAGTAAGTGGATGTTCCCCAGGTGCAAAGTAGGCCAGTAGATACCTTGGAGTCGAGCCTCGAGCTTGTCGGGGGTATTAGGGAAGGGGATAACAAGTAATGATATGGATAAATAAACCTCTATACTACCAATCTTGAGCCGAATAATGAAGAACAAGTGATGAAACAATAAAGTGCTAAGGAGACCCCGAGGTCAATGAAAACAAACAGTTTAGAAGAAAGAGAGAGAGAGAGAGAGAGAGATATTATTGCATAGTGGAGAAGTGGAGCAACATCAGTCCATTACAAGGTAGGACGAGCCCCCCTTATATAGGCAAGGGGACTCGGTATAGTACAAGTACATTAATTGCAAGAGTACAAAGATGGGACGGCTTGATGCAAAACCACATGGTAGGCTCTAGGTAGGCCGGATTTGTCAGGTGTAGCCATGTGCCTAAGGGACTTCCTCTTCTATCCTGGATTCGGACCTCGCTTCATTCGGGCTCGACCCTGACGAGCCCTGAGGTCGAGAACTCGATCGTGGCCTTCAACCCTCGGGGTCTCGGGGAAGGCATCCAAAATGTCTTGAATAGTACAAAATCATGTCTTCTGATTTTACCGCGTACAGAAAGTCTCCGCATTTCTCATGATGCATTGAAACGATTCTGACACTCGACTCCCTGAGATCCTTTTGACGATATTATGCTATCGATTCAAATCACGGCATAATCTTCTATGACAGATGGTGTGTCGCGTAGGTCTCTGTTTGATGTCCCGCTATTTCCGCTTCCTAAGGCAAAAGTGCTGCCTTCGGTTCGTTTTTTCAAGGAAGTAGTAATTACCTTCACTGGTCCATCTTCCAAAGCATTGATGACCGTGTCGTTTTTCCCCTATAAATGAGGGCGCTTGGTGGCATTGCGTCCTCCATCTCAATACTTCTGCTAGTATGCTTTGCTTCTTTCCTCCTATCATCTTCTTTTACCTTTGATCACCACGATGGAAGCTTTCTATCTCAAGGTTGTTTGGAGGAGTTCTTCCGGACCGAAATGAGGCCTTCATTCGAGGCCTCCCTTCATTGAACATGAACATTCCGATATTGTTGCGGTCGTCGAGATGTAGGCCGCTGCTACTACCATTGGCCCGAGATGGTGATGGATGCAGGGTTGGTTTTACCTTTGCGTAGACGGCCATTCAGATTATGCACCGTTGCTCACTCTTCTACCTAGGCCTGGTGTGGCACTTCATTCCTAGGGCTCTTTCTTTCCCAAGGGATAAAGTGGCATCGCCGGCTATTGAGGTAGGGTCCCGCTAAACTGTAAGTCACATGCTACTGAGAACCTAACTGTTCTAAACATCATTTTCTATAAAAATTTAGAGGAGAATGAACATAAGGGGATAGAGGGGGACTCCAAGGATCAGTGGGCGCGGGCAGATGTACCTTGAAGTATCCAAAAAATAGCAGCAACTGTAACTAGTAACGAGGCTGGTAGGAAGAACCTGGATCTGCACACAAAAAACATATGCAGGAAAGGGCATGAGTACACCATAATTGTATCCGGTAAGTGCCAATTCAAACCCTGATCGAGTAGTGACGAGGTCAGGTCAGGGCCCTACTGGTGTGTGTTCACATACACACATACACAGGCACAGACACACACATACATATATATATATATATATATATATATATGATAAAACAAGATAGAATGAAATACCACAGTAAAGTAAAGACGGAAATTTAACAGGATTCAAGTCATAGAAGATAACAGCTCAGTACACAAAGATAACAATAGTGGATCTCCCAAAATACCGTCTCGTAGTCTCAAACGCAAATGTTCATGGGGATATCCCGGAATACTGTTCTGTAGTCCCAAAGTAAATATTCAGTGCATGGGGGATCTCCCATAATATTGTTCCATAGTACCAAAGTAAATATGCGGTACATGGGGATCTCTCAAAATACCGTTCCGTAGTCCCAAAGTAAATAAGCAGCTCAACAACGAAAATAATAGTTACAGCACAAAAACCGACAGTTTAGACTATGTTCAAGTCAAAGAAATCAGGAACTTCACTAAACGTTCTACACAAAGTTCAAATACACAGTTAGGGCCAGTAGACAAGCTATTCTAAGCTAACAGGGTACTACACATGTTGATATAACTCAAATAAGGAGGAAAACAGGTTGATACTTCGTAAAAATAGGGATTTTACAAAAATAAGCCTGTGTACGCACTCGTCACCTCACGTACACGACGCTCACATATAAAAAACAATACAACATCCTAAGGGGAGTTCCCCCACACAAGATTAGGCAAGCCAGTTACCTTGAACCAAGCTCCAATTAATCTGTAACAATGCTTTCCATGAATATCCGACTCCGAATAGTCCAAATCTAGCCAAAACCAATTACATAACATAAATATAACTACAAGAAACTAATCTAGGTAATCAAATCAAAGTTAAAGCAATAAATTGGAAAGTCGTTCAAAAAACCTCTCCGGGTCCACATCTCGAAATCATGTCAAAGTTACCAAATATGAACACTCATTCACTCGTACAAAAATTATCCAAATCCAATATCTAATTTCCAATAAAATTTCAAAAATTTTGTTGAAGAACTCTTCCCCGATTTTCCCAACTTTCTCACCCAATTTCCTTTATTTAATGAAGAAAACAACTATAGATTAATGAAATACACCAAAAATTGGCTTAGGAATCTGTTTGCTGTGAAAATGGTAACAATTATTAGATTTGTAAATGGGATTCTAAAAATACGTGATCTATTCCCGAGCTAGTTTGAAAGGGTTGTTAGTGCTAAAATGCGAAGTAAAGCGGTAGAGATCGAGTTAGTCAGAGCAGTAAATGAACTAGTAAGTGGATGTTCCCCAGGTGCAAAGTAGGCCAGTAGATACCTTGGAGTCGAGCCTCGAGCTTGTCGGGGGTATTAGGGAAGGGGATAACAAGTAAAGATATGGATAAATAAAGCTCTATACTACCAATCTTGAGCCGGATAATGAAGAAAAAGTGATGAAACAATAAAGTGCTAAGGCGACCCCGAGGTCAATGAAGACAAATAGTTTAGGAGAAAGAGAGAGAGAGAGATATATATTATTGCATAGTGGAGAAGTGGAGCAACATCAGTCCATTACAAGGTAGTACGAGCCCCCCTTATATAGGCGAGGGGACTCGGTATAGTACATGTACATTAATTGCAAGAGTACAAAGATGGGACGGCTTGACGCAAAACCTCACGGTTGGCTCTAGTTAGGCCGGATTTGTCAGGTGTAGCCATGTGCCTAAGGGACTTCCTTTTCTATCCCGGCTTCGGACCTCGCTTCCTTCGGGCTGGACCATGACGAGCCATGAGGTTGAGAATTCAATCGTGGCCTTCAACTCTCGGGGTCTCGGGGAAGGCTTCCAAAATGTCTTGAATTGCACAAAATCAAGTCTTCTGATTTTGCCGAGTACGGAAAGTCTCCGCATTTCTCATGACGAAGTGATGGGAAACGATTTTGACACTCGACTCCTCGAGATAGTTGTGATGATATTATGCTATCGATTCGAATCGCGGCATAATCTTCTATGACATATGGCGTGTCTCGTAGGTCTCTGTTTGATGTCCCATTGTTTCCGCTCCCCGAGGCAAAAGTGCTGCCTTTGGTTCGTTTTTTTAAGGAAGTAGTAATTACCTTCACTGGTCTATCTTCCAGAGCATTGATGACCGTGTCCCTTTTCCCCTATAAATGAGGGCGTTTGGTGGCATTACATCCTCCATCTCAATACTTCTTATGCTTTGCTTCTTTCCTCATATCATCTTCTTTTACCTTTGATCACCACGATGGAAGCTTTCTATTTCAAGGTTGTTTGGAGGAGTTCTTCCGGACTGCGTCGAGGCCTCCCTTCATTGAACATGAACATGTTCCAATATTGCTGCGGTCATCGAGATGTAGGTCGCTGCTGCTATTGTTGGCCCGAGATGGTGATGGATGGAGGGTTGGTTTCACCTTTGTGTAGACGGTCGTTCAGATTATGCACTGTTGCTCACTCTTCTACCTAGGCATGGTATGGCACTTCATTCCTAGGGTTCTTTCTTTCCCAAGGGATAAAGTGGCACCACCGGCTGTTGAGGTAGGGGCCCGCCGAACCTTCAAGATTTTGCTTCTACGGGCCATGTCTCTTTTCCCTACCTCCTCTATGTCCCCTTCTTTTGCTCTTCTTCATCTTCCCGGCGGAGATCCTTCAGGGGATTGAGCTGGGAACCTATGGGAGGTGGAGGTCGAAGGATTCACCCTCGAGAATACGTGCTCGAGGGTGTGGCACCCGGGGATGCTGACACCGGAGACGGACCTTTGAGGGCGGATCGGGCACCCGGATTTCATCACATGTATATCCCCCATTCCCCTGCATTAGTTGTAGATGCTTGTCGGCATTTGTACTTTGTATGTAATGACCCTCCGGGGGCATTGTAATCGAACGTTGTGACCGCTCGGCGGCTATTGTACTTGAATACTTCATAAATGAGAAATAAACTTTGTTGACCTCTACTTTCGAATTCGTTCTGCTTTTGTATGTCTTCATGCCCTTCGAGGCTCTTCGAATGTACATTTTTGTGTTGACGATTGCTGATATTTTACCTGGACATACGTGTTTGCCTTGAATTTTCGCCGATCGACATGGGTTCATTTCGGTCCCATTGTCGTCTTTCGGGACAACTCTACATTGGCCCGATAGATTGGTGTTGTAAGAGTTTCCCGAGTTTATGCTAAGTTTTGAGGCCTCCGGGGATACTGCCCGGGATGTAGGTCATCATTGGGGTACCCCGGAGCCCTTTTTTATATATAAATGATCCTTCCGGGCCACATGATATAGACTTCCGCTTCCCTCTTGGCATTATTTTGCTCTTACGCCCTTCGGGATTTTAATGCCTTCTTTTGTTTATGGGCCATCATAATCTGCTGTGATAGCTTGTTCTGGTCTCCAGCTGGTTGGCCAGGCTCTTCCTGTATCTTTTTTGCCGTACTTCGGATCGATGGAGGGTCGATCGGATAAGTTCGGGCTATCGGGGCTTGCTGGTTTGTTTGGAAATCATACATTGAATTCCGGGGACTTTAGGAATGCTACCCTCAATGAAGGTCATCTTCGGGTGCCTCGATGAGCCCTGTTGAATTTGAAGTGGATGACTCTTTGAGGGAGTGTAAGGTTGGCTTCTGTTTGTGGGGTTCACCTATGTTTGGGGCGCTTCTTTGGGGCCTCACAGAGCCTTACGTCTAGTATTGGTGCTTTGGAGGTCATCGTGACCCTATTTCTTAGGGCCGAGGGCTTTTGGTGCAAAATGCTATCTCGAGTCCTGGAGATAATTCGTGCGGCTCATCGAGCTTAGTTGTCTATTGGAAGATGTTTCCTGGGTCAGGCATCTATCCGTCGATTCGTATCAAGGCCTAGAGCTTGCATCTGGCAGGCGACTCGCCATTGCCTCCTGTATATAAGAGGGGTGGCTACAGCCTATCTGTGAAACTTCACTATTTTTTTGGGTAGCTGCCCTCCTGCTTCGGCATAGGGCTCCCTGTACTTTTAGAGTGCGAAAAGCATTGGTGCTTCTTTGCTTTATTTCGCTAGTTCTGCCATAGTCATGGCGATTACCTCGGAACCGGTATGGCAAAGGGCGGAGATTGTTGTCCCCGGTGCTGGAGAGTCGAAGGATTTTGCTATGGAGATGGCATCTTTGATAAGCGAGGAAAACCTGGAGAGGGCGAGGCGATACTATGAGTGGAGAAGGGAAGTGATACTACAGGTGTTTTCCCCAATTAAAGGCACCACAGACTCTGCTGATGGGTTCTTGAGTGTGTACCTATATCCCTTTGCATTTGGCCCTCTTGATAAGGTCGTGCTCGATTTTTGCTTGAAGTATAGGGTTACTCTGGTGCAGATCCATCCGTCGTTTTGGCGAACGGTGCGGATGATGAGATTCTTTGTGGAGAAGGACGGACTCGAATTCACGCTAGACTATCTCCTCTTCTTATTAAATCCTTCCTGCACAGGCCTATGATAAGCTTAAGTCTGAGTTGTATCATCAAAAGGCCAAGTTCCAGAAGGTTCTGAATGAGGGAGAATCCTTTATGCTTCCTTGCAAGGAGAAGGAAGTTGAGCTGCAATATTGGAGTTATGAGGCGTATAGAAGCTCGATTTATGAGAGCTATCTAGTGGAGCAGGTAATTTTATTGAGTGCGTTTTTCGCATATTTCTAATTTTGAGGCTACTTTCTTCTTGCCATATCAGCTGCAGAAAAAGATAGAGGCCTTGGAGTACCTTAAAGGTGACGTCAACCGTGTCAGGACCGCTTGCAAGGAGCTGAGAGCTCAAGCGCGGACTCAAGCTTTGGAGGAGATAAGTGCCTCTGCTAGGATCCCTGCTTTCGAGGTCCAGCTTAACTTGACCCATGGTAACGCCAAATTTCAGACAGATATGATTGAGAGACTTGAGTCTGACCTTTCGAAGGTCAGGGCCGAGATAATTAAGGCCCGGGCGGAAGCGGAGTTAAGCTGAACCAGGGCTAATCGTGAGGTGGCGATCTGCATAAAGGAGGTTGCTGACGCTCAATCCTAGTTGAGGTGAGCCCTTGATTGCGAGAAGAGGATCGAGGAGTATGTTCGCTGCTAATCCCGGAGAGAAGTATTCGAGGAGGTCGGAGCGAGAGGATTTATCCTCTTGGAGGAACTGGCTCAAGCGAGGGCGGATGAGGGTGACACTTGGTCACTCCTCGTGGACATTGCCGAGGGCGAACTTGATAGGCTGTAGCCCTTTGGCGCAAAAATATAGATTCTAGCATTTTGTAATCTGATTCCCGGCGTGCGCAATGCGTGCCTGTAAGTGGAGAATGTTTTTTCGTATGTAATATAAGAAGAGTTTTAAAGCATTATGCCTTTTGTACATTTTTTCTGTTGTTGCTCTCGGACGTGTAGACCGGTTTTGGAACTGGTCCCTGAATCACATTACGGCTCGAGCTTCAACTATCCTCCCAGCCTTTTCCTACATGTCTCGACCATTGATAGCGTTGTTTGGGCCGTGCTTTTCGGTGTTTTGTGGTTGAATTGTCCTCTGGCTCTGTCTTTGAGTCAGGATCCGATTCGAGCTTAATTTACCCTTGGGCCCGTTTGGGCTGGCGGTAATGATGCTTACTTTCTGCCCTTGGGCGTTTGGCAATTTTTCCGGGTCCAGTCTTCGAGTCAAATTGCGATTCGAGCTGTAATTTCCCCTTGGGCCCATTTGGGCTTGCGATAATGATTATTACTTTCTGCCCTTGGGTGTTTGGCAAATTTTTTCGGGTCCAATCTTCGAGTCGGATTGCGATTCGAGCTGTAATTGACCCTTTAATCTTTTCGGAGGTTCCGGCTGGAGATACTGGCATCGATTTCATGCTTTTGGGAGTATTATGATTTTTGGGTCCAGTATCCGAGTCGTGTTGCGACTCGAGCTGTAACCGACCCTTAAATCTTACTTGAGCTCTTGGCCAGCGATAGTGGCCTTTCTGTTGCTTGGTCATTTGAGACATTGTACTATGAGGCACGAAGGCTTGTATAGCCGGCGACAATGGCGTTTATGCTGTTTGGTCGCGTGGACCTTTGGATATGAGGCCCGGAGGCTTTTCTTGGCTGGCGACAATGGCACATACGCTGTTTGGTCGCGGGGACCTTTTGATATGAGGCCCAGAGACTTTGCTTAGGTTAACTATTTTGGATCCGGTCTCCGAATCAGGTTACGACTAGAGCTCACTTTAATCCTCAAGTTGTCAATTTTTAAGCCGGTGACAATGGCACTTATCCTGTTTGGTCGTAGAGACCTTTTGATATGAGACCCGGAGGCTCTGCTTAGCCGGCGACAATGGCACTTACGCTGTTTGGTTGCAGGGACCTTTTGATAGGAGGCCCAGAGGCTTTGCTTAGGTTAACTATTTTGTATCCGGTCTCCGAACCGGGTTACGACTCGAGCTCACTTTAATACTCAAGTTGTCAATTTTTAAGCCGGTGACACTAGCTCTTACGCTGTTTGATGTGAGGCCCGGAGGCTTGCTTAGCTAGCGACAATGGCACTTACGCTGTTTGATGTGTGGCCTAGAGGCTTTTTGAAAGCTTTGTTTCCTCTCGTTAAGGTCTTATTGATTATTTTGCCTGACCTGTCATCCGTTCTAAAAGAACATCGATTTCAATTGGTTGTCGGTGATGTTTCAAGCACCTCGGAAGGTTCATCGCTCGTAGGTCTAGTCGATCGATGTTTTTGCAATTTTGGAGTCGACGTGGTCGGGACTCATTGTTTGCCTGTTGAAGGATGCCTGTGTTTAACCGGTTCTTTTCGAGTCGCATTTTTTGGGCGGAAGCAGCCGTTTCTACCGGAGTCGTGTGCATTTGGCCGGGGGCATTTTTGATCCCGAAAAGCAGTTTTAGGTGTCTACGCCTAGGGTATGCCATTTAGGGATTCTTACAAATGCGATGTATAGCATAAACTGCAGGATTTTTCATGCCTGTTAAGGTCTTACAGTTTGCCATGCCTGTTGAGGTCTTACAGTGTATGGAGAATGGATCTGGTTTTGCCGAGGCTTCCTGTTAGGGTCTTACAATTTTGGCTTTTCCAGTGCGTGGAGATTGGCGGAAGACTCCGAGTCATCGAGTTGTTTAATCCTAAAGACCGCTTCTCGTGAGCTCGGAGCTGCAACATAAAGGCTTGGTGAGCCCGGCGTCTCGACCCTGGGGTCGCCCAGATACCGGATCTTTTAAGTCTCCGGGTATTTCGAGATACATCTGGCGGAGGTTTTTTGTTGTGGATAAGCTGAAATAATATTCTTCGAGGCATGGAATTCCTAAGTAATATTTTTTATTGCTTGGCGAAAATACAAGTTGTAAATACATGTTGTCTTGTTGTTGTAAGTCTGATTATCCGATGTGCTCGTATGATTCCATACTGGAACATTTCAGGGGAGAGGATCACAATCTCGTTGGGTCCCTTCTCCTGGGATGTGCAGTTCTGCTAATAATCTTGTTGGCGGAACCTTCTTCTTGTTAGAAACCCAGTCGAGGAAAGAATACCCGGTGGGCCTGTGGTTGCCGTGGATCCTCAAGCAGGACCCCGAGATATTGAGTGCCTCCGTTGGCTGCCTGCGTACAAATTAACAAAAAGAAAGGAAAGGGAATGATAAAAGGATGCTGCATTCCAGGGAGTAAGCCCCATGGCAGTCGTCTTTCTCGTCCGAACGGGCCTGACCGAGGATGTGATTGTCCTTACCCTTTCACCTTATTCAAGGGTAATGCCGGTGATGGGCATAAGGCAAGGGATCTCCTCTTGTCGCTCGTGTTTGGGTGCTTTAGCCCTTCGTTTGTCGCGCGGTTTCTCACCTTTGGTGAAGAAGGGTCAGAGTTGCTCCCCGGTGGATGTATTCGCCATCGGGAACCTATCAGCGGTCCGGCCCGAGAGCGACGTTGGGCCAAATTGTCCCATCGGATTCGGCCCGACAGCATTGGAATGCATTTGACCGATCCACCTGCATTCATAAATGTATGTTTTACTTGAAATGAGTCGAGTGAGAGGAGGGATTACCAATACGTTGATGCGATGCCGAGGTTGAGTCTCGGCGCCTCTTTCCTCAAGCGAGGGGGTCTCATTTAGGAGAATTTTCTAGGATCATCCCTCTCTGGTGATGGGAACTTGCATTCTACGTTCTACGGATCTTTGCGGGGTGCTGCCATCCTTCAACAGCTGTGACGATTTATGAGTGGTGATTTTACCACTCAAACTAGTCTCTTTTCATTAGCTTTTACGTCCTTTAACTATAATATGCGGTCATTTATGATGTGTATTGTTAGATTTTCAAGTAAATTATGCTACGAAGCGATTTGAATTTAATTAAAGTGGAATTGAGCACAAGTGGGTGAAAACAATGCAAAAGTCTCCAGTGATTCCGCATCTGCGGAGGAGTGGTCGCAGAAGCGACCTTGCATCTGCGGAAGTGGCATTTCTTCAAGAATCGCATCTGCGATTGGTTTACCGCTTTTACGGTGGCGCATCTTCGCCTGATGAACCGCTTCTACGGTGCCAATGTTTAAATTGGAATTTCGCTTCTGTGATAGTTTATCCGCTTTTGCGGAACCGCATCTGTGAGAATTCATCCGCAGATGCGGTCAACGGGCATCAGACCTGGGCAAATTAGGCATTTCACTTTTTCTCATTCCCAAAACTATTTTTATACTCGTCCAATCAGATATTTTGGGGATCTTTGGCTTATTTTCAGTTCCTATAACTAGAGAGAATGAGCTTGGAAGCTAGGGCTTTGGACACACACTTTGGTCTTGAAGATTGAAGCTTTTGGTTGAGAATTTCTTACCCATTTATGTTGCCTTCTTCATTTACTTGCTTTGTATTGTATATCTAACTGTGTTGTATTTTATCCAACACTTGAATCTCGTTTATGGAAATATTCATGTTTAAAGTGTGGATTAAATATATTGTTGTGCTTATGTATTGAATGATGTTTATTCTTTTATGAAGTGAGTTATTGTTACTTTAATTATTCTTGTTCTTTAATGTTTCCAAAGGGATTAGCTTACCCTAGGACTCACCTATTAACTCCGAATTAATTTTAGAAAAGATAATTTGGGGTTGGGAAAGATTAATTAACAAGAACTTGAGGTTTTAACCCTCCTTTTATAAATTCTACCTAGGGGTAGGATTGAACTAGTTGTAGCCATTCCGGGTGTGCTTAATCTCTTAATTGTTTTAGGGATAATTCAATTAGGAAGTCTTGTTAGTCTTCGGAAGAAGCTAATTAAGAATTATTATCCGTGGCTAATTAATATAAACTCGCTCATATTTGTAATATCGTGAAATACATTGGATCGTTACTTGAGTGTAATTTCCGATGCATTCATACTTGTAGCCATTGATCATTTTAGTTGCTTTCTAGGTTAGTTTACATTTCCGTATTCAGATATAAAACGTTTTCTAAACCAAATTCTTAGTGTTTGGCATTGCGCGATAAGCGATAATTTTCTTACATTCCTAATCGCCTACACATTGTTCTCTATGGTATTCGACCCCGACTCATAGTTGGGGAATTTGTATTGCATGTGATCGTATCCATTTACTTGTATGTAGTGGATTTGGACGTCATCAAAATTGGCGCCCTTACCGGGGAACAATGTGGCGTAAATTAGGTAGTTTGAGAAATAAGCTTAAGTGCTTTGGTCCAAACTTGTAAATACTTGTGTAATTATTTTTCTTACATTGGTCTATTTTTATTGTTTGTTTCTGGTTTATTTTCTTATTCTTGAAAAATGGAATCATTTAATGAAAATTGGTAGGATGATAGTTGTTCATACTTTGATGACCCTTGTCCTTATCGTGGAGGACCACACTCGTGGAAAAATTGTTTAAATTCTCCCGGGGTGGATTGTGTGCACAATCTCAAACCCATGAGTGGAGTATTTGTGATAAGTGTGGTTATCAAAATGGTCATTGGGGTGATTGTGCTTATTCTTCCTTCCCTTCCCCAAGCCCCCGGTATGATTATTCTATTGTTTTTGATGAAAATAATAGGGCTGTAGAAATGGAAGAAGTTGAGTATGGTCAAAATGGAGAGTTCAAGCTCATGTTGGAGTGCCTACTTGAAGGAGGAAACAAAGAACAAAGTGCCTTGGAGGAGCTTTTGGAAAATAGTCTCCAAAATCACTTGGCACTTGAAATGTTGCAATCACAAATGGGAGAAATGCTTGAAGCTTTAGAGGTCCAAAAAGCCTCGGAAGTTAATGAGAGCCAAGAATTTTTCTTAGGTGTGGAAGCCGAAGATCATTCCTTGGCACGTGACCAAAGCCAATAAGAACTCTCAAATGCTCAAAATGAGAAGATGATGCTCATGTTGGAGACCATTCTTGAAAATGAGGAGAAGCACAACTTTGCACTCGAGGTCTTGAAACAAGGCTTGGCTCACAATGATGATCATATCCACACTTTGGAGGAGCAAATGCAAACATTGGTTGAGGCTCACTATACCCACCAACTTGAGAGTGTGGAAGGAAGTCAAGAAGAGTCCAATTTTGAGGAAGAAAGTTAGCTTTACGTGGAGGATTCAAGAATTGAACATCCACCAACCGACTCCATGAGTGTTAATGATGCCAAGAAATATATGGAATTAGAGTCAACCAGTGTAAATGAAAATTTGGTTGAGATTAACTCTAATCCGGGGGAAGAAGAGGATGTCAAAATCCGAGAAAAAATGTAAAGTAAAGGTTTGAAGTCATATTCCAAGCATATTTCAATATTGGAATTGCGTGGTGATGTGGAAGTTGAACTACACGAATCAATGGAGGATTGCGAGGAGGAAAAAGTCATACCATACATTTTACAGTTTGAGGGAACAAGAAAGCAAAATGACATTCCTCACATGAGAGCCAAAAAGTGCAAAATGAAGAATTTAAATCTTGGCTTGATCATCAACTTACAAACCCCCATCGCTCATAGTCACAAGCTTGATTCCAAGCTAGGTGCCCAATTCATATCGTATAAGTGGCGAGAAAAGTGGTAAAGTTGAGTTGCGTCGTGCCACGATGTTAAATGCGGCGCTTGGTGGTAGGCAACCCATCGTTTTTCAAAATTTTTAGTCATTTTTGAAATTGTCTTTTTTAGAATTGCTTAGTATAATATTTTTGACTAATCTACCAAGTTTCAGATTGTTTAGAGTTGAATTAAGGGGTTCGGGATGTTGGAAGTGCACAAAAACAGTCGCTGCAATTCTGGGCACCAATTATCTGGTGTAACCGCATTTGTGGAAGTTTACTCGTAAATGCGGTCACGTAGAAGCATGTTTGATATCGCAAAAGCAGCAAGTTCCGCAAAAGCGGGTACCAAAATGCATAAGCGTCTCCGCAGAAGCGGTAAAAAAATAGCAGATGCAGAAATTGTGCAGTGTTAAACTTTTTTTTTTGAAGTATATATACTCTGCACACTGTTAAACGACCAGGTACCCTCTGCATCTATTCCCCAACCCTAACTCCCCCAAGCTCTTACAATCTCCAAAATATCCACTACTCTTGATTTCTGCTGCACTCTTACGAGACTCAGGTATATTCTTTTAAGTTTAATCTATTTCTCTTTTCTTTTCTTTCTTTCTCTCTTCTTCTTCATTGCCAACAACCCACATTTATTTTATTTTATTTTATTTGATGTTTTTATTTTTATCGACTTCATGGCTTTTAGTTTTAGGAAGTGAGGGACATTGGTTGAGAGATTCATGTGTTTGCTGCTCTTGTTGAAGCAAATTTGTGGGAAATCTGATTACCCAACTTGTATAAAGAAGAGGGATTTTTAAGATGCTTGCAAGATAATCGACAAAGTGCGTAAAAGAAAGTTTTTTGCTAAACACCGTAAAATCGGTCTCAATAGAATCATAAACTCATGTACTGCACTAATTTAGAAGTTTTGAGTATAAATTAGGTGCCAAAATTGAATGTACGAATCAAAAATTGAAAAAAATATTGGGCAATTGAAGAACATGGCGAAAATCGCAAATGCGGTCGAATTTTCATAAATGCGGTATCGCACCTGCAATGAATTTTCCCTAGGTGCGATTTTGGAAACCTGGCCAAAACCGCAAATGCGGTCAAATTTTCGCAGAAGTGGCACTATTCCACAGATGCGAAAACTTGGCAGAAATGCCAATTCCAGTAGCTTTGCAACAGTGCCTTCCCGGGCCCGTTCAACTTGATTTTTTTGCTTAATTGCAGTGTTTTGAATTGCTTAACATAATTCTATTACCCGACTAACTTTGTTTTGATTTTATGAAGGTGCTTTGAGTTAAAATAGACCCAAACATGAGCGGGCAACAACATCAAATTGAGGAGGAGGTTGAGGAACCATATGATGAATCCCGCTTCATGTCAGCTGACTGTGAGCGTAGATATTTGGATAACCTCGTGAACAAAAGGATAGTGCTTGAAAAGGGTATCAACGAGGAAAAATTGGCCGAGAAGCTCCCATATTTTTATGCTCGTCTCCATATATCCGAATGATCATGCTTTATTCCCACTCCATGCTAAGCTAATGAGGAGTGGGTTCGCGAATTCTACGCGAACCTTCAGCGTACAAATTTTGCCAACCCACAAATCGTCATCAGAGGAAAATTGGTAAGGTTTGGGATAGAACAGATAAATGACACTCTTGGGATTCACAACTATCCAATGGAGCCGGTGCAAGAGAAAGATCAATGTGAAAACAATGAGTGGCTTGTCTCCAAACTCTTCCCTCCAAGTATGAGAGCCAAATGCGGTAACCGGAGAAAAGGTTTGAGATCAATTTACTTCACTGCTAAAGCAAAAATGTGGATGTACATCCTTTGCAATAGGGGGTCTCCTTGTGGAAACGTCTCAGGTGTTTCTTACAATAGGGCTTTGATTATTGCATGCCTCCTGGCCGGCATTCCTGTGAATGTCAGTTGCTACATCCTGTGGGAGCTGAGGGAGTATTTGCGAGACAAGGATGCAGGGATGATTTTCCCTTCATTGATCACACAGCTATGCATTAGAGCAGAGGTTAAGGTGCGTGGCACTGATCGATGGCTACCAGCTGATAAACCTTTTCATCCACTGAGAGTGATAGGAGAGGGTAGTGTAGTCAAGAGCAAGAAATGGAAAGTCACTACTACGGCTGCTAGTTCAGAGTCATCTTCACAGGCGGCTGCACCTGAGGGACCATTCGGGGTGCTAAATTCCAAGCTTGCATCTATTCGGGAGTTAGTATCACAACGTCCAAGTGGGCCTTCATCCTCCCATCCTGGACCTTCGTACTTTTCCAGGGACGAAATGAAGTGTTACTTAGATGCGTAGAAGAGACAGAAAGATTCTCTTGAGAAGATGGCAACATCAGTGACCAAGCTTGAGGGAGACTACGGTAGTTTGGCCAAGGCACATATAGATCTCCAGTCTAACTTCGAGAAAGAGAAGAAGAAGAAGAGAAAATTCATGATAAAGATGTGGCGAGGCATAAAGGCCATCTTCAAATAGGGGCACACAGGCAAGAAGATACCAGTGGCGGACATAGATGATAGCGAGGAATATTCTTTCATGTTAGAGGCTGCTGGTGATGGTGGTGGTGGTGATGATGATGATGATGACGAGGAGGAGGAGACTGATGATGATGAGGCCACGAGTTGAGAGCAACATTGATCAGCCGTCTGCCCACATTCTACTAGTCTGATGCAGACCTCAGGAAGACCCTCAAACTATTTGTGCTTTATATTCATATTGTGCATTGAGGACACAACAATGTTTTTAGTTGGGGGTGGTTGTAGGAGTATACTTATTCATACTTTGATATTGGTGTGCCCTTGCTGGGGTTATTTTGTGCTATGGATATTGTGTTCCTTTGCCAGGCTTATTATTCTGATGTGGATATTGTGTGCCCTTGCCGGGCTATGTTGTGTAGCATGTGCTCTTGTTCAGCTTGGCATGATTAGTCTATTTTGATTTTTTCTTTCATTATTTATTTTCTTTAGTAGTTTGTTGTTATTAGTGTTAGTCTCTTCAATTTTAGTATCCTTTTGAGTAGTGTTGTTTTCTTTTATTTTTATTTCTGTAAGTAATATTTCCTTGGGTTTTCTTCATAGCCAAGGAAATTTTTTGAAGTGAACCGGGTGACTTTTCCCTATGATAGATGGCGTGACAACTTTTTTTAAGGGAATTAGTCTTGTTTTGCTAGGAGGAGACTTTTGGATTATTTGGTACTAATAAAATTAGTCTCTTGTATGTGAAATGTGAATCAAGAATAACCCTCCGAATTTTTGTATGTATATAAATCAAGTAAGTTACATGGTGAAGAATAATTTATGTGATAAATTTTTGGCTCTTTTAGTGACTCTTTGCCCTCTAGTTTGAATAATATTGCTCCAGACGTTCTTATCAGAAAATGATTGAGCCGTCTTGATTAATTCATGTGCCATGTGTGTTAGTGTTTGTACAAATAAATCTTGTGTTTACTTCTATCATCTAGAACTTGCCCGGTTGGTCTTTCAGCGCTAATGATAGTATGTTTGGTTGGAGGGATGATCTTAGGCATTCTTTGTTTTATTTGCAAAACCTCTTTAGCCTTTCAAGCCTACCTTTGCATAAATAATATCACTAGTAGCCTATTTGAGCATTTAACCTTTTCTTTGGCTACCTCATTACAAACCTTTCCCCTTATGTAAAATAATTCTCTGTTTTGAACTAGCCCCTCCTTGAACATTAAGAATGAGGCTAAAAGCCTAAGTTAGGTGTGTGGTGTCAATATGGAAATTGGTGAGGTTGTACATTGAGTGTAGGACCATATACCTCAAAGTGTTTGTATTAAATTATTCAAGCTCCAAAAGAAAAATATGTATATAAAAAAAATTGTATATATGTAAATTATGGAGCCGTGTAGAAAATTAGAGAGGTATTTAAGGTGGTTCTATATTGGGAACTAGATGCCAATGAGGCTTTGTGGGTTGAAGAGAAACAAAGTGCAAAAAGAATGAAAAATGTGAGTAGTGTTCACGGAGGATGAAGTCACTTGTATCCAACTGCTTATTCGACCCTTCCCTAAACCTACATTACAAACTTAAAAGGTCCTTATGGGACCTCCAACTGAATATTCTTGAATAGGCGATGAATTAAAATAAGGGCAAGTTATGGTATGAAATGTTTTAACACTTGAAGTTCTTTGTGAGAGTGAGTGTCTTTGTAAATTTGTCCCTTTTGTTGTGTTGTAAATATAGTGATTTTGGGACTTTCTTTCTTGTGAGGGCTCCTCCCTTTGGAAAGGATGTTTCAGTAGTTGCTGGGGAGGAAGCCTTTCATTTCTTGGAAGGTTTAGCAGTACTAGGGGGTTTTGGTGTGGGAGTTCTTGTTTTCTTTGGATCGTAACTTGCACCCACCTTTTTTAGAAGGTCTTCTAGGGTTTCTTCAATTGATGAACTAGGTTCATCTTCCTGTGAGCTTAGATTAACTAGCCTGTCAGCAGCTTCCCCTGAATCGCTTCCCCCCTGACTTTTGCCACTTTCTTCAACATTTTCTTGTACAACTCCATAGATAGCAGGTACAAATAAATCAACGGTGGGTGAATAATCAACCACTTCGTTCCCGTTTCCCTTAACTTTTTCACATTCACCCTCTCCCTCCTTTTTTCAAATTTCTTTTTACCTCCTCTCCTACCTAACTCAGGTAATTCCACATCACTATTTTAAAATTCAGTCAAAGAAGAACTTACCTTAGAAAGGGATTTTTGAGCCTTCTCAGAGTCAGCAGACACAGGTCATTCCCCCTCACTAGCAGATTTGAAAGAATCAGATTCATGGACCTGGCTTGCCTTTAATTTCTCATTCAATTTCTTTGAAAAAGCACCAAAAGCCACTATTATTCGAGCATGAATTTTTAATCTCCTTCACCTGGGTTGGGGAGTTGTGTTGGGTAGAGGAGGGGTAGATGAATTAGAGGGAGTAATCTGTGGATGAGTTCCAGGGTTGTCTTCTGGGTTCGTCATTGTAGCTTATTGCTAGAGAGATTTGTGAATTAACTCTTTGGAGAAGAAAGAAATTGAGAGTGAGGAATGGTTTTTGACGGGTTAGAATTAAGAAGATGGCAGGAAGTAATAATGAGTTTTTAAAGAGAAAGACTCATTTAATGGATAACGATAGCTTTACTAGTCAATTAGAGGTCTAATCAACCTGAAATTGCAGTTAGAACGAGCGGTTAAGCTTCCTTAGATATTATGCAATTTTTGTGGTTAGAATTCTATGCGGACAGAACTGGTTCAAAAAGCAAACAGATAGAATATTCTAACGAGTTAAACAATTGTAGGAATTCTTCTCATGATTTAAATATTTATATTTCTAATTGTGCAGAGTATAGAAAACATACCTTAGCATTAAGATGAACCAATATTGATGAACCAGGTTCTACATTTAGAAATCTCTTGACCATGCTCTATTTACCACAACAGAGAAAACTTTGTAAGAGATCAGTGAGTCATATTAACACATGTCACAAAAGTATACTATTTACAGTATGAAGCCAAGTAAAAGTTAATGTAGATATTTACACAAGTTCAGATTTCCTAGCCAAAAAATATATTTTTTTCAATTTTATAAATATTTTTTTTCATTGTGCATTCTGAGCTGGTCCAATTAGGTGATCTTAATCATCGCTAATTCCAACTTGTTCCTTTCAAAGCTTTCTCTACTCAATGCTTTAGTAAATATATCAGCAATTTGTTTATTAGTAACACAGAATTCTATGGTAATCAATATTTTCTCATAGTTATCTCTTAAGAAGTGATGTCTAACATCTATGTGCTTAGTCCTCTTATGATGAATAGGGTTCTTTGTTATACTTATAGCACAAGTGCTATCACAGAAGATAGAAGTGCAACCAAATTCAATGCCAAAATCTATTCGGTACTGTTTGATCCACAAAAATTGAGCACAACAAGAGGCAGTATCAACATATTCAGCCTCAGCAGTGGATAAGGCCACTGAATTCTACTTTTTAGTGGCCCATGATACAAGACATGAACCAAACAAATAAGCCATACCTGAGGTGATCTTCCTATCCAGAAGGAAACCTGCATAGTCAGCATCAGCATACCCTACTATATTGAAATTACTACCTTTAGGGTACCAAAGACAATCATCAGTAGTCCCTTTAAAATATCTCAGTATCCTTTTCATAACAGTCAAGTGAGATTCCTTAGGATTTGCCTGAAAACGAGCACAAAGACTTACACTAAAAACTATGTCAGGTCTACTAGCAGTAAGATACAAAAGTGAACCAATCATACCCCTATACAACTTCTGATCAACAGATGAACCATGTTCATCTATGTCTAATTTAGTAGCTGTTGCAATGTGTTTGTCTATTTCCTTTGATTCATCCATTTTAAACTTTTTAAACAACTCCTTTGCATATTCTGCTGATGGATCATGATTTCATTTGGGTATTGTTTGATCTGTAAGCCTAAGAAAAAGTTAAGCTCACCCATCATACTCATTTTAAACTCACTCCCCATTAATTTGGCAAAATCCTTACTTAGTTTGTCAGTGGTTGCCCCAAAAATTATGTCATCAACATATATTTGTACCACACGAAGATCCTTACCTTTTTCCCTTAGGAATAAAGTACTGTCAACTTTACCTCTTTATATCCATGTTCAAGCAGGAATTTGGACAGTCATTCATACCACACTCTAGGAGCCTGCTTGAGTCCATAGAGAGCATTGTCTAATTTGTACTCATGTTCCGGACACTCCTTGATCTCAAACCCTAGAGGTTGTTTGACAAACACTTCTTCTTTTAGGTAGCCATTCAAAAAGCACTTTTGACATCCATCTGATGAAGAGTGAATTCCATGTGTGCTGCAAAGACTATGAGGAGTCTTATGGCCTCCAGTCTTGCAACTGGAGCAAATGTCTCATCATAATCTATACCCTTTTCTTGGCTATAACCTTGGACCACCAGTCTTGCCTTATTCCTTGTAAGTGTTCCATCTTCATCAAGCTTGTTTCTGAAAACCCATTTTGTGCCAATTACTGATTTGTCTTTGGGTCTTGGAACCAGATGCCAAACTTGACTTCTCTCAAACTGATTGAGTTCATCTTGCATTGCATTTACCCAATGTGCATCCTTCCAAGCCTCAACAACATTTTTAGGTTCAATAAGAGATAGGAAAGCATCAAAAGCACAAAAATTCTTTAATTGTGATCTAGTTTTAACTCTAGAGGCTGGATCAGTGATTATGTTCTCAATGGGAAGAGAACATTGATACTTGTGGGGTTTCACACCCAACTGATTTCTGCTTGATGTTTCTCCCATGTTATGTTGCTGAGGAACAGGGTCATGAACAAGTTCCTTTAGGGGATTGGTTTCAGTTCCTCTTTGTTCAATTCACCCTGTCAGGTTACCCTGGATGGAAGAACCAGTTCCATCACCTGTTCTTTCTTTTGGTTCAACTTTTGCTTGAGCTGATACTTCACTAAATTCTTTTACCAGCCCAATGGCTTCATCTTCATGTTCCTGTCTCTCAAAATGAATGTTAGTTTCATCAAAAACTACTTGTACACTTTCTTCTACACACAAAGTTCTTTTATTGAACACTTTATAAGCCTTGCTATGTGAAGAATATCCCAAGAATACTCCCTCATCACTTTTGGGATCAAACTTACCTAAGGAGTCCATTCCATTATTGTGCACAAAGTACTTGCATCCAAATGCCCTAAGATGGGATATATTTGGTTTTCTCCCTTTAAGTGACTCATAGGGAGTCTTCTCTACAAGAGGTCTAGTTATGTATCTATTAATGATGTAACATGTAGTATTTACAGCCTCTCCCAGAAGCTATGGGCACTTTACTAGAAAGAAGCATATTCCTAGCTATATCTTCTAGAGTCCCATTCTTTCTTTCAACTACTCCATTTTGTTGAGGAGTCCTAGGATAAGTTGGTAAAATACCAACTTATCACTATCTCAGCAAACGCACCCATGGATAGAAACGGCAGCCTCGGATCCCATGGAGAAAACAATGCAACAACTGTAGGGACCAGTGTGCCACCGCTAAACACTAGGGTAGCATCAGTGCCAAACCCTGTCGATATTGGTTCACATATTGCCGAGAACATCGATTTGGACAGTGATATCGAAGAAAATGTGCGCGGAGGAGATCAACTTGAAGCTCAAAGAACACATGCTCAAGGAGAAAGAGAAGTTAGTCTACAAGTGATTTTTGAGATGTTGAAAGCACAACAAATTGCTATCACCCAGTTGCAGAGTCACAAAAAGACTCTGAGCATGGATAGGCCAGAAATAACTCATCGTGTCGAGCCAACCCCGGAGAGATCAAACAACAACGACTCGAGAACTAACCCCACCGTCATGAGAATTCCTGAGGAACTCACGAAGAGGATTGAGTCAGGAGAAAAAAGGATTGAGGACAATGACAAAAATGTGGAAATTTACATGTCGAGGGTCATCTAAATACCGGGAGCACCTCAGATTTTGAAAGGACTGGACTCGAAGAAGTTCATGCAAAAAACATTCCCCCAGAGTGCGGCTCCGAAGCCTATCTCAAAGAAGTTTCAGATGCCAGACATCCCATAATACAATTAGGCCATTGACCTCAATGAGCACATCACCACATATACTTGTGGCATAAAAGGAAATGATTTTGAAGCCGATGAGATTGAGTCTGTCTTGCTAAAAATGTTTGGGGAAACTCTGTCCAAGGTTTCCATGATTTGGTACCATGACTTACCCCTAAACTCTATTGATTTGTTTGCCATGTTGGCAAACACATTTGTAAAGGCACATGCCGGTGCCATAAAAGTCGCAACAAGGAAGTCTGATGTATGAAGGGGCTCCGTTGGAACAAATAGAGTTACCACTGGTCTCCGTTGACTGGGCTGTGCAAGCCTTCATTAAGGGGCTAAATGAATGAAGGGTTGTGGAGCAGCTCGGGTTGCTCAGTCAAATCATACTAGCATCTTGAGTATTGAATGGATTCAACATGGCAAGTGAAACAACGAAGGGAGAAATCATCCTCCCAGTCAACGTGGCTGGAACCATACAAGACACCAAATTTCATGTCATCGAAGTGACATGAGGTATAATGCTTTGCTTGGAAGGTCGTGGACCATAGCATAAGGGCGGTGCCATCAACCCTTCAACAGATGATGAAGTTCCAAAAAAAAGATGGCGTGAAAATAGTATATGGGGAGCATCATGCAGCTAAGGAGATGTTTGCAGTACACGACTTGGCACCGGTATCGACACCATAGACATTGGAAAAGTCAAAGGACGAACAGGTGGCCAAACAGCAATCACAACCCATACACTCGGTTGAGCCCGAGGGATAGGTGTTCGAAGAACATGTGGTCGAGGACAAAGAAGAAGATTTCCTCATCCCCCGAGCCTTCATTGCCCCCGAGGAATCGGATGCAATGAAGTCTACAGTCAAAGAACTCAAGCAGGCCATATTGATCGAGCATCTTCCAGAGCGAAAGGTATACCCGGGGACAGGGTTAACCCGCAAACTCAAGGAAAAACTCATTCAATTTTTTATCTATAACATTTATTGCTTCGCCTGGTCCCACTTATTTATGACAGGGATCCCACCTAAGATAACTACCGATCTACTAAGTGTCGATCCCTGATTTAAGTCGGTGAAACAAAAGAGGAGACCTCAGTCCAAGGTAAAGCATGTATTCATCAAAGAAAGGTAACCAAACTTCTCAAGATAGGATCCATTAGGGAAGTAAAATATCCCGAATGAATAGCTAAAATAGTGATAGTACCCAAAAAGGGAATAAACTTAGAATGTAGACTACAAAGATTTCAACAAAGAATGCCCTAAAGATTCTTTAACATTGCCCAACATAGATCATTTGATCGATACTACGGCCGACCATGAGATCCTTAATTTTATCGATGCCAACTACGGGTAAATCTAAATGCAGATGAACCCGGAGGACCAGGAAAAGACTTTGTTCATCACGAAGTATGGTACGTATTGTTATAATGTAATGCCCTTCGGGCTAAAAAATGCATGAGCCACATATCAACACCTAGTTAATAAGATGTTCGAACATCAAATAGGAAAATCCATGGAAGTTTATATTGCAGTTGACGTTCGATATCATAAGAAAGTAAAACATGAAGCTTAAACCCAAGAAATGCGCTTTTGGAGTCGGATCGGGAAAGTTCTTATGTTTTATGGTGTCGAACAAGGGTATCGAGATCAACCCCGATAAAATCAAAGCCATCGAGGAATTCACCGTAGTGAAAAATGTGAAGGTCGTATAACGACCCGGAATGCAATCATTTCTTTTCCCTACTCAAGTAAAAGAACAACTTTGCATGGACTCCGGAATGCCAAAAGACTTGGAAGAATTAAAATGGTATCTCTCGAGCCCACCCCTTCTCCATACTCCAAAGGAGGATGAAACACTCTACTTGTATTTAGCCGTGTCCGAGGTGGCGGTAAGTGGCATGTTGGTTCGAGAAGAGCAAGGTATACAATTTCTTGTCTATTATGTTAGTTGGACCCTAGGAGATGCTAAAACCAGGTACCAACATTTGGAAAAGTTAGCTCTTGCATTAGTAAGCGCATCTGGGAAATGAAAACCATATTTTCAATGCCATCTTATATGTGTATTGACTACGTACCCACTTCGAAGTGTCTTGCATAAGCCCAAATTATCGGGCAGATTGGCCAAATGTGCCATCGAACTTGGAGGGTATGATATCGAATATCAGCCTAGAATGACTATCAAGTCTCAAATGTTGGCAGACTTCACGGCCAATTTCGTGCCTGCTCTCAAACTCGAAGTAAAAAAAGAACTCTTGCTAAAAATGGGTACGTCATCGGGGTTATGGACCCTCTTCATAGACGGTGCATCGAATGTGAAAGGATCCAGGCTCGTCATCGTTTTAAAACCACCTAGATGCAGTCCCATTAGGCAATCTATCAAAAATTCTATATTGACTAACAATGAGGCTGAGTATGAAGCCATGACTACAGGTCTAGAACTAGCCAAGGGCCTCGAAGCAGAGGTCATCGAGGCAAAGTATGACTCCCTTTTGGTGGTAAATCAAGTAAACGGGAGCTTCGAGGTTGGAGACGATCGAATGCAGAGGTACTTGGACAAATTTCAAGTGACATTCCACCACTTCAAGGAATGGACACTAAACCATGTACCTCGAGAACATAATAGCGAGGTCGTTGCACTTGCAAACTTGGTGTCATCGGTTGAAGAAGATGATATCGTCCTGGAGATTGTCGTCCAATTACTGAGGTCGGTGGTCGAAGGAGGCCATGCAGAAATTTGTAGACATGAGATTTTTGACCCATCCCAAGATTTTACACATTTTAGAGTTAAATAGTTAACTCAGATGTAATATCGCTATTTTAACTAGTTTTGACCCTTTTATTTTATTTTATCACAAAAATGAAAACTACAAAAATATTTTCTCTTATTTAGATAACTGATATTTTATTACTTTTAGTTTATCTATCTTTCATAAAATTAAAAAATATACAGAAATAATTTCACTTTTAGTATTTAGTTTTATTCTAGTAATTTATTTTAATTATGATTGATTTCACAATTTTATAGTTATTATTTTAGCTATTAGTATTTTTTATTCTAGTAGAGTTAAAGGGCCATTTTAAAGGTAAATTTTGCTCGAATTTTTATTCTAGTAATTTATTTGCTAGAAAAGAACCCTTGAGTCTAAGTTTGGCATGAGCCATTTTCTGATTGAAAAACACAAAAAAACAACAAGGACCTTCATCTTCTTTGTCGTCTTTTGAACTACGTTTGACCTGATTCTTGTCACCGCAAGATATGTAGGCAGCCTTACGGTTCGGTCATACCAAATAAAATATTCATAATCCCACAAAGTCGAGAGTAGGATTTCTTAGAAATCCCATCACAAAAAGAAAAAAAAGAAAAAAAACAATCAAATTCCCTTGTTTTGGAAATTGGGGCAAAGTTTTAAGAATGGATTCCAAAAGTTGTAAATAAATTAACCCCGTTGTCTTAGTTATTTTAACAGCTTATGATATCCTTTCTTTCTAACCTTGTCTAAAAGCCAAATTACAGTCCAAAAAGACCTCGCAGATAATCTTTGATAGTGTCAAATCAGACATACCAGGAGCATATTATGTTTTTACTTTTGTTAATGCCTTGTCATATGCAGAATCAGATGAAAAAGAAGAAGAGAGCAAAATGAGAGAGTCTTAACGGTGAAAACCTTCACAGACACCATAAGGCAAGTTGAGAGAGAGAACAAAATGAGAGAGGCTTGATGGTGAAAACCCTTCGGGCACTACAAGTCGAATAAGAACCGTGAATCAGATAGGATAATCGGAGCATGGAAGCCCAGTTTCATGATGAAGAGGTACAACAAGAGTTGAATATTAGACTTGCTTAAAAGAGTAGGCCACTTATTCCAAAGTTGCATGTCATGGTCATTAGAGTTAGTATCCACATCTGATAAGTCTCTACTATATAATTTTCTTGTTAGGTATCATTTATTTCCATTGTCCCTTAATCTTTTCGTTTTCTCTTGTTTACTTCCTCTTCTTGAGTCTGTTTGGTCGGAATAAGTGAGAATCTGGCTTGCACATCAAAGTTGTATAGGTTAGGAAAGATCTGTATGCACACCGAGATGGTAACAATCAACGTGCTTGGGGATTCATGTAAATGCAAAGGTTAGGTAAATGTCAATTCATGAGCAAAATGCAACAGATAGAGGATATTAGGCTCGAAGGATCAGAGGAGTTTTCTATTAGAAGGGTGACAGAGAAAGTGGTTAGTTAATAAACAAGCAATGTCTTTCAAGTTTAAATCAAAGTTATCATGGCATGTAAAGGAGTAATCGCCCTCAAATTCAAGGCCACAAACCAACCACCATGTTTAAACTCACAAGTTTTCTTTGTCTGAAACAGGGACGAAAGCTATGATCATATCAAAGCTTGGAAGCTTGGATTTTTCAGGTGCAATGCCCCAATTCTGCTTACGCAAAGGCTATTGAGAAGATCACACATCACCCCTAGGAGACGTGCTTCCTAGTCTAGGTCTTTTAGGATATACCTTTAGTAGACGCACTTCCTAAATTGAGAGTTCATTCATAGGAGACGGACATCCTAATTTGAGTCATTGAAGTTTCACCCCTAGGAGACGCACTCCCTAGTTTAGGTTTTTCAGGATACACGTTTACGTGATGCACTTACTAAATTGAGATTTCACCCCTAGTATACGCACTTCCTAGTCTGGGTCTTTTAAGTTATATTTTCATTTTTAGGAGACGTACTTCCTAGTTTTGAGTCATTAACGTTTGACTCCTAGGAGACACACTTCCTAGTCTTGGTCTGTCAGGTTATATTTTTTGTTTTGGGAGACGCACTACCTAAATTGAGTTTTATTCCTAGGAGATGCACTTCCCAGTCTGGATCTTTCAAGTTATATTTTTGTTTTAGGAAATGAACTTCCTAAATTGAGAGTTCACCCCTAGGAGATGCACTTCATAGTTTGGGCTTGTACGCGGAAAAATCAGAAGACTTGATTTTTTGCTATCAAGACATTTCGGAAGCCTTCCCCGAGGGTGGAAGGCCGCGATCGAGTTCTCATCCTCAGGGCTCGTCGAAGACCGACTTGAAAGAAATAGGGTACGAGGTCAGATAAAAGGGGAAGTCTCCTAGGCACATGGCTATACCTGACAGGTCTGGCCTATCTAGATCATACTATCAGGTCTTGTGTCAAGCCGTCCCATCTTTGTACTTTTGCTATTAATATATATGTACTACCCCTCGCCTATATAAAGGGGACTCACCCTACCTTGTAAGGGACTGATGTTTCTCCACTTTTCCACAAATAAAATAAGATCTCTCTCTCTCTCTCTCTCTCTCTCTCTCTTTCTTCTAAATTATCTGTCTTAATCGACATCGAGGCCGCCTTAGCACTTTATCATTTCCTCGTTTGTTCTTCTTTATTTTGCTCAATATTGATAGTATAGAGTCTTAATTAACTATATTTTTACTTATTATCCCCTTCCCAATTACCCTCGATAAGCCCGAGATAGGCTCGAGGCTCGGCTCCAAGGTATTTACTGGCCGACTTTGCGATAAGGGAACGCCCTCTTACTGGTTCGATTATTGCTTTGGTTAACTCGATCTTTATCATTTTACTTCACGGTTTAGCACTAACCACCCTTACAAACTAGCTCGGGAATAGATCATGTAATTTTAGAATCCAATTTACAAATTTAATTGTTGTTACCATTTTCACGATAAATAGTTTGGCACCCACAGTGGGGCTAAAAATAATAGTGATTATTTTCTTGCTACTTTCGTCACTTGAACGCACGATAAATTTGACATTTTTTCTTTACCAAGATCTTTCTATTTAAGGTTAATGATGAGCCCGATGAGGGAAATCGAGGACGATAACCCCAAAAATCGCAAAGAGAACAACATGGCCGTTCTAACGGTTGGCGCGACACCGCAGGACCTTGATAACGCATCTAGATTGGTTATAGCGGATGCGGGTCTGTACGCCGTGCAGCGGGGTAACGAAGTCTCGTGCACCGATGGCGGTACGCAGCACGTTGACCAACAAGAAGCCCAAAAAATCCCAGCACGGGTATAACGGGACGTTAATCTTCATATTATTTTTGAAATATTGCAGGAATGGCATTTGGCTATCTCTCAGCTACAGAGCCGCCCGGAGATTCTCAGCGCGGCATTACCCAAAATATCTCCTCTGCAACATCCATAAGGAGTGACCGAACGTCACCCTCATCTGCCCTTGCTTGAGCCAATTCCTCCGAGGGAATGAAACCTCTTGCTCCAACCTCCTCGAATACCTCTCTCCAGGATCAACAGTGAACATATTCCTCGATCCTCTTCACACTATCAAGGGCTCGCCTCAACTCGGATTGAGCGCCAGCAACCTCCTTTATTCAAATCGCCATCTCACGATTAGCCCTAGTTTGGCTTAATGCCACTTCCGCCCGGTCATCGATTATCTCGGCCCTAATTTTTGAGAGATCACACTGATGTCTCTCGATCATACCCACCTGGACTTTGGCATTGTCACGGGTTAAGGTGAGTTGGGCCTCGAAGGCAGGGATCCTAGTCGAGGCGCTCATCTTCTCCAAAGCTTGAGCCTGCACTTGATCTCTTAGCTCCTCGCAAGCGGCCCTGATGTGGTGCACGTCGCCTTTAAGGTATGTACGCGGCAAAATCAGAAGACTTGATTTTTTGCTATTAGAGACATTTTTAAAGTCTTCCCCAAGACCCCGAGGTTGGAAGGCCACGATCGAGTTCTCAACCTCAGGGCTCGTTAGGGTCTATCTCCAAAGAAGCGAGTTCCGAAGTCGGGATAGAAGAGGAAGTCCCTCCGGCACATGGCTACGCCTGACAAATCCGGCCTACCTAGAGCCTACCGTGAGGTCTTGCGTCACGCCGTCCCATCTTTGTACTCTTGCGATTAATGTATTTGTACTATACCGAGTCCCCTCGCCTATATAAGAGGGGCTCGTCTTACCTTGTAACGGACTGATGTTGCTCCACTTCTCCATTAGCAAAAATCTCTCTCTCTCTCTCTCTCTCTCTCTCTCTCTCTCTCTCTCTCTTTCTTCTAAGATATTTGTCTCCAATGACCCCGAGGTCGCCTTATTGCTTTATTATTTCTTTCACCTGTTCTTCCTTATTTGGTTCAAGATCGATCATATAGAGGTTTATTCATTCATACCTTTACTTGTTATCCCCTTCCCGAATACCCCAGACAAGCTTGAGATAGGCTCGAGGCCTAGTTCCGAGATACCCACTGGCCCACTTTGAGCCCGGGGAACGTCCCCTTACTGGTTCGATTACTTCTCTGACTAGCTCGATATCTACCAATTTACTTTGCATTTTAGGACTAACAACCCTTTCAAACTAGTTTAGGAATAGATCACGTATTTTTAGAATCCCATTTACAAACCTAATTGTCGTTACCATTTTCACTGTAAATAGTTTGGCGCCCATCGTGGGGCTAAAAATAATAGTGATTATTCAGTTGTTAAGTTTTGTCACTTAAACGCAAGATATCTTTTACACTTTTTATTGCCCAAGATCTTTCGATTTCTGGTTAACGATCAGCTTGAAAAGGGAAATCGAGGATGATAACCCCGAAAAACACGAATAGAATAATATGATCATTCTGACGACTGTCGTGACACCGCAGAACCTTGATAACACATCTAGATCGGTTCAAGAGGACACAGGTCTATACACCGCGTAGCGGGGTAATGAAGCCTCGCGCACCGATGGCGGCACGTAGTACGTTAATCCATAGGAAGCCCGAAAATTCCCAGACCGGGTAAAATGGGAAGTTAATCTTCGTGTTATTTTTGAAATGTTGCAGGAACAACATTTGGCTATCTCTCAGCTACAAAACTGCCCGGAGACTCTCAACGCGGCAACACCCATAACATCTCCCCGCTTCGAGCCAGTACCCGAGGTATCGGGCAACGACGAACCAACAACCTATCCTGTAGTAGTAAGGATGCTGGAAGACCGTATCGTAAAGATCGAATCATGCTTGCAGAGACTGCTACAGCAACTGTCTCCCAAAGATACAATTCCAGAACTCGTTTCGTGGAAGTCCGAAACGGCGAAATCCCCAGGAGTGATAGGATATCAAGTCCTCACGGGCACATCGCTACTTACGCATGCTCGTCCAGGTATAGTGACCTCCGAAATGGAGAACTCGAGCTCATTCCGATAAGGAGATTTAAAGAAACCCCCTCAGACATGATGCAACGCCGTTGTTCGGCACCTGATCTCGAGGACCTACTCACCGTACTAGCGCGGCCCGTAGAAGCACACGTCCACGCCATCAAAATGATGCCAAAAGGGACCAATACACCGAAGTCCGGGAAAAGAAGATATAAAGCATCACAGGGAGCCACATCCCGCTTCCCGACAGGAAAAACGAGACGCTTCGAGCAAAGCCCGATTAAGTATCCGGTCGAGGCTTGGTCAAATATCTACAACCGACGGCGGACCCAAATCAAGACCACGGATGACGGTCAAGGAACCCCCTCGGGTTCGACATATCTGGATAGATTCCCAGTAGAGGAGCCGACACTGAATGAATGGATCCATCGTCCATACGACGCGAACGGAAGAGACGATTCAAGGATTAGCATGTTTAGCGACAACAAGGTGGCGGCCCGAGTACACCCTCAAGGAACCTCCAATGATACCAGATTCAACAAGGCACAGCCAGCAAGGAAAGCTTACCCGACAAAGCGCGAATCTAATCCTACAGTTCCAAGCGTAGTGATCACCATAAACGAGGCCAGGAATTCCAGGTGGCTCAGATCAATTCAACAGGAACCCCTCCAGAGAAATCATGGCCCACCATAGGAATTATAGGACTCTCAGAGTTATAGAACCCAAAAGAGCAGCAGCTATGCCATTCAACAAAGTGTCACCGAACGGGTAGACCTGGACCTAGCACCACGGGCGAAAGGGTATCGAGCGGAATAGAGCCGGCGAGCCGCTACACATCGTCACAGCTGTCAAAGGATGGTGGCACCCGCAAAGATCCGCAAAACATACAGTGCGGGCGCCCATCGCCAGAAAAGGGCGGTCCCAGAAAATGCTCCCAAAGGACACATCCTCGCTCGAGGAAATAGACGTCGAAACTCCACCTCGGCATCACATTAACATATTGGTAATCCATCCTCTCATTTTACTCATTTCAAATAAAACATGCATTTATGAGTGCAGGTGGATCGGCCAAATTATACTGACGATATCAGGCCAAGGCCAATAGGACAATCTGGACCAATGTCGCTCTCAGTCCATATCTCTGATAGGTTCCTGATGGTGATCTCCACAACGATCAAATCACTCCCCTTGTGGGGGCTGCTAGAGCTCGGGCTGATACAATAAGCGACACAAGGCACAAACGCTTTGACCAGGCAATGGCGAATACGTTGCTTGGGATGCGATTCCAACCCTGCTCTGTCAAAGGTGCAAAAACTCGCGACAAATGCGGGGCTAAAACATCCAGATACAAGCGGCAAGAGGGGATCCCTCGCCTTATGACCATGGCTGGCATTGCCCTCGTATGAGGTCAAAATGTAAGGACAATCACATCCTCGACCAGGCCTGTCTGGACGAGAAAGACGACTGTCGCGGGGCTTGCTCCCCGGATTGTAGCCTCCTTTTATCATTTCCTTTCCTTTTCTCTTTGCTAACCTGTACACAGGCAGCCAGCTGAGGCACTCAGTAGCTCTAGGTCCCGCTCAAGGATCTGCGACAACCACAGGCCCGCCGGGTATTCTTTCTTTGACCGGGTTTCTAACAAGAAGAAGATTCCGCCAACAAGATTATTAACAGAACTACACATCCCAGGAGAAGGGACCCAACGAGATCATGATCCTCTCCCCTGAAATGTTCCAATATGGAATCATACGAGCACATCGGATAATCAGACTTACAACAACAAGACAACATGTATTTGCAGCTTGTATTTTTGCCAAGCAATAAAAAAAATTATTTAGGCATTCCACTCCTCGAAGAAGATTATTTCGGCTTATCCACAGCAAAAAAAACCTCCGCCAGATGTATCTCGGGATACTCAGAGACTTAAAAGATCCGGTATTCGGGAAACCCCAGGGTCGAAACACTGGGCTTACCAAGCCCTTGTGTTGCAGCTCCGAGCTTAAGAGAAGCGATCTTCAGGATTAAACAAATCGGTGACTCGGAGATTGCCACCAATCTCCATCGAATACGTCCCGAAACACTCACAGACTTAAAACGGTTCACTATCCACCCTGGCTCGGGCTTGGAGTTTCGGGCTCACAAAGCCCTCGCAGAACTCGTCGACTCAAAATATCATCACCAATCGCCACACACTGAAAAATCTAAAATTGTAAGGCCCTAACGGCAGCCTCGGGAAAACTAGATCCATTCTCCATCCATTTTAAGACCTCAATAGGCATGGCAAACTGTAAGACCTCAACAGGCATGAAACATCCCGCAGTTTAGGCTATATGTCGCATTTGTAAGAATCCCTAAAGGGTATACCCTAGGCATTGACACCTAAAACTGCTTCTCGGGATCAAAAAATGACCCCGGCCAAATGCACACGACTCCGGTCCAAACAGCTGCTTCAGCCCAAAAAATGCAACTCGGGGACGCCCAACTGTTTCTAAAAAATCCTCCGAATTTACTCCAAAAAGAACTGGTTAAACACAAACTTCCCTCAACAGGTAAAAAATGAGTCTCAACCATGTCGGCTCCAAAATCGCAAAAAAAGTCGATCTACTCAACCTACAAGCTACGAAACTTCCGAGGTGCTTGAAACATCGCCGACTACGACTTGAAATCGAGGTTCTTTTAGAACCAACTATGGGTCAAAATAAATAATCAATAAGACCTTCACGAGAGGAAACAAAGCCTACAAAAAGCCTCCGGGCCACACATCAAACAGCGTAAGTGCCATTGTCGTCAGCTCAGGAAGCCTCCGGGCTACACATCAAATAGTGTAAGTATCATTGTCACCGGCTTAAAAATTGACAACATGAGGATTAAAGTGAGCTCGAGTCGTAACCTTATTCGAAAACCAGATCCAAAATAGTTAACTAGATCAAAGTCTCCGTGCCTCACAATAAACAGCGTAAGTGGCTTTGTCACCAGCTAAGCAAAGCCTCCGGGCCCCATATAAAAAGGTCCCCACAACCAAACAGCGTTAGTGCCTTTGTCGCTGGCTAAAAAAAGCCTCTGGGCACCATATCAAAAGATCTTCGCGACCAAACAGCGTAAGTGCCTTTATCAGCGGCTAAGCAAAGCCTCCGGGCCTCACATCAAAAGGTCCCCGCGACCAAACAGCGTAATTACCTTTGTCGCCGGCTAAGCAAAGCCTCCGGGCCTCATATCAAAAGGTCCCCGCAAGCAAACAGCGTAAGTGCCTTTGTTTCCTGCTAAGCGAATCCTCCAGGCCTTATATCAAAAGGTCCCCACGACCAAACAACGTAAGTTCCTTTATTGCCGGCTAAGCAAAGCCTCCGGGCCTTATATCAAATGGTCCCCGCGACCAAACAACATGAGTGCCATTGTCGCCCGCTAAGCAAGCCTCCAGGCCTCGTTCTACAAGGTCCCAAATGACCATGCAACAGAAAAAACACCATCACTGACCGAGAGCTCAAGTGAGATTTAAGGGTCGATTACAGCTCAAGTCGCAACACAACTAGGAGACTGGACCCAAAAATCACAATACTCCAAAAGCATGACATCGATGCCTATATCTCCAATCGTAACCTCCGAAAAGATTAAAGGGTCAATTACAACTCGCATCGCAATCCGACTCGGAGACTAAGCCCGAGGACAATTAAACCATAAAATGCTTGAAAGCACGACCCAAACAATGCTGTCAACGGTTAAGACAAATCTCCAGGCTATGCGCCCGCAAAAATTGCTTCGGCCCAAGAGCACAAAGGGTCATCACCCTCTGCCCAGACAGGCAAGAAAAGGCTAGAAGACAGTTGAAGCTCAAGCCATAACGTGATTTAGGGACCAGTTCCAAACCGGTCTATGCGACCGAGAGCATTGGGAGAAAAAAGGTACAAAAGGCATAATTCTTTAAAACTCTTTTTATATTACATACGAAAAAACATTCTCTACTTACAGGCACGCCATGCGCGCACTGAGAATCATATTACAAAAGGTAGAATATATATTTTTGCACCAAAGGGCTACAGCCCATCAAGTTCACCCTCGGCAACGTCCGTGAGGAGTGACCGAGTGTTACCCTCATCCTCCCTCGCTTGAGCCAGTTCCTCCGAGAGGATAAAGCCTCTAGCTCCAACCTCCTCGAATACTTCTCTCCGGGATCGGAAGCAAACATACTCCTCGATCCTCTTCTGGCAATCAAAGGCTCGCCTCAACTCCAATTGAGTACTAGTAGCTTCCTTTATGCAGATCGCCACCTCGCGATCAGCCCTGGTTCGGCTTAGCATTGCTTTAGCCCGGGCCTCAACTATCTCGGCCCTGACCTTCGAAAGGTCGGACTCACGCCTCTCGATCATGTCCGGTTGAACTTCGTGTTACCACGAGTTAAGTTAAGCTGGACCTCAAAGGCTTGGATCCTAGACGAGGCACTCATCTCCTCTAAAACTTGAGTCTTCACCTGAGCTCTTAGTTACTCGCAAGCAGCACGGACACGGTTCACGTCGCCTTTAAGGTACTCCAAGGCCTATTCCTTTTTCTGCAACTAATATGGCAGGGAGAGGATAACCTTAAAATTAGATTAGCCTTAAAATTAGAAAAAAGTGAAGAACGCACTGTAAAAAGTTACCTGCTCCATCAGATAGCTCTCATAGTTTGAGCTTCGATACGCCTCATATCGCCAATGTTGCAGCTCAACTTCCTTCTCCTTACAAAGAAGCCTAAGGGATTCTTCCTCATACAGAACCTTCTGGAACTTGTCCTTTTGACGAAACAACTCGAGCTTAAGCCTATCACAGGCATACGCAGGAAAGATTCAATTAGGGAAGGAAGGTGCGGGATATGAAAAAATTGCGCGCGAGTTCACCGCAAGGTGAAGACGGCATATTTCCTCAAGATCAGAGCATGCTCTTGTTAGTACTTCTCCAGTGACCCTAGAAGAACCGGTCTCGAGCATAACGTGCTCGCTCAAGGGATCCATCAGCCGGGAAACAGGCACCCCGAGGACGGCTGACTCAGGCGATGGCATGTCCTAAAAAATATGAGCTAGGCCGTCTTCACTAAAGGCTCTTTCACATTGTGGGCTCTGGTCCCTCTTGTTACTGCCATCTCTCGGTCCAGAGGTTGATGACTCCATCTCCTCTCCAGAAAAATGTTACCTCGCCCCGTAGAATCCTAATATCTACAAACAGCAAATCCAACACAAATGAGATAGGAAAATGTCACCTTGGGTACATATCAGCAAGAGAAAAGCAACATACACACGTACCTTGATGATCTGCTCCCCACCTGATGCAAGACATAACTCTCCACCTGCGCTCGTCGCAAGACGAATAAGTCACCAACCTCCGAACCCAGCCGGGTAAATCGTGAACTGGGCCTGGCATCCACGAAGTTGCTGCAACAAGGAAAATAACATTGATTACTTGGCCGATTTTCACCATGAACAAAATTTGAAAGAGCGACAGGAATAATATCTGTGTGATTCCACCCTTCGGGGAATGGTAGAAACTCCACAGGAATAATATTTGTCATCCGGGCTCGGATGAACCAACTGGCCCACTCTCGATCTTTGCCTTCCTCATCATCAACAACGAAGGGCGTAGGCGAACGACCCCTCAAGGTTAACAGCCCTCGATGGTGAAAGGGCTGATATAGCCTGATGAGATGGTCGAGGTTGAATTCAAGTTCAGCTTTCTCCTCAAAAAATCTCATCATAGGCACCATTTGCCAAAACGACGGATGTATCTGCTCCAGGGTAACCCGATACTTCAAGAAAAAATCAAGAACGACCTTATCAAGAGGGCCAAATTCAAAGGGGTATAGGTGCACAATCATGAACCCATCAACAGAGTCCGCGACGCCTTCACTTGGGGAAAACACCCGCAGTATCGCCTCGCCATATCCAGGTTTTCCTCTCTTATCAAAGACGCCATCTCCATAGCAAAATCTTTTGACTCTCTAGCACCGGGGACAACACTCTCCGTCCTTTGCCATACCGGTTCCGAGCTGATCGCCATGACTGTGGTAGAACTATAAAAATAAAGCAAAGAAACACCAGCGCTTTTTGCACTATAAAAGATAGGAAGCCCTATGCCGAAACAGAAGAATAGATACCCAAAGATACTGAAGTCTCGCAAAAGACCTAAGCCACCCCTCTTACATACAAAAGGCAATGGCGAGTCACCTGCCAGATATTAGCCCCAGGACGCCAATGGCCTCGATACGAATCGATGGGATGATGCCCAACCCAGGAAACGTCCTCCGACGTACAACTAAGCTCGATGGACCGCGAGAATTATCTCCGTGCTTGAGACAAGCATTTCGCATTTGGAACCGCGGACCCCCAGGAAGCAGAGTCACGATGAGCTCCAAAGTGCCAACACCAGACGTAAGGCATGCGCCCGGGTTCGCGAAGCCCCTAGCCGGAGAAGCAGAACCCTGAAGCTCCGATCTCCAAAACTCCAGGAGGCCACGAAGAAGTACCCCAAACATAGGCAAACATCTTAAACGGAAGCTAGCCTTACACTCCCTGAAAGAGTTATCCACTTCAAAAAATCAACAGGGCTCACAGAGGCACCCGAAGGTGACCTTCGTCGGGGGTAGCGTTCCCGAAGGCCCAAGAATCCGACGCATGATCTCCAGGCAAACCAGCAGGCCCCGGTAGCTCGAGCTTATCCGGTCAGCCCTCCATCGGTCCTAAGTGCGACAAGAAAGATCGAAGAGGAGCCTTACTGATCAGCTGGAGACCAGAACAAGCTATCATAGCGGACCACTACGGCCCATAAACAAAGAAGGCAATCAAAAACCCCAAAGGGCATAAAAGCAAACAAACGCCAAGAGGGGAACAGAAGTCTATCCCATAAAGTCTGAAAGGATCATCTATATCCAGATCAATAAGGGCACCAAGTCACTTGAAGACGACTTACATCTAGAGCAGTACCCCCAGAGACTTCGAAAATCAGCGCGCGACCTCCGCACAACTCGGGAGACCCTTATGTAACCGATCTTGTGGGCCGACCCAAGGATCATCCCGAAAGACAATAATGGGACCGAAAGGAACCCATGTCTAACGACAAAAAATCAAGGCAAACACTTAAGCCCAAATCAAACATCAGCAATCATCAACAGGGGAAAGTACATTCGAAGAGCCTCGAAGGGCATGAAAACATACAGAAGAAGAACAAATTTGAAAGCAGAGGTCAACAAAGTTCATTTCTTATTTATGAAGTATTCAAGTACAATAGTCCCCGGAGGCTCATTACATACAAAGTGAAAAGGCCTACAAGAATCTACAACTAAAGCAGGGGAACGAGGGATGTATATGAGATGAAATCCGGGTGCCCGATCCGCCCTCGAAGATCCGTCTCTAGTATCAGGATCCCCGGGCGCCACACCCTCGAGCACGTATCCTCGAGGGTGACTACTTCGACCTCCATCTCCCATAGGTTCCCAACTAAATCCCATGAAGGATCTCCACCGGGAAGACGAATGAGAGGAAAATAAGGGGATGTAGAGGAGGTAGAGAAAAGAGACATGGTCCGCTGAAGCCAAAGCTTAAAGATTCGGCGGGCCCCTGCCTCAACGACCGGTGGTGCCACTTTATCCCTTGGAAAAGAAAGAGCCCTAGGGATGAAGTGCTACACCAGGCATAGGTAGAAGAGTTAGCAGCAGTGTATAATCCGAATGGCCATCTACACAAAGGTGAAACTAACCCTCCATCCATCACCATAGTGGGTCAATTGTAGCAGCAACAGCCTTCATCTCGACGACCACAGTAATATCAGAACATGTTTATGTTTGACGAAGGGAGGCCTCGGCAGAAGGCCTTGACGAGATCCAGAAGAACTCCTCCAAACAACCCTGAGATAGAAAGTTTCCATTGCAGTGATCAAAGGTAAAAGAAGATGACGGGAGGAGAGAAGCAAAGTATACTAGCAGAATTATTGAGATGGAGGATGCAATGCAACAAAACACCCTCATTTATAAGGGAAAAAATGACATGGTCATCAATGCTCTAGAAGATGGACCAGTGAAGGTAATTACTACTTGCTTGAAAAAAACAAACCGACGATAGCATTTTTGCCTCAAGGAGCGAAAACAACAGGACATCGAATAGAGACCTACGGGACACGCCATCTGACATAGAAGATTGTGACGTGATTCTAATCTCCAGCATGACATCATCAAAAGCAGCTCGAGGAATAGATCACGTATTTTTAGAATCCCATTTACAAATCTAATTGTCGTTACCATTTTCACGGTAAACAATCTCTCTCCGAGATTGGAAACGAACATATTCCTCGATCCTCTTCACACTATCAAGGGCTCGCCTCAACTCGGATTGAGCGTCAGCAGCCTCTTTTATGCAAATCGCCATCTCACGATTAGCCCTGGTTCGGCTTAATGTCGCTTCCACCCGGGCATCGATTATTTCGGCCCTGACCTTCGAGAGATCATACTCAAGTCTCTCGATCATACCCGCCTGGACTTTGGCATTGTCACGGGTTAAGGTGAGTTGGGCCTCGAAGGCTGGGATCCTAGTCGAGGAGCTCATCTTCTCCAAAGCTTGAGCCTACACTTGAGCTCTTAGCTCTTCGCAAACAGCCCTAACGCGGTTGACGTCGCCTTTAAGCTACTCCAAGGCCTCTGTCTTTTTCTGTAACTAATACGGCAAGAAGAAATTAGCTTTAAAATTAGAAAGAAGCGAAACACGCACTATAGGAAGTTACATGCTCCATCAAATATCTTTCATAGTTTGAGCTCCGATACGCCTCATATCGCCAATACTGCAGCTCAACTTCGTTCTCCTTACAAAAAAGCCTGAGGGATTCTCCCTCATCCAGGATCCTCTAAAACTTGGCCTTTTGACAAAACATCTCGGACATAAGCCTATCACAAGCCTGCGCATGAAAGATTCAATGAGAGGAGAAAGATGCGGAATACAATAAAATTGTGCACAAACTCTCCACAAATTGAAGACGGTGGATTTCCTCAAGATCAGAACATGCTCCTTCTAAACACGCTACTGCTGATCCTGCCCCTACGACCCCATGAGAACCGGATATGGGCACAACGTGCTTGCTCAAAAGAGCTATTTGCCGAGAAATAGGCGCTTCGGGAACAGCCGACTCGGGCCATGCCACGTCCTCAGAAATACTAGCCTAACCAGCACCACTAAAGGCTCCTTCGCATCGTGGGGTCCGTTCTTTCTTGTTACTGTCGTCCTTCCGCCCAAGAGACGATGCCTCCATCTCCTCTCCGGAAAAGTGCTTCCTCTCCCCAAGGGACCGCCCGATATCTACAAACAGTGAATCCAATACAAATAAGATGGGAAATTGTTGCCTCGGGTATATGCCAGCAGGAGAAAAACAACATATGCACGTACCTTGATGTTCCGCTCCCCACCTGATGCAAGACATAGCTCGCCATCTGCGTTAGTTGTAAGATGAATGGGTCACCAACCTCCGTACCCAGCCGGGTAGATCATGAACTTGGCCCGGCGTCCACGAAGTTGCTGCAACAAGGGAAATGGCATTATAAATTGGCCGATTTTTGCCATGAAAAAAAATCTGAAAGAGCGACAAAGCGCACTTACGTGCGTGATTCCACCCTTCGGGGAATAGCAGAAACTTTATAGGGATAATATCGGTCGTCCGGACTCAGACGAACCAACTAGCCCGCTCTCGGTCTCTGCCCTCCTCATCGTCAACAACGAAAGGCATGGGTGAATCACCCCTCAAGGTTAGCAGGTCTCGATGATAAAAAGGCCAATACAGCCTGATGAGATGATCAAGCGTGAACTCGAGCTAGCTTTCTCTAAGAATCTCATCATCAGCACCGTTCACAAAAATGACGTATGAATCTGAGCCAGAGTAACCCGATACTTCAAACAAAAGTTAAGCACAACCCTATTAGGGGGGCCAAATGCAAAAGGGCATAGGTACACACTCAAGAAGCCATCGGCAGAGTCCGCGATGCCTTCACCTGGGGAAAGCACCCGCAATGTCACCCCTTTGCTCCACTCGCAGTATCGCCTTTCCATCTCCAGATGTTCCTCCTTCATCAAGGACGACATCTCAAGAGCAAAATCCTTCGACTCCCCAGTGTCGAGAACAGTATTCTCCACCCTTTGCCATATCGGTTCCGAGGTGGTTGCCATGACTATGGAAGAATTGACAAAATAAAGCAAAGGCAGGCACCAACACTTTTCGTGCTTTAAATGATAGGGAGCCCTATGCCAAAATAGAAGAGCAGCTACCCAAAAATAATGAAGTCTCGCAAAAAGGCTGAAGCCACCCAGGATATGAATCGACAGATAGATGCTCTAACTAGGAAGCATACTCCAACAGACGACAAAGCTTGAGGGACAACGCGAATTATCTCCATGCTCGAGGCAGCATTTCACATTTGGAGCCCCCGGCCCCACGAAATAGGGTCATGATAAACTCCAAAGCACCAGTACCAAATGCAAGGCTAGAGCCCGAGCTCACGATCCCCTCTCCAGAGGAGTTAAATCCGAAAGCCCCGATCACCAAAGCTCCACGAGGGCCCAAAGAAGCACCCAAACATAGGTAAACTCCTCAAACGGAATTGAACCTTATACTCTCTGAAAGAGTTATCTATATCAAAATCAACAGGGCCCACCGGGGCACCCGAAGATGACCTACATCCGGGGCAGTACCCCGGAGACCTCAAAACCCAACGTGCGATCTCCGAATAACTCGGGAGACTCTTATAGCACCGATCCATCAGACCGACCCAGAGTTGTCCCGAAAAATGACAATGGGACCGAACAGAACCCATATTGATCGGTAAGAAATCTAGACACTTACGTACAAGCTAAATATTAGCGATCAACAACACAAAAAGATACATTCAAAAAACCCGAACGGCACAAGAGCATACAGACGTCAAAAGAGAAGCAGAAGTTAGCAAAATAAATTCTCATTTATGAAGTATTCGAGTAAAATAGCCCTCGAGGGGTCACGACATTCGATTACAAAGCCCCCGTAGGGTCATTGCATACAAATTACAAAAACCCGTTAAGGGTCTCTACATGGAATAAAAGAAGCAAAAAGGGTACATATAAGAAAGATCCGGGTTCAGATATAAACGGTCGGCAATCCGCCTTGGCGTTGACACTTCAAAAAGCCACCCTCCTTCGGCGCGCGACCTCAAAGGAAATTTCTCCATGATCGCCCTCGGAAGCCGTGTCTCAGCTCTCAGCTTTGACGTCACCAAGGAAGAGAAACCAGGGAGCAGGAAGGGATGAAAAGATGCAACAAATCTCTAAAGCTAGGATCCTCTTTGGCAAAGGGAGCCTCAGAGAGATAGTAGGCCGAACAATCCTCGGTCCCAGTTGCACGGCTACTTCAAGTACACTTCTTCGAGCATCGAGCCGTGCAAGCTCCCGGCTCAGGGCAGAGTTCCACGTCGAGCCGGGGTATGAAGGTGAGCAGCAGTGGATATTCTGAGCCCCTTTTTTAGCAGCGGTGCATAATATAAATTGCCTCCTACACAAAGGTGAAACCAACTCCCCATCCATCACCATTTCGGGCCAACAGTAGCAGGCGCAGCCAACGTGCCAACAACCGCAGCAATATCGGGACAGCGTGTTTATGTTCAACAAAGGGAAGCCCCGGCAGATGACCCCAACGCAACCCGAAAGAACTCTTTCAAACAACCTTAAGACAGAAAACTTCCATTGTGATAATCAAAGGTAAAAGAAGATGATGGGAAGGAATAAGCAAAGCATGCCAACGGATTACTCTAGAAAAATGACACGGTCATCGATGCTCTGGAAGATTGACCGACGGGTGCAATTACTGCTTTCATCGATGAAATGAATCGACGACAGTGTTTTTGCCTTGAGAAGCGGAAATAACAAGGCATCGAGCAGGGATCTATGAGATACGCTGAATGTTACAAAATATTGCACCACGATCCAGATAACCAACATAATGTCGTTAAAAGGAGATCGAGGAGTCGAGTGTCAGAATTGTTTCCCATCACTTCATCATGGGAAACGCGAAGACTATCTGTACGCAGAAAAATCAGAAGACTTGATTTTTTGCTATCAAGACATTTCGGAAGCCTTCACTGAGACACCGATGGTGGAAGGCCGAGATCGCGTTCTGAGCCTCGTGGCTCGTCGAAGACCAACTCGGAATAAATAGGGTACGAGGTCGGATAAAAGTGCAAGTCTCCTAGGCACAAGGCTACACCTAATAGGTCCGGCCTATCTAGAGCCTACTATGAGGTCTTGTGTCAAGCCGTCCCATCTTTGTACAATTGCAATTAATGCATATGTAATATACCGAGGCCCATCGCCTCTATAAGGGGGACTCACCCTACCTTGTAAGGGACTGATGTTGCTCCAATTTTCCATAAATGCAATAAGATCTCTCTCTCTCTCTCTCTCTCTCTTTCTTCTAAATTATCTATCTTCATCGACCTCGAGATCGCCATAGCACTTTATCATTTCCTCATTTGTTCTTCGTTATTTTTCTCAATATTGATAGTATAGAGCCTTACTTACCTATATTTTTACTTATTATCCCCTTCCCGATTACACTCGATAAGCCCGAGATAGGCTCGAGGCTTGGCTCCGAGGTATCTACTGTCTGGCTTTGTGCCTGGGGAACACCCCACTAGTTCGATTATTGCTTTGGTCAACTCGATCTTTATCATTTTACTTTATGTTTTAGCAATAACCACCCTTACAAACTAGTTCGAGAATAGATCACGTATTTTTAGAATCCCATTTACAAATTTAAATGTTGTTACCATTTTCATGGTAAACAGTTTGGCGCCGACCGTGGGGTTAAAAATAATAGTGATTATTTTCTGGCTAGTTTCGTTACTTGAACACACGATACCTTTGACACTTTTTCTTGCCCAATATCTTTCGATTTCAGGTTAATGATCAGCTCGATGAGGGAAATCGAGGACGATAACCCCAAAAATCGCAAAGAGAATAACATGGCCGTTCTAATGGCTGGCGCGACATTACAGGACCTTGATAACGCATCTAGATTGGTTCAAGCGAACGTGCACCGATGGCGGCACGCAGCACGTTGACCAACAGGAAGCACGAAAAATCCCAGCCTAGGTAGAACGGGAAGTTAATCTTCGTATTATTTTTGAAATATCGTATTAACGACATTTGTCTATCTCTCAGCTACCCAAAATATCTCCACATATCGAGCCAGTATCCGAGGTATCGGGCAACAACGAACCGACAACCTATCCTGTAGTAGTAAGGATGTTGGAACTCCTTATCGTAAGGATCAAACCATGCTCGCGGAAATTCTTACAGCAACCGTCCCCCGAAGATACGATCCCCGAACTCATTTTACGAAAGTCAGAAATGACGAAATTCCCCAAGAGTGATAGGACCTAGGAGATGCACTTCCAAGTTTGGTTCATTCAAGTTTCACCTGTTGGAGATGCACTTCCTAATATAGTTCTTTTCAGTTATTCTTTTAGGAGACACACTTCCTAAATTGAGATGTCACTCCTAGGAGACGCACTTCCTAATTTGAGTCATTGAAATTTCACCCCTATGAGACGCACTTCCTAGTCTGGGTCTCTCAGGTTATATTTTTTTTATGGGACACATATCCTAAATTGAGATTTCACTCCTAGGAGAGGCACTACCTAGTTCGGTTCATTCATGTTTCACCCGTAGGAGACACACTTCCTAATCTAGGTCATTCTGGTTTTATTTTTGGTAGATGCATTTACTAGTAAAATTTTCTTGGTTTTACTCACAGGAGACGCACATCCTAGTCGAGTCTTTAGTTTACTCTCATCATTGAATCAATGTGGTTTGCAGTTTTGCTAACAACTCATAAATCTTCTGAGTGCATACTGGGGAACAATTTTTTTTTTGTTTTGTTGTTTTGATTGCAGGCACCCCCCTGTAGAACAAAGGAAGTAGTTTAGGAATTCAATTCAAGTTATAAGTAGCAGAAGCTCGCGGCAAGAATACGATTTAAAAGGCCGAGGTGATGAACAGAACTAGTCTAAATCCAGAATGAAAGAAAAGAAAAAAATAGGGAATCCAAAATACATAAGCAAAGAATGATGTGAATTGCTCAAGGCATGGCTGAAGTCACGAGCACTACATATCCCGTTTTCATCCGAAGAAGCCGTTGAAGAATGAACCAGCACCAGCAGCTAGAAACCATCAAGGTTCAAATCAAAAGTCTACATGAAGAATCATTAAAGACACAAGATCAAGCTTAACAAGACTTATAAATAGGAATATTGTAACTCATAGTTGATAAGCTTAGTTAGTCTTTTTAATTTTTTTGATTTTGATGTAATAACAGGACCGCGGATCGGAACCTCGATGAAACGACACCTCAATCGGCTTTCCACCTCGGTCCTCCATCCCTGTTCTTACTTCTGAACTATACGTGGCCTGATTCATTTATAGCCAAGGTAATGTAGGCAGCTCAGATCTCGGAACTCTTTATAGCCAAGTATATTTAGATAATTGATATTTTATTACTTTTAGGTTATCTATATTTCATAAATTTAAAAAAATATACAGAAATAATTTTACTTTATGTTTTTTGTTTTATTCTAGTAATTTATATTAATTAGGATTGATTTCACAATTTTGTAGTTGTTATTTTAGGAATTAGTATTTTTTAAGTCTTGTAAAGTTAAAGGACCATTTTAAATGTAAATTTGGCCCGAATGTGGTATAATTCGGATCTAGCCCATAATAACCCAAGCCCAATACCCGTAAAACTATAGACATAGACATTAAAAGAACCCTAAAATCTAAATTTGGCATGAGCTATTTTTCTGATTGAAAAAACACAAAAAATAAGGACCTTCATCTTCTTCACCTTTTAAAAGCCCTAGCGACCCCCCGCCCCCCCCCCCCATCGTTCTTCTGCTTCAAGTTGCAGAACACCGGTCTCATGCCAAACTCAGATAGGGGAAAAATGACATGGTCAATGATGCTCTGGAAGATTGACCGACAGGTGCAATTACTGCTTTCTTGAAAAAACGAATCGACGGTAGTGTTTTTGCCTTGAGAAGCGGAAACAACAAGGCATTGAGCAAGGATCTATGAGATACGCCCTCATTTATAGGGGAAAAAATGACACAGTCATCGATGCTCTAGAAGATTGACCGACGGGTGCCATTACTGCTTTCTTGAAAAAATAAAGCGCCCTCCTTTATAGGGGAAAAAGGACACGGTCATCGATGCTCTGGAAGATTGACCGACGGGTGCAATTACTGCTTTCTTGAAAAATCGAATCGACGGTGTGAGCACGTGATTTTTGCCCTATATATGAATTATTCCCAAAAATTCAAACAAAATGATCTTTTTCATTATTTTACAATTTTGTGAATTTTGTGTCATTTTCTGTTAATTGTTTGCATTTTTATTTGTGCATTTTAATTCATATGAAAATACAAAAAAATACATTTGGCATTTGCATATAGGATTTAACTTCATATTTTAGGATTAATTAGGGGTTAATTTGTTTTATAACAGAATATAAAGAAAATAACAAAAAAATAGTCCACTTTTGCATTTTTAATTGTTAATTGTTGAATTTGTCACGAAATAGATTTTCAACAATTTTAGGAGTTAATTAGTTTAACTTTAAAATATATTAGGACTCTATTTTATTTTTTACATTTTAATAAAATCATAAAAAATACAAAAATACATAATGAAATACAAAAATAGATAAAAGAAATAAAGAGAATAGAAATAAAAATGGAGAAGTGGGCTGTTACAATGAAGTGGGCCTTTTAATTCGTTTCTTCAGCCCAAATACACACCCGAAATGACCCAGCCCAGTAGCCTCTACCTGGTCCGCCCATTTACATAACTAAACGACGCCGTTTGGCGTCGATCAATCCGGGTCGTCGAGGTTAATCAATCCAACGGTGGAGAAGTGGGGTCTTATTAGTATAAGACTGTCTGAACCCTTTCACCCCCCCACTCCATCGTCTCTTTCATTAACCCTCCTCAGAAGAATCCTAGTTTAGCCGCCCCCAAGCCCTCACCATCGATGGCGGCGCCCGCCTCCAATCCAGACCAAAATAACACCCTAAAATTTCCTCTTCTCCCTCATCTCGAATCTGGCCATAGCATTCCTCGAATCATAACCAAACGGTTCGATTGTTGAATCGAAGTTTTCCGGCCAAAACCCAAATTCGTCTAAACCTTCCCAAAATCACACCACAAACTCTTCTCACCACCCTTTTCCTAAACCTTTGACTAATTTCATTCGAATCCCACTGGACCGCCGCGAATTTTGGATCTAGGGTTTCTGTCGACGTTTCTGGAATTTCTCGGGTTAGCCAAGGTCCCATATGGTTTCAAGTTGTATTATGTGATTGTTCTTGGAAAGAACAAGCACATAATATTGTTTGGAAACCAAGTGAGAAGTCAGTCGAGTCGAAGGTTTGAAATCAGTGAGTTTCTCTCTTCATTGTATTTTCGAATTGTCCTATCTTCTTGACTTTTTTGCTTTATTAAATGATTTGGATTCGGTGTTATCCATCTAGGGTTAGTAATTGAAGTTTTTCTTATTTGATTGTTGTTCGAGTTCTGTTAAATGTTAATTTTGTCATTAGTATAAGAATTAGTTCTTGTTCAGTGTTTAGTTTAGTTTAAATTTTGATTTTTCGTTTCTTCAAGTTGATTAATGTTGCTTTAAATTTCATGTACAATTGGAGTCTGTGATGATAGGTTTAATTCTTGTTTTATTTAGTTAATTTCTTCAGTTTGATTTAGTTGCTAAGAATAGTTCATTAATAGGTTTAACTTCATATTTAGCTTAATATGTCTAGCTAGTTTGATTTTAGGTGATTATCTGCTTATGAACATTTGATTTAGAGTTTGCTTAATTAACCATCGTTTTAACTGAGGTAAAGGGTTGGTCAGTTTGGGGTAAATAACAGGGCATTGCGAGGGTAGTTTAGGAATGATAGGGTAAAGAATCTTGTAGTTGTTACTTGGAGTTCCTAGAATATTCTAGAAGGGGTTTTAGGATGAGAATTCAGAAAATAATTGCACTTACTTGAGGAACAAGTCAATAACTAAAGGACTAATCTGAAAATAAATAAGGGACTGAATTGTAAACAGAAATTAAGGGGCTGCCCTCATCTTTGCCTATAAAAGGCATGCCTCTTTGCCTTAACACACAAGTCTCCAGCCTCCAAAATTCTCCCCAAAAACCATTTCTGTATATCTGAGTTTCAAATTTTGAATTTCAAATCCAAATTCTAGATCTAGGTCCTCAAAAAACCAAAAACAATAGAAAAAAAACTAGAGAAAATCCAAAAAATACTGTTCCATTGAAAGTTTCAAGTTGATTTTGAACTTTAGTGTCTGATTTGCATCGTTTAGCCTATAGTCTGTTTACTGAGACATTCTGGAGGTTACTGGGTGCATCGCGTGTGGGTTTGGGTTTAATTGAGGCTATTTTTGGCTGGTTTTATTGGCTGTTGATTTCAGAAGTTGTTCTGGGTTTAGTTCCGAGTCTGTTGGGGTTTTTCAAGTTTATTTGGTTTACTATTGGTACTGTCCTTCTCTGCCTGCAATTCTGGATAGTGTTGATCTATTTGCTAAAGCTGTGAACTCAAATTTTGAGCTGTTGTGTGACCTTTGGGGCTACTGACCTCCATTTCTTCTTCATTTTTGTGTTCTAAATATCAGGTACATGTTCTGAAACTCGATACCGTGTAGATCTCCAACTGAAATGAAATGAAGAGGAAGCATATTTTTGTTGAAATTTCCGGTGGCTTCAATGCTTTCATTATAGTTTTGTAATAATTTTGGACTGTATTGAACTGATGAACTGTTAGGCTTGAGATTGTTCATTTGGACTATTAATTGTGTGATTGTGCTTATTGTGATAATTTCTGGGATTAGTTAACTCTCACAGTTTCAAAAATGGCACAAATTATGACTGATTCTGGAAATGCTATTTGGATAATCGTTATTGGTACTAATTAGAATATGTGGATTTCGTTCAGAAGTGCATGAGTATTAATTGTAGGATTGTCTAAGTTCGAGTTGGAAGTGACGTTATTTAAGGAGTTAAGTCACTGATATTGTTAGATCTGTGCTGGTTTTGTATTAACTGGGCTAAATTGTTACTTCTCAGATTCACATGAGCTTTATGAGTTAAGTACTAATTGTAATTGATCTCACATTAGGTTAATAGAATAGTTCATGTTAGTTTTAGTAATTTCCTGCTAGCCTATGGTTAATTACTAATTGTAATTGATCTCACATTAGGTTAATAGAATAGTTCATGTTAGTTTTAGTAATTTCCTGCTAGCCTATGGTAATTTGAAATAATGGAAGTAATACAGCTAGCCCAGTCCATATGAAATTGAACTGTGAAAGGTCGAAACCTTGCTGCCTTGTTATTCATGAAAATTGCAATTTCATTCATTTTTAAAAAAGATTGGACTAATTGTAGATAGTCACTATTAGGTTGAAAACCATTCTGAATTGGCTTACATCTCCCGTCCCTGCTCGAATTTTTTCCTTTAAGGCCAAATGTTGAGTAGCTTTTTGGGCCTATTGTGTAGCTAAAATCACTCAGCGCCTTCTGTCGAACAGGACCGTTGCCCCAAGGCCCAGGCATCATAAGCTTCCCTTGCAACCTCATGTGGAGACCGTGGGGTCTCACTTTAAGCTCCTTGATTACGCTTGGGCTTGTAAAAATGCCCATTAGTGTTATAAAATTGTCCTAAATCCATTTTGCATATTTTGCTAATTAATTATGGCTTCTTCTTTATTATTAGAGACAAAGTGAATAGAAAATTGTAGTTTACTTTAGGATTGGCCTTTAAATAATAAATGAGGTGAGCCCCGCCAAATAAAATGCATAAATTGTGGGGGCCTCTTTAAATGTCTATAGTAAATTACTTAGAATTCGGTATGTGCCGTTAGCGAATTTCACGCCCCCCAAAGATAATAATGCTTTAGTCGCTTTAGGCGCGTATTTTAATTAAGTTACTTTCCTAAACTCGGGTGTGCATTTCATGTGACCCAAATCAAATCCCAAAACGTTGAATAAAATGTGTTCAGGATTGCGGGTGCATTTCAGGTGACACAATCTAAAGACATGTTTTAGACGACATTCAACTTTCTTTTAAAATTGAGTAAAAGCGGTTAAAAGTTAAAATTGGCACATAGGTTCAAAATGTATTAAAATCAGATAAATAAGACAAATATGACAGTTGAGTGACCGTGCTAGAACCACGGAACACGGGAATGCCTAACACCTTCTCCCGGGTTAACAGAATTCCTTACTCGGATTTCTGGTTTGCGGACTGTTAACAGAGTCATATTTTCCTCGATTCGAGAATCAACCGGTGACTTGGGACACCATTAATCTCCCAGGTGGAAACTTTGAATCTTAATAATAAATCCTGTTTCGATTGTTCTTTAATTGGAAAAACTCATTTATGCCCTGAGGGTGTAGGAGAAAGGAGGTGTGAAAGCTCTAGCGACTCTGCTGAGGAATCGAACCCAGAATCTCTAGTTCAGGGTTTAAGAATTCGAGCTTAGTGTAATTGTTATATTTGGATTTATCTGATTTTCCTACATGTTCCATGCTATCGTGCTAAATGTTTTACCACTTTGATACTTGTTGAATTATATATATAAACTGTTGCGAAATCCCTCTTCTCTCTGAGTCTTCTAAATAATGAAGAAGTGTGCACTTCGTATGACTTCTTTTCTGTTAGAGTCATATTCCAATTTTAGAACGAGGATTGGACAAGTTGCAAATCCAGTGAAGCTTTTGTATTCCCGGTACGCTTCCCCCCCCCCCCATCGGCTCGAGTTGTCCGCTCGGGTAAGCCAGGTCTAGAACAAATAAACCCAAATAAACCCAGGTTTTGAACCTAGTATAACAATACCTCATGCCGGATACCTAGTAGGAACGTCTGTTTGCATCATGTGCATTTTGACTTTGGAGACTCAACACAGGGGTTGGGTCTGTCTAGGACAGGTGCACCCGTAACAAAAGACCATCCTGATGCATCCAATTTGCTACTTGTGCATTTATTTGCTTCGGACTTGCATGCTGACCGGCTTATAAATATTGGAAAAGTTGAGGAAAGAGAAATAGCAATGTGAGGGCTAAAGAGAGTTAATCGCTTGTTCTGGGAAAAAACCAATGTCCAAATAGTGTCGAAACTTTGCCGAATTTTCGAGAACATAAAAAAAAAAGAAAAAGAAAAAAAAAAGTTGTTGTTGTAAAAAAAAAGAGAATTTATTTGCCAATGAAATGAAAATAAAAAGAAGTCTTATTTTCAAAAATAGTTTGTTTTGCTTGCCCGAACTACGCCAGTTTGATTCTCACAGGGTGTGAGATACGTAGGCAACCCCCATCGGGTCCAACTTTCTTTTGCAAAAAAAACAATAGCCCAAAATTCCACTTTAATCCGAAAATAATCAGGGTGATGCCATTCTTGTTAGAAATAGCCGAATGGCCCTAAAAGGGTGCCGGAAGGCTGTTTTTGCAGGAACAGCCATTTTTGGTCACTTTTTAAAGGTTATGGCTGGTTAGTTGACACAACCCTAAAATATTCTCTTTCGAAGTGCTGAAAGGCCGTGTTGACAAGGCCGGATGTTTTGTGAAACTTTTTGAAAACGGTCCTTTCTTTTAAATCAAAATGAGTCATATCTTTATTCTAATTAAAAATCACCTTAATAAATGTGCAGGATAAGCACAAATCAAAATGAACCTTTCTCAGTCCGTGAAGAGATCCCTTTGGAGCTACATATGTGGTGGCATGATTTGGGAGACGATAGCAGGAAAGTTATGACAAAAGCATTCGGTGGTCTTATTGGGCTCTTGAAGGTTAAGCCCAGAAGAGACGTGATTGAGGCCTTGATACCATTTTGGGACCCAGCACATAATGTGTTCCACTTTGCACATTTCGAGTTAACTCCTACGCTGGAAGAGATAGCAGGCTATGCCGGTTTCGAAGGGAGTCTCAGAAGTCAGTAGCCGGTAGCACCGAGAGCAGTGACCCCTCACATATTTTTGGACTTGTTAAGCATTAGTCGAGACATCCGAGATGGAAATTTGGCGAAAGGATTTTGTACCTTCTATTTTCTGTACCGACGATACGGGAATCCCCGGGGCTTCGAAACACTAGATACTGGTCTTACTCACTCTGTAAATCAAGACAAGTGGAAAGCTCGGAGATGGTTAGCTTTCATAGTGGCATTTCGGGGTATTTTTGTCTGCCTGAGAAAAGACGGGAACATAGAGATAGGGCTAGTAGGGATAGCTGACTTTATGATGAAAAAGGCAAATGGGACTATAGTACCATTGATCTTGGCAGAAATTTACCGAGCTCTTACTCGTTGTCGAGAAGGAACCAAGTTCTTTGAAGGGTACAATATGCTGTTACAAATATGGATGGAGGAACACCTTTGCCACCGTCCCGGATACTTGAATTGTGGTATGACTGGCCTCGAGTGCATTGATAAACACGAAAAGCGAGTAAAGGGTAATGAGTTTCCAGAGGGTATGGAAGCATGGCATGCTCATTTGAGATCTTTGACCACAAATAAGATTGAATGGACATTTGATTGGCTCTGAGTCAACAAAGTAATCTACATGTCAGCTGAGGTGTGTTTTTTGTTGTTAATGGGTCTTCGGAGTATCCAGCCTTATGCTCCACACAGAGTCTTACGTCAGTTAGGCCGATACCCGACCATCCCACATGATGAAGATTTTAGTCAACACGTCATTGAGTTAATGCCAAAAGCTGCCTTCCCAGAAGAGAAAGTGCACCGGGTTTGGCATCAGTGCAGATTCTTAGGGCCTAACACTCAAGTCCGAGACCTATCCACAGGCGAGGTGGAGCCCAGTTATGTTGCTTGGTATGGTAAAAGATCCCGAGTTCAACATGAGCATGATAGGCCTGCAAAAAGACCCCACGTACAGCAATTTACCGACGGAGCACAGGTGCAATGGGATTGGCTGACCAAAGAAAACGAGTATAGGGCTACCATAAGCAAGTTGGAAAAGCAAGTCAGAGAACTTCAGTTCGAGAACAGCTTGCAAGTGGCGGTGGATGAAGGAGAAAAGAAAAAGCTCGCCAAAGAAAATGAGGCCCTTCGGGCTCAAATTCAGAAACTGAAAGTAGCGGCAGAAAATCCAGGCTGAAGTGACAAAGATGAAAAGCTCATAGCTAACCTAAGGCAGAAAGTGAGTGACTATAATTTCGATTTGAACAAAGCAGAAAGTGAACTAGCCAAGGCTCAAAAACAATTGGCTAAAAATGCAGATGAACTAGTATGCTTGGTTAAGCAGTTGAGAGAAAGGTACGACGATGAGGTCGCGGGGTTGAAGAAAAGGGTCATCACCACGGAAAACAAAATGATCAAGCAAGCAAAAGACTTCAAGGTTGAAAGGGAACACTGTTACACGACATTGGCGCAATTAGAATTAGACTTGCAACAACTTCAGGAACAAAATTATGCGGCTGAGCAAACTTTGGAGGCCAGGGCCCAGCAGATTGGGAGTTTGTTACAAGAAAAGGGCATTATCAGAGAGAGAATTAGAAGCATTGCTGACTACATCGTTATGAAGTGACACATCTGTGAGGATATGACTCGCACCACATTCTTTGAAGCGGTGATGACCTTTGTTAAAAAAATAATGAACGACTTGGACCGACTTCAAAGGGATCTTGCACATAGGCTCATAGCGAGACCGAATGATGTCCCGCGGGCACCATGAGCATTAATGTATTCATAATTTTCCGTTTGAGTCTGTATTTCCTTTTCTGTCAGAGTCTGTAAGTCATGTTGGGTTCGTATTTTCTTTTATTTTTGAGTCTGTATTTCTTTGGAGTATGATAGCTTAATTTCGGAGTCTGTATTGTGTCTTTGCATCAGTGTATGTTCGTCTTTTGAAATTTGTTAGTATTGTGTCCTTGTAATCAAAATATCTGTTTTTATAAAAACTGAAAATCCCAAAAAATGTTTTATTTACTTTCACACTTATCTCCCAGAACTACGCTTAGTCTGATTCATGCGGGGTCATGATACGTAGGCAATCTCCATAGGATTCGACCATAACCAAAAGAAAGAAAACAAAAAAAAAGAAAAAAAGAGAACAAGAGGGGAAAATCGAGAGAAAAAGAAAAAGAAAAGGAAAAGAGAATAAGAGAAATGAGAGGAAAGAAACGAAGGCGATGAGAGGATAAAGAAAGAAAAAGAAACAAAGAAAAACAAAGATAAAGAAAAGAAATAAAGTTACAAATGACCATGCCGGGATGACGCAAGCGGCCGAACAAATGCATGATAGAAACGGTTAACTTCTTAGGTGTATTCATCCCTCAAATGTGCGATTACCAACCTGTTGAAAACCTAACCACTGACAATGTTGTTGTTGATGGATTGAGTTAAGGCAGGTGATTAGCTGGTCGGCATTCTGGCAACTCATTCATACAACACCCGATCGAAAAACAGGTTGAATATGGCCAATCAAGAACCAGAAACGAGTATTGTTGACCCATCGAAAGAAGTAGAAGAAATGGACGTTCATGCAATGAGGGAGGAAATGTATAAGCTAAAGCAACAGATGGCTAAAATGTACCAAGCCTGGGCGAAGGGGCATCCACCGCCAGTTTATCCCGCTAACCCCGCTTATATCCCACCATTGGCTCAGCCTCAGGAGCCACCCACTGTGAACTCATCTCCAGCCTTTCCCCTCTACCAACAATGCCAAGGCACCACTTCTCATACATCACAGGCTCCTCCACCCAAACAAGTCTCATACCCTCCTCCGCCAATCACTCCCGTTTTTGTGGCACCTCCGCCTGCTACCCTACACCGATCCTCCAGTGAACCTCTTTCCCAGACTAATGACAACCAGTATTATCCCCCCTGAACCTACCTTAAATGTTCCAGAACCCTACTCTTATACCCCTCATTTTGATCTCATGGCAGACACCGAGAAGCCGCCCAAAAACCCTGAGCAGGAGGAGATGATCAGAAAAGTCAAAAGCCTGGAGCAATCATTCCGAGACATGAGGGGGTTAGGAGGCCAAGTAAGTGTGGCCTATAAAGATTTATGTCTATTCCCAGATGTTCAGTTACCGGCCGGGTTCAAGATGCCTAAGTTTGATTTGTACGACGGGCATGGCAACCCAGTAGCACATTTAAGGGGATTCTGTAGCAAGATGAAAGGGGCAGGAGGAAGAGATGAATTGCTGATGGCATATTTTAGCCAAAGTTTGAGCGGATCGGCGTTAGAATGGTACACTAGACAAGACCACAGCAGGTGGTACACATGGGACGATTTGGCCCAAGCCTTCCCCTGTCATTTTCAATATAATCTTGACATGATCCCAGAACGACTGTCGTTGACAAAGATCGAGAAGAAGCCCGGTGAGAGCTTCTGAGAATATGGGTTCCGTTGGAGAGATCAAGCAGCGAGGGTTGACCCCCCGATGAAAGAAAGTGAAATGGTTGATTATTTCTTGCAGGCTTTGGTACCCACTTATTTTGGTCATTTGGTGTCAGCCGTGGACAAGTCCTTTAATGAAGTTGTGAAAATGGGAGGCATGGTTGAGGAGGGACTCAAGTCCAATAAGATCATGAGTTATTCAACAATCAAAGCAACCACCAGGCCATTCAAAATGGTACTGGAGGTGTACTTGGAAAGAAGAAGAAAGAGGACGTTGCAACGATTGAGTCAGCAGCTTGGGGTGGATCCAGGAACCTTCCACATTACTACAACCAGCCTCGACCCTATCCCCAAAATTACCCCCACACTCCATATAGCCCACCACAACATTACTACCCATCGCCAGATCCCCATTTTTCTATCCATCATGCACAAACCTATACCCAACCTCCCGCTCACGCATAATGGCGTGCGCCGGCTCCCCAAAATCCATACCAAGCTCCACAAAGTAACTATCTACCTCCAAAAGCCTACAGAAACCCTCCTGGAACAGGTTTTCAACCCAATCAAGCCTTTAAGAATGAGAGGTTACAGAAGCAGAAGACTTTTACTCTGTTGGGAGAATCATATACTAGTCTATTCCACAGGATAAGACAATTGGGTATGTTGAGTCTAATCGAGGCCAAAATGCCGAATCCCCTTCCTAGAAATCTTGACCGCTCGGTAAGTTGTAAGTATTGTTCAGGGGCCCCGGGACATGACACAGAGAAGTGTTGGAAACTGAAAACAGCTGTGCAAGAGCTTATTGATACTTATTGGATCGAGGTTCAGGCCCCAGAAGCACCAAATATCAACCAGAATCCGTTGTCAGCTCACCATGAGACCAATATGATTGAGTTGATACACAAGGGAGGGAAACCTAAGAATCCCTCGCAGACGGTGATGATGATCCGTTCAAGTGAAAAGATTTCAAAAGAAAAGGTAACCAGTGGGAAATCAGTGGTCCAGTTGAAAGAGGTAGACAATAAGCCAGCTGTGGTAGTAGAGAAAGGGTCGTCAAGCTTTGTTGCAGTGAAACCAGAGAAAGCTAAAGTGGCGGTACCAGGGGTTACAAGTAAACCTGTTGTGGTCGTGAAGGGTGCTCGCATAGAGCCTGTTATTATAAAACCAGTAACTTAGCTTCCAGTGATCAATAGCAAGGTGGCCCCATGGAATTATGAACGAGTGACAGTAACTTACCAGGGGAAAGAGGTTAGAGAAGAAGTGTGTGAGACCCATGGCTTGACTCGATCGGGGAGATGCTTTGCCCCCGAAGAGTTGAGAAAAGCTAAAACGTCCAAAGACAACCCAGTGTTGATGAAGAAATTTGTGACTGAGGAAGAAGCAGAGGAATTTTTTAAAAAGATGAAAGTGCAGGACTATTCCATTGTGGAGCAGTTGAGGAAAACACCGGCTCAGATTTCCTTATTGTCATTATTGATCCATTCTGACGAACATCGTCGAGCTTTGATGAAGATATTGAACGAGGCCCACGTCCCTGATAAAATCTCGGTGAACCACCTAGAAAAGATAGTTAACAAAATATTTGAGGTAAACAGAGACACTTTTTCTGATGATGAGTTGCCCGTGGAGGGTACTGAGCACAATAGTGCCCTCTACCTGACGGTGAAATACGAAGATTCTGTTGTTACTCGGGTACTGAATGGGTCTAGTGCAAACATTTGTCCTCTCTCCACGCTGAACAAGCTGAAAGTGGATGATGAAAGAATTCACAAGAATAGTATTTATGTTCGGGGATTCGACGGTGGAGGGAAATATTTAGTTGGGGACATAGTGCCTGAGCTCACCATAGGGCCAGTTGATTTTACTATGGAATTCCATGTACTCGATGTGGCTATTTCTTACAACTTGCTATTGGGACGACCTTGGATTCATGCTGCCAAGGCAGTCCCGTCTACTCTACATCAAGTCGTCAAGTTTGAATGGGATCAACAGGAAATTGTTGTACATGGTGAAGATAATTTATGTGTGCCCAATGATGCCATTGTTCCGTTCATAGAGGTTGACGACGCCAAGGGACCATGGGTTTATCAGGTTTCCGACACAGTATCATTGGAGAAAATTCCTGAAGGAAAGTGCGTTCCAACTCCAAAAATGGCTGCGGCATCAGTCATGGTAGCCGTTGAAATATTGAAAAACGGTTTTGTACCAGGCAAGGGTTTGGGTGCATCACTGCAAGGTATTGTGCAGCCAGTTTCTCTTCCAAAGAACCTGGATACTTTTGGTCTAGGGTTCAAGCCCACAGTTGCAAATGTGAGACGAGCTCGCAAAATGAAATAGAAAGCATGGGCGATGCCAAAGCCAATCCCGCGTCTGTCCAGATCGTTCGTTAGGCCGGGTGTCGGAAAGAAATTGTTGTCAAAGGTTCCTGGATCGTTGATTGGTGCTGATAGAGACTTAGACAGAGGATTCGAAAGGTTTTTCGCTGAGGTTAACATGGTTGAGGCTGGGGAAGGGTCGAGCAAGGCAGATGTGCAATTCGTGGGACCACATGCAAAAGTCAACAACTGGGAAGCCACTCCTCTTCCTATCCGCAGGGAGTCTTGGTAGTGGGTTTTGATTTTCTTTTAGTTGTCTGGATTATTCCAGGGTCTGTAATTCAGATATTATGTTCCGTCCAATTGGATGTGTTAAAACCCTGTTATCTTTAAATTCAATGAAATGCAATTGTCCCTTTTCCTTCATTTCTTCTAATTTTATTTTGTTTTCTTTTTTTGTACAATCCTTTTTATGTTGATGTCAATGACATGACATGTATGAGGAATCTCCAGCCCAGTTTTAAAAGCCAATCTAACTCTGAAATAATAATACAAGAAATTGAGTGTGATGACGAGTTGGAATTTGATGATGATGAGGCCTATGAAGAAATTAGTAAGGAACTAAGTCATTTTGAGGAAAAGCCCAAACCTAATTTGAACGATACAGAAGCCGTTAATCTAGGGAACCAAGATAATGTCCGTGAAACTAAAATAAGTGTCCATCTGGAACCTCAACTCAGGGAGGAGATAATTAAAGCACTGTTCGAATACAAAGATGTTTTTGCATGGTCCTATGACAACATGCCGGGTCTAAGCACTGATTTGGTGGTTCACAAATTGCCGACTGACCCGTCATTCCCTCATGTCAAACAGAAGTTGAGAAAGTTCAAAACAGATATGAGTGTAAAGATCAAAGAAGAGGTTACCAAGCAGTTTGATGCGAAAGTCATTCGAGTCACCAGGTATCCCACCTGGTTAGCCAATGTTGTGCCTGTGCCGAAGAAGGATGGCAAGACCAGGGTGTGTGTTGACTATCGGGATCTCAATAAGGCAAGCCCAAAAGACAATTTCCCATTGTCGAACATCCATATCTTAATTGATAATTGTGCCAAACATGAGATTGGTTCTTTTGTGGATTGTTATGCGGGTTATCATCAGATTTTAATGGACGAGGAAGATGCAGAAAAGACGGCATTCATTACTCTGTGGGGAACGTACTGCTATCGGGTCATGCCATTTGGCTTGAAGAATGCTGGGGCAACCTACATGAGGGCGATGACAACAATATTCTATGATATGATACACCGGGAAATCGAGGTGTATGTGGATGATGTGATCGTGAAGTCTAGAAAGCAATTTGACCATGTCAGGGATCTGAGAAAGTTCTTCCAAAGGCTTCGCAGGTACAATCTCAAGCTTAATCCTGCAAAATGCGCGTTCGGGGTGCCGTCTGGAAAGTTGTTGGGGTTCGTAGTCAGCCGTCGGGGTATTGAACTGGATCCATCGAAAGCCAAGGCCATCCAGGAATCGCCACCTCCGAGGAACAAGGCCGAGGTGATGAGTTTGTTAGGGAGATTGATTTATATCAGCAGGTTCATCGCTCTGCTCACGACAACTTGTGAGCCTATCTTCAAGCTGTTAAAGAAAGACGCTGCGGTCAAGTGGACAAATGAATGTCAAGAGGCGTTTGATAAGAGAAAGGGGTATTTGTCAAATCTACCCGTGTTGGTCCCGCCAGAACTAGGGCGACCTTTGATTCTATATTTAACAGTATTGGACAATTCATTCGGCTGTGTATTGGGTCAACATGATATCACTGGTAGGAAGGAGCAGGCCATCTATTACCTCAGCAAGAAGTTCACGCCCTACGAGGTTAAGTATACTCATCTTGAAAGGACATGTTGCGCCCTAAAGAAGGGTGGCACAGAAGCTGAAACACTATTTGTCATCTTATACTACTTACCTCATATGTCGCTTGGATCCATTGAAGTATATCTTTCAGAAGCCTATGCCCATAGGGAGGCTTGCAAAGTGGCAGATCCTGCTTACAGAGTTTGACATTGTCTACGTGATTCGGACTGCAATGAAACCACAGGCCTTGGTGGACCATTTGGCCGAGAATCCGGTTGATGACAATTATGAACCTTTGAAAATGTATTTCCCTGATGAAGAGGTGATGCACATTGATGAGTTGGAGCAAGCTGAGAAGCCGGGATGGAAGCTTTTCTTTGATGGGGCTGCAAACTTGAAGGTCGTGGGGATAAGAGCGGTACTTATTTCTGAAACAGGGCAACACTACCCTGTTACGGCTTAGCTTTGTTTTTACTGTACTAACAACATGGCTGAGTACGAGGCGTGCATTCTGGGTTTGAGGTTAGCTGTGGATATAGGTGTCCAGGAAGTCTTGGTCTTGGGCGACTCGGACCTCCTGGTGCACCAAATTCAGGGAGAATAGGAAACACGGGATTTGAAACTCATACCGTACAGACAATGTTTGCATGACCTTTGCCAACGGTTTCAGTCAATAGAATTCAAGCATATCCCGAGGATCCATAATGAAGTTGCAGACACTTTGGCTACTTTGGCGTCAATGCTACATCATCCAAATAAGGTTCATGTGGACCCTCTGCAGATTCAGGTCCGTGACCAGCATGCTTACTGTAATATGGTAGAAGAAGAACTTGATGGGGAGCCATGGTTCCATGATATCAAAGAATACATCAGGATAGGAGTATATCCGCTGCAGGCCACAGGTGATCAGAAAAGAATGATCCGACGATTGGCCGGTGGATTTTTCTTTAGTGGAGGGGTGTTGTATAAAAGAACTCCAGATCTGGGATTGCTAAGATGCATAGATGCAAGACAGGCCACAGCTATCATGACCGAGGTACATTCCGGAGTTTGTGGACCACATATGAGTGGGTACGTTCTGGCAAAGAAGATTCTCCGAGCAGGTTATTACTAGCTCACTATGGAGCGGGATTGCATCAGTTTTGTGAGTAAATGTCATCAGTGCCAAGTGCATGAAGATTTGATTCATTCTCCACCATCTGAATTACATACAATGTCCGCACCATGGCCCTTTGTTGCTTGGGGCATGGATGTCATTGGGCCAATTGAGCCAGCAACATCAAATGGACACAGGTTTATTTTGATAGCCATTGATTATTTCACCAAGTGGGTTGAAGCGAAAACTTTCAAATCCGTGACCAAGAAAGCAGTGGTTGATTTTGTGCATTCAAATATCATCTGATGACGGAGACATGTCAGCAGTTTAAGATTATACATCGCAATTCCACCCCATATCGCACTAAGGCGAATGAAGCAGTCGAGGCAGCCAACAAGAATATAAAGAAGATACTTTGAAAAATGGTGGAAGGTTCTAGACAGTGGCATGAAAAGCTGCCGTTTGCATTGTTGGGTTATTGCACTACTGTCCGTACTTCAGTAGGGGACACTCCTTATTTGTTGGAGTATGGCACGGAGGCAGTAATACCCGCGGAAATTGAAATCCCATCCCTTTGAATTGTCACTGAGACAGAGATTGATGACGTTTAGTGGGTCAAAACCCGCTTGGAAAAATTGAGTCTGATTGATGAAAAGAGATTGGAAGCAGTGTGTCACGGCCAATTTTACCAACAGAGAATGGCGAGAGTGTATAACAAGAAGAACGGTCCACGAAAGTTTGAGGTGGGTCAGTTAGTGTTGAGATGTATTTTACCTCACCAGGCTGAAGCAAAAGGAAAGTTCGCCCCAAATTGGCAGGTGCCATTTGTTGTATCCAGAGTATTGTCCAATGGCTCATTGTATTTGACAGATGTAGAAGGCAAGTGTGTAGAAATGGCTATTAATTCCGATGCAGTCAAGAGATATTATGTATGATTTCTTTCTTTGATTGTTCTTATTTGTATTTGGCATATTTTGAAGATTGAAATGACGAAGGCGTTTTATTCTGCTATCTAAACACTTTATCCCTTGTCACCCCTTTTGAGCCTTACCTATTTTCTTTCATACCCTTCTTTCGGGATCAACGACACGATGCAGAAACGCAAGTGCGGAGGATAAGTAAGTGAAAAGAAAAGGAAGAATGAACATGAAAGGAAAAGGAGAAGGAAAATGAAAAGAGAAAAAGAGAAAGAAAAAGAAAAGAAAAGAAAAGAGAAAAGCAAAGAAAAAAGGAGAGAAAAGAAAAGAAAAAGAAGAAAAGAAGAAAAGAAGAACAACAGAAGAAAAAGAGAAAAAGAAAAGAAAGAGAGAAAAGAAAATCACAACAACAAAGTAATTTCTATGACATGAACTACGTTCGACCTGATTCCTTTTAAGGATACATAGGCAGCCTCATGGTTCGGTCTCATCAAAATAAAAATCCAAAAGTCCACAAGCAAGAAACTGGGGCAGAAGTTGTGGTTGTTGCAAGAAGTTTGATTCCGAAAGTTGTAATTTTGAACCTATTTTAATCGTTTTGAGCCTTTTATACCCTTTCTTTCTAACCTTTTCTAAAAGCCCACATTACGGTCCAAAGAAAGACCTTCTGATCAGTCTTTGATAAATGCCAAGTCGAGCAGGTAAAAGTAATTCATGTCAAGGGCAACACTCTGGTTCAAGCAAGGAGAGAAATTAAAATGAGAGAGTCTTATTGGTGAAAACCCTCATGGGCACCGTAAGGCGATGGGAGTTGAGAGAAATTAAAATGAGAGAGTCTTATTGGTGAAAACCCTCACGGGCACCGTAAGGCGATGAGAGTTGAGAGAAATTTAAATGAGATAGTCTTATTGGTGAAAACCCTCACGGGCACCGTAAGGCGAAAGTGAGTTGAGAGATGAACGAATGAAAGAGGTATACTGGTAAAAATCTTTCCAGGCGCCGCAGGATGAACAAGGTCAAGGTTTGGGTAAAGTAATCAGGTCGCGGAAATTCTGAGGCAACGCAGTATGGCAATTGAAAATTGATTGGTTGGACAAATTGGGCCGATTAATCTGAATTGCATGACATGACCATTGGTACCAGCTATTCCGGTCAGATAATTTTCTTTCCTTTTCTTTTCAGCAGTCATCCGATTTTGGATTATTCCTATCCTTAACTCGTAAAATCATTGCATTTCATTTCTTTTGGGGGTTTTATCTGTCTAGGATATTCAATGTCAGTTCTATGCAAAGCAAGTGGGAAGGGATTTCAAAGCTCACTACCAGCTTCCGGAAATGGTAAAGCACAATGTGGTCAGAGCATGTCAGCAACAACCTGATGTAAAGTGGAGTATGGGGAATCACCGGAAGTGTCATCGGTGGGATGATTGGGAAATGTAGTGGGAAATGCAAAGGTTCAGATAAATGGTTCAGAGGTGTGAAACAACAACATGGGTACAGAACACTCGGTTTGTCAGAGTCAGGGGTTCGAAAGTCAAGAAGAAAGGCAAGCGATTCGGGGCCAGTTCAGGGAAGCTGTTCAAAATAAAGCAATACAGTGGAAGGATTTTCAGCGAGAATGCCATCAACTAACCACCATTTTAAAGTGAAAAAATTTTCTTTTATTGAAACAGGGGCAGAAAAATCGGTTGTTTTGGAGAGACCCTCCAGGAGGGAAAAACAAGCAGTAATTAGGTTTGACCGCAAAGTGTGGTTTGATTAAATACAAAATAATCATGAATAGCATAAGGGAATGTAAGTTGGTTGCAAAGTTACATGTTTAGGATAAAATTCAAGTAGAAGTTGTCAGGACCTTCCTGGATAATAGGATGTAGTTCAAAAACCCTTGTAGATAACATGATATAGCGAGAGTAACACCTTAGGCTTGTAATTGTTAGGAGTTGTTAGGACCTTCCCGGATAATAGGATGTAGTTTAAAAAACCTTGTAAATGGCCTAATGTAGTGGGAGTAATGCCTTTAGAAAATATTAATTAGGGTCATAATTGTTAGGAATTGTCAGGACCTCCCTGGGTAATAGGACTTAGTTTTCAAATTCTTCGTAATAGTTGGTATATAATTCAGTAACACTCACCCATAGGCCCAGTTACCAAATTGGGGCAGAAAATTTTCTTTGTTTTTATACGTTTTGTTGAAGTTAGGATCCCGCCTGGAGAGCAGGGAATACATTCAAGCGCAGCGGTCAGGAACCCGCCTGGAGAACAAGGGAGTACAATTTAAGTCTTAGCATTCAAATTCTTTGTTTTGTCTATTTCTAAAGTCACGAGCCCGCCTGGATAGCAAGGGAATACATTTCATATTTGAAGTCAGGATCCCGCCTGGATAGCAGGGAATACATTTCAAGTTCAGAAGTCAGGAGCCCGCCTGGAGAGCATGGGAATACTTCAATCGCAGCAGTCAGGAGCCCGCCTGGAGAACAAGGGAGTACAATTTAAAGTTTTAGCTTTAAAAATTCTTTGTTTTGTCTATTTTGTGAAGTCAGGAGCCCACCTAGAGAGTAGGGAGTACATTTCAAGTTCAGAAGTCAGGAGCCTGCCTGGATAGCATGGGAATACATTCAAGTTTGGAAGTTAAGAGCCCGCCTGGAGGATAGAGTCAGGAGTCCGCCTGGAGAATAGGAGAATTCATTTCAAGCTTTGAAGTCGGGAGCCTATCCGTACAACAAGGGAATACTTTCAAGTCCAAGTCCAGAAGTTGGGAGCCCACCCGTACAACAAGGGAATACATTCAAGTTCAGCAATTTGAAGAAAGGAACAACACCTCAGTTTGTAGTTTGTAATGGCAACAACGGATTTTACCAAAAGAACACGAGACAACAAGGCAACAAGGAAGTACAAGAACAAGTTTGAAAAATTCATATAGGATTTTGTAATTCATAGGTCATAGCTTAGTTTAGCTTCTTTTATTTTTGACTTGGTGTAATAAGGAAGGTCAGCGAGCAGCAGCAGCAGCAATCGCAGTGAAATCACAGCTCCTGGTAGTCCCAGCTACCAGACACTCCCGAACTACACTGACCTGATTCCTTTTTAGCCAAGGATATGTAGGCAACCTCTGAAGCAGGGTGCGGTCAACTCTTTCAAAATGTTTCACACGGAATATTCAAACAGGCAAAAATCGCTCGTATTTGCTCACTTATCTTTGCACGAAAACTCTTCGTGTTTCCGGGCAAAGAGGGGCAGTTGTGAGCACGTGATTTTTGCCCTATATATGAATTATTCCCAAAAATTCAAACAAAATGATCTTTTTCATTATTTTACAATTTTGTGAATTTTGTGTCATTTTCTGTTAATTGTTTGCATTTTTATTTGTGCATTTTAATTCATACGAAAATACAAAAAATACATTTGGCATTAGCATTTAGGATTTAACTTCATATTTTAGGATTAATTAGGGGTTAATTTTTTTTAGAACAAAATATAAAGAAAATAACAAAAAAATAGTCCACTTTTGCATTTTTAATTGTTAATTGTTGAATTTGTCACGAAATAGATTTTATATAATTTTAGGAGTTAATTAGTTTAACTTTGAAATATATTAGGACTCTATTTTATTTTTTGCATTATTATAAAATCAGAAAAAATACAAAAATACATAATAAAATACAAAAATAGATAAAAGAAATGAAGAGAATACAAATAAAAAGGGAGAAGTGGTCTGTTACAACGAAGTGGGCCTTTTAATTTGTTTCTTCAGCCCAAATACACACCCGAAATGACCCAGCCCAGTAGCCTCTACCCGGTCCGCCCATTTACATAACTAAACGACGTCGTTTGGCGTCGATCAATCCGGGCCGTCGAGGTTAATCAATCCAACGGTGGAGAAGTGGGGTCTTATTAGTATAAGACTGTCCGAACCCTTTCACCCCCCCACTCCATCGTCTCTTTCGTTAACCCTCCTCAGAAGAACCCTAGTTTAGCCGCCCCAAGCCCTCACCGTCGATGGCGGCGCCGGCCTCCAATCCAGACCAAAATAACACCCTAGAATCTCCTATTCTCCCTCATCTCGAATCTGGCCATAGCATTCTTCGAATCATAACCTAACGGTTCGAATGTTGAATCGAAGATTTCCGGCCAAAACCCAAATTCGTCTAAACCTCCCCAAAATCACACCACAAACTCCTCTCACCACCCTTATCCTAAACCTTTGACTAATTTCCTTCGAATCCTACTGGACCGCCGCAAATTTTGGATCTAGGTTTTCTGTCAACGTTTCTGGAATTTCTCGAGTTAGCCAAGGGCCCATATGGTTTCAAGTTGTATTATGTGATTGTTCTTGGAAAGAACAAGCACATAATATTGTTTGGAAACCATGTGAGAAGTCAGTTGAGTCGAAGGTTTGAAATCAGTGTGTTTCTCTCTTCATTGTATTTTCGAATTGTCCTCTCTTCTTGACGATTTTGCTTCATTAAATGATCTGGATTCGGTGTTATCCATCTAGGGTTGGTAATTGGAGTTTTTCTTATTTGATTGTTGATCGAGTTCTGTTAAATGTTAATTTTGTCATTAGTATAAGAATTAGTTCTTGTTCAGTGTTTAGTTTAGTTTAAATTTTGATGTTTCATTTCTTCAAGTTGATTAATGTTGCTTTAAATTTCATGTACAATTGGAGTCTGTGATGATAGGTTTAATTCTCGTTTTAGTTAGTTAATTTCTTCACTTTGATTTAGTTGCTAAGAATAGTTCATTAATATGGTTAACTTCATATTTAGCTTAATATGTCTAGCTAGTTTGATTTTAGGTGATTATCTGCTTATGAACATTTGATTTAGAGTTTACTTAATTAACTATAGTTTTAACTGAGGTGAAGGGTTGGTCAGTTTGGGGTAAATAACAGGGCATTGCGAGGGTAGTTTAGGAATGATAGGGTAAAGAATCTTGTAGTTGTTACTTGAAATTCCTAGAACATTCTAGAAGGGGTTTTAGGATGAGAATTCAGAAAATAATTGCACTTACTTGAGGAACAAGTCAATAACTAAAGGACTAATCTGAAAATAAATAAGGGACTGAATTGTAAACAGAAATTAAGGGGCTGCCCTCATCTTTGCCTATAAAAGGCATGCCTCTATGCCTTAACACACAAGTCTCCAGCCTCCCAAATTCCCCCAAAAAACCATTTCTGTATATCTGAGTTTCAAATTTTGAATATCAAATCCAAATTCTAGATCTAGGTCCTCAAAAAACTAAAAATAATAGGAAAAAACTAGAGAAAATCCAAAAAATACTGTTCCATTGAAAGTTTCAAGTTGATTTTGAACTTCAGTGTCTGATTTGCATCATTTACCGTATAGTCTGTTAATTGGGACATTCTGGAGGTTCCTGGGTGCATCTCGGGTGGATTTGGGTTCAATTGAGGCTATTTTTGGCTGGTTTTATTGGTTGTTGATTTCAGAAGTTGTCCTGGGTTTAGTTCTGAGTCTGTTGGGGTTTTTCAAGTTTATTTGGTTTACTATTGGTACTGTCCTTCTCTTAATGCAATTCTGGATAGTGTTGATCTGTTTGCTGAAGTTGTGAACTCAAATTTTGAGCCGTTGTGTGACCTTTGGGGCTACTGACCTCCACTTCTTCTTCGTTTTTATGTTCTAAATATCATGTACATGTTTTGAAACTCGATACCATGTAGATCTCCAGCTGAAATGAAATGAAAAGGAAGCATTTTTTTGTTGAAATTTCCAGTGGCTTCAATGCTTTCATTATAGTTTGTAATGATTTTGGACTGTATTGAACTTATGAACTATTAGGCTTGAGTTTGTTCATTTGGACTATTAGTTGTGTGTTTGTGCTTATTGTGAGAATTTCTGGCTTTAGTTAACTCTCACAGTTTCAAAAATGGCACAAATTATGACTGATTCTGGAAATGCTATTTGGACAATCGTTATTGGTTCTAATTAGAATATGTGGATTGCGTTCAGAAGTGCATGAGTATAAATTGTAGGATTGTCTAAGTTCGAGTTGGAAGTGACGTTATTTAAGGAGTTAAGTCACTGATATTGTTAGATCTGTGCTGGTTTTGTATTAACTGGGCTAAATTGTTACTTCTCAGATTCACATGAGCTTTGGGTTAAGTACTAATTGTAATTGATCTCACGTTAGGTTAATAGAATAGTTCATGTTAGTTTTAGTAATTTCCTGCTAGCCTATGATTAATTTGAAATAATGGAAGTAATACAGCTAGCCCAGTCCATATGAAATTGAATTGTGAAAGGTCGAAACCTTGTTGCCTTGTTATTCATGAAAATTGCAATTTCATTGATTTTTAAAAAAGATTGGACTAATTGTAGATAGTCACTATTAGGTTGAAAACCATTCTGAATTGGCTTACATCTCCCGTCCCTTCTCGAATATTTCCCTTTTAGGCCAAATGTTGAGTTGCTTTTTGGGCCTGTTGTGTAGCTAAAATCACTCGGCACCTTCTGTCGAATAGGACCGTTGCCTTAAGGCCTAGGACTCATAAGCTTCACTTGCAGCCTCATATGGAGACCGTGGGGTCTCACTTTAATCTCCTTGATTACACTTGGGCTTGTACAAATGCCCATTAGTGTTATAAAATTGGCCTGAATCCATTTCGCATATTTCGCTAATCAATTAGGGCTTCTTCTTTATTATTAGAGACAAATTGAATAGAAAATTGTAGTTTGCTTTAGGATTGGCCTTTAAATAATAAATGAGGTGATCCCCGCCAAATAAAATGCATAAATTTCGGGGGCCTCTTTAAATGTCTATAGTAAATTACTTAGAATTCGGTATGGGCCGTTAGCGAATTTCACCCCCCTCCCCCCAAAGATAATAACGCGTTAGTCGCTTTAGGCGCCTATTTTAATAAAGTTACCTTCTTAAACTCGGGTGTGCATTTCATGTGACCCAAATCAAATCCCAAAACGTTGAATAAAATGTTTTCAGGATTGCGAGTGCGTTTCATGTGACGCAATCTAAAGACATGTTTTAGACGACGTTCAACTTTCTTTTAAAAATTGAGTAAAAGCGCTTAAAAGTTAAAATTGGCACATAGGTTCAAAATGTATTAAAATCAGATAAATAAGCCAAATATGACAGTTGAGCACCCGTGGTAGAACAACGGAACCCGGGAATGCCTAACACCTTCTCCCGGGTTAACAGAATTCCTTACTCGGATTTCTGGTTCGCGGACTGTTAACAGAGTCATATTTTCCTCGATTCGGGATTCAACCGGTGACTTGGGACACCATTAATCTCCCAAGTGGCAACTCTGAATCTTAATAATAAATCCTGTTTCGATTGTCCTTTAATTGGAAAAACTCATTTATGCCCTGCGGGTGTAGGAAAAAGGAGGTGTGACAGACGACAGTGTTTGCCTTGAGAAGCGGAAACAACAAGGCATCAAGTAGGTATCTATGAGATATGCCGGATGTTACAAAAGATTGCACCATGATCCGAACCACCACGTTCATCGATGCTCTGGAAGATTGACCGACGGGTGCAATTACTGCTTTCTTGAAAAAACGAATCGACGGTAGTGTTTTTGCTTGAGAAGAGGAAACAACAAGGCATCGAGTAGGGATCTATGAGATACGCCAGATGTTACAAAATATTGCAACAACAAGGCTGAATCGCCAACATAATGTCGTCAAAAGGAGATCGAGGAGCCGAGTGTCAGAATCATTTCCCATCACTTCGTCATGGGAAACGCGGAGACTATCTGTACGCGGCAAAATCAGAAGACTTGAATTTTTTCTATCAAGACATTTCGGAAGCCTTCACCGAGACCCCAAGTATGGAAGGCCGCAATGGAGTTCTCAGCTTTGTGGCTCATCAAAGACCAACTCAGAAGAAATAGGGTACGAGGTCGGATAAAAGGGCAAGTCACCTAGGCACATGGCTACACCTGACAGGTCCGGCCTATCTAGATCCTACTATGAGGTCTTACGTCAAGCCGTCCCATCTTTGTACATTTGCAATTAATGCATGTGTAATATACCGAGGCCCATCGCCTATATAATGGGGACTCCCCCTACCTTGTAAGGGACTGATGTTGCTCCAGTTCTTCACAAATGCAATAAGATCTCTCTCTCTCTCTCTCTCTCTCTCTTATTCTTCTAAATTATCTATCTTCATCGACTTAGAGGTCGCCTTAGCACTTTATCATTTCCTCCTTTGTTCTTTGTTATTTTGCTCAATATTGATAGTATAGAGCCTTAATTACCTATATTTTTACTTATTATCCCGTTCCCAATTACACTCTATAAGCCTGAGATAGGCTCGAGGCTCGGCTCCGAGGTATATACTAACTAGCTTTGCGCCTGGGGAACACCCCACTGGTTCGATTATTGCTTTGGTCAACTCGATCTTTATCATTTTACTTTATGTTTTAGCACTAACCACCCTTAAAAACTAGCTTGGGAATAGATCACGTATTTTTAGAATCCTATTTACAAATTTAATTGTTGTTACCATTTTCACGGTAAAAAGTTTGGCGCCCACCGTGGGGCTAAAGATAATAGTGATTATTTTCTTGCTAGTTTCGTCACTTGAACGCACGATGCCTTTGACACTTTTTCTTGCGCAATATCTTTCGATTTCAGGTTAATGATCAGCTCGATGAGGGAAATCGAGGACGATAACCCCAAAAATTTTAAAGAGAACAACATGGTTGTTCTAACGGCTGGCGCAACACCGCATGACCATGATAACGCATCTAGATTGGTTCAAGTGGACGCGGGTCTACACGTCACGTAGAAGGGTAACAAAGTCTCGTGCACCGATGGTAGAACGCAACACGTTGACCAATAGGAAGCCCCAAAAATCCCATCCCGGGTAGAACGGCCAGTTAATCCTCGTATTATTTTTGAAATATTGCAGGAACAACATTTGGCTATCTCTCAGCTACAGAGCAGCCCAGAGTCTCTCAGCGCAGCAGCACCCAAAATATCTGCTCATATCGAGCCAGTACCCGAGGTATCGGGCAACGACGAACCGACAGCCTATCCTGTAGCAGTAAGGATGTTGGAAGTCCTTATCGTAAGGATCAAATCATGCTCGCAAAAACTCCTACAGCAACCGTCCCCCGAAGATACGATCCCAGAACTCATTTTACGAAAGTCAGAAATGACGAAATTCCCCAAGAGTGATAGGATCTAGGAGACGCACTTCCAAGTTTGGTTCATTCAAGTGTCACTTGTAGGAGACACACTTCCTAATATAGTTGTTTTCAGTTATTATTTTAGGAGACGCACTTCCTAAATTGAGATGTCACTCCGAGGAGACGCACTTCCTAGTTTGAGTCATTGAAATTTCACTCCTATGAGATGCACTTCCTAGTCTGGGTCTTTCAGGTTATATTTTTTTTTTTTTTTTTTTTTTTGTTTTATGGGACACACATCCTAAATTAATATTTCACTCCTAGGAGAGGCACTACCTAGTTCGGTTCATTCATGTTTCACCCGTAGGAGACACACTTCCTAATCTGGGTCATTCTGGTTTTATTTTTAGTAGATGTGTTTGCTAGTACAATTTTCTTGGTTATACTCACAGGAGATGCACATCCCAGTCGAGTCTTTAGTTTGCTCCCATCATTGAATCAATGTGGTTTGCAGTTTTGCTAAAAACACACAAATCTTCTCAGTGTAAACTGGGGAACAAATTTTTTTTGTTTTGTTGTTTTGATTGCAGGCACCCACCTGGAGAACAAGGAAAGTAGTTTAGGAATTCAATTCAAGTTAGAAGTAGAAGAAGCTCATGGCAAGAATGCGATTTAATAGGCCGAGGTGACGAACAAAAGTAGACTAAATCCAGAATGAAAGAAAAGAAAAATAAAGTGAATCCAAAATACAGAAGCAAAGAAAGATGTGAATTGCTCAAGACATGGCTGAATTCACGAGCACTACATATCCCGTTTTGATCCGAAGAAGCCATGGAAGAATGAACCAGCACCTCCAGCTAGAAAGCATCAAGGTTCAAATCAAAAGTCTACATGAAGAACCATTAAAGACACAAGATCAAGCTTCAGAAGACTTATAAATAGGAATATTGTAACTCATAGTTGACAAGCTTAGTTAGTCTTTTTAATTTTTTTGATTTTGATGTAATAATAGGACCGCAGGTCAGAACCTCGACGAAACGACACCTCAATCGGCTTTCCACCTCGGTCCTCCATCACTGTTCCTACTTCTGAACTACACGTGGTCTGATTCCTTTATAGCCAAGTATATGTAGGCAGCTCAGATCCCGAAACTCTTAATAGCCAAGGATATTTAGATAATTGATATTTTATTACTCTTAGGTTATCTATCTTTCATAAAATTAAAAAATATACAGAAATAATTTTACTTTTAGTATTTAGTTTTATTCTAGTAATTTATATTAATTAGGATTGATTTCACAATTTTATAGTTATTATTTTAGGAATTAGTATTTTTTAGTCTAGTAGAGTTAAATGACCATTTTTAAAGATAAATTTGGCCCGAATATGACACAATTCGGATCTAGCCCATAATAACCCAAGCCCAATACCCCTAAAACTCTAGACATAAACATCAAAAGAACCCTAAAATCTAAGTTTGGCATGAGCCGTTTTTTTGATTGAAAAAAACACAAAAAAAACAAGGATCTTCATCTTCTTCACCTTTTACAAGCCCTAGCGACCAACCCCCCCCCCACCCATCATTCTTCTGCTTCAAGTTGCAGAACACCGGTCTCTCCCTCTCTCTTACAGAAGCCATCCATCACCTACACCAACTAGCGAAACCTTCTTCTTCCTCACCGTAGTTTAAACTCTTGTTCTTCACTAACCATAGAACTCACCTCAGCCACCTTCAAACGACCATGCCAACTGACCCTTCTTCATTGTCTTTACAACGAAAAACCCTAGAGATCCCATCATCTTCTTCACTTTAATGCCTGAGCAGCGAAGGTCGACAGCCAAAACACCCTAAATGTTACCCTACTCCTTCACCTTACACCAAACGACCAAATAGCCCACAACTGAACAAATCTTTACACACACACACATGCTGAAGCAACAGAGAAGAAAAGGCAGTGAATGAAAAAAGAAGGGCTGAAAATAGTGAGGAGTCCAAAAGCTCACTTAACATTCTTTTCCTGCGAGTCTCGAGTTTTCTGGTTCAGTTTCGATCACTATGCTACCGGGTCCTTGTCGAGGTTGAATCCATCTTGGAGCTCATTTGTGAGATCTTTTCGGTACCAGGTATTGAAGTTTCGAGTTCGTTGAGGTCCAGTGCATCGAGGTCGTCAACCGTAGCTCTGGCTGGATTTTTCTTGTTCATAGTTTTAAAAACACATTGCAGCTATAAAGGTCCAATCCTAAACTTTATTTGCAAGATATGTTTTCCTGATAATATGAATGAAATCTCAATTTGGTTGCCCATTTTTCGTTCTTGATTAAAGTTGTATTTCTTGTTCCAGTTTTGATACAACGCTGCTATCTATTAGTTTGAAGTCAGTAGGAGTGGCATAGAGGATGAGGTTTTTGCAGCATTATTGGTTATATTATGTTGGTTCAATGCATACTAGGATGATGAATTATGGGGCCTTAGGTTTCAGTCTAATAAACTAAAAATGAAATTGGTTCTTAATTAGTTAAGTTGGCTATAGGAGTTGGGTAACCGGATTTAGAACTTAAACATTTTATTGCTTCTGCATATTGTTCTATTGCTTTGTCAGCTAGGAGCATGCTAGGCCGACCACACCTGGTTAGGCGAACCTTTAGGTGTAATTAATAATAAATTATCGTGACTATGGGTATGGTTCCCGTGGCATAGTCATGATAGATAACCCCAAAATTCAAGTGCACGCTGGCGTGACTCGACCCCCAACTCCTAATAATAATATAAATTAAATATGTTTTAGATCGTGGGTACAACTCCCGTGACGCGATTCGCAATGTATAAAAAGCAACGAGTTCGCGACATCGTGACTTGTTCCAAAATAATTAAAAGAGGTTGAATGGCTAAAAATGCACATAGGTTTTAAATATGTATTAAATCAGATAATTAGGACAATTAATAATAGTTGAGCAACTTTTCTAAAACCACGGAATCCGGGAATGACTAACACTTTCTCCTGGGTTAACAAAATTCCTAACCCAGATTTTTGTGTTCGCAGACCATAAATAAGAGTCAAACTTCCTCGATTTGGGATTTTAAACCGGTGACTTGAGACACAATAAATTATCCCAAGTGGAGACACTGAATAAATGTAAATAATCCCATTTCAATTATTGTCACTTTAATTGAAAAAACTCCCTTATATCCCTTTCGGAGTAGAAAAATAAGGTGTGACAAAATTAATTCAACAAGTTTAACGTGCGATTGGAGGAATAAGTACATCGACTACTTGAAGCACGAGAAGCTCCCCACTAACCAAAAAGAGTCGGGAGAACTTCGAGCCAAAGCAGCTCGATTATCACTCAATGAAAATGAAACGTTGTATAGAAGAACCTTCGATGGGCCACTGGCAGTGTGCTTGGGACCCGGGGACATCGATTATGTATTATGAGAAATCCATGAGGGAACTTGTAGGAACCATTCCGGTGTAGACTCTTTGGTACACAAGGTGATTATAGCGTGGTATTATTGGGATATCATGGAAAAGGATACCAAGGAGTTCGTTCGAAGGTGTGACAAATGCCAAAGATTTGCACCGATGATCCATCAACCCAATGAACAACTCCATGCAGTCCTATCCCCATGGCCATTCATGAAATAGGAGATGGACATCGTTAGCCCCTACCAACGGCACAAAATAAAGCTAAATTTATTTTGCTTATGGCTAACTACTTCTCAAAATAGGTAGAAGCGCAGGCCTTCGAGAAGGTAAGAGAAAAAGAAGTCATCGACCTCATATGGGACCATATCATATGTTGGTTCAGGATACCTGCCGAAATAGCATGTGATAATAGGAAACAATTCATCAGCAGCAAAGTAACAAAATTTCTCGAGGACCATAAAATCAAAAGGATTCTATCAGCATCTTACCACCTAAGTGCAAATGGTCAGGGAGAGTCCACAAACAAAACCATCATTCGAAACTTAAAGAAAAGGTTAGATGATGCAAAGGGGAAATGGAGAGAAGTATTGCCGGAGGTGCTATGGGCATATAGAACGACGTCAAAGTCGAGCATAGGGGAAACCCTATTTTCTTTAGTATACGGGTCCGAAGCATTGATCCCAGTCAAACTCCGGGAACCTAGCGTCAGGTTTCAGCATGCCACCGAAGACTCAAATCACGAAGCTATGAATACTTCTCTCGAACTGCTAGATGAAAAACGTGAGGCCGCATTAATTTGAATGGCCACGCAAAAACAAAGGATCGAATGGTATTACAATAGAAGGATGGACCTTCGATATTTCGTTGTCGGGGACTTGGTCCTAAGGAAAGTGACTCTCAACACTTGCTACCCAAACAAAGGGAAACTAGGCCCCAATTGGGAGGGATCGTACTGTATCCTCGGAGTCGTAGGGAAAGGATCCTACAAACTTAGCACAGTAGAAGGCGAGCAACTACCAAACAATTGGAATGTATCATTGCTCAAATGCTATTACTGCTGAGGTATGGTCTTCTCCCCTTTTCCAATTATATTTAAAACTAACTACTTGCAGATGTTCGATTGGAAACATTGAGGCACCTTTCAGCTCGAGGACCTTGTGTTCTAATGCATGTGTTGCACTCTTTTCCCCTTAGATCGTGTTTTACCGGCAAGGCTTTTAACGATGCAACACCTATATGCTACCTAATAATATTCAAAACAAGTATTCAAGGCTTATTTTCAATCAACCTTGAACATTGGGGTGCATCACCCTCGGAGGATGCCTTCTCGAAGAAAGCAATTCATGCCAAGGAGGGCCTTAATAGGGGAATGTTGTAATGGGCCAAACGATCAAGTGAACTGTGTCCATGTAGAATAGTCGAGCCCCCAGTGGCAAAACATGTACAGATGTATCAATTTTTTGAAAAAGCATTTTTATTATATCAAAACACTTTGTGCCTTAGAGAAGTCTACTATGTTCACATTTAACGACTCAAGGGCTAAAACCCCGAATGCACCCGAATACTCGGGGACTGTCACCGACAATCGACAAATCGAGTCATCAAACAATCAAAATTATAAGACCTCGAAGAGGAACACTAAAACTTATAAGACCTCAAAGAGGAACACTCGAACTCACAATACCTCAAAGAGGCATCCCCTCGATATTAAGGCCAAGGCCATCACACTTAGGGACTAAAGGCTACGGCCATATTTAATACTACGGTCATATGAAAAGGCAACGGCCAAAATAATGCGGCTCAGAGACTTCTGACTTCCGCCATAAAACTAAAAGGCCTTCATATACTTCAAAAAAACTAGTTAAATCAGGCTACCCTCGGCAAAAGTAAATTATAAGGTGCTTCGATATAATTAGCCCTTGAATAATGCAAAGGTTTCGATAACATTAGGCTTCGAAAAAACCTTAAGAGGTATTCGATTAATATTGCATATCAAATTAAAACAAACGAGGTTCTAATCAATAAAACCTACGAAAAACCCAAACGGGTACAAAAAACACATGCTAAGGCATACAAAACACTCACTAAGTTTTTTAGCCGAAAAGAGGGAAAAATTATAGCCATTTTGTAGGCCGAATCGCCCCAACTTAAAGAGACTAAGGGCCGATGTATAATTGCCTAAGGGCCAATATAAAAAACACTAAGGGTTTACTTTATTTCGAGTTCGAGCAAGTACTCACTCGACCACCAAGCCCAAGGGCTACCAGAGTTCGGAAAATTCTCACTCAAGGACTATCCACAAAGCCTAAGGGCTAACTTTATTTCGAGTCTGAGCAAGTACTCACTCAACCACTAAGCCCAAGGGCTACCCGAGATTGAGAAAATTCTCACTGGGTGACTATCCACGAAATCTAAGGGATAGTGAATTACATTGATCGGTTAGAAACCTAAGGGCCGTCATGACCCAAACTAGAACTCGAACCGGTCATTTAAATTATAAGATGGAATTTTCAACAAATATGAAAAAGATTCAACACAAGCCAAAGATGAGACAAAAATAAAATCATTTTTTATTTCCAAGAGATAGTTACAAAATGTATTTACAATGCCCACGAAGAGTCCTTACACAGGAACAGGGAAGCAAAACAACACTAAGAACCTAATCTACTTTTAGGGCCACATCCTCGAGAACAGGGCCTTCGGGAACGTCCTCCAAGACAATAATAGATGAAGAAAAGGCTATAGCCTATCAAAGAGCAAAAACTTTTAACATGCGGGGAAAATTTTGGCCTAGTTAAAAGATTTGAAAATATGGGTCTTGTTAGCACAACTATTATAAAGCCACTCCCTAAGACGTTGTACCGGTGTGTGATGCAAAATTTAGTAGATGATAGTACCACCTCACTCCATGGAAAGCAGAAGGAATGAAATGTCGCACCAGGTTGAAGTTAAGAGAGATGAGCGACAAGGAAAAGGTCGAATATCTCTTGATACCGGAAAGGTTTTGTGCCCCTTTTTCATTGCTTCGAATCGAAGCTTCGAAAAGAAAAGCCTTGGCGTAACTGCCAAAGTTGCTACCATGTGACCAAGAGTTCACAAGTTTTGAATCATGGAAGTAGATGATTAGACGAAAAAATAAAGAGGGAAAAGAACGAGAGTAAAAATGGTGAATGAACACAATCTTTGTCCAAATCGGATAACCTCGTATTTATAGAAAGGCGGTAAAAGGCGGTGATGATTTCGGCAGCGCAAGTGGCCGACCGACACTGGTGTGCCTTTGATGTTCAAGGGAAGAGCACTTCCATGACATTTCCAGTCACTTCAAGCACCTACGTCACGGGTATGATGTCATCCTAGAAGGCTCGAGAAAATCGAGGTCCAAATCATTTCTTACTCTAAGATATCGTTCTCATTCAACTCGGTCCCAAAGGTTACGTCCTTACAAACTTGATCTAAGGTCAAGAATTACCTAAGACCTCAAGAGGTATCATGTTTATCAGTAAAGAACCTAAGGGTTCATTGCAGTCTATGATCGAACCAACACTCAGGCTGATAATTTGGGTTGTACAAGTGAATTTTCTATAAACAAAGGAAAATGAGATTCTTCACAAACCAAGGTTGAAACAAAATCTACTTTGTATTCACAAAACACGTTTACAAAACTCCCCTATGGAGCCTTTACATAAAATAAATAAATAAATAAATAAAATAGGACCTAGTCTACTGTCGGGGTCACTCGTTCGGAGGCAGCATCCACCGAAACTAACATCTTCGGTGGTCTGACCTTCGTCAGCCTGGTTTTTGGGGGCCTCTCCCCCCTCGAGAACTTCATCTTTGTCCTCCTCACTCACGTAGCCACTGACAGAATCTTCATCAGTCGAGAGTAATGTAGCTACCTCTTTTTCCAAAGCCTTCACCTTCTCAATTTTTGCAGAAAGGTCAAAGCCTTTGGCATGCACTTCATCGAGAGTTTTCCTCCGAGATTATAGCCGAGCATGATTGGCGGTGTAGGATAAGTTAAGCTCGACTGCAGTAGATATCTCCCTAGCACGAGTATTGGCAGCTGCAGGATCAGTTCGATATGAAGACATGAAAGCATCAACCTCGGACTTAACCTTAAACAACTTAGTGGTCGTCTCAGTATTAAGCTCCTTAAATCTACGACCCTCCTCTTTTGTACTCGAAGATGGCACTCACCTGAGCTAGCTGTTCCCGAAGACTGTCTTTTTCAGAGGCCAAGCAATTCATACTATGCTTCTACACGAGGGCTATATCCTCTTTGATTTTAACCTCCTCTCGAAGTTGCTCCACCAAGTCGACCTTCTCCTGGAACTGCAAAGGTGGAACATTAGACACCAAAACAAACAAGTACAAAATGCGCCCACGAAGGCTATATTACCTTTTCAACGAGCTCGGTCCGCTCTTTGGAAGCTTTCACCGAACTTACTTGAAGATCATTGAGTTCACCCTCTCTTTTGGCATAGAAAGCCTTGTGTCCGCCTATCTCTGACATAAGCTTCCTGACCTCGTCTTCACATTAGGCAAGCTCAGCCCGAGACTTGGAAAAAGCATGATCAAAGAGCATTGCAGACTAAACATAAAGGAAGGAGGTCAGAAAAGCAAGAACCTAACTTTAAATATAGTTTTCAAGTCAAACTTTACCTACTTTTGAAGCTTCTCGGCCTCTTTGAGTATGGACGAGGCATCAAGGTCGGGGCCCTCCTCGATCATTGAAAGGAATTCACCAAAAATTTCATTCTCCCCGTGGGATGTTCCCACATAAGGAGTCTTCGTATCTTGGGCATCCCGTATTTGCCTCTCAGAAATGATAAGCCCGGTTGAGAGTCATTCACGTCAATCACCCTGACTGGCTCAATCGAGGCCTTCTCCTACCTTTGAGGAACCTCAGGGCTGGGTTCTCTGAGTTCATCGACCAAGTTCCCTTCAGGACGGGGCACTTTCTTTCCACTAGTCGGTTGGAGAAACTTGTTCTAGCTCCCCTGGGAACTTCCTCAGCTTGAGGTTGAACCGCTTCAGTGGCCTACGACTCAAAAACCTTTGAAGGATCGGTACCTCCTCCTCTCCGACTTATTAACGAGTGAGCATATCCGTCCCCAGCCTCATCTCTCTCTTCGTTCTCAGCACGAAAACATGAAACATTTTTCGGAGTCAAGGTCACCATATTGGCCCTAGGTTTTTTAAGCTTGTACTTTTTTCTCTTCGGGGACTCTTCCGGTGATCCTTTCCTTCTTTTCTTGTCCTTGGCGGTTTTTTGGGTCTCTCCCTCGCTAGGTGGGGGCAGCCTTATCGAAACAACATCTCCGAGGCCTGCACAAGTGTAAAGTTAGGTATATTGCCCGAGGAGTATTTCACTAAGGGATTTAAATATGCAAATACTAAGGACTCACCGTGGTTTTTGGCCTCCCATCAGCCTTTGGCAAAATCGTTCCAGACGCGCTCGGCATATATGAAAGTGGAAGCTAGTTGCCAAACCCATCCCGGAGGTCCACAATCGCACCTAGATACCAATCAACGGTTGCATCATCAAAAGAGAGTTAGTTTAAAAGGAAAAGGAAAATGTCTAAGTAATGAAACATGCTCAATAGGTCTGTACTTACACTTCGTATTCCATTCCTCGGGTAACGGCATTTTTTTAGTGGGAATCAAGTTGGAGGTCCTGACTTGAATAAAGAGACTCATCCACCCTCGATCTTTATCCTCATCGATGCTAGCAAAGAAATACTTTTGGAGATTGATGTTGCAATTTTGTCAGACAACCTAGATAGAAACGAGGGCTGTATAATCTGATCAGATGGTCAACAGTAAAATACATCCCCTCGACTTTGCTCAAAATGTACCTAATTAGGTGAACAATCCGCTAGAATGAAGGATAAATTTGGCCGAGTGCCACTTGGTATTGTCTACAGAAATCGAGGATCACTGGGTCTGGACAGGGCAAAGAAGGATTTACAGGACCTAAGGTAAATGGATATGTGTATACCTCAGGTACCCCGCTTTGTGCGTAGTAATATCCTCATCAGGTGAAGGGATCTCCGCGTGCACTTCATATCCCCAACGACAAACTGCCTTCACTTGTTTGAGTTTGGTTATTAAGAAAATATACCGAGATATGGGTTCACATCGTCCTGGAACCGAAGCAGGCTTGTCGACCTTGACATCGGAGGACGTATCATAAAGCCCCTCAATGCGAGGAGGTACCACTATTTTGTTCTTCGATAGGCGTGAAGACGAAGAGGCCTTCTCTTTTTATGGAACTGTCTTAGAAGTATTTGCCAGTTTGTTGTGAAAATTCTAAAGAAGGAGAAGGAGCTAGTTAAGAAATGGGCACAAGGAAGGAATAATTGCAAAGAGGATTTGATGATATTGTAAAAGTAAAAGTTTTAAGAAAGATGGATTGAAGTATTTGTAGAGGTTGTCTAAGCGTGTTGGAGAAGCTAAACTGACGACAAATAGCCTTCTTTAATTAAAGGCTTTTCGAAAACTGTGTAGGCGTAACTTTGCCCGACTTTTCAGTCACACGGACCGCTAACTTCACTAGACTGGCATCATGATTAGGACATCGAAGGGGCGAGAATCCGATCGTTTCTTATCTTTTCAATCTAAGAAACGCGGGGACTATCGTTTCTTATCTTTTCAATCTAAGAATACGATCGTTTCTTATCTTAACGGTACCCTGAGATCAAGTTCGGGGTATCACGAAGTAAAAACCAGATCTGACTGGAAAATGCATACCTCGAGGGAGTAAATTGCAGAACCGTCATGATCTGCCTCGGGGGCAGCACAATTTCGATGACACTTAAGAAAGAGCAGGAATTTCTCAAGGACACGTGTATTAGGGCATAAATTAAGGGATAAAATTTTTACGAAATAGTACGAGTTCGTACTAGGTTGTTATACAACTGTACCAATAGAATTCTTTCCGCAGACCGGAACACCCTTCCATCCGTCATTCAATCTGATGTAGCAGCTCTAAGACCGACTCAATGGGAGGACCATAATTGGGAATGCACCGTATTAGGGTTTTCCCCTCTTATATAGAGGAGACTCCAATCATTTGTAAAGATATCTCATTCACTCCAATAGAACATTCTACTCTAATTTTCTCGTTTACGGTACTCCACAATTGTTCTTCAGCTTTATTATTTTTACTTCATTGTTCATACTTTATTTGCTCTTAACACACCCCGAGGCCCCCGAGATAATCGAGCACGAGGTCCCCATTGCTCTAACAACACTGGTTTGGTTCATCAAATTTTCTTATTTAAACCTAATATTACTTGTATATTCACTAGTATTGGAATAAATCACATATTATTAAAACCAAAAATCACCATTAATTGTTATTCACTTTTTTCGAGGTAAACACTCTATTAATGGGTATAAATGGTGGTTGTTGGGTCTTGTAAGGAGGATAATGAATAATGAATTGGTCTTTAACGATGATATTAATTCATTAAAGACAATGAATGAGGCTAGTGGGATTAGTTTGCACCAAATGATCCAAAATGGTAAATTGGATGAAATTTGGCTAACTAGTGAATCTAGTTGAAATGAGATACATAACAAGGGATGTTTATTAATTTAAGTAAGTTGCTTAATGTTGATTAAATCTCGTTGGGTTGTATGAAATAAATGAAGTTACTGATAGCTAGAATAACATTTAAAGATATATTGAGTCGAACTCTTCCATAGAATCATTTTCTCCTAAATTTCATGTATTCAAAATGCGTTTACATGACTAAATAGCTTTTAAATTGTTATTGTATAATTGTGCGTGACGAGTAATTACACACTATCCATGTCTTCCTTAAATGTAAAAATTTTAACTGATACGCTTCATATGATGAAAATAATAAAAAATGTTTGAAGTTTTAAAAGGAAACAAACATGTTGTTCAAGCTTTCCAAAGAACATGAACATGACTTCATGGGTTTCAAATAATAATTGCAAATGAATATGATGATATAGTTTTCCAAAGGATATAAACACGAAGTTATTTTTTTTTAAATGAACTGCAAATATTATGTTAAGGTTTTCAAATGAGAAATGGTTATGGTTGTGATTTATGTGCCTTAAGTACCAAATAAAATGCTAAAGGTTATATTTATGTCACGACCCTAAATCCCACCAATGTCGTGATGGTACATAACCCGCCCGCTAGGTAATTCAAACAATGTAAGTTAATAGTAAACTGAGAAATAATCAATATATTAATAAAACTGCATTAGAATTTAAAAAAGCTACCCCGAGGATTGGTAGTATAATTTATGAGCCACTATGATTCATGTAATGACCAGGCCGGTCATTTTAAAAATTAATGCCCCGTTCCCCATTAACCGCACTCCGCATATTATTTTCTGCTATTGTGAGTTGTTGGGAGGATTCGTTTTGAGCTTCGGAGTATTTTGGGACACTTGGTCTCTAAATAAGAGTTTAAACTTTAGAATTTGAACGGTAGTCGGAGCAGTATGTAGACGGCCATTTCGTCAATTTCGTTAGCTCTGTTGAGTGATTTTGGGCTTAGGGGAGTGTTCAGATTGTGTTTTGGAGATCCGTAGCTTAATTAGGCTTGAAACGCCGAAAGTCAAATTTTCAAAGTCTCCGGTTCGATAGTGAGATTTAGATATCGGGGTTGAAATGGAATTCCAGAAGTTAGAGTAGGCCCGTTGTGTTATTTGGGACGTGTGTGCAGAATTTCATGTCATTTGGACGAGGTTTGATAGGCTTTTTGATCAAAAGCGGAATTTGGATGTTTTGGGAATCCCTAGTCTTGGATTAGAGAGTGATTTGTGGTTTTAGCATAGTTTGATGTGATTCATGGATGGGAATAAGTTTGTATGATGTTTTAGGATTGGTTGGCATATTTGGTTGAAGTCCCGGGGGTCTCGAATGAGTTTCGGGTAGTTAACGGAAGTTGAATTGGACTTAGGAAAAATCTGAAGTTTGCTGGATCTGTCATAACCTCACCTACGTGCATGAAACCTTAGGTGCGGGCCCGCAAAAGCGATAGAGAAGCCGCAGATGCGGCTGGGCGTTTGGAGTTCTGATGTCGCAAGTGCGGTAGAGGAAACGTAGGTGCGGCTTGGTGCTTTAAGTGAATCCTCGTAGATGCACACCTAGGACCGCAAGTGCAGGTCCACAGGTGTGAGGAAATGGCTGCAGGTGCGAAAACCGTGGGCTAGAACCTATATAAGGTTTCTATCGCGATTTTGGCCTATTCTTTCACCATTTTATCCGATAATTTGAGCTTTTTGGGAGGTTTTTGAGAGAGTATTCAAGGGAGATTCAAGGAGTTAAGATTTTTGCAACTCAAACTCGTTATTATGGTTTTTTTCTACTGATTTTGCAAGAAATTTATAGAAAATAAGAGTTAAATTTTAGGGTTTAGGGTTTGAAATTAGAGAGTTGAAATTGGGGATTTGAGGGGTTGTTTGTGGTCTGATTTTAATAATAACTTCCAGATTCCAAAGAGAGGGAACCGACTCAAAGGGTTTGCAATAGGGTTCATAGTGTTTGGGTACCGAGAAAGAAAGCCTCTATCATGCCAATCAGAAAATGTTAACACCAAGTAATGAGTTAATTATTGTAATTTTTAACTGCATCTGCGTTGACTGTTGTCTCGGGGACATTTCCTTCAATGTATCCTAAATACAATGCTCCATTTGGCAATACTCTTGTTACAATATATGGACCTTTGCAATTTGGATCAATTTTTTCCTTAGCTTCTTCATGGTGCGGGGGAATATGTCTCAGGACGAGATGCCCCACTTAAAATTTCTTGGGACGTTTTTTTTTTGTTGTAAGCATGAGTCATTATTTTTTGTAAAACTGCTCATGGCAGCTTCCGTCCAATCACTTTCCATCAATCAAAGACAATGTTTCAATAGGGTTTTGAATCAATGTTCATCAGCGGTCTCGGCTTCAACAATTATCCGAAGAGAGGGAATCTCGTTTTTATTTCAAGTCTTTGTTTATTTTCTTACAAGCCTTACCTTCAACACATTATGATTCTTGGTTAATTATTTCAAAATTTGATAGCATTTAGGATCTGGACATGAAGTCCGCAAGCATGTCATGTTTTAAAATCTGCATTTACAGAACTGAAAAGAGAATAAGAAAGGTGACAAGATTAAGAAAAGAGACATTCATGGATGATGAAATATTGATTTCATTTATTTGAATATTTGAAAACAAGATAGAAGGATTTACATCAGAATGTAAGACAGTAAACTAAAAACATTCGAATTACACACTGAAATAACTTGGAAGGTAAGATAGCAAGATCGGCTATCGAGACTCCCGTCTGATAGGGACTGTTTCTAGGTTGGCGCCCATTTTTTTGTTTCTCTTCTGCCGCGGCAATGGATACTATGGTTTTCAATGCTGGATCAAATTTTCCATCATCAAATCATCCCGAGCAGGCCATGTCCTATTGCTCAAATCTGGTAAAGTCAACCCCACATTTGTTATTGTTTTTTATCTGTCACTATTAACTTGCCTACTTGCCTTTTCGTGACGTTGGATCAACAAAAATGGTGCTTGTTCCATTTGTTGAGAAGATGTTTTTACTTCTGAGGGATCTTGGATTGTTTGCGTGACTCGCCATTGCAAACCAACAAACTGACCACCTTTAACTAGCTTTTATTTCAAAACAACAATCATGTTACAATAAACACTCTTTCTTCTTTTTTTTCTTTTTTTACCACTTTATTCTCTTTTTTTTTAAATGATTCGATCTAACCTGATGTAGGTTTCCTACGTATCATGTGGAGACATGAATCAGATCTCGTGTAGTTCGGGAAGATCAAGAATAAAATGAATAAACTAACTCTTTTTTTTTACTTTTAAAAAAATCTAATTTTAAAAGCTCCTAACAAGGAACATATTTTTCAACTTTGAATTATCTATCTCTTTTTTGTTTTAAAATTTTCGAAAGAACGACTTCTAAACAAGAAATAAATATCTTTGGATTTCCATATTTGGTAATTTTTGAAAGAAAGAAATATTTTTTGAATTTTAAATTTTTGGGATCAAGACTTCTAAAAAGGTGGAAAATATATTTTTGAATTTTTGAATTTGACGTCTTAATGAAAGACTTCAAAAGAAGGAATTAAAGGACAATATTTTTTTTTTAGAAATTGGGTGCCGGACCCGATGAAGATTGCATACGTATCTCACATCCGGTGAGAATCAGACCCACGTAGTTCGGTTTAAATAAAAAAAATTATTTTAAAAATTGTGATTTTACACATTAAAACCCTTCAAAATTTTATTTAAGAAAAGATATTTTAAGCAAATTTTGAGGAAATTTTCTCTTTTTGTCTTCCCTGTTCAATCAATATATCCTAAAGCCGGTCAACATTTCAGTAAAGCCTACCAAATAATGTTATATGTAGCACAGAAAAATGAACATGTTGTTCTGAAAAATTAGTACCTTTCCTAGACGGGCCCAACCCTTGTGCCGAGTCCCGCTAAGTTCAAAGAACATGATGCAAATAAAGTGTAGCCTACTAGGGATATTCATTATTTGTGACTTGTTCTTCTAAGTTTTCAAATCTTAAAGGAGATGGTATCTAGACATGGCTTACCCGGGTGGACAACCCGAGCCGAGAAGTGTCAAGCGTCACTAGTAGTAGAACAACACTAGCTAGCTAATGGCTCTCCCACCTAAACTTGTGTGATTAAATCCTTAACCAGAAGCTGGTAGGCTAACTGGATTTATCTCAAGACAGAATTTTTGTGATGCTGGTAGGCAAACACAACATAACTACCAATCAGAAGACTCATAGGGGTGCAGGAGAGGATACAGTTTAAATCGCAGATCAAATAAATATTAAAGTGGTAAATAAGCGACAAATAGCACATTAGGCTCCCAAACACAATAACATCAAAAACATGATAAAAGGCAAACAAGAATCAATATACAAAGCTCGAATTCTTATTAATTAGTCCCCTTCAGTTTCGCCAGAGCTGTCACACCTCTTTTTTGCCACGCAACCCTATTACGAGGTTGAGTTAGAAGAGTTTTTCCAATTAAAGTGACGTTTTAAAAAGTGATTATTTATTTTTTAGAGTCGCCACTTGGAATTGAGTTTTGGTGTTCCAAGTCACCTTTTATTGAATCCCTATCAAAAGGAAGATTTGACTCCTAATTCATGATCTACGAAAACAGAAGACTGAGTAAGGAATTTTGTTGATCGAGAGGAAGGTGTAAGGTACTCTTCGAGTCCCATGGTTCTAGCACGATCGTTTTGACTAATGTAAGGCTTAAATAAATTTTTTAGCTATTCTTGTATTTTATTGATTATGGCTTATCTATTAACTCTTAATTAATTATTGTATTTTTTTATGTGTTCACTAGGTGCGGTAAGCATACAAGGTATTCTTCTTTGAAGTTAGATGTTAAACCTAAGGTACGGAAATGTATACATGGTTAAAACATAATTATTTTAAATTTAAAGGCATAGAGATGCTGGAATACGCACACGATCCTTTTACTATTTAAGCGAATTAATCCAAGGTTCAGGTATGAACACATGGGCTAATATTAAAAGCACATTTAAAGTATTTCTACTATATTTTAGAGTTCTTTTCCTTAAGTAATTTGAGGTTGTGGGGAGCTCATGATTTATGGATATAGAATTATTGTGGAAGTGTATCATTTAAATAACTATTCACAGCTTAATCAACCTTAAAATTATTTACAACTGAACAAATTACCAATATTCTACGTCTTGAAATTAATTTGATGAACAATAACAGGTAACTCAAGTACTAAGACAAGAGAAGCTTTGATCTATTATGAAAGACGAGCTAGCTTTAAACATATTTTTATGTAGGCCACAATACTTAAACTGTTTTACCCAAAAATTTAAATCATCCAATATGAAATAGATACTAACTTGAAGCATCTCACACTAAAATAGATTTTCATTTGAATTAGTTGAACAAATATGAACTCTAATAGAACACTCACTAAACATGAAGCTTTGATTGAATTAAACTAAATTATCGAAAGGATGTCTTGAATATTACTCTTACATGCTACAATTACATTCTAGGACATCCCAAGATCGTCTCCAACACTACAACTAATATTAGAGATACGAGTTTCGGTATTGACAGGAATTAAAATTCATTTAATCAATCAAATTCAAATTTTTATAAGATGTTTACTCTACTAAACTAAAATTTGGTATTACTTTGACGTTTACTTTCTTTCTCTTTTAAATAGTTAACACATCTTGACAAAAAAATTCCTAAAGCTCGAATTTTAAAATTTTAGAAATTAGACAAATTCCATGATCCTGTCTTCCTTTGAACAAAAATATTTATGTCTTAAGTCACTTTAACATGGATTCCTAAAAGATTTAAACTTAACTATCAATGAATATATTGTTTTAGGCCATGAGTAAAAGTTTGGTAATTAAATTTAACTTGAACCGACACTGAAACAAATATTCAATTCAGTCTAGTTCGAAAAAAAAATATTCCACACAACTCAAAGAAAAAAAAATTAAATAAAACGATGAAGCCAAAATTAATTAGAACCAACAAAACTATATTTCATATATGTGATGAAAATTTGAATATTAGCTTTTTTGTGAAGCTTTTTACAATAAAATCGCAACCACAATCTACTGATTTCCAAAGCTAGCAATGCTAACTTTTCGAGTGTCACGACCCAGAATTCCCACCCTCGGGAGTCGTGATGGCGCTTACTTGTTGAAGCTAGGCAAGCCATGAACTTTGAAACCATTAACTCTTTTATTTTAAATCTTCTTACCCATTTATATTAACAAGGAAGAAGCAGATAAATAACAGCGAAATATGAAATTCAGCGGAAGTCATAAGTAAATATAAAACCAAAATATCTCGAAACCAACACATGCTTCTAACCAGAACCTGGTGTCACAACATTTACGGACTACTAAGAATACTAAATACAACTGTTTGAAGGAAATATAACATTGTTTGTCTCGAATGCATGAGATAACAGAACAAAATATAAGATAGAGGAGACGACGGGCCGGCGGATGCCTGCAAGGCAACCTCGGTGTCTCGGGGGACTGAAGGCTTGCTCCCGAGCTACTGCTGTTGACCAAATGTTGCTGCGGTATCTGCACATAAGTACAGAGTGTAGCATCAATACAACCGACCCCATATGTTGGTAAGTGTCTGGCCTAACCCCGGCGAGGTAGTGACGAGGCTAGAAACAGACTCTAGATAAACCTGTGCAGTTATATAATATATGGAGAAAAATAAACAAGTAATAAACAGTTTAAAAGGGGAGGGGGTGCATGCTTCGAGGAAACAAATCAACCTTGCAGAAACCAAATAGAGATATGAAAGAACAGTACAGTAACTACAGCAGTACAATAACACTACTGTTGCGGCGCGCAACCCAATCCCTTATCATTTAACACTGTTGCGGCGTGCAACCCGATCCATATATATATAGCTATTACGGCCTGCAACCTGATCCAGTATAATAATTGTTGCGGCGTACAACCCGATCCAATATAATATCTGTTGCAGCGTGCAACCCGATCCATATATATATATATAATAAAAAAAATGTTGCGGCGCGCAACCCGTTCTAAATATACAACTTACAGTGATCATAACAACAGTCCCGGCAAGGGATTAACCACAAATTTCACTATCCCGGCAAGGGAACTCAACAATACAAGTATATACGTCCCGGGAAGGGAGAATTAGCTATAACTAATCTCAACTCAACTCCTAATCATCTCAATTATCACCATTTCTAACTCATAAGTAACTTCCACGAAACTAAACTATGTCTTTCCTCAATACTACGGATTTACTCACTATTGCAACCATAGTGTCATTCAAGAATACAACAAGTATAAATATAAAACTCACGGTCATGCTCGACACCAACGTATAGATACTCGTCACCATGCCTATACGTCGTACTCAACAAGAAACAAGTAGCAAAATGACTCAACTCCTAATCCCTCAAGCTAAGGTTATACCAAACACTTACCTCAAACTTCCAAGGCCAACTCAATCCTAATTTACCGCCTTTCCTTTTGAATTCGGCTCCAAACAATTGTATCTATACATAAATGAATTCATAACATCAATAAATGCTAAACAGTTCGAATCAAATGCCTAATTATAGCTTTCCTATCATTCTTCCCAAAAACCCAAAAATCGACCCTGGGCCCGCTTGGTCAAAACACAACGTTCGGACAAAAATCAAATCAACCATTCACCCACGAGCCCAAATATATAATTATTTCTAGAATTCGACCCCAAAACGAGGTCTAAATCGCAATTAATCAAAAAGCCCTAACTCTACCCAAATTCCTAATTTCTACCCTTAATCACATGTTTTAGGCCTAGAAATCCAATAGATGTTGATGAAAATGGAAGAAAACAAGTTAAAAACTACTTACCCAAGAGATTATGGTGAAGGATTGCTCCAAAAACCGCCTAAGAGCTTTGGAGAAGAAGGGGTTTATGAAAATTTTATGAAATCACGTAAGGCTACTGTTCTGAAATTTTTAAATTTAACTGGGTGATTTTACTCTACGCGATCGCGAAAGACCCTTCGCGTACACGATGGGTCAAGCTAGTTAAGCCATCGCGTTCGCGTTAACGGGCTCGCGTTGGCGAAGGTTTAGGTTCTCGAGCCCTCGCGTTCGCGTCTAACGGGTCGTGTTCGCGTAAGGTAACTACCCCTCCACCTGCCCAAGCCCATTTGGCCTTCGCGTTCGCGTGGCCAGGACCGCGTTCGCGAAGGTATAGCCCCCCACTTCCTCGCATTCGCAACTTGGGCTACGAATTCGCGTAGAAGGAAATTCCTTCAACAACAAATTACACATCGTGTTCGCGAGGTCCATCCGGCGAACGCGAAGAAGGAAATACCAGAACTCCTGAACAGTTTTTTCTGCAATTTTTCTTAAGTCCGAAACCTTCCGAAACACATTCAAAACACACCTGAGACCTTGAGGCTCCTAACCAAACATACATACTAACTCAACAACATCATACAAACTTATCCGTGCGATCAAATTACCAAAATAACCTCAAAAACAATGAATTAAACCTCAAAATCAAGAACTTTTCTCAAACTTCATCAAGTATCTAATTTAGCAATTCAAGTCCGAATCACGTCAAACGACGTCCGTTTGTTTAACCAAATTTTACAGGAATGACTTAAACCATTTATAAGACCTGTATCGGGCGCCAGAACCAAAATACGAACCCGATACCATCGCTTTCTAATTAGATTTCATTTCAAATTTCCTTAAACATTTTCAGAAAACAATTTTACTTAAAAATTCATTTCTCGGTCTTGGGACCTCATAATTTGATTCCGGACATACGCCCAAGTCCCTTATTTTCAGGTCCGGGTCTATTTACCCAAAATGTTGACCGAAGTCAAATTTACTACTTTTATACTCAAAACATAGCATTTTTTCATAGATTTTCATATTTAAGCTTTCCGGCTATGCGTCCGGACTGCGCACACAAATCGAGGTGATGACAAATGAGGTTTTCAAGGCCGTCTAGGACACAAAACTCAATTAAAAGCAAAGGGTCATCACATTCTCCACCTCTAAAACAACCGTTCGTCCTCGAACGGACAGAAGAAGGAAGTACCTGAGTCAGGGAAAAGATGAGGATAACGGCTCCGCATATCAGACTCGGACTCCCAGGTTGATGCCTCAGGAGGCTGACCTCTCTACTGAACACGAACAGAAGGAAGACTCTTCGATATCAACTGACGAACCTGCCGGTCTAGAGTAGCTACCGACTCCTCCTCATATGACAAGTCCTTTTCCAACTGGACAGTGCTGAAATCTAACACTTGGGATGGATCGTCGTGATACTTCAGAAGCATGGACACATGAAACACTGGATGCACTGATAAGCTCGGCGGCAATGCAAGTCTATAAGCCACCTCTCCCACTTGATCAAGAATCTCAAACGGACAGATGAACCTAGGGCTAAGCTTGCCCTTCTTCCCAAATCTCATCACGCCCTTCATAGGTGACATTCAGAGCAATACCTGCTCACCAACCATAAAAGCCACATCTCAAACCTTGCGTCTGTATAACTCTTTTGCCTGGACTGAGCTGTACGAAGCCTATCATGAATGATCCTAACCTTGTCCAAGGCTTCCTGAACCAAATCTGTACCCACCAACCGAGCCTCCCCCGACTCAAACCATCCAAGCGGAGATCGACACCGCCTACCATTTAAAGCCTCATAAGGAGCAATTTGGATACTCGACTGGTAGCTGTTGTTGTAGGAAAACTCTGCTAAAGGAAAGAACTGATCCCACGAACCTCCAAAGTCAATAACACAAGCTCGAAGCATATCCTCCAAAATCGGAATAGTCCGCTCGGATTGCCCGTCCGTCTGAGGGTGAAATGTTGTACTCAACTCAATCTGAGTGTCCAACCCTCGCTGAACTGCCCTCCAAAAATGCGAGGTAAACTTCGTACCTCGGTTCGAAATGACAGACACGGGCACACCATGAAGACGAATAATCTCCTGGATATAGATCTCAGCTAACCTCTTGGATGAATAGGATACTGCTATAGGAATGAAATGTGCTGACTTGGTCAGCCTATCAACAATGACCCATACCGCGTCGAATTTCTTCAAGTCTGCGGGAGCCCAACAACGAAATCCATAGTGATCTGCTCCCACTTCCACTCGGGATGCTCAATCCTCTGAAACAATCCACCAAGCCTCTGATGCTTATACTTAACCTGCTGGCAATTCAAACACCGAGCCACATATGCAACTACATCCTTCTTCATTCTACGCCACCAATAATGTTGCCGCAAATCCTGATACATCTTTGCGGCGCCTGGATGAATAGAGTACCGGGAGCTATAGGCCTCCTCTAAGATCAACTCTCAAAGCCCATCCACATTAGGAACACAAACTCGACTCTGCAATCTCAAAACTCTATTATCATCTAAGGTAACCTGCTTGTCACCTCCACGCTGCACCGCGTCTTTAAGGATACACAAATGGGGATCTTCATTCTGCTAATCACGGATATGCTCCAGTAATGAAGAACGAGCGACCGTGCAAGCTAATACAGGACTAGGCTCAGAAATATCCAACCTCACTAACCGATTGGCCAGCGCCTGAACATCCAAAGCAAGCGGCCTCTCACTGACCAGAATATAAGCAAGACTGCCCATACTGGCTAACTTCCTACTCAAAGCATTGGCCACCACATTGGCCTTTCCCGGATGATATAATATGGTGATATCATAATCCTTCAACAACTCCAACCACCTTATCTGCCTCAAATTCAACTCCTTTTGCTTGAACAAATACTGAAGACTCTTATGATCAGTGAACACCTCACATGCCACGCCATAGAGATTATGCCTCCAAATCTTCAATGCGTGACAATGGATGCCAACTCTAAATCATGGACTGGATAGTTCTTTTCATGAATCTTCAACTGCCTCGATGCATAGGCAATGACCTTGCCATCCTGTATCAACACTGCACCAAGCCCAATATGGGAAACATCACAATAAACTGTATAAGGCCTTGAACCTGTGGGCAAAACCAACACTGGTGCCGTAGTCAGAGCTGTCTTGAGTTTCTGAAATCTCACCTCACACTCGTCCAACCATATGAACAGGCACCCTTCTGGGTCAACCTGGTCATCGGGGCTGCGATAGATGAGAACCTCTCCACGAACCTCCGATAGTAGCCTGCCAATCCTAAGAAACTCTGAATCTCTATAGCTGATACTGGTCTAGGCCAGTTCTTGACTTCCTCAATCTTCTTTGGATCAACCTGAATACCCTCTAGTAATACAACATGACCCAGGAATGCAACTAAACTCAACCAAAACTCACACTTCGAGAACTTAGCGTATAACTGACTATCCTTCAGAGTCTGGAGAACCACTCTGAGATGCTACTCGTGCTCCTCCTGGCTGCGGGAATATATTAGAATATCATCAATGAAGACTATCATGAACGAGTCCAAGTAAGACCTGAACACTCGGTTCATCAAATCCATAAAAGTTGCTGGGGCATTGGTCAGCCCAAATGACATAACCAAGAACTCATAATGCCCATACCAAGTGCGAAAAGCTGTCTTAGGGACATTGGATGCCCTAATCCTTAACTGAGGGTAGCCAGATCTCAAGTCAATCTTTGAAAATACCTCGACACCTTGAAGCTGAACGAACAAATCATCAATCCTCGGTAGGGGATACTTATTCTTGATTGTAACCTTGTTCAACTGCTAGTAATCAATGCACATTCTCATCGAACCATCCTTTTATTTAACAAACAACACTGGCGCACCCCACGACAAAACACTAGGTCTAATGAAATCCTTCTTAAGTAAGTCTTGCAATTCCTCCTTTAATTCTTTCAACTCTGGTGGGACCATGCGATACGTCGGGATAGAAATAGGCAGAGTGCCCGGAGCCAAATCAATGCAGAAGTCGATATCTTTATCGGGTGGCATCCTCGGCAGGTCTAAATGGAAAACCTCAGGATACTCACGAACAACGAGAACAGAATCAATAGATGGGACCACAGCACTGGAATCACGAACATAAGCCAAATAGGCCAAACACCCCTTCTCGGCCATACGCTGAGCCTTTGCATAAGAGATAACACTACGGGTAGAATGACCAGGAGTCCCTCTCCACTCCAAACGAGGCATACCCGGTAAAGCTAAGGTCATAGTCTTGGCATGACAGTCTAAGATAGCATGGTAAGGTGATAACCAGTCCATCCCCAATATAACATCGAAGTCAACCATGTCTAAAAGCAACAAATCTACACGAGTCTCAAGACCCCCAATCATCACAATATAAAAATGATGGACTCGATCAACCACGATAGAATCACCCATTGGTGTAGAGACATAAACAAGGACACTCAGTGATTCACTAGGCATAACCAGATACGGTGCGAAATAAGATGACACATACGAATATGTAGACCCTGGGTCAAATAACACTGAAGCATCTCTATTACAAACCAGAACAGTACCTGTGATCACCGCATCTGAAGCCTCAGCCTCGGGCCTGGTTGGAAGAGCATAACATCGGGGCTGGGCCCCACCACTCTGGACTACCTCTCTGGGATGGCCTGCAGCTGGCTAGCCTCCACCTCTGGCGGTCTGAGCTCCACCTCTGAATCCACTACCTCCACCTCTAGCACCTCTACCCCCGCCTCTAGCTGGCTGGGCAGTCTGTGGAACATCTAGTGCCTGAATCATAGCACGGGAACCCTGCTGCTACGACTAAGTACCCACCAACCTCGGACAAGCGCTCCGGATATGACCATACTCACCACACTCATAACATCCACCTGAATGTTGTGGCTGACGAAACTAAGACTGACCCTGGCGACCTGAATAACCACCCCGAAAACTCTGGAGCGGCAGTGCACTGATTGGAGCTGGTGGTGCACTGTATGGCTACTGATCAGAATACTGCATGCAAGAACCACGACCACCTGGAGCACCATGAGAAGCTTGAAGGGCTGACTGAAAGGGCCTAGGGGGATGGCCTCTACCATATGAATATCTGCCTCCAGACGAGGCATCACTGAATCTACCTGAATGCCAAGGCCTCTTAACCGACCCATGACCACCTCCCTACGACAGAACCATCTCAACTCTGCGGGCCACATTGGCCGCCTCCTGAAAAGTGATCTCACTCCCAGCCTCCCTAGCCATCTGAAGACAAATAGGCTGAATAAGGCCGTCAATAAACCTCCTAACCCTCTCTCGCTCGGTAGGAAGTATGACAAGAGCATGGCGAGATAAGTCGATGAACCTGGTCTCATACTGGGTAACCATCATGGAACCCTACTGGAGGTGCTCAAATTGCCTCTAATAGGCCTCTCTCTGAGTAATGGGGAGAAACGTCTCCAGAAATAGTTGTGTGAACTGCTCCCAAGTCAAGGATGGCGAACCGACTGGTCTAGCTAAGCAATAATCCCTCCACCATGTCTTGGCGGATCTAGACAAGCAAAATTTGGCAAAATCGACCCCATTGGTCTCAACAATACCCATGTTCCTGAGAACCTCGTGGCAACTGTATAGATAATCCTGAGATCCTTAGTAGATGCACCGCTGAAAGTAGAACTGAAGAGCTTGGTGAACTTATCCAGCCTCCACAAAGCATCGGCAGGCATGGCTGCTCCATCGCCGGTCTGAGCTATTACACCCTATTGAACTACTCCAACTAGTTGAACCACTAGAGTCTGAATCTGAGGAGCTACCTACTCCGGAGAGCGAGTTGCAGAAGTCCGAGCCCCTCCTCCAGCCTGAAAGACGGCTGGTGCTACAGGAAGCAAAACTGCTTGGGTGACACTCTCCATGTGGTCCAGTAATCGGACCGGAGCAACCTGAAGAACTAGGGTAGCAATAAACCCCTCTAGGACCTGAACTGGGCCCACAGGAACTGCTGGGGCTGGAACCGCCTCGTCAAAATCAACATGAGGCTCCACCACTAGTGCTGCTGCTCGGGGCTGAGCTCTGCCCCTACCTCAGCCTCTAGCACGGCCTCGGCCTTGCCCTCTGCCCCTCGTGGGAGCTTCTGCTTAGGGTTCAAGCTGCTGAGCGGTAGATGAGGAAGTGCGTGTTCTCGCCATCTGCGAAAGAACTGAGTAGAAATTCAATTAGCATTTGAGAAACAAAACCACACGACAAGAAAGAACAAATGTGAAGTTTACCTAACTCCGTAACCTCTTGGGAAAAAATACAGACGTGTCTGTACTGATCCCTCAGACTCTACTAAGCTTGTCCATGAATTGTGAGACCTATGTAACCTAGAGCTCTAATAACAACATGTCACGACCCGTAATTCCCACCCTCGGGAGTCGTGATGGCGCATACTCGTTGAAGCTAGGCAAGCCATGAACTTTGAAACTATTAACTCTTTTATTTTAAATCTTCTTACCCATTTATATTAACAAGGAACAAGCAGATAAATAACAGGGAAATATGAAATTCAGTGGAAGTCATAAGTAAATGTAAAACCAAAATATCTCTAAACCAACACAAGCTTCTAACCAGAACCTGGTGTCACAGAATCCACGGACTACTAAAAATACTAAATACAACTGTTTGAAGGAAATATAACATTGTTTGTCTCGAATACATGAGATAACAGAACAAAATATAATATAGAGGAGACGTCGGGCCGGCGGATGTCTGCAAGGCTACCTCGGTGTCTCGGGGACTGGAGGCTTGCTCCCGAGCTACTGTTGCTGACAAAATGCTGCTCTGATATCTGCACATAAGTTCAGAGTGTAGCATCAGCACAACCAACCCCATATGCTGGTAAGTGTCTGGCCTAACCCCGGCGAGGTAGTGACGAGGCTAGAACCAGACTCTAGATAAACCTGTGCAGTTATATAATATATGACGGAAAATAAACAAGTAATACACAGTTTAAAAGGGGAGGGGGTGCATGCTTCGAGGAAACAAATCAACCTTGCAGAAACCAAATAGAGATATGAAAGAACAGTACAGTATCTATAGTAGTACAATAACACTACTGTTGCGGCGCGCAACCCAATCCCTTATCATTTAACACTGTTGTGGTGTGCAACCCGATCCATCTATATTTAGCTGTTGCGGCATGCAACCCGATCCAATATAATAATTGTTGTTGCGTGCAACCCGATCCAACATAATGTCTGTTGTGGCTTGTAACTCGGTTCAATATAATATTTGTTGCGGTGTGCAACTCAATCCAATATAATATCTGTTGCGGCATGCAACCCGATCCATATATATATAATAATAAAAATATTACGGCGCGCAACCCGTTCCAAATATACAACTTACAATGATCATAAAAACAGTCCCGACAAGGAATTAACCATAAATTATACTATCCCGACAAGGGAACTCAACAATACAAGTATATATGTCTCGAGAAGGGAGAATCAGCTATAACCAATCTCAACTCAACTCCTAATCATCTCAATTATCACCATTTCTAACTCATAAGTAACTTCCACGAAAATAAACTATGTCTTTGCTCAATACCACGTATTTACTTACTATTGCAACCATAGTATCATTCAAGAATACAACAAGTTTCAATTTAAGACTCACGGTCATGCTCGACACCAACGTATAGATACTCATCTGAATAGAATAGCTCCCATAAGATCCCCATCAGAAATACCAAAACTGGAAGCTGGGGCTGGAGGCAGGACTGAAGTATCAACGGGAGGGATAGTGGTACCCTCCACAGGTGTAGGAACTAGGATAGTCTGCTCTAGAACAAAAGAATCAGGCAGAGTAATAGTAGGGTGACTACCCTCACCCGCAGCATCAAACAGTGAATCATCAACCACTCCTGAGGTAGCATTGGCTTCTTAGCCAATCCTCGCTTTCTTATTAGGTGCCATTTACTGAAAGATAGAACAATGCACTGATTAGGGAGGGAACAGTTTCACCGCACGATCCAGAATATCAAAGAAGGGTGTTATTCCTAAATGCCCAAGTAGCCTCCAACTTATAGATGTGGTCGACTACACACCGATAAGAAGGACTCTACTAGGCACGGCTTCGAGACATCCTAGGAAACATCAAAACCTTAGACTCTAATACCAAGTTTGTCACGCCCCAACCTCGGGAGACGCGACTGATGCTCAATCGAGTAAACCCAACTAAGCAAGCCTTATCAAACACTACCTACCCAACTCAATATGAATAAGGAAACCATGATTTCATACATTTATTCCGACGAGGAAAGATAGAATGTTCTACATTGTTAGTTCATTTTAAATCACAACATTTAAATCGTGGTTAAGGCTTCCAAGATTCCATACAGTTATAGTTTAGAAGAAAGCAAGAGTACAAGGTTACAACATGGTTCATTGACCTATCCAATACCCATACATAACCTACGCAATGTCTACGGAGCCTCTAAGGATACAAAAGACAATGATAACAATGCCGGCAACAAGGCCCCGGCTATACCTCAAAATGGATATCAATAACGAAAGGTGTACACATAAACCCCTTGAAGGAAGAAGGGGCTCACCAAGACTTTGAGAAGAGGATGCTCTACTACACATGATCGGCACTATCCACTACAGAGCCACCTATATTCATTTAAAAATGTAGCGCCCCGGCAAAAGGGATGTTAGTACCCTGGAATAGTACTAGTATGTATAACTAAACACCATCTAGTTAGAAAGAACTTTAAAAAAATAACAAAGAGGAAATCATAAAGACAACAAAGTTCAAATAAGCACCATGTCAACAATATAAGGAGGTTCACAAGATGTTCATAGTTTCAGAAATATTAGATTGGAGCCTCCCACACTGTTGCATCATTATCCACTTTGCCACCACTTCTTTGAGCGGAGTCCGATCACGGCCCGATTGGCTAGGCCGTCACCCGGAGACATTACCATTATTTCATTCACGCTTTCCAGTTTCACTTATCAATGCATTTCCACCACGTGTATATATCATGGCATCCGATCATGGCCCGGTCGGCTAGGCCGCCTTACCAAGGCGTTTCCATTTCGCATCACTCATCTCATATCAACCCTTGTTTCCTATAAATAGTTTCATAGGCACTTGGGGCCACAGTTATCACAACATATGTTTGGCACTAGGCCATATCTCACATCATTCGCAATATCAATAGTAGATTTGCAATTTAGGAAAACATGGGTACACAAGAGCACTTAGGATTGTAAACATAGATAAGACTTCACATGGATAACACAACATATGCAGCTTCAATCTCAAATTTAAGGTCTAAGCATTTCAAGATATAATCCATATCTTTTGCTCCTTTTTAAGTTATCAAGATAGCACATTGATCATATTGAGACACCTCCTTCCCGCATACAAGGTTACAACACCAATTCATGTAAAGTATCAATCAATGCAAGAACCCAACTTTCTATCTTACCACATTTACACAAGCACTATTAGAGCTCAATTTCTAAAAGATGGGGTTTTAGCCATACATACCTCAATATAGCTTTCCTCAATCCTTACCAAATTCCAGAACCATTAGCACTTCGATCTATTGTATAAGAATTAGAAATTGAACCGAGAATTAGAGATGAGATTGAGATTCTAGCTTCTTTGAGCATATTATCAAACACTAAAAGTGCATTGTGATCTTAGGTCCTTTTTGAGATAAATTTCTATCATTTTATACCCCAATTGATTTCTTTTTAGTTTTCATCCTCCCCATATCACATTATCTCCTATGAATGCAAGATTACTAGCCTTATACCCATGTACCCATTTGCTAATTGCCTACTTTAACCGAAATTTTAAAATTATTGAGGAGGGTACAGTTCTTACCTCTTAGGTTGAAGACCTAGTAGCTCCAATTGACAATCTTCAAGGATTTGGGACAAGGATTTAGAGAGGGCTTGATGGAGATTACTCCTCCTCACTATAGAACTCCATCTCTCTCTCTCCGGGTCATGAAAAATAATAGAAAATGGTCAGTTGGGGTATTTTTAATAGGATGGGGTCGGGTTTTAAAAATTAGAAAATAGGAGCCCCGAGTCGGATCTACGATCGCATAGTTGACATGCGGCCCGCATAATGGACTGCAAAAATGCTTCCCAAAACCTGACCACACTGCCTGGGTATATGGCAGAAATGCGGTCTGCATACCCGTTCTGCGGTCGCATAATGCACTGCAGAACTGCCCCTTACAAAATCCCAAGGGAATTATGCGGCGCCTATATGGTCTTCATATTGGTTATGCGATCGCATAATTGACCGCATATTTGACCTCAAATTTGACCAACACACTGATTCACTTTGCGATGACTATGCGATCCGCATACCTGACCCTAATTTGGCGATACGCGATTTGGGTTTGGAGTGGAAATTTTCACGAGCCCTCACACATTCTTATTTTTCTCTTGTTCTATATTTAACTAATTTCCATCATTAAGCATGCTATATTCTGCCTTTTATGTTATGAATTAGTGGTTTTGTTATGTACTTATCATGGCTTGTGAACCTTAAATACCCACCCCCTAATATGTTTGGTATCTATGTTTAGTATGGGGCATGGCAGCATTGAACATTGTTGTCCATGACCCAAACTTGATCCTCTTGGGATCATAACCTTTATGTTTTCTCTAGTTGTTGTGTGTTCTGGTGGGCTTATAGGCATGCCAGCATCTTCTACTATTGTGCATGCACCAAGCTGACCCTTGCCTAAGTACATAGGCTCTTTGCTATGAACTCCCAACCCCTGCCCCCCTTTTGTATGAAGTTATGAACTATGTAATTATTTCCTTACCACCTTTTACCCCTCTCCTTTCCCTCTCAGTTTTAAAACTCTATTCCTGCACTTCTACTACCTTTTTAGATTTAAGTTCTGCCCCTCTTATGTGAGCCTTGCCTTGGGACCCATGAGCTCCCCCTTAACTTGAACACATAAGGGCTGGCACTTCCACACTGCACTCATCTCTATTATGACTATGCAACTTGGGTGTGAGCATTGCCCAGGGCCCTCTTGAGGCCCTTAGGGAACTTTGACACGCTCAAGACTGAGAAAGGTCTGGAATCAATGGCATTTGAAGTGGTTTGGTCCATAACTCGGAAAGGAAGTCAGGAATATGGCCTCCTCTGATTGTAATTTCTTTTTATCTTCTGATGTAATTCATTACTGTGTCTGTAATAATTTCTGTAATAAACACTGGGGTTGGCTAGAGAAAAGGGTTGGGAATTATGCATGTTTGAGGGTAGATATCATGTCTATAGGATTTCAGATCTGCATGTTAATTCTGCAATTTAGAAATCATGTCTATATGACTTAAGAACTTGCATGTTAATTATGCAATTTAGAAGTCATGCCTATAGGACTTAAGACTCTGTATGTTAATTCTGCAATTTAGAAATCATGCCTATAGAAACTAAAAAATTTCCACAATAGAAATCATGTCTATGAGAACTGTCGTTTTGGATTATGCATGTTCAATTCTGCATTCTGGATGCCATGTTCTTAATATCTAAATGGCTAAAATCAGATATCACGTTGAATTAGCGAGCCTACTCAAAACATGAATACACATAGATCGTCAAGGCCTATAACATGATGTACATACTCAACCTGTATCTGCAAAGTCTCTAAGAGTATCTGACATCAATATATGGTCACGACAGGACATTGACCTACCAATAAGTGTATATATGCATAGAATATTCTAATAACCTCTAGACACGGTTGTACTCCGGATGAAATGGAGCTTTTCCAATCCTCAGCTGAGTATCAACTCTATCTATGATAAGAGCCCTGTCAAACTAGATACCTGAACCTGCAGGCATGAATGCAGTGCCCCGACTATGGGACATTAGTACAAAGAAATGTACTAGGTATGTAAGGCAGATAACATTTAAATAACTTAATTGAAACTAAACTGACATGTATTTATAATATACTGAAAGAAATCTGGAGGTTAATAAGATCCGGGAATCGTACTTACCTTATTCTGACTTGTAACATATCTAAGTATCGATTATCCAACTTACCTTACAAAGGATGTAGACTGAAAAGGGAAGGCTCTGTTGGCCGAGAACATCTAATGTTGTATATATATCTAATTCGTGTCATGATATACCTAAGCTTGTTCCCATATGCTACCTGTTGGTCGAGAACATCTTAGTGCATATATGAACATAACTTGTGACGTCTTTTGTCGACTTTTGTTTCACAAGTCGCTTGACTTCAAAATATAACAACGACTATCATAAGAATAAAATACCTCATAACATCCTATTATTATCATGTTAAGCACCCTAGTCTCATCCCAAAATTACAGGTTATAACATTCTGAACTTCTTGACTTTTAATGAAACTTATTTTCTTCGATTCGCTTAACTTCTAAACCTCCCAACCCTATTGGTACTTGCTTTTCATGATCTTAAATATTTGTACCTCCAAGATAACATGAATAACTTACTTTATGTTCAAAAGACAATGTCATTTCTAAGCTTACATCAAATGATTTACGACATACCCTTACGTACAAAAACATGGGGTGTAATATTATTCCCCTCCTCTTTGGAACATTCATCCTCGAATGTTGACTTATGCGCTTATCAGTCTCATAATCTATAGCTATTATGAATACTTCAATAACGTCCTTTCCATTAAGGCAATTGTTCTGTGAATAAATCCAAATGTCAGGGCATTCCCACATTTAGGCTTCTTTCTCACACCACGACTTGTGGTCATAATTCTTTCAATCTCATAACTATTGCTACCTTCTGTCATGCAGCCTGTACGACTCTGTCCTTTTATGTGTGCCTATGCAACTCTTCTCTCCTTTTTCCTCTAGCTTTTATCCCATCTCTATGCCTCACTTTGTGTATATATACAAAACTATGACAAGCTGTCCCTTTGGGTATCCATATGTGTATTGAAGTTCTTCGCTCTATATTTGTCGAACTTGCTACTAATTCTATATCTTGTTTCATAGCCTCGATTATCTGTGCTAATGGCTTTTCTACTTCTAGGTAGGTTAGTCTATACCATAATACATCCATTTATTATTATCGAGGCCTGCTACCCAACTCCAAGTTACTCTCTCGCTGCTTATCCTATATGTATAAATCTAAATCCATTAATGCTTCCTTATTACTATTCATCAAAAGAATGACATCCTAATTTCCTATCATACTTTGAAATTTTATCCATCTATTGTTGATTCACCTTAATTTTGATATATAATCTACCACTGATAACTTGAAACTTCTTACGTAATACATTGTCACTAGGGCTCACGTCTCATCGGGGAACAACTGAAGTGATTTGCCTAATCCACCTAGGGATGATACTATACTTCAATAACCGTTCTTCATAGCATATCAACGTGATTAATCATATAGGGGGGTATTTTAATCCCCTACAATTCATGAAATCCATTTTCTTTAAATCATTACTCAATCAAAGGCCTAAACGTCATTCTCTTATTATTTATCACAATTTCACTCTCATTCTTCTACCAAGGCAACATTCCATCTTTTCTAAATACCCCTAATCTTCCTCTAAGTTCATTCAGGCTTTACTGAGCTTTTTATAACTTACAGAAACAATCAGCTCTTTTATTCTTACGGATTTAATCCCGAGGACTTACCTATTCATATCACCTACACACTCACATTTTCTTATCCTTTCTCGTGTCTACCCAAAATGTTGTCGCTCTACCATACTTTAGCTTGAAACCTACACATATTTGTTTATTCTACTCTTAACCTCCCTTCAACTTGCTAGCACCATAGATTTCCTTATATTATTTTGGAACCTCAAGAAATGCATCACGCCATCTATAATTCTTATTTACTCTCTTAACTAGACCTCTTGGTACCTTGAAACTATAGGCTGGAAGATATGCCACTGACAACACCATTACCATTTATGGATACTGAATCGCGACGCTTCTAGCCCTCTATCTGAAGTCTGGACTATTCAATACTTCTGCACTTGAGTATCTCATACCTTCTTTACCTTTACCTTTCTTACCATTAAATATCGCATAGCATCTTCTAACGCTTTCATAACCTTCCTTCCACATAGGTGGAATTTATATCCACACCTTGAAGCTCCAGTATAATACTTAAACCTCTGGTGCATACACATTCATATGGGAGCTTCATATTGACTTCTTATGAGTCAGCTCTATGGCAAGATCTGGAAATGAAATAAGGGTAACATTTCCTAAATTCCCCGTAGCCTCTCAATTATAAGTGTGGTGCGCAACAAACCCATAAGTGAGACTCTACTAGACATGAATTTATAAACTCCCTAGGATACGATCTGCTCTGATACCACATTGTCACGCCCCAAACCTAGGGAGGCATGAATGGCACTCGGTCCTGTACTGGCCTGAGTGAACCACTCTGCATATCACGATCATTCGATGAAACTAGAACATACACAGGCCGGACTTGGCTGAACTGATTCTTTCTGTAACTATCATAGACAACATAGACCAACTCGTATTGTGCAACTGTAAGTGGGCAAATGTTGTATCAGCGAGCCTACACAAAATATGAATGCTCACAGACCGTCGAGGCCTCCGACATGTTGTACTCAACCTGCATCTACAAAGCTTTTAAGAGTATCTGACATCAAAATATGGTCAGGACAGGACATGACACTATCCTACCCATAACTGTATATATATACATAGGATAGTCTAATAACCTCTAGAATTGGTTGTACCCCGGATAAAATGGTGGTTTTCCTATCCTAAACTAGGTATATAACTTTGTCTATGATAAGAGCCCGTCAAAATGGATACCTAAACCTGCAGGCATGCAGTGCCCGAATATGGGACATTAGTACAAAGAAATGTACTAAGTATGTAAGGCAGATAACATATGAATAACTTAATTGAAACTGAACTGACATGTATATATAATATACTGAAAGAAATCTGGAGGGTCAATGAGATGGGGGAATCATACTTACCTTATTCTAGCTTGTAACATATCTGAAGATTTGAATTATCCAACTTACCTTACAAAGGATGTAGACTGAAAAGGGAAGGCTCCGTTGGCCGTGGACATCTAATGTACTATATACATCTAATTCGTGTCATGATATACCTAAACTTGTTCTAAACTTGTTCTCATATGCTATCTGTACTAGAAACCATCATATTATGGAACTTTATTCTTTAACATTCTTCTAGCCATCATACCTTACATCTGAATACTTACCTCTGAAAGATCAAACATCTCAAAGGCTACATTGAAACATTAAAGTGGCACTTATGCATTTCATAAGAGACTGTCCGTAAGGCTCACTCATAAACATGAATAACTAGTGGCTCGTACACATAACATAGTAGACCATCTGTACGACTCGTAGGTTTGGCTATGCGTGCAACTGTGACCCTCTATAACCAACCTTCATTATGCACCTATGCTTTCATAGACCATCCATAAGGATTCACTTTACACTTACGCATTCATTGACCGTCCATAGGGATCATGTCTTATACATATTCATTTCCTATAACTCATACATACATCATTCAATCACTAATAAATAAACCGGAATTCATAAACATACAAGTCCATGAGTAACTCATTAAAATAACCAATTCTTATTCCTTTGCTATTTTCCACATCATCCTTCTCATTTAATATTATTTAGCCATAAAGAACGTTATAACTATTTTGAAACCGCACTTCTATCCTTATTTCACATCACGACTTGTTGTTGGGGATAACAATCTTTCTACTTATAGCTATGTAATATTCTTAGCTTATGAGGCTATATATATATATACACACACACACACATATACACACACACGCATATCCATCAATGTGTAACAAGAGTTGCGAGATTTAAGCTCTATCAACTTATATTCTTATTGCTAAGCTTATCATATTTAGTAGTTTAGGACTCATTAGGTAACTTATATCGTCTCTTAAAATCACCCTCATATATAATCAACCTTACTTAACTTGAGAGAAACGTAACTACCTTCGTGGGTCTTTATCAGTTTTATGAACTTAGTCCTTAGCTACTTTCCACGTCATCCTTCACATTTTATATTATTTAGCCATAAAGAACGTTATAACTATTTTGAAATCGCACTTCTATCCTTATTTAACATCACGGCTCGTTGCTGGGGATAACGTGATTCTTTATACATATATCTATGTAATATTCTTATCTTATGAGGCTACTCGATATATATATATATATATACACACACACACACACACATACATATATATCCATCAATACGTAACAAGAGTTGCGAGATTTAAGCTATATCAACTTATATTCTTATTGCTAAGCTTATCATATTTTGTAGTTTATGACTCCTTAGGTAACTTATATCGCCTTTTAACATCATCCTCATATATAATCAACATTACTTGACTTGAGAGAAACGTAACTACCTTCGTGGGTCTTTTCAGTTTTGTGAACACAAGCGTATAAGTATTGGAAGTCATGGAGTTCTTTAGGTTGAATCATTCTTATCTTTTTGCAAAGTATACATTATGCTACCTTGTTGAACTATTCGTGTATAGTTATCCATCATTATATGGACACTATATTACTTCCGATTCATTACACCATTCATGCATAATCTTGAATTGTCATTTGGACGTCTTTTTACATATAGAAGACGAGGACCTTTTAGAAGGCTCTAATTACTCGTTAAGAATACATGAAACTATGACAAGTACTATCCATTTCAATATTCATATGAATATACTCGTGAACGAACCTTAATCGTTAGAATAGTATGTACAAAGGCTCGCCCCCTTGAATACCTTATAAGGGCAACGTCCCTTACGGAATCATGCCAAATAAAAGAAAGGGTGCCCTTGCATAACTCATAATATCTAGTCCAATCCTCAAGCTAACTTAACCTGCATCTCCTTTGTCTACAAGCATTGAATAATTCTTTCCTCACAACAACAACATCAACAACAACAACAACAACAACCCAGTATACTCCCACTTAGTGGGGTCTGGGCAGGGTAGTATGTATGCATACCTTACCCCTACCCTGGGGTAGAGAGGTTATTTCTAAATAGACCCTCAGCATCCTTCCCTCCAAGAACTTCCCACCTTGCTCGTGGGGATACTCGAACTCACTACCTCTTGGTTGGAAGTGGAGGTTGCTTACCATCAGAGCAACCCCTCTTATCAAACTTCCCTCACAATAAGAATGCCATAAATTATCGCATTTGAACAACACATTTTATTCTACGATGCAGACAACACTTATGACTTTCCACACGTTAAAGCAACCAAAAACAGCCTAAAAATATTAATAATACTCATAATAAGCCTTTCAAAGCAGTTTAACAATCTTGACGAGCAGCAAGCTCGATTTGTGACTAAAAACTATAATTTTAAACCCGTTCTTCCTTCCAAAATTTATCAACAACATTAAACTCCACACATTCAATTATCCCTATAAATTTTCATCCACAATACTGTCGCACCCCTTTTTCTCGCAAAATTAGGTTTCGACATTTGACAACTCTTTTAAGAAAGGTGTTAAAAAAGAAGAGTCTCCACCTAACAGGTTTGAGATGCATTAGGGCACCTATTTGAAATAAATCTGGTTTAACCAATTTGAGTCACCAAAGATCGGGTAAGAGCTCAAATTACCTCAAAGAGAAGGTGTTAGGCACTCTTCGATGTCCACAACTTTGAGTCCCGACCGAACTTGAATTATATGATTTAGTGAAATAAACAGAGAGAAAGACAAGAAGTTTGGGCAGTTATTATAAACACCAATAATTGATTTAAAGACAAGATGGGGAGTCCTATGTTTTTTTAGCCTAAAGGATCACCCCGTGCAACATAAATAATCTTCATAACTCCCTCGAAATGGGGTGTTACTCGTATTATTCAGCGGGCACAAACAATCATCTCCTGCTACCCGATTACTATCTTTAAGTTTGTTACCTAGAGTGCACTAATTGATTCTAAATCGTATCTTATGCGTGCACTACCCGTCCCATGCTCTATGGAGTAGGAGGCATTTGGACGTCTATTTTGGATAGTTCTAGACTTAACTTAGCTGCTCAAAAATGACAAAACCAGGCGACATACAGAATAAGTTAGACTTCATATAAAAGCAACTAAGGGCTCAAGTTGGCCTCCACGCTTAGATAACAAATGCACGCGAACAAATTCTCACATTAAGTGTTAGACAGTTTTAGAATTGAGCCAAATTAAAGCCATTAAGCCCTATAGACATGGTTTCTATGTGACCTCGTGCAGGCAACAGATGCAAGGGGCAATCTTATAGACGTAATTTCTAAACAACTATATAGTTAGGGAATCTAGTGTTGCATGCTGATTATTGAAATTACAGATTATAAGTAATTAAACCTATAGACATGATTTCTAGTTGATTTACAGAGTAGTTGGCAGTGACAACCATTGGAAATACTCAAAATTACCCAGTTTGATCCTATATGCATGCTTTCTAATATTGGTAGAGCTAAGAGATGAAGCAGTGTTTAGAAAATTCAATATTAATAGTTTAAGGCGAATGGTATTTCCCTATAGGCAGGATTTCTAATGATTAGCAATTGAAACTAATTGTTTTATACTTAGCTCCTATAAGCATGTCTCTTAAGTGAGAAATTATAATAAAAACAGTGAATTAGCCAATCAAAGTCCTATAGGCATGATTTCTAGATTAATATTGGTGTCTAAAAAATATGCCGTAGTTATGCAAATTGAGAGATTTGTCATTTTATTTCCTATAGCCATGACATCTAACAAAACATGTAGAAGCAGAATATGTTAAACAAATTAAATGCTCAGGTCCTATAGAAAGGTTATCTAACAACTATCACGCCCCTTTTTCTTGTGAAATCGGGTTTCGACACGTGACAACTCTTTTAAGGAAGATATTAAAAGAGAGAGTTGTCACCTAACAGGTTTGAGGTGTGTTAGGGCACCTATTTTGTAGATAACTCTGTTTGACTAGTTTACATCGTCAAAAAACGGGCAAGGGCTCGAAATTACCTCGAAGATGAGGTGTTAGGAACTCTTCAAGGTCCACAACTGTGGTTCCCGGCCGAACTCGAATTATATGAATTAGTCTAGGTGATCAAATAACAAAGAGAAATCACAAAAATTTAAGAAGTTTATTATAAATAGATTTTTGGACCAAAGATACAACTATTTTGACTCTAATAGGAACAGAAAGAAAATGGGGGGGGGGGGGGGGGGTCCTAAGTTTTTTAGCCTAAAGGATCACCCCGTGCAATATAAATAATACTTCGTAACTTCCTCTAAATGGGGTGTTACTCGTATTATTCAGCGGGCGTAGACTATCATCTCTTGCTACCCGATTACTATTTTTAAGTTGTTACCTAAAGCGCACTAGTTGATTCTAAACCGTGCCTTATGCGTGCAATACCCGTCCCATGCCTATGGTCCAGGAGGCGTTTGGACCTTTATTTGGGGTGGTTCTAGACTTAACTTAGGTTGCTCAAAATGAGAAAATTAGGCGACATAAAAAAACAAATTGGACTTTTCATGTATAAACAAATAAGGGCTCAAGTTGGCCTCCACACTTAGGCAACAAATAAACACAAACAAGCTAAGCAGAGATGAGTTAAAGTCATTAAATACTATAGGCATGATTTCTATGTGATTTTGGATTTTGAACGCGCAAACAATTTTATGTGCAAAGCCATTTTTTAAAAAGATTTCTGAATGACAACATAGTTGCACATTGATTATAGGTTGTAAGCGGTTAAACCTATAGGTGTGATATCTAGGTGATTTATGTAGTAGGTAGCAGGGGAAACTACAGGAGAATATTCTCTACAGTGGTAATGACACAGTGTTGAAAGTTCAACATTAGCACTTAAAGGAAGTGAGTAGGATAATTAGTAATTAAGGCTGATTTAGAACATATAAGCATGTATGTTAAGTGAACAACAACATGTCCAATTAACCATATAGGCATGATTTCTAAATTGTAGTGTTACATCTCGCGTTTTTGTACGTTAAAATTTTATTTTTAGTTAACCGACGTAGAATCGAGGATGAGATCATCTTGACATTAACGTACTTACACTATTTATAACAAGCGATAAATAAGTTTTATGAAGGATAAAGGAGTACACGGATTAAAGAAAATGACTTTCGTTAAAAGTGGCCAATTTGGAATAAAATACGGGTCGAGCGATAATACCCTATAATTATAAATTAGTACCATGCAAGGTGCCATATGACGATGGTAGTATAATATATAAAGTATATATGAAGTATTTTAAAAAAATAAATAGAATTTTAAGTAATTTGTGGAAATATTTAAATTATGCGGGTAATTGATTAATTACCGGGTAACAGGACATTACCCAGTTAACTAATAAGTGGATAAAAATTTAATAAATTAACCACTCTCCACGTGGCACAAGGCCACAAAATTAAGAAATGACTCGCTACACATAAGTGTAGGTGTCTACCTAATATTCAAATGACTTAAGCATTAAAGTGACTAAGACTTAGCAAGAATCTGATCCAAAAAAATCATTTAGAGTCTAACAATTTAACTCATATCTTAGTCCTAAGAACGTGGGAAACCAAGAACTTTGAGAATCATTTCACGTCTTTGGCTTGAAGCCAAGAACCTTGGAATAGAAAACGTTTTTATCCAAAATCTTTAGCCAACCTTATAATTAAAATTTCAAAGTTCAACTAATAGATTAAACCCATTTTTGTCCTAGTTCAAAAACGTTCAAAGCAGAACAAATTCGTCAAGAAATTCAAGTGCAATTTCGTTCATATTTTGCAGAAGCAGATTCGTTCAAATAATTTCAGGGACAGGTATGTTAAGGCCCTCCCTTCTATCTTTTGGCATGGTCTAAATTATACTGAAGAAATGAGCAAATACACAATTTTTATAAATTACTCTATTTATAGAAATAGTGGGGATGTCTATTTTCTTGATTCCCCATGAGAATTATTATTATCTTGTGTTCATGGGTCTCAGAATAATAAGCAGTTGGAAAATTTTATCCGTAAGGAATATCGAGATTATTATGTATTTTTCATGCATTCCACTCATTTATACATGTGCATTGACCCATGACCAGATGACGTTATATACGCGTATATATGTAAATATATGTATATGGGACATGGAAAATGGTTACGGCGTTATATACGCACCACCACCTGATCAGCTGGTATATGACGATGATGTTGCCCACAATGGTTGAAATATGATTCAAACGGTGTTATATACGCGTATATATGTATGTATATGTATATGGGATATGGGAAGATGTTATGGCATTATATACGCACCACCACCTGATCAGCTGATATATGTTGATTATGTTATCCACAATGGTTGAGGCGATATGATGGGATGCCTTCAGTGGCTTGATGATATTATGTACACACACACCTATGTATGGCACGACATTTATACACATGTGCATGATATTATAAACGTTTCAAAATTTGCAGAGTTATTCAAATTTAAAGGTATTTATATATTCCATGTTTCATCAATGTATTTTACGTGCTTATTTTCATGCCTTACATACTCAGTACAGTTTCATGCCCACAGGTGCAGGTAGGAAAGTTGTTGATCCCCCTTCTTAGGATTCTTGATCAGTGAGAGTTGGCGTGCTCCATTTGATCTGGAGCTGCTTTTTGTTTTGGTACGATATGTATATATATATATATGTATGTGGGTATGATTTGGCTCAATCCCATCTTTGTACAGTTATGCTTCTATCAGAGGTCTGTAGATAGTATGTCTAGTTGGGTTGTATGTGGCCGTGTCAGCTTTCAGTTTTGGATGTATAATTGTCTATAGCAGCCTTGCCGGCTCGCCTACTGTATTTTGCACGTATATGTATATATATGCCTTGATGGCAAGTTTCCTTCACGTATGTTATTTTCGTAATGCAGCAGATGTTATACAGGTTCATATCTTAGATGCATGCTTAGGGGTGTTTGATAGATAGGACTCAAGCACCTGTTGCGGCCCGTCCGTTTCGGTCGTGACATGTAGATTAGGTAGCATGTGAATCAACAGAATGCTGTAACACATATTGAGGCATCGGTCATTTGATTTCTTATAGGAATGACATCTAACATGTAGAAGCAGAATAGATTAGACGGATTAAACACCTATAGGAAGGTTATCTAAACACATGGTAGCAGAACATATTTGAGCAAAGTAAAAACTCCTATAGGCAGGATTTCTACCCATTTCAATGCAAGTACTAAGATAAACCCCTTTTCCCAATTTTCTAATACCCCAATTGTTATTACATCATTACTCGAGGCCCAATGAATGAAATAAATTACAAAGTTTCAAATCAACTATAGTGGGCCTACAGTAGACCCAAAGTGCACCCGGTCAGACCAGGTCTTCAATTTCAAATCCACATAATTTCACACCCGCCCAAAAAATAGCCAGAATCCAGTAGCCATCAAAGATTCAAAAACAGCCATTTACACAAGCCCATTGGCTTATTCGGCAAGTAGAATGGAACAAAATTGAGCAATTAGGGCAAAATGGCAAGGAACGTTAGACCCTAGTGTGTCAGAGTTCCCAAGGGCTTCAAGAACCCAAGGCATTGCTCATACTAGGGAGGTTAATAGATGAGATTCAAGGATAGTGCAGGTTTTAGTATCAGGGATGATCAAAGACCCAAATCTTAGTGTGTCCGAGTTCACAAGAGCCTCAAATGGACCCCGAGTAGTGCTCACAATAGGGAGGTCATCAATAAGAGCCTTGATACCTTGGATTTCAACCGGCTAAGAATAAGAAATTCAGAACAACATAAGTGATAATGAGAAAGACTGGACAACAACTGAAGGACAAAACTAAAGGGTACATGTTGAGCACATATAGCAAATAATCACATATGCTTTAGGTTTTAAGAACATACTTAGAAAAGATCCAGAAGAACAAAGTTCAACACCTAGTACATAAGTAATCACACATTAACAAACAAGTTTGTAGGATTGGTATACACAGTCTCATGATAAGGAAAACGTTCGAATATATTAAGTATATGTCCTAGTGTCATAGCAATCTTAACCTTACATCAGGCAACAGAACAAAATTTAGACATAGTAGGGAAGCATAGATTATGACAACATACTGGTAAATCAAAGGAGACAAAACATGCTGAGGAGTATATTAACTGAGAACTAGTCATGGTTGATAGAACAAGATCTTGACACATAATTAAGACATACTACATATGCAAGATTGTCATTATAGATTTTCAAAACAAAAAGATGAGATAAACTGATGTCATATAGTTAAGATTAGCATTCAAGGTCTGATCTAATAGACCAATTAACTAAAGAAAATCAAATTATACGGATGGAGCATAAATGACAGAATGGACAACCTTAAGCAAAATTAAACACCAAATAGATGCTAACACGTGCCAAGGTAACACACAACAATAGTTCATAACACAATGGCTAAACGAAATTAAGAGAATCTTGATTACTCGAATTAGACTTAGGCATGTTTCAAACTAGCAACATTATGAAGTCAATTATTGAAATGACCTAAAAATGAGGTAAAGCAAAAAGAATTGCACACAAGAATAACTCAGCAACACATTAGTTTATGGACTTCATAAGTGAAAACGTATGCAAGTTGCAGGTACATAGGAACAAAATTGCAAAGGTTCTGTAACTCACCAGTTGAACGTAAATACAATCGAGAACAAAGTCCACGATAGCAAGAAATCAGAATTTCTAGCCTTGGCTTTCAGTTGGCCAAGAACAAGAATATAGAACAAGAGTATGAGAGAACAAAGAGTAGTAACTTTAGCTTTTGGTAGATATTAACAATTCAAGTCTGTCTCAAAGGGGAATAGGCAAGGGTTTATATAGTAGTAGAAATTGAACACCCAAACAAGGAAAATCATCAATCAAACACTTAAAAGGAAATAACATCACGTGCAATCAAAGTCAGTAAAGAAAAGAGAAAAATTTCAAGCCTTAATTTTTAGGGAAGTGTAAAATCAGCAGAATCTAAAAATAAAAATCAAACATTACATAGAATAGGACGAATATAGCTATAATATCACTCAAATCAATGAATCAAACCAATTATGGTTCGATTTAAAGAGATCTGAAAACCCTAGTTTTAGGGTAAGTAGGAACCAACAAAATATAAACTAATTGGACTCACACGATGTAGAATAAACATGTGTAGACGGAATATCATCCAGATTCAAGAAATGGCAGTTGATCGAATAGAATCAGAGTGGTAATATTTTCCATATTTAGTCATGTATTAGGTAATACCATGGATAATCAACCAATAGCAAAAATATACAGATATGGTAAGAGAATGAGAAGGAAATCCCATTAGAAAAGGGATTAGGAGAGGGGTTTCGAGAGGTGGCGGGTTAGGATTCTTTAGAGGGGAGAGAGTAGAGAAGGTTTAGGGGCAACGAGTGGTGAGAATGATTTAGGGTTAGGGGGTATTAGGGTAAATAAAAGGGAGGGAATAATGTAGGCCGTTGATCTCAGAGATTTACGGCCACGATTAGCTGGGGTCTTGGGTCGGGTTGGTTTAGTTGATTGGACTGGGGGGTTTTTTGTTTGGGATGGGCTATTTTGGGCTAGTGTATAAGGTAATTAGGTTGGGGGTTGGTCCGAAATTAGGTAGAATTTAGGCTAGTTTTTAAATACCTAATATTTAATAAATAAATAATTTATAAAAGTAATTAATAAATAAAAAAATATTATTCCTGCACTAAAATGATTAAAAATAATTACTTAATATCATAAAAATATAAAAAATTATTTTATGCATAAATAATGTAATTATACATTAATATGGGCTATTATTGAAAAATGTACAATTAGCCATAAAAATGAAAATGTAATTACAAAAATGCACTAAAAAATATTTAAAACATCATGTTGGTAAAAATGATAAGTTTAGATGATATAAATTAATTTTCAGGATGATTACTGGATATTTATATAATAAAAATACGGAAATAAATTGATTTAAAATCTTTAAAAATTATGAAACATTATGAAATATACTTGTATATGCTAATAAACCAAATGATGATGCATTTGCACTATTTTGAAAGTATATATATATATTTTAAATATGAGGAAAAAATTGAGTATCAACAACAACACATAGGAGCAGAACATGTTTGAACAAATTAAACACCTATAGGCAGGATTTTTACCTGTTTCATGCAAACATAAGAATAGAACCATTTTTTCAATTTCACTAACACCTCAATTGTTATTACAATATTATTATAGGCCAAAAGAATGAAATAAATTATAAAGTTACAAAATAACTATAGTGGGCCTAAAACAGCCCCAAAATATACCCAGCCCGGACATGCCTTCAATTTCATATCCAACAGGCTTCACCACAGCCCAGAAGTCATAGCCAATCAAACCCAGAAAATAATCTTTATTTACACACAAAATAGCCAAAACCCAGTAGCTAGAGAGGATCAATAGCCATTTACACAAACCAATTGGTTTATTCAGTAGGTGAAAACGGACAAAGTGAAGCAATTAGGAAAAGGTGCCAAGGAACCTTAGACCCTAGTGTGTTAGAGTTCACAAGAGTCTCAAAATGGACCCCGAGCAATGCTCACACTAGGGAGGTCGATAGAGAAGATTTAGGGGGCCTTGGCTTTCAGCCTGCCCAGAATTAGACTCATAACATGAAACAATCAATGAAAAATAGTAATAAAGTAATAGATTTGAAAAGCATTTGCCAACACCATAAGATAATCACATAATGAATTAAAGAAGCAAACTAACACATTATGCAGGGTGACATATGATAAGAAACAAAGAGCCTAGGATTGAAAAGTCAACAGGCAAGGACATTAGACTTGTAAAACCAAGTAATGCAACCTTTTAGAACTTAAAAGATCAGATTATACCAAACTCAGGATTAAACAGTATAAGTACAAACAGGATTAGATATCATAGAGGGCATCAGTCATGGAGGATTAGTTTGAAGGACAACAGGTTGTTAAAGGTACATAATTGGACATGGCAAGAACACATAGAGTGGTAACCATAGTCCTAGGAGCATACTACTCCTAGAGTAAAGGTCTTAAACAAGTTAAGACATGCTAATAACATCAATTAATCACTAGCGGTACAGAATTAGGTAGAGAATTTAGATTACACCATTTAATTAAGGCACAACATTCGACTTATCAGTAACACCAAACTAAACATGCTTCATTTTGTCCATATTAACTAAGTTAGGTGCAAAGACATTATTAGGCAAGCAGTTATAGGCAGAATCATACATAAAGAGAGTCAAGGGAATGCATTAAGATCATGAACTTTGGCGAACATGGTAACATAATATAATAAACATTGCGAGGGTTTAGAAACTAACCAATGATTGTTCAATAAACAAGAAAGGAGCAGCAGTAGGGACCCAGAGTCTCAAATGTATCACGTTCCCAAAGGTTTCAAGAACCCAGGGCAGTGCTCACACCTAAGAGATGGTCAGAAAAGTAGAAATCCGATGGTCTTGGCTTTTAGCCGGCGAAGAGCCAAACAAAATAAAATAGTAAACAAATACAGAGTAGAAATTTCAATTTTTAGTGATTTTTCATCAGTCCAGAAAAGGGAAAACGAATAGGTTTATATATTGGTAAAATCAACACATAAGTAAGGAAATAAAATCAATCAAACCATAAAAGGAAAAAAGAATGCATAAATCAAATAAAATCGGGTTAGGAGAAGAAGCCGGTAAACCCTAGTTTTTGGAAAAACAAATATCAATGGAATATACATAAAAACAGTAGCATAGGATGAATATAGACACAAATAAAACTCAAAATCAGTGAACTAAACCAATTTTGGTTCGATTTGAAGAGATCTGTAAACCCTAATTTTAGGGTAAGTAAGAATCAACAAAAATACTCAAATATTCACACTCACAATAGAACAAAGGATGAACATAGACAGAATAGCAGAAAGATCAGTTATTTGAACCTATTTTGGTTCGATTTTGATGAGATTTGCTTGCCATGTTTAGGCAAGCACTATAAGCGAGTAAACGGTACTAGGAGAAGGTTATATATGGCAAGTAGTAGCCATGAGATTCCATATTAGATGTGATTAGGAGAGGATTTAGGGAGGGAGGGGCGGCTAGGGTTCTTAGGAGGGAGGAGTGTTTGAGGGAGGCTGAGCAGAGACAATGAGTCTATAGGGTTAGGGGTTGGGTTATAAGAGAAATGGGGGAAATGTTATGAGGCGTTGATCACTTTTGATCAACGGCTAGGATTTGAGAAGAGTTGGGTCAGTTTTTGATCTGGATTGGGAATTGGGGTCATTTGGATTGGGCTTAGAGGGTTCGCCCGGACGTTTGGGGTTTTTGGTCCGAAATTAATACCAATTTTGGGCTAGGTTTTAAAAATAGAAAATTAAGGGGAAAATAATTTAATAAATCAATTAAATAAATTATAAAAAATGCGCTTTATGCAAAGTAATATCTTAAAATTAAGGGTAGATGATTATAAAAATGTAGGATATGATTTTTACCCTGAATAAAATGGTAAATACAATACAAATGTAAATTATAGGGTATTATTGCAAGATTGTTCAAGTAGCCTAAAATACTAATGTAATTGTAAAAATAGAGTATACCTGAAGCAAATATTATAGATGCATGGATAATGATTTTAGGTAATTGAGTCATCCCAAAAATTATTTGAAGGAATAATTAATAATTATTCAAGTAATTTAAATGCAGGAAAATCAATTTAAAAGCTCTAAAAATTATGGAAAAGTATGAAAAATGCTTGTATAGGTTTATAAGCTAAATGATGATGCAAATATACTATATATATATATATATATATATATATATATATATATATATATATATATATATGTGTGTGTGTGTGTGTGTGTGTGTGTGTGTGTGTGTAATAATACGAGGGAAAAATTAGGTATCAACAGTTGCCCCTCTTTAGCCGGGAATGATGAAAGAATTATCGGGTGAAGCAAATGATGAACAATTTTTGCCGAATTGAATATGGGATGATGTGATTTAGAGAAATTGGGGCCGAACCCTAGCTCCTGAGTTGACCACATATTCCTGGTGTTATGGGAATCAGACCATGTGTAGTTTTGGATCCAACAGTTAGCGAAATCGATAGAGTTGTTACAAGAATGGTCGTATGTTTCGAAAAATGTTCTTTGGGTAGAACAATATCGGATGAGTTTATATAGAATTGTGAGTGGATGTGTTATAGAACAAATATCTGAATGGTCATGAGTAAAAAGCGGGAATTGATGATGGTCGGTTACATTTGGAAATGATTGCAGGATGTGAACGTCGTGAAAGGAAACCGGAGCGAGGATTGCTCATGTTTGAAGAACGGTTACTTCCTGGATTACCTGCAAAACTCAAAACACGATGCATGCAAATATATATGAGTTATTGCAAGAATTTAAACATGATGCCAATTCCCTTTGGACCATGACGACTGTCTTTGAATGGTGAGGTTGATGTCCTTATACCATGATGTCCCAGGCCTGAATCGCGTGATAAGGGATTTTCAGGCCATGAGATGATGTTCTCGGGCCATGAAACTGCCTCTGAACTATGACGCCTTTGAATAATGATGTGCAATATTGAGAGATCCTCATGCCATGACATAATGTCTTCAGGCTATGAGGATGACGCCTTCAGACTATGATGCCTTTGGATAAGATAGCGATGTTTCAACACATGAGATGCAAAGACATGATGCTGGGTCATATGAGAAACAAAAAAAGATAGAGCTTAGTCTTGCATACGATTGGGGTAGAGCTTAGCCCCAGGAAAGCAAAAAATAGTGCTACATTTCAAGTAGCATAACATTCGGTATTATGCAAAGAAAAGCAGAGTTTAGCCTTATGTAGTTGAGGATACAGTTCTTAGTCTCATGGAAGAAAGGGAGACAGTGCTTAGTATCATTCAATTAGGAGACAATGCTTAGTCTCATGCAAGGAAAGACAATGCTTAGCCTTATGTAGTTGGGGAGGCAGGGGTTGGCCTTATGCAAAATAAGAGACAGTTCTTAGTCTCATGCAATTCAAGAAGGCATGCCTTAGTCTCATACAATGGAAGGCAGTTCTTAGCTTTATGCAAGGAAATGAGACATGGCTTAGTCTCATGCAATGGAAGGCAATAATTAGCCTTATGCAGTTGAGGAGTCAGGGCTTAGTTTCATGCAAAAATAGGAGACAATGGTTATTCTCATGCAATGAAAAACAGTTCTTAGCCTTATGCAAGGAAAGGAGATAGGGATTAGTCTCATGCAATGTAAGGCAATGCTTAGCCTTATGCCGTTGAGAAGGTAGAGCTTAGCCTCATGCAAAATGGGAGACAATACTTAGTCTCATGCAGTTAAAGGAGACAGGGCTTAGTCTCATGTAATGGAAGTCAATGCTTAGCCTTATCAGTTGAGGAGGCATGACTTAGCCTCATGCAAGAAAGTGAGAAAGTGCTTAGTCTCATGCAAAGAAAAGACAATGAGTGTGTTTACCGTAAAAATGATAATAACAATTAAATTTGTTTATGAGACTCTAAAAATACATGATCTATTTTTATGCTAGTTGTTAAGCAGTTGATGCTATGTATGTGAGACTTAGAAACGAAATAAGAGTTAAGGATATGATTATAATCAAACCGTTGGGCCAATTATCGGGGCCTCGAGCTTGTTGATTTAGGGACTCGAGGTCGATTTTGGATTTCGGCATGGATCTATCGGCCGGGGGGGGGGGGGTGGGGTCAGAATACGGCTAACAGTTATAACAAAATTAAATGAGGCTCTTTATGGCAATTGATAAGCAATAAATGATGAACAAACATGAAGATAATAAATGAAAGCAATAATATAAAGAGAATATTTTTGAGAGCAAATAGAATGTTCTTGTGCATTTCGTGTGGAGCAACTAAAGCAACAGCCCATTACAAAGTGGCTGGGATCCCCTTTATATAGGAGGGGAATCCCATCATAGTACAACAAGCATTAATTACAAATATACAGAGATGTGACAACTAGATAACACCCTGATTCGGGTCATAGAGTAGTCCACTAGGCGCTGTCAGTCCTAGCCGTGCGCCTAGGGAGATTCCCATTTCTACCATTACCGAGGTAGTCATTATCCTGAGTTTGAGTGTCGATGATCCTCGAGGGAGAGTACTCGCTACATGGTCTCAAGCCTCTGAGGTGATCTTCTGAGATGCCTTAACAACAAAAAATTGTCCCTTCTGATTTTGCAGTATACAGATAGTCCCCGTGTTTCTTAGAGAGGATCGACAAGAAACGATTTTGACATCATACTCTTCGAGCTCTTATGCTGGTATCAACTTGTGACCTAAGCCTTTGAGATAACTGGGGCATCTCATGGAGTTGTCTTTTTAGCATCATTCAATGCACTACCAATTCCTATTCTTCAAAGCGACAGTACCACCGTCGACTCGATTTCCAATAACGCATTGATTGCGCCTATCTATCCGTCATTAAAAGGCATTGATGGCATTGTTGGCCACATTATCATCCTATAAATGGATGCCTTTCCATACTATCTTTATATCCAAGTGCTTTTCAACATATTTCCATCCCTTTCTTCTCATTATCCTTCTCCATTACCACTCTCCATGGTTGGGGTTTCTGGCCTTAAGGTCTTATGGCGGTGTTCTTATCAGCCATACCATGGCCTTTTACCTGGACTTTCCTGTGCCGAGCTAGATTATACTATCTTGTCATTATTGTTGTTATTGTTATGGTTATCATTGTTGTCGTCGTTGGATCGAGGTGACGAGATAAAGGGGGTCGGATTGTTTCGACTTAGGAGGACATTTGGACTCTACACCGCTGCTCACTTTCCTACCCTGGCATGGTGTGGCATTTCATCCCTTGGGTTGTTTCCCAAGGGATAAAATGGCACAACCGGCCGTTAAACTCGCACGACACAATGTCTTGGAAGGTGGACTCGGAGCGACAGTGCGAGTAGGCTTGAGGCCCACCGAATATTAAACCTTTGGTTTTGGCGGGCTATGCCACTTTTTTCCGCCTCTTCTGCATCACTTTACTCTTCTTTGCCTTCCCACTTTCCTCTTCTTCATCTTCGCCCCTGGCGATATTGCTCTGTGGGATTGAGATGGGAACATAGAGGAGGTGGCAGTCGAAGGTATCACCGTCGAGGATGTAAGCTCGAGGGGACAGTGCTCAAAGATGTTACTGCCAAGGATGCACTTTCAAGAGTAGACTAGGCTTTGGGCTTTTACCATATATGTACCCTTTTGCTTATTTGTTTCAGTGTATGGACCCATCCTGGGCTTTTGTAATCATATGTTATGACCCTTCGAGGGCTTTTGTAATCAAGTGTTTTCTGAATACAAAGAAGTTTCTTTCAATTTTCTCTTCGATGTTTGCTATATTTATTTTCACTTGTATTTATGAAGACTCTGAACGTATGGTTCTATCGGCTATTGCCAATATCGAACCCAGATGCGAGTGTTTTTCCTGACCTTTGATTGATTAATACGGCTTCCTGTGGAGCCCTTTGCGGTCCATTGGATCGAGCCTGGATTGGGTAGATAAATTCGGATCGTCGGCACCCTTACTTCAAGTTGAAGGGAAGTAATGTTTTGAGCCTTGAAACTGTGACTTATTACGTAGGCCCTATGGTAACTTTTGAGGAGAAATTTGCTCGGAGGCTCATAGATAGGGGATGCCTTTGAACATTAGAGGGTTATCCCCGAGTGGAGGTTCGTTCAAATCTGGACCACCTGGAAACTTGCTTTGAACTCAGTGTAGATAGCCTTGGGGCGCTGTAGATAGACCCTGGAATAGTGTTTATTCAAGCTCAGACGGGCCCCGGGGCCAAGCCCATATGGGTGGAGTTTAAATGCTTATTTCCTTGGGGCCTGGTTTCTTTTTGACAAAAGCCCCCGAGGTCGTGTACCACCTCGAGTCTTGTAACGATGCCATTGGCTTCCCGGAGCCTAACCTTTTTCTGATGGAGGTCCTCGAGGTCGGTTACCATTTCGGTACTGGCGAAGGTATTACTAGCTTCCTGGAGCCTAACCTTTATCTGATAAAGGTCCTCGAGGTCGGGTACCACCTCGGGACTGGCGAAGGTGTTATTGGCTTCATAAAGCCTAACCTTTTTTATGTAGGTCCTCGAGGTCAGATACCACCTCGGGACTGGCGATGATGTTATTGGATTCTTAGAGCCTAATTTCTTTTTGAGGGAGGTACTCAAGGTTAGGTACCACCTCGGGACTAGCAAAAGTGCTTTTAGCTTCCTGGAGCCTAACTTCTCCCTGATAAGGTCCTAGAGGTCGTGTACCCCTTTAGGACTGGCGATGATGTTGTTGGCTTCTTAGAGCCTATCTTCCTTTTGATGTAGGTCCTCGAGGTTGGGGACCACCTCGGGACTGGCGAGAATGCAGTTGGCTCCTTATAGCTTAACTTTCCTTTGATGGAGATCCTCAAGGTTGGGAACCACCTCGGGACTAGCGATGATACGGGGATTTCCATTTTTGAAACATTAAGTGGCGTCGCCTCATATATATTTTTTGCGGAGAAGGCGAGGCTTGAATTTATGCTCAGTCATCTTATTAGGCTATACCTGCCTTTCACCATCGAGGTCTACTAACCTTGCAATGTCGATCAACCACGCCCTTTATTGTTCATGATGAGAAAGGTGGAGACTGGGAGTGGATGAGTCCTTTCATCCGAGTGCGAACCGCTAATAGTATCCCCGTGGAGCTTATGCCATTCCTTGAGAATGGAACTATACACGTAAGTGGTGCATTTCGCGCCTTCTCAGTTTTGCCTACGGTGAAAACTGGTTTCATAACCGTGCCCTCATTTCTTTTTCTGCAGCGGTTTCATGGGCGCTGGGCGACATTCCTGATTTTCTGGATTGGGTTCGAAAATTAGAGACCCACTCGACTGTGATGAGTGCAAGTGGCGAGCTTTGTCCCGGGGCAGATGGGAAACAAAACATCATGGTGAGCGTTGTGCTATTGTTTCCTCTCCCTTCCTTCATTTGGAGAGGAATTTTCCATTTATGTGTATTAAACTTGCTTTTGTATGTATCAGAGAGACTGTCGAGGCTATGTCGTGCTCCTCTAGAGAGGGGGAAGGGTTGCCAGCTCCTGGGCTAAATAATGACAACAATAAGTGAGAGATTCTTTTACAGGGCGATGGCGCTCAAAGCAAGGCAAAACGGGACTAGGTCTTTGGAGCGGAAGTATCGTTCGAGCCTGCCGCATCCGTGATTCCTTGTTTTGGAAAGAAGGTTTCTCCATTGTTGTCGCATTCTTTTTCCATCGAAAATACTTTGGGATATGCTAGAAACTCGGAGTTGCATACACCGAGCGACCGTGCTTCGACCATAGTTCACTCTTTCAGGGCTGAAGGAACTGAATTGGCAGATGTGCGCTCGGCCTTAGAGGAAGCCCGGCAGCTTCACTTTGTGGCAAGTTTTCTCACAAGCCTTTCGAGTTCCTTATTGGGTTTTATTTTGCAGGCCTTCGACAAGCTTATGTCTGGGCTGCTTCATCATGAAGCCATGTTGTGGAAAGTTGTGGATGAGGAGAAAACCCTTAGGATCCTTTGCGATAAAAAGGAGGTCAAAATTGTATATTTGTGGTATGAGGTGGGTTGGAGCTTGAATTATGAGAGCTACTTGAAAGAGCAGGTAATTTTCTGTTCTAGGTGAGCATGAATTCCGCCTTCTAGTTTTCGATGCTAACGCTTTGTTTATTTCAGTTGCAGAAAAAGATAGAGGTCGTGGAGTGCCTTTGGGATGAAGTATGTTGGGCCAGACGTGCGCATGTTGAGCTAAAAGCTTGGGTGGAAGCTCAGGCTTTTGAGGGGAAGGATGTTCTTGCTAAAGTTCCAGCTTTTGAGACTCAACTTTGCTTAGCTCATGATAACGCTTTTATTCAGTCAGGAATGATTAAGAAGCTTGAGTCCGAGCTTTCGAAGTCCAGGGCTGAGATCGTTGATGCCCGGGCTGAAGTTATAATGAGCCAAACTAAGGCTAACCAGGAGATGGCGGTCTATTCAAAGGATGGTGCCGATGCTCCAGTTGAGCTAAGAGGTATCCTTGACCGCGAAGGGAGGATTGAAGAATACGCTCGCTACAAATTCAAAGAAAGACCCTTGAGGAGATCCGTTCTAGGGCTTTCGCCCTTTTGGAAGAGTTGGCGCGAGCGAGGGCGGACGAGGATGATACTCGGTTACTTTTGCCTCATGCTGAAGAAAGCGAAGATGAGGTCGGTAGTCTGTAGCCCCCGAGGGGGCATAGAATTTGCCCTTTGTATGTAGCATTTTTATATCATATTTGTAGATGGAGATTGCATTGTTTTCGCATATGTGTATAAAAGAAAACCTTGCGGCTATATTTCTTTTATATCTCTTTCTATTTTTAAGAATCCTTAGAGTCGTGATACTACCCTAGGGCTTATTAGGCTGGCCCATAGGCTCTTAAGTATTTCGTCGATGCGACCTTTTAGTTTGGGCTGGTAATAATGGCTTTCACGCCTTGGGCCGATGCGACTTTTTTGTGTGAGCTGGCGATAATGGCTCTCACGCCTTTGGCCGATGTGGCTTTTTAGTGTGGGCTGGCGACAATGGCTCTCACGCCTTGGGCCGATATGGCTTTTTAGTGTGGGCTAGCAACAATGGCTCTTACGCCTTGCTATTAGGCATAATTAGTTAACTATTTTGGATTCAGTCTCCGAATCGGGTTACGACTCGAGCTCATTCGACCCTCAATTTTTGTATTTGTGTGGGCTGGCGATAGTGGCTCTTACGCCTTGGGTCGAAGCGACATTTTATGTATGTGGCCCTGAGGCTCATTATGCTGGCGACAATGGCTCTCACACTTTTGGTTGATGCGACCATTTATATGGGCTTTATTTGTCCCTCGATAAGGATATTTTAAATAGTGTTTGCCTGACTCTTCAACGTCTTAATAAAAAAACCTCAATTATGAGTTGTTATATGGTGATGATCGAGCACCTCAGGAGGTTTAGGTTGGAGGCTGAGTATCTCAAAGCCAGTGTTTAGGAACTGACATGGTCAAAACTCTTTTGCCTGTATCGAGGGTAGCCAGTTTAATCGTTTTTTTTTGAAGTAGATTCGAAGTAATTGAAGGCTTGTGATTTTGTAGCGACGGTCGGGTGTCCCCGAGTCACATTTGTTCGGCTGGTACAGCCATGTGACCGAAGTCATTTGTGTTTGGCCAGAACTTTTGAGTCCTGGATGAGATAGTTTCGGTATCTATATTGAGGGTATGCCTTTTTAGGGGTCTTACAAGTTCGATATATAGACGAAACTTTGAGATCAGGTTTATGCCTTTAGTAAGGTCTTACAAGTTTTACATGTCTTTGATATCTTACTGTTTTGGATACTTGGTACAAGTATTGTTTGCTTGAGGTCTTACAGATATTGTCACTTGGTACAAGTGTGGTTCATGCCTTTTTTAGGTCTTATGAGACCGAGTCTGGCCGCTTGGAGTCTTATGGCTTCAGATTTTCTAATGAATGGTGATTGGCGACAGTCCCCGAGTCATCGAGGGTACCTTGGCTCAGAAGCCGTTACTTGTAAACTTTGTATTGCCTCATTGAAGGCTTAAAATTTCGGAGATCCCGACCTATAGGTCATGATTTTTTTGAGATTTTGACGCTAGTCCCTTAGTATTCAGGGCATTTTCAACCTTGGAGACATTTTGTGATTTTCATGTTGCCTCATTGAGGGCTTATGAGCTTGGAGTCCCAACCCGGAGGATGTTCAGATGTTGAATTATTGACACTAGTCCCCGAATGTTCGGGACATTTTCGGCGGATGTACCGAGCTGCTTTTCGCTGTCGAGGCCCCGTCTATACAGAAATGGTTCATTCGACCGTTTGGCCCGGTACATTATTTTCCTATTGGGACCCTATTTGGCATTTCTTGGTTTTTCTGAGCGGATGGCCTTCCGGCCGGGGAGATGCCCTCCAGTGTTTGAGGTTGATTGCGAAAGAGGCCTCAAATACTTGTTTAGTCTTCCTTAGGTAGCATATGGATGTTGCCTCATTAAAAACCTTGCCGGTAAAACCCGTTTTGGGATAAAAACTCGGTCGAAGGAAAAGAGTGCAACAGATACTTTAAAACCTTATGGTCTTCGAGCTAGGTTAGCGCTTTGACTACTTCGGTCGGGAGCCTGCATAGGGGTTAGTATAAAATACGAAATGAAAAGGGAGATGGTTATACCTTAGTATGGGATGTGCCGGCGATGTTTCGAGGACCGATATGTCCTAGTTACTAGAGATAAGGACATAGTATGTTCCTTTACGTTGTTTGATTGGGCTTAGTCGAAGGTGTAGTTTGATTACCCTTTGACTCTTTTGTGGGTGGAGGTATTGGTGTCGGTGCCACATCATGCACCCTGAACATTTCCCATGCCGCATGCTGTTTCCCATATACAGTTTTAATCCCATCCCTTGTCGGGAATTTCATTATTTGGTGGAGAGTGGACGGTACAGCTCTCATGCAGTGTATCCACGACTGTCCAAACAAGATGTTGTAGCTCATGTCTCCTTTGATGTCATGGAATTTGGCATTTTGGGTTGTGCCGGCCACGGTGAATGGGAGGGTGATTTCTCCATTTGTTGTTTCACTTGCCATGTTGAATCCATTGAGGACTCAAGTGGCGGGCACGATTTTGTCAAGCAGACTAAGCTGTTCTATCACCCTCGACCTGATAATGTTGGCCGAGCTACCTGTATCCACGAGTACACGTTTTATTTGAAAATAATTTACAAGGAAAGAGATTACCAGTGCATCATTGTGAGGTTGAGACAAGGTCTCGGTGTCCTCTTCGTTGAATATGAGGGCATCCTCGGGTATAGACCCCTGGGTTCGCTTTTCTCTGGCGATGGATATTTTTGTCTTTCTCATCACGGGTTCCTGCAGGGCATCGATGCCTCCCAAGATCATGAGGATGACATGTTGTTGCTCATTCATTTCGTTCTTCTTGGCTGCCTCTCTTTCCCGGAACTAATTTTTGGCTCGGTCACTTAAGAATTCTCGGAGGTAACCCTTATTGAGTAGTCTGGCTAGTTCCTCTTAGCTCGGTCGCTTAAGAATCCTATTGAAATTCACATACTAAGTTATAATTCCTTTGTGAAGGATCCAATTTTACAGGCCTGGGCCACCTAGCGTCTCTGATTTTACTGATGGCGAACACGATGTCCGATACATCGACGTTGAAGTTGTATTCTGATAAGTGAGGTGCCTCCATTAGCCCTGTGTTCCTGGCGAATCTGGCTTTGTTGATGAGTCCCTGAGGATTCTGTCCACTGTCTATCCTTCGATCAATGCGAGGCGGGTTATGCCTCGGAGCGTTCCTTCTGTCTTCGGTGTGTGGCTGATATATTTCTTTGTTTGGCTTTAGCTTCTTCACCAGGAGCCTGCTTAGGTATACTAAGCCCCATGGGCTCCTAGCTGGTCGTCTTCAATCCTGATCTTTGACTTGTATCGGTTGTGGACATCGGACCAGGTCGCAGCAGGATTCTCGACCAAATTCTGTTTGAACTGCCTTGAAGCCCCCGAGCTTCATTCATTTAGACCTTGAGTGAAGGCCTGCACTGCCCAGTCATCGGAGACTGGTGGTAGTTCCTTTCATTCCATTTGAAAGCGAGATGCGAATTCTCGCAGCATCTTGTTCTCCCTTTGCTTGATCTTGAAGACGTCAGATTTCCTCGTGGCTACTTTAATGACACCGGCATGTGATTTTATGAAGGAGTCCACTAGCATGACAAATGAGTCTATGGAGCTAGGAGCAAGGTTGTGATACCACATCATGCCCCCTTCGGGAGAGTTTCCAAGAACTTTTTTAGTAAGACGGACTCGATTTCATCGTCCTTTATATCGTTACCCTTCACTGCGCAAGTGTAGGTTGTAATGTGTTAATTGGGGTTTGAGGTCCCAATGTACTTTGGGAGTTCTAGCATTCCGAACTTCTTTGAAATGGGTTTTAGGGCCGCTTCCTCAATGAAAGGTCTTTGTACGAACATCTTCGAATCCACACCTTTCAGGATCGGGGTTGCGCCCAGATTTTGATCGACCCTGGATTTGTAGGGTTCAACCTTTTTGTCATTGGCTTCTATCATCTTCTTGCCCGATTCTATCCTTCTAGCAAGATCCTCGAGCATTTTTACGATGACGGGATCGGTCATCGACACGTTATTGCTCAATATCTCCGGTACCTGTTCTCCTGGGGAGCTGTCCCCAGTGCTACCGTGCTAGGAGTTTTCTGGAGACTTTGCAGCTGAGCAATAGCCAGCTATTGTTCCTACAATATTTCTAAAATAACATGAAGGCTAACCTCCCATTCTTCCCTAGTTGGTGTTTTCTGGGCTTCTTGTGGATCTCCCTGACGCACGCTCCTATCGGTATACGAGCTTATATCGGCCCGTTGGGTGTCGCATGAGACCGCGTCTACGAGGACTTGTTCTGGCGCATTCCCATGGTTTTGTGGTAGCATACCAATACCTGGGACATCCACACTGTTTTCTCCATGGTCCTCAAGATTGTTGTTTTCACCTCCATTCACTGAGTTAGACATTTTAACCTGCAATCAAAGATCTTGGACAAGAAAATGCGTGAAAGATAACTTGCGTCGTGTGACAAAACTAGCAAAAAAATAATCACTATTATTTTTAGCCCCACGGTGGGCGCCAAACTTTTTATTGTGAAAATGGTAATAACAATTAAATTTGTTTATGGGACTCTAAAAATACGTGATCTATTTTTATGTTAGTGGTTAAGCAGTTGATGCTATGTATGTGAGACATAGAACAAAATAAGTGTTAAGTATAGGGCAATAATCATACCCTTGGGCCAGTTATCAAGGCCTCGAGCTTGTTGATTCGGGGCCTCAACATTGATTCAGGAGCTCGGCAGGGAGCTGTCGGGGGGGGGGGTCGAAATACGACTAACAGGTATAATAAAATTAACGGAGGCTCTTTATGGCCAATGATAACCAATAAATGATGAACAAATATGAAGCTAATAGGTGAAAACAATAATATCAAGAGAATACGTTAGGGAGAAAATATAATGTTCTTGTGTATTTCATGTGGAGCAACTGAAGCAACAACCCCTTACAAAGTGGCAATGATCCCCTTTATATAGGAGGGGAATCCCATCATAGTACAACAAGCATTAATTACAAAGATACGGAGATGTAACAACTAGATGACACCCTTATTCGGGTCTTAGAGTAGTTCACTAGGCTCTGTTATTCCTTGCAGTGCACCTAGGGAGCTTCGCATTTCTACTATTACCGAGGTCGTCATTATCTTGAGTTTGAGTGTCGAGGACCCTCGAGAGAGAGTACTCGGTCCATTGTCTCGAGCCTCCGAGGTGATCTTCCGAGATGACCTAACAACGAGAAATTAGCCTCTCCGATTTCACCGTATACAGAGTGATAGCAGAGCATTTCTTATTTGGAGACATGTTTGCGTTTGGCAATTTTATCGTTATGAAGATAGTGATTTTGATATGTATGTATTTGCGAATACTCCTGTTATGTTCATTGTGCCTGCATCCAAAGAAAAATAGTGTGTTTTGCGGGGAAGGTTGGTTCGTGCCTTTGCTTGCTTGGCTTTGATCTATTATCGAGATCCTGCTCAAGTTACCATGGGTAGTTGGTTGTTTATGAATGTAAAGTTTTTCAATAAAAAATATGCGTGTATTTGATGAACGTAATTATTTAAAACCGTAATAGTATGCAATATCAAGTAAATTAGATGAACCAATGACTGTGACACTTTAGAGAAATTGCTACTTCTTTGCATTAGAATTTTGAGGAGGACTGCCCCGGTTTAATAAGCGATTCTTTGGCCATTCTGCATATGATGAAATTTGCTGGACTTACTCCAGAATTGTGAGGGTCCTTCTCAAAATTCTGCCCCAGTTTCTGATCATGGGGAAAATGAAGATTTTATTGAATTGTGACTGAACCCATAGGGCTGCCTACGCATCCCCTCTTAAATGGAATCGGGTCAATCATAGTTCAGTAACATCAGATGAAGAAATGTAAACAATCTAAACATAGTATCTTTTAACTACGTGTAAGTTGATGGACTTTAGCCAGATCTCTCCGTCCATTTCTGCAAGCATGAGTGCTCCTCCTGTTAGTACTCTGTGAACTATGTATGGACCTTGTCAGTTGGGTGAAAACATCCCTTTGGCTTCATCCAGATGTTGAAAGATTCGCTTCAGCACCAGCTGGCCTGGTGTGAACTATCTGGGTCTGACCCTTTTATTGAAAGCTCTGGACATTCTGTTCCGATAAAGTTGACCATGGCACTGCATTCATTCTTTTCCCGTCAATAAGACCAATTGTTCATAAGGATTCCATTCCATTCTGCATCATTGGGTTCTCCTTCTTGTATAATTCTCAATGAAGGAATTTCAACTTTGGCGGGAATGACAGCTTCAGTACCGTAGACCAGCAAGTAGGGGGTTGCCCCTGTTAATGTGTTTCAGTACCGTAGACCAGTACCGGTTCTTGTGCTTGTCTACCATCTTTCATAATATTTTCTTGATATTCTTGTTTGCAGCCTCCACGGATCCATTCATTTGATGGATGTATGCTATGAAATTCTTATGCTTGATTTTGAAGGTTTCATATATGGCTTTCATTAAGTCATTATTGAGGTTGGCGGCATTGTCGGTGATGATGTATTCTGGCTCCCCGAACCGGCAAACAATACGATCCCTAACAAAATCTACGGTGACTTTCTTGCTTACAGCCTTGTAAGATCTAGTCTCAACCCATTTTGTTAAGTAGTCTATGGAAACTAAAATGAACCTATGCCCGTTTAAAGTGGCGAGTTCGACTGGACAGATGACATCCATTCCCCAAGTGGAAAAATTCCAAGGTGTACTTGTTGAATTGAGTTTATTTGGTGGCACCCGTATCATATCTGAATGCATTTGGCACTGGTGACACTTTTGGGCATACCTGATGCTGTCTGTTTCCATAGTCATCCAAAAATATCATGCTCTCAATATTTTCTGGCAAAGACGAAATAGTTCATGTGTGGTCCGTGTATCTCTTGAAGAAGTTTGAAGCTTCCTTGGCATCAACACACCGTAATAATCCTAGGTCTGGAGTCCTTCTGTACAGAATTCCTCCACTTTGAAAGAAATGGTTGGATAATCTTCGGAGTGTGTGTTTTTTAGTGTGATTTGCATGCTCTAGAGAACTTTCCTTTTGCCAAGTATTCCTTGATATCGCAGAACCATAGATTCCCATCCATTTTTTCTTCAAAATGAGCGTAATAGGCGGGCTACTTATGGATTCTTACTAGAATATGGTCGATGAAACTCTTGTCTGCGTGTTGTATCATAGAGGACAAAGTGGGCAATATGTCTGCGAAACCCATTCTTGATTCTCGGAACATGTCTGAACTCTATCTTCGTGAACCTCTTCATCAAATCTTGCACATGATATAGATACAGTAGTATTTTGGTATTCTTTGTAGCCCACTCTCTTAGAACTTGATGTACCAGAAGGTCTGAATCACCAATTACCAGCAATTCCTATATATTCATGTCAATGGCCAAATTAAGCCCCAAGATGCAAGCCTCAGACTCTGCCATATTGTTGAGGCATGGAAATATGAGATTTGTAGATATCAGATAGTGTTAACCTGTCTTTTATACCAAAATAGCTCTAATACCCACTCATTTGAAATTTGCGGCCCCATCGAAGAACATTCTCCAACCGTCATAAGTTTCGGTGATATCTTCTCCTACAAATGATACTTCTTCGTCGGGAAAATACCTTTTCAGAGTTTCATATTCTCCTCCTACAGGATTTTCTGCAAGATGATCTATTAATGCTTGTTCCTTGATTGCCTTTTGAGTTACATAGACAATATCAAATTCACTCAATAGTACCTGCCATTTTGCTAGTTTCCCTGTAGGCATGGGTTTCTGGACAATGTATTTCAGAGGATCCATCCTTCATATGAGATATGTAGTGTAGGCACATAAGTAGTTCCTCAATTTTTGAGCTATCCACGTCAGGGCACAACAAGTGCGTTCCAGCAAAGAGTATCGTGCTTCATAGGGTGTGAACTTCTTACTTAGATAGTATATGGCATGCTCTTCCCCCACGCACCCCCCTCGCGTCGTGTTGTCCCAATACACAACCGAAAGCCCCATCTAGTACGGACAAATAGAGTAGTAGAGGTCTCCCATGTTCTGGCAGGACCAGTACAGGTGGTATGGAGAAATATTCCTTGATTTTGTTAAAAACTTTTTGGTAGTCTTTAGTCCAACTTGTCGCGGCATCCTTCATTAACATTTTTAAAATTGGCTCACAGATCACAGTCGATTGCGATATGAAGCGGATGATGTAATTGAGATGCCCCAAGAAGCATATCATATCTTTCTTGTTCTTTAGTGGTGGAAAATCCTGGATATCCTTGACCTTTGACGGGTCTAGCTCAATTCCTCGGCTGTTGATGATGAATCCTAACAACGTTTTAGCAGGGACTCCAAAGGCACATTTTGCGGGACTTAGTTTTAAATTATACCTTCGAAGTCGATCAAAGAATTTCCTCAGGTCTGCTATGTGATTTGTACCCTTCTTGGATTTGATGATGACGTCGTCCATGTACACTTCTATCTTCTTGTGTATCATGTTGTAGAAAATTGTTGTCATGGCTCTCATATAAGTGGCCCCAACATTCTTTAGACCAAATGACATCATATTATAGCAATACACTCCCCATGGCGTAATAATGGCTATCTTCTCAGCATCTTTTTCATCTATCCAGGTCTAATGATATCTCACGAAGAAATCCACAAAGGATTGGAGTACATGCTTGGCACAGTTGTCGATCAGTATTGGAGTTCATGCTTTGGGATTTGCTCTATTTAAATCCCGATAGTCGACACATACTCTGACCTTCCTGTCTTTCTTCGGAACTGGCACGATGTTAGCCAACCAAGTAGGATATTCAACCATTCTAAGAACTTTAGCTTTGATCTGCTTGGTGACATCCTCTTTGATTTTTAGACTCATATCCGACTTGAACATTTTGAGCTTCTTCTTTACAAGCAGACACATCGGATTGGTAGGCAATTTATGAGCCACTATAGACGTGCTCAAACGTGTCATATCATCATAAGACCATGCAAAAATATCTTCTTACTCTTTCAGGAAACAGGTGTATTCTTGTTTCTCTGATAGTGATAGGTGAATGCTTATGCGAGTTTCTTTGATTGTTACGGAATCTCCCACATTGACTATCTCGGTTTCTTCAAAATTGGACATAGGCTTGTTCTCAAAATTTTCCACTACTCTGACAATTTCTTTAGGTATTATGTCTTCTTCTTCTTCTATCTCCTCTAAGTCACTATCCTTATGTTGTGTTGTCTTATTACATGTCACAGACGTAGGTCCATCAGGATAAGTAATAATAACACTGTAAATAAATGTAAAGGATAATAATGAATACTAAGATAGTAATGCATTAAATAAATTTTGAAAACATTCAAACAAGTGCGGCTCGATGACTCGAGCAATTATTTCAGAACAAAATACGTTCAAAACAAAATACTAAAATGTCTTAAATGCTTAAAATTGCTTTAAAAAAATAGATTATTCTAATTGTCAGGCTAACTAGGAACTCGACGGGCCCGGGACGGTGCATCAGTACAGTATATAAGAACACTTCCTTTTCCCACGATCTGAATGGTAAGGTCTTCCTCCTCCTCCTTCTCCTCATCCTCAACTATTGCATGAAATCCATGTCTTCATCATCCAGAAATAGGTTCCTTAGGCCAGCTAAAGCTTCATCTTCTTCAGATCCCCATATCACGTCAGTTTATTAAAATGTCTAGTACATATGCGGTATTGGCTGTTCAAGAGGGTAATAAGGACCATGCCATGGTGGCGACCAATCATTGTACTCCTTCCGGGTGTATCGATATCCAAGTCCAAAAGTCATACAATGAAGCTTTAACTATACCAGATTGGTAATCCCTTGGACATCTTGCCGAGGCCCTTGTAGGGTTAATACCTTGTCCATAACAATATGCTTTCAATCTTGCTACTCCACCATTTGTCTTTTTCAATTGCATTGACGCGCTTGATGCGATGGTATGTTTCTCCTCCCAACTTCCTTCTATTCTCGAAAACCGGAAAAGTTTGATTGGTGTAATTGGTATTACTTTCATCACCGTGGATGATTACTTCCTGATGATTCCATTCAAACATCAGGCCTGGTGTAGAGTAGAGGCTAAGGACCCAGCAACATATATCCACGGTCATCCCAACAACATATTGTATGTGGCAGATATGTCCAATACTTTAAATTCAACATATAACCAAGTCGGGCCCATCTACAAATAGAGGTTGGTCTCCCCGACTATGGCCCTTTGGGACCCATCGAATTCTCTCACATTCATAGTTCCTGCTCATATTTTGTGCAAACCTTTACCCAATCTCTTCAAAGTAGTCAATGGAAAAATATTGAGACTCAAACCCCCATCTATCAGGACCCTGACGATGAATTTGTCCTCGAATTACACTTTGATATGTAGTGTTGTGTTGTGACTCAGTCCTTCCGGTGGCAGCTCATCTTCATGAAAAGTGATCTTGTGGCTTCCTAACATTTGTCCCACCATGTTGGACATTTCTCCACTAGTCATGTTATTGGGCAAATGATGACGTTCAACTCCACTACTAAAAAGTAAATGGACACGGTCGCATGCAATATAATTTACCCAACTATGAGTCGGAGTTGAATCCCACAGAGAACAATATGTAAACGATTAGGAATGTAAGAGAATTATCACTTGTTATGCAATGCCAAATACTTAGAATTGATTTGAGAAAATATTTATAGCTAAATACAAAAATATAAACTAACCTAGAAAGTAAGTAAAATTATCAATGGTCACAAGTATGGATACACGGGGTATTACACTCAAGTAACGATCCAATGTATTTCACGATTTTACAAATATGAGCGAGTTATGTTAATTAGCAACCGGTAATAATTCTATTTTAGCTTCTTTCAAAGACTAACAAGACTTTCTAATTGAATTATCCCTAAACAATTAGGAGACTAAGCACACCCGATTATGGTTACAAGTTGTTCAATCCTATCCCTAGGTAGAATCTATAAACTTTCCCAACCCTAAATAATCTTTCCCAAAATTAATGCGAAGTTAATGGGTGGGTCCTAGGGTTATCTAATCCTTTTGGAAACGTTAAATAACAAGAATAATCAAAGAAACAATAACTCACTTCATAAAAGAAAAAAAAATCATTCAATAAATAAGCACAACAAGATATTTAATCCACACTTTACACATGAATATTTCCATAAACAAGATTCAAGTGTTGAAATAAATACTACAAACTTAGATATTTGATACATAGCAAGAAAATGAAGAAATAAACATAAATGGGTAAACAATTCTCAACCAAAAGCTTCAAATCTTCAAAACCCAAGTATGTGTGCAAGAACCCTAGCTTCCAAACTTGTTCTCTCTAGTCTTTAGGACTGAAAATAAGCCAAAGATATTTTGCAAATAAACTAAGCCGGGTATTAAATGGTTTGGGGTCAAAAAATATGAAATTACAGAAGTACCCAGAGTTGACGCGCGATATTTGCATTTGCGGACAAAAGTTCGCATTTGCGAAGCTTGACTTTCCTGTTGACCTTCGCAATTGCAATCAAGATTTCGCATTTTCGAAGGTTTACTGCCTGGTTTGACTTCACATTTGTGAATATAGATTGACTAAATGCGAAGCCTTTTCTCGCATTTGCGAGCTCTGGTTTGTTCGCATGCCCCAGGACAGTGTCGCAATTGCGACTTCTGAGGCCATTTTCTTGATTTTCTTCTTTTCAGCTTCTTTTTGACTCATTTGCACTTGGTTTCTTCAAGATCACTTCTAAATCACATAGAACCCATAATATAGAAGTAAACGACATTAAACACATGATTTTATCACTCCAACAAAGCAATAATCTAACCATAAAGACATGATAAGTTGGTAAAATACCAACTTATCAAACACCCAAACTTAAACTATTTCTTGTCCTCAAGCAATGAAAGCGACAAAATCTCCTTCCAAGTATTTAGCTCAATAGTGCAACAATATCATGCCAAGTAAAAAAGGTCTACTGTAAGCACAAACACATGACTTCGATTGGTACCAACAATTAACCCAAAGCATATGAATTACCAATCACTTCTCATGAATTTCATTACAATTCAAGTGCTCAAACATTATGCAAATCAAAGTAGCAATCAAGTCATGGCACTAAAGCTTCAAAATCTGCCTCTTTATCACAGTTAACTTCCTTTGTTCATTCCTTCCAATTGAAAATGGGATTAAATTCACAACTCAAATCTCATGTGCCCTCACATTTAAGAGAGAATCCCACACTCATAAATCTCAATTCAAAACAATAATGGGATATCACATGGAAAGAATTAACTCTCTCACAAAGATGTTCAAATGCACTCAAGTAGTACCATAGTCTTGCCCTTCATGTATTTCTCCACTAATGTAGACAAACTTGGTTCAAAATCAATTAGGACTTAAAGGATTTTAGTTTAGGCTTTTGGTTAAGGTAGGGCACAATTTTGGTTATAGTGACTCAAAACCTCCCTAAGCACTACAATTTTTCACAATCAAACTAACTTCCTTCAAGAACTTTTCAACCTTTCTTCTTTTTCTTTTTTTTAAATCACCTAGTCTTCCATTTATTCACAATTCCTCTTCTTGTTTTTTTCAAATACTACTCTTTTTCTCTTTTTTTTTTAATTATTATCTTCCACCTTTTAAACAACTTCCACATCACAAAGAACGAAGGGTTAAATCTTGTAACATGATTGCCAAAGAACAAGGTTAAAGGCTTAAAATGGGTTGACTAGGGAAAATATTCAAGGGTAGGAAATTAAGGCACAATAGCGGTCCAAGGAAGGCCTAATATCATTTTTCAAACCAAGTTAGTCTAGGATTGCGCCTTAAAGCACATTCCGGGCAAGTTATAGACTATAAATAATGCAAAAGAACTCACAATAAATCTCACCACATGTGGCACATGAACACTTAAGTGGAATACAAATCCAAAATCCAATTGAAACCAATGACTCAAAGCGGTTACATATAGCATAAAAAGCTATTTAGTGAACCAAAGAGCCAAAAATTGAGTCTAAAAGTCATGACAATGATCTTTACTTCAATTATTTTTCTTTTTCAAAGACCAAAAATTCATATGCCGATGTTTAAATAATGTTGGCAAGCAAGCCATAACTTGGTCCATGGGCACAAACTCTACCTCAAACCACTTATTCTTCCTCAATTAACATAAGCTATATTGAAACTACAAGAGTAATTCCCTTAAGACATTCGCCTAGCTATCCATCATCACCAGAAGTCGACAAAAATTTACTAACTATTAGCCGGTTCAAAAAGAAAATTGGCATCGTCGGAAAAAGAAATGTGGTACAAAGAAAACCAAGGATATCGCCACCAAAATAAAATATACTATCTAAAAAGATTGAAGAAGCTAATAAACATCAAGTCAATAAAAATACTATATAAAAACAAAAATTCAAGAAGCTAGTAAACATATTAATATAACACATTGCATGAAAATACAATAACATCATGTCACGACCCCAGTTCGCCCTCCGTGAACCGTCGTGATGGCACCTAGTCTCTATCACTAGGTAAGCCTAACAACTGCGGAAAATAAATAGAAAACTTGCGGAAATGTAAGTTAAAACCAAGAATAATTAGAAGAAAATGATATATAGAATTTCGCTCGGCATATACAGCTCAATATCTCAAAATTCTACAACACTATCCCAAAAACCGGAAACTCATGGGAACACAAGCTGAAAAAAATGTGATAAAGTGCTCTAACTCCTGAATGTCTACATCAACAGTAAGATAGAAGGGCTACACTACATGATAGAATAAAGATAGAGACACATTGGTCTGCAGACGCGGCAGATGTACTTCAAAGTCTCCAAAGATCTCCCTGCCTCATGGGTGATAAGACTGGGTAGAGGTACCTAGACCTGCACATGAAAAACATGCGCAGGAAGGGCGTGAGTACAGCACAACGATACTCAGTAAGTACCAAGCCTAACCTCGGTCGAGTAGTGACGAGGAAGGTCAAGGCCCTACTGAGGTAAATAATGATAAAACAAATAATTGACAGTCTAGAACAGAAGACAGTAAACACAAGTACAACAGTATAAGTAGTACAGATGTGAAGAATAACAATAACTACGCAGTAACAATGTAAACACCAAGGGAAAGATACGGCACAACTCCAACAATAACCATTGGGAATCTTACATGATACCATCCTGGAATCCCAATATACATATCCAATGAGTCTTTCGGGATACCGCCCCGTAATGCAAGAATCAATGCGCAGGGGATCTACCGAAATTCCGATACGTAGTCCCAAATATAAATACCCAGTACTGGGGGAATCTACCGGGTGCATTCCCGTAGTTCCATATAATCGTGCAAGGGTATCTACCGGGAATCTAACCCATAGTCCCAAAGTAAACAAACAAGGGGGAGCTACCGGAATCCCACATCCGTAGTCCCAATGTAAATACACAACAACAAGAAGAAGATATTCAGAAATGAAATTTCATATCAAAACAACAAGTAATTCTAGCCTAACATGCTTCACGTAATGCAATCAAGGTAATTTAAGCAAATAGGCAATTTAAGTCAACTAAACATGTTTTTCTAGCTAACAACATTTTAGATTTGCAAGTATAATAAAGCAGGAAAAGAAACATGGTAATGAACACTTTAAGAAAAACTAGATTTCCAACAATTTGCTCAAGAACGCGCTCGTCACCTAACGCACAAGGCAATTCAGTTACCAAATATACCAAATCCTAAGGGGGATGTCCCCCACACAAGGTTAGACAAGCCACTTACCTCGAACAAGCTCAAATCAACCCGAAACCACGCTTTTGCCACGAGTATCCGACTCCAAATGGCCCAAATCTATTCAATTCAATTGCATATTGTAAATAACACCTCAAGTAACTGATTCCACAATTAAATTCTAAGCTAATACGCAAAATTAGGTAAAATGACCAAAATGCCCCTCAGGCCCACGTCTTGGAAATCCTGTAAAATTTACATTTTCGGAATCCTCATACTCTCACGAGTCTAACCATATAAGAATCTCTCAAATCGGATGCCAAAAACCCAATCAACTCAATAATTCGGCCTATGAAATTTTTCCAATTTCCCCCAAATTTTCCACCAATATTCGAAATTTAAAGGCTAGATTAAAGTTAGGAATCATAGAAATTGGTCTAAGTTAGGTAGAGATCACTTACCCAAGTTACCCAGGTGCAAAAGTCTTCCAAAATCGCCCCTCCCGAGCTCCCAAATTTGAAAATGTGAAAATAAGCTTAAACCCTCGGGTTGGGATTTTAAGAAATCTGCCCAGGTATTTTGTTCATCGCAATCGCGAAAGTAGGCCTGCGATCGTGAAGAGTAAAAATGAAGGACATATGAAATGGCCTATGCGAACACGACATGATGCACACGATTGCGAATAAGGAAAAAGGTGGGCTTACGCGATCGCGATTAAAGCCACGCGACTCATGTTTCTACTATGCGAACGCAAAAATGGGAATGCGAACGCGAAGAAAGGAGGGCCCGACTTCCGCAATCACGAGCCAAGTCATGCGATCGCGAAGAAAAAATTAGACCCCCCACCAAAAATACACTACACAAACACGGGGGAAGGGTCGCGATCGCGATGAAGGAAACAAGATACCAGATTTTCTGCAATTCTACAAGTTCCAAAAATGACCCGTTGAGTATCCGAAATACACCCAAGGCCCCCGGGACCTCAACCAAACCTGCCAGCCAATCCTACAATATCATTCAAACTTATTCCAACCTTCGGAACACTACACACAACATCAAAACACCCACTTTTCATTGAATTCAAGATTAAAAATTCCAAAAACTCTAAAAACACATTTTCGATCAAAAAGTGCACCAAACCTCGTCCGAATGACCTGAAACTTTGCACGCACATCCCAAATGACATAAAGGAACTACTGCAACTCATGGAATTCCATTCCGAACCTTGGATCAAAATCTCACTATCAATCCAGAATCTTCCAAGATTCAGCTTTCGGCTTTTCAAGCCTAAATTAGCTACGGACACAATTCGAACACGCTCCTAACCCCAAAATCATCCAACGGAGCTAACGGAACCATCAAATTTCCATTCCGATGCCGTCTTCATATTGTTCCAACTATGATTAATTTTCCAACACTTAAGCTCTCGTTTAGGGACTAAGTGTCCCAAAACTCTCCGAAACTCAAAACCGAACATCCCGACAAGTCAATTTAGTAGAATTAAACTTGGGGAAAGTAGTTAATAGGGGATCATGGTGTTAATTCTTAAGAATACCGGTCGGGTCATCACATCCTCCTACACATAAACATTTGTTCATCCTCGAACGAGCATAGAGACATACCTGAAGTAGTGAAAAGATGAGGGTAACGGGTGCGCATATCCTGCTCGGTATCTCAGGTTGCCTCCTCGACCGGCTGACCTTGCCACTGAACCTTTACTGATGCTATGTTCTTTGACCTCAACTTTCTGACCTGCTTGTCCAATATAGCCAGTGGCTCCTCAACATAGGATAGGTCCTTGTCCAACTGGGCTGAACTGAAATCCAACACGTGCGACGAATCACCGTGATACCTCCAGAGCATCGAAACATGAAATACCGGATAAACTCCTGCCAAGTTGGGAGGTAAGGCAAGCTCATAAGCAACCTCCCCAACACGCCTCAATATCTCAAAAGGGCTAATAAACCTTGGACTCAACCTCCCTTTCTTCCCAAATCTCATAACGCCTTTCATATGCGAAACACAAAGCAGAACCCACTCTCCAACAATATAGGAAACATCACGAACCTTCCGGTCCGCGTAACTCTTCTGTCTGGACTGGACTGTACGGAGTCTATCATGAATCCCCTTAACCTTTTCTAAAGCATCCTGAGCCAAATCTATGCCCAATAGTCTAGCCTCACCCGGCTCAAACCAACCCACCGGAGATCTACACCGCCTACCATATAAAGCCTCATACGGTGCCATCTGAATGCTGGACTGATAGCTGTTGTTGTACGCAAACTCCGCCAATTGCAAGAACTGATCCCAAAACCATCCAAACTCAATCACACACGTATAGAGCATATCTTCAAGAATTTGAATAGTGCACTCGGACTGTCCGTTTGTATGAGGGTGAAATGTTGTACTAAACTCTACCCAAGTCCCTAACTCACGTTGAACAACCCTCCAAAACTGTGATGTAAACTGAGTACCTCTATCTAAAATAATGGAAACTGGAATCCATATAGAGGAACAATCTCCCGGATATAAATCTCTACCAACCGCTCCAAAGAATAAGTGGTACACATAGGAATGAAATGATTGGACTTGATCAGCCGATCCACAATCACCCAAATAACATCAAACTTCTTCAAGGTCCGTGGGAGTCCCACTACAAAGTCCATGGTGATCCGCTCCCACTTCCACTCCGGAATCTCTATCTGCTGAAGCAACCCAACCGGTCTCTGGTGCTCATACTTCACCTGCTGACAGTTGAGGCACCTAGCTACAAATCCAATTATATCTTTCTTCATCCACCTCCACCAATAGTGCTACCTTAAATCCTAATACATCTTCGCGGCACCCAGATGGATGGAATACCGCGAACTATGGGCCTCCTCTACAATCAACTCTCAAAGACCATCAACATTGAGTACACAAATTTGGCCCTGCATCCTCAATACCCCATCCTCTCCAACAGTCACATCTCTGGCATCACCATTCTAAACCTTGTCCTTGAGGACAAGCAAATGAGGGCCATCATACTGCCGCTCCCTGATACGATCAAATAAGAAAGACCTAGAAACCATGCAAGCTAGAACCCGACTAGGCTGCGAAAGATCCAATCTCACAAACTGGCTAGCTAAAGCCTGAACATCCATCACCATAGGCCTCTCTGATTCTGGTAAATATGCAAAACTCCCCAAACTTTCTGCTCGGCGACTTGAGGCATCAGCCACCACATTGGCCTTGCCCGGGTGATACAAAATAGTGATGTTATAATCCTTAAGCAACTCCAATCACGTCCTCTAGCACAAATTTAGGTCCTTCTGCTTGAAGAAATACTGCAACTCCAATGGTCTGTATAAATCTCACAAGGAAACCCCGTATAAATAATGACGCCAAATTGTTAGGGTGTGAACAATGGCATCTAACTCAAGGTCGTGAATATGGTAATGCTTCTCATGTATCTTCAACCGTCTAGATGCGTAGGCAATCACCCTACCATCCTGCATCAACACCGCTCTGAGGCCAACCCTGGAGGCATCACAATAGACTGTATAAGACCCCGAACCTGTAGGCAATATCAAAACTGGGGCTGTAGTCAAAATTGTCTTGAGCTTCTAAAAGCTCGCCTCACACTCCTCTGCACACTGAAATGGAGCACCCTTCTGGATCAACCTAGTCATATGGGCTACAATCAATGAAAACCCCTCCACAAAATGATGGTAGTTACTCTCCAAGCCAAGAAAACTACGGATCTCTGTAGCTGAGGAGGGTCTAGGCCAACTCTATATGGCCTCTATCTTCTTCGAATCCACCCGAATACCCTCACTCGATACCACGTGGCCTAGGAATGCCAGTGAATCCAACCAAAACTCACATTTCGAGAACTTAGCATATAACCTTTTCTCTCTCAAAGTCGAAGCACAATTCTTATGTGCTGCTCATGATCTTCCCGACTCCGGGTATACACCAGAATATCATCAATAAAAACATTGATGAACGAGTCAAGATACGGCCGAAACACACTGTGCATCGAATGCATAAAGGCTGTTGGGGCATTGGTCAGCCCTAATGACATGACAAGGAACTCGTAATGACCATACCGAGTCCTGAAAGAAGTCTTCGGGATATCTAGCTCCCGAATATTCAACTGATGGTAACCTGAGCATAAATCAATCTTATAAAACACCCATGCGCCCTGAAGCTAGTCAAATAGATCATCAATACGAGGCAAAGGATAACGGTTCTTCACTGTAGCCTTGTTCAGCTGGCGATAATCAATACACATATGCATAGAACCATCCTTTTTCTTCACAAACAAGAGAGAAGCACCCCAAGGTGAAACACTGGGTTGAATAAAACCCTTATCAATCAATTCTTGTGACTGATCCTTTAACTCCTTCAACTCAGAAGGAGCCATACGATACAGAGAGATTAAAATAGGCTGAGTGCCCGACAACAGATCAATGGCAAAATCAATATCTCTATCAGGCAGCATGCCCAGAAGATTAGTTGGAAACACATCGGGAAAATCCCATACTACTAGGACTGAATCAATTGAAGGCGTATCAACACTGACATCTCTCACATAAGCTAAATATGTGTCACACTACTTCTCAACCATACGCTGAGCCTTAAGAAAAGAGATAACTCTACTGGGAGTGTAATCTAAAGTACCACTCCACCCAACACGTGGTACACCTAGCATAGCCAGCATCACAATTTTGGCATGACAATCAAGAATAGTATAATGGGGCGACAACCAGTCCATGCCCAAGATCATATCAAACTCAACCATACTGAGTAAAAATAAATTGGCTCTGGTCTTAAAAGCACGAATAGCAACCAAACACGACCGATAAATGCGGTCCACAATAAGAGAATCTCCCACAGGAGTAGAAATATAAATAGGGGAACTCAAAGAATCTCGGGGTACACCCAAATGTGGAGAAAAATAAGAAGACACATAAGAGTAAGTGGAGCCTGGATCGAATAGAACCAATGCATCTCTGTGACAAACCAGTATAATACATGTGATGATAGAATCGAAGGCAACAACCTCGGTACGGGCAGGAACGGAATAGTATCTGGAATGTCCTCCCCCTCTAGGGCGACTTCTACCTCCCCGACCTCCACCCCTAGATGGCTGGGCAGGTGGGAGAGCAGCTGGAGCTGTAACCATAGCCTGAGAACTCTGCGGGGCACGTTGTGGCAGAGAAGTCTGTAAAGGTGCACCCCACCCAAGTCTGGGTAAATCCCTCACCATATGGCGTGTGTCACCATACTCAAAACAAGCTATGGGAGGACATGGTGGCTGTGACTAGCTAGGGCCAGGTCTGTTGGACTGACCTCTAAAAGAACCTCACGCAGGAGGCGCGTTAGATACCGATGGTGCATAATAAGGCTCCTGAGATCTAGGAGGAGCTGGAGCATAGATGGTTACTGGCCGCTGGAAGAGCTGAGTGAACAGGGCGAATCATATAACCCCTACCATGATGACCTGTAGCTGGGGTACTGATAAGTATGATTTTAACATGTTTTATACCCATACTTGCTTGCGCTTTGAGTGTAATTTGCTACAAAATAGTCCCAAAATGCTTAGAGATTGCGCTTGATTGCAGGTTTGAGCTATAAAGTGACAAATCGTCAAAGATCGGCTCAAATCGAAGTGAAACCTGCTCAAGTGTCAAAGATTATTAAGGTAAGGACATTCAGAACTTGGTGCAGACCGCACCATCATGTCATGCGGCCGCACCATAGGAGTTCAGAGACTGTGAAACTATAAGCCAAACTCATGCGGCCGCATCCCACTTCATGCGGCCCACTTCTCACTCATGCGGCCGCACAATCTTGCTATGCGGTCGTGTCCAAGAAGTTCAAAGAGTGTCATATTCCAGAAGCAAACCACGCGGCCACGCTCTACTTTATGCGGCCTGCATCCCTCTCCATGCGGCCGCACTCTATGGTCACGCGGTCCGCGTCCAAGAAGTTTAGAGAAGCTGCCAAAACCATTCATGTGGCCGCACAACAACTTTGTGCGGTCCGCGCCAGTCTTCATGCGGCCGTATTCCAACTTTGTGCAGTCCGCATCACCATCTTCAGAGAGCAAGATTCAGAGGTCAAGCAACCTAGTGCGGTCGCGTGCCAACTTTGTGCGGTCCGCACTAACCCCGCATGGGCATTTTTTTCCAATTTTTCCAACCCACTATAAATAGAACATTTTACCATTTTTACGTTAAGTTTGGTACATCTGATAGCTGCTGCACTCGTAAGACTTATGTTTTGGCCTATTTTGGGCATTTTAGCTTGGTTTCATCATAGATTATTGTAGTTTAACATTAGCAATTAATTAATATGGTTGTTTCATCTTCTATTTCTTCAGTTTCTTCTTTAATTATGTCTAGCTAAACCTGTTAGCTAGGGTTGTGGCTCAACCCTAATGTGGGTAATTAATGTGTGTTGCTTCTTAATGATAGATTGATATTGGGTGTTTGTTATTTGGGTTAATTTTATGGTTTAATTAAGGATTGATGGTTGCAAACATTGATTCTAGCTTAGTGGGTCTTGACTCTTCTTGAGAAAGAGAGTCTATGACCCCAAAATTGACCCAACAAGGAATTGGGGTGGACCCATGAGAAATGGTAGTCCCAATTAACGGGTTAAACCTCGAGAGAGTAATCACCCTACTTGAACCCTAGTTGCTTGGTCTAATTAGCCTACCCAATTGGTCTCTCGAGAGTCAATTGGGCAAAATAGCTCTGTCTACCGAGAGGTGTGAGAGTGGGTACAATTGTGCAACGGTTATAACATTGATCCCAAATATGTCAATCTATTATTAGTAGTCTCTACCCGTTAGTTAACCACCTAGGTGATGCCACAACCCTAGTGCCTTTCTCTATATTAATCACAACTTAGAACATATCCTTTAGCATAAATTAGCTTAAACTTGTAGTTGATAATAGTAGTTATTAAACAAAAACCCAAAAAATGTTGGAAGTACAATTAGGAGCAAACACGCATTCCTAGTCTGAACAAATACGCAACTCCATTCCAATCTCCCTGGGGAAATTGACCCCGATACCACTATTCGGGTAAAAGTCTTAGCGCCCGCTCTTCCTACCGTTGTGTAAGGTTGAGTTTGCTGCGATCACTTTTTGGCGCCATTGCCGGGGAGCTTACGGTGTTGACTATTAGTGTAGCTAGTTTTTTGTTTTGCTTCTCTTTCCTTCTTTTTACTACTTTTATTTGGGTCAATTCACTAAGGTATGCATGGCTTTAAACACAAATGACCCTCTTGGCAACATGGTCGTGGGGGAGGAGGTTGAGCATTTAGAACAAGAAGATGTATTACCTAAAGATCCTAGGAGAGGTCGAAATGCCAATGCAGATGAGAATATACCAGACCCTCCTCCACCTCCACCAAGAGTGGCACCAAGAGTTCTACCCAATCAAGGGTACGCAAGTGCAATAGTTCCTCCCCGAATCCGGGTGGGGAACTTCCAGATTTCAAATGTCATGCTCACCTTGATCGAACAACGAGGTTATTTCATGGGGGGGGGCGCCGATCAGAATGCTTATAAATACTTGAAAGGCTTCGTGGATACTTGTTGGGGTAGCAAGCAGACAAATGTTTCAGAGGATGCATTGAGACTTCGACTTTTCCCGTTCTTACTTCGGGGGAAGGCGTTAGATTGGTTGGAGAGGCTCCCTAATCATTCTATCACTACATGGGATGAGTTGGCGGACAGGTTCATCGCTAAGTTTTTCTCTCAAAGTCACATGGTGGCCCTACGGGACGAGATTCTATCCTTCAAGCAAGAGCCGACTGAACCGTTACACGAGATATGGGAGAGGTTTAGAACAATGGTGAAAGGGTTCCCTAACAATGATATAAATGATGTGATGATCCAACAAACATTCTATAGGGGCATCAACACAACCAACTAATGTATTGTGAACCAACTGGCAGGAGGAAATTTTATGAAGCTTCCTTACAATGAAGCTTGTGATGTGTTGGATGAGATGGCCGACACATCGTCGGCATGGAAAAGCCGGGCTAATGTTCCTCAAGGTGATCCTAACATCATACATTTGCATAAGGAGTTACATGATCACGGCCAAGCCATTGACAAACTTACAACAACAATGAATCAGTTGGCTAAAGCGTAGTTACAACAAGTTCAAAACCCGCGCCAAGTCAATGCCATGAAAGGAGTGAATATGATGAAAAAGAGGCAAAGAGGGCAACAACCTCAAGGAAATTTTAATAACTATGATGATGGTGGTGGCTATTCGAATGAATGTTATGATGATCAAAGTGAGGAAGTCCAATACGTCAACAACTATCAAGGGAATAGAGGTAATCAAGGGAACCAACAATGGAGACCCCAAGGAAATTGGGGTAATCAACAAGGTGGTAATTAGAACAATAACAGCAACCAAGGAGGAAATTGGGGGAACAACAATTCAGGTAATCAAGGGAATTGGAGCTGAAACAACAACAACAATTGGAACAACAACAATGAGCAAGGTGGGTAGAATAACAATGGTGGTCAAGAAAATTGGGGGCAAGGCTTTCAAAGGCCTCCGATGTTTCAACAACCGAACAACCCGCTGCCGTTTCAATATCAAGGGTGTAGTTCTTCGGGAAATGAATTTGGTAGAATTGAAGTTATGTTTGAGCAAATGATGAAGAAGAGCCAAGACTCCGATGCTCAATTGGCCTCCCACAACACTTCTATCGGTAACTTGGAAGTACAACTTGGACAAATTTCTCAGTCTTTAAATACTCGCCAAAAGGGTGCTCTACCAAGTGATACGGTAGTAAAACCCAAGGGTGGGCACAATAATCATGTGATGGCGGTGACAACGCGAACTGGAAGAGGCTGTGATATGCATGCCTCAAGAGGAAACCAAGTTATGGTGGATGAAGATGAGTTATGAGATAATGAAATGCCTTTGGTGGTTGAATTGGTTGGGTGGAATGAGGTATAGTTTCCACATATATGGGGTTTGCTTTGATGGTTTCCAGGAACTTGGGTGTAGTGATGGTCATTGGTGGAGTTGTGGGGATCGGGAATGGGTTGTGTTATGGGGAGTGTGGTAAGTGGTTGTTGGTGGGTACTGAATTGGTTGATGGTTACGTTGTGGTGGAGTTGGTATTGGTAGTGGATTGATATTTTGGGGGTGGAGTTGCGTATTGATTTTGGGCGGTGGGATTTTGTGGCTGTTGGTTTTGGGTGTTATGTGGAGGTGTTGGGTTCTTCGTGTTTTGTTGGTGGATATCGAGGACATTGAGGGTGAGTGACAAGTTTCGAACCTGCTCAAGTTCTCCTTGTAATTCCAATATCTTTTGTTCCAGTCTCAAAACCTGGTTATTCGGGGCTAGAGTACTACGGCCATCTGAAGTCTCTACATTCTCAACATTTTCCTTCCATGTACCATTGGAAGTGCCGACTTTGCAAAAGGCCTTTGTGACTTGGGGGCAAGTATCAATTTAATGCCATATTCGGTCTTCAAGTCCTTGGGAATCGGACAACCTCATCCAACTTCTATGAGGCTTCAAATGGCGGACCGGTCAATGAAGCGGCCTTTGGGGATTATTGATGATGTCCTTGTTCGTGTTGATAAGTTCATATTGCCGGCCGATTTCGTGATCTTGGATTGCGAAGTGGATTTCGAGGTGCCTATCATTCTTGGAAGACCTTTCCTAGCTACTGGGAAGGCTTTAGTAGATGTCGAGGCGGGAGAGTTGACCTTCCGTGTTGGTGATGAAAAAGTGGTGTTCCATGTGTGCAAATCTATGAGGCAACCGAATAGCACCGAGGTGTGATCGTTTGTTGACATTGTCACGGCGGTGATAGTGGATGACACAAGAGCAATGGTGAATGTTGAGGGCCCAATTGACGCCGTGCTCTTGAACATGCATGTGGATGATGATGCCGGGAGAATTGAATGTGTAAACGCTTTGCATGGTATGGGCTCGCATTCTTATGAGCCTAGGAATTTATTTTTGGATCTTGAGAATCACAAAACTCCCCCAACAAAGCCATCTATTGAGGAACCGCCGGTGTTGGCGGTTCTACAAAAGCGCAAGAGGGTGATCGGATGGACATTGGTGGATATTCGGTGTATAAGCTCCGCCTTTTGCATGCATAAGGTCATATTGGAGAAGGATGCGAGGCCCTCACTTTAACACCAAAGGAGACTCAATGAAGCTATGCAAGAAGTGGTCAAGAAGGAAGTTATCAAGTGGCTTGACGCCGGTGTGGTGTATCCTATTTCTGACAGCTCATGGACTTCTCCGGTGCAATGCGTACCGAAGAAAGGGCGGGATGACTGTGGTAACCAATGCTAACAATGAGTTGATTCCTACTCGGACGGTGACGGGATGGAGAGTTTGTATGGACTATAGAAAGCTTAACAAGGTGACTCGAAAGGATCATTTCTCGTTGCCGTTCCTCGACCAAATGCTTTATCGTCTTGCGGGTCGGTCGTTCTATTGCTTTTTAGATGGGTATTGAGGGTACAATCAGATTCTCATTGCCCCGGAAGATCAGGAAAATACGACCTTTACTTGTCCCTACGGCACATTCGCATTTTAGAGGATGCCGTTTGGATTGTGTAATGCCCCAGCGACCTTTCAACGATGCATGATGGCAATTTTCACCGACATGGTGGAAGATATATTGGAGGTATTTATGGATAATTTTAGCGTAGAAAAGGGTATTGTATTGGGTCATAAGATTTCGAAGAGAGGTATTGAAGTTTACAAAGCCAAGATTGAAGTCATTTCAAGGTTACCTCCCCCTACTTCTGTCAAAGGGGTGAGGAGCTTTTTGGGGCACGCGGGTTTTTACCGAAGGTTAATCAAAGATTTCTCTAAGGTAGTTAACCCGTTGTGCAAGTTGTTGGAGAAGGAGGCCAAGTTTGTCTTTGATGAGAAATGCATGGAGGCTTTCGAGCTTCTAAAACACAAGTTGACAATAACCCCAATCATTACTGCACTCTATTGGAGCTTGCCATTTGAGCTCATGTGCGATGCTAGTGATGTTGCGGTAGGGGCGGTCTTGGGCCAAAGAATCAACAAGATATTTCATCCGGTGTACTACTCAAGAAAGACGATGAAGGAAGCTCAAAGAAACTATACAGTCACCGAGAAGGAGTTGCTAGCTATTGTGTTTGCCATGGAAAAGTTCCGACCATACCTTATGGGGGCCAAAGTGATTATCCATACTGATCATGCCGCCCTTAGGTATTTGATGACCAAGAAAGATTCAAAAGCAAGGTTGATGAGATGGGTGCTACTTCTTGAAGAGTTTGATCTAGAAATTGTGGACCAGAAAGGAAGTGAAAATCAAGTGACGGACCACTTGTCCCGCTTGGAGAAAGAGGGGAGGCCTTCTGACGGCCTTGAGATCAATGATGTGTTCCCGGATGAACAACTCCTTGCGGTATCTATGCATGATATGCCGTGGTTTGCCGATGTGGCAAATTATCTTGTGACCAGTATAATCTCGTATGAGCTCTCTTCTAACCAAAGGAAGAAGCTCAAGCGGGATAGTTTGGATTATTATTGGGATGAGCCATATTTGTTCAAGATTTGCACCGATGGTGTGATTCGCCGATGTGTCCCGGAAGAAGAACAATTGAGTATTTTGGAGGCTTGTCATTCCTCTCGCTATGGTGGCCATCATGGCGGGGTGAGGACGGCTTCTAAGGTGCTTAGTTGCGGTTTCTATTAGCCCTCCTTGTATAAAGATGCCGGTGATTTTGTCAAGAGATGTGATGAATTCCAACGAGCTGGTGGGATTTCTAAAAAGGATGAGACGCCTCTCAACACAATTCTAGAGGTGGACAATTTTGATGTGTGGGGTATCGACTTTATGGGGCCATTCGTGAGTTCTTGTGGGAACACCTATATCTTTGTAGCGGTTGATTATGTGTCAAAATGGGTCGAAGCCGTCGCTTTTCCCAACAACGAAGCTCGAAGTGTGGTGGTGTTCTTGAAAAAGAGTATCTTCACAAGGTTTGGCACTCCATGTGCTATCATTAGTGATGGTGGTTCTCATTTTTGCAACCGGGCTTTTGATTCATTGCTTGCCAAGTATGGTGTAAATAATAAGGTGACCACTCCTTATCATCCTCAATCGAGTGGTCAAGTTGAGGTTTCCAATCGAGAGATCAAGAGTATTTTGTCCAAAACTGTCAATGCCAATAGGACCGACTGGTCGAAGAAACTAGATGATGCTCTTTGGGCCTATCGGATAGCTTACAAGACTCCGATTGGTATGTATTCGTACCGGTTGGTGTTTGGGAAAGCTTGTCATCTTCCGGTGGAATTGGAGCATAAGGCTATGTGGGCCTTGAGAAAATTGAACTTAGAATGGGATGTCGCTGCGAATCTCCGGGTTGAGAAACTCATGAGCTAGACAAGTTTAGATTTCATGCCTACTCCGGCTCGTCCTTGTACAAAGAAAAGATTAAGTACCTTCCTGATTAGTATGCCCGAGAGAAGGAATTCAAAGTTGGTGACATGGTTCTTCTTTTCAACTCCCGGTTTAGGTTATTCCCGGGAAAGCTTAAGTCTAAGTGGAGTGGTCCATTTGAAGTTGTTGGTGTAACCCCATTTGGTGCTATTGATCTCAAGAACCAAAATGGTGAAGTTTTCCAGGTCAATGGGCATCATGTCAAGCATTACTTGGGAACGTTTGATGACAACCACGTGGTGGCACTCATTCATTTGAAGTGACTTTGATGGTAACATGTGTTGTGCCGCGACGTTAAATCAGGCGCTTCTTGGTAGGCAACCCATGTCTTTTTCTTTCTTTTTGATTTCTGTTGTAGATTAGGATTTTTGAGCTAATGGTTTGTGAGATGTTGCAGGAATTGTGATTGGACCAGTGCAAAACAACTGTGCAAAAAGTGCACAGTCTTTGAACAGTGACCGTACGACCTCAATCCCACTTTGTACGGTTCGCACCGGCCAAAGAAAATATTGCCAAATTTCTTATAAGTCTCTGAACTGCGTTCACGCGGCCGCGTCCCACTTTGAGCGGCCCGCATGGTTCTCATGCAGCCGCAGCCCGTCTCATACAGTCCGCGTGCCTTCGTTTCAGCAACAGGTAAATGGTAAAGTCCCAGCGCGGCCCGCGGTCGTGTTCACGCGGCTGCAGTGGACGGTAAGTGCTGGGCCCCGCTGTGTTTCCTATAAATAGGCCATTAGGGTCTCCATTAGAACTTTTCGCAAAAATTGACCCCTGAGCCCTAAAAGTTACTGTTCACAGTAGAGACCCTTCTTAATGTTAAAATCAAGAGCATTCCTTCGTTTTCCTGGTAACATATCTCTCACATTAGTCTTAACTTAGTATCAATTTAAACTTTATACATGTTCCCCTTGTCATAACTTCTTTGTTTTTTCTTTTTGTTCTTCGTCGTTTCATGATTAGGATAGTTTTATATTGTGCTTGTTGTTCTTTGAAATGATGGGCATGTTATAAATGAGAAGGGACAAAGTAGGATGCTAAAACGTGAAAGACTTGAACCTTTTTTGTAAAACCCTAATTTGCCTCTGTAATGAAAGCCCAGCGCGGCCGCACTCCCTGATTATGCGGTCCGCATGCCTTTTACGCAGCCGCATCATTCTATTACATGGTCCGCGTAAGCCTTGAGCCTAAAGGTTGATCCTTCCCAGCGCGACCGCATGCCTGGTTTGTGCGGTGTCCGCGCCATGCTCCACGTGGCCGCATCCCATGTTTGCGCGGTCTGCGTGGGTGAGGCTCAGAGGGTATCAGTTTTAATAGTATGGCCAATGCGGCTGCATGACTAGTTTGTGCGGACCACGTTGGCCCCCACGCGGCCACACCCCCTATTCATGCGCTCCGCATGGTTCCTAATCAGAGAGGTGTTCATTTCCCAACTTGGTCAGTGTGGTTTGCACTGCTATCATCTGTTCTCTGTCTGTGTTTCTGTTCTGTACTTAAACTCTGCAATTGCCTGAACTAACAATGTTAGGATTATTTGTGTGCAGAAAATGGTTAAACAACAAGGGCGTGGAGCTAAACAACCCGAACGAGGAGGTGACCCCTATCGGGGAGGTAATACAAAATTAAAGAAACTCACTCCCCGACCAAAGCTAAAAACAAGAAAGCAGGTGGTGAGTGATGAGGAACAGTCGGGGAGTGAGTACCTCCCCTCCCAGGATGTCTCAACTAATTTGTGGAAAGCCCCCGCAGGCCCAGCTAAATCTCCAACTATTATACAACCTGAGTCGTCTGAGGGCTCAGAAGTAGGCAATGTCAAATACTCCACCTCCCCCACAGCTTCAGAATCTGGGGAAGGTGCAGAAGATAAAAACAAGAGTGATGAGGAGGTCCCGGACAATGGGGTACCTGGAGTTAGGGGAATTGAAAGAACTAGAAACCCAATTATATGGCAGGACAGATTTGTCAGCGAGGTGGCCTTTCATAAATTCCGGGATGTGTGGCCCAAAAAGAAGGTAATTCCAGAAAGAAGAGTAGACAACCGGGATTTGTTACCCTACCTTCCCCGAGTCCATGAACAATTTCTTACTAGAGTGGGGTGAGATTTCTTCAAAGATGAGCTGGTCGATGCAAATGAGCATATGGTGAAGGAATTCTACAGCAATGTGGCCCACACCAAAGAAGGGTCAATTGCAACCAAATTGAGGGATAAGAAGATAGTGTTCTCGGGAGAGGCATTAAATGAGTATTTGGGTTTCAATGAGGAGGATGACTCTCTGTACAGAGAGAAGATAGAGTTGAAAGAGGAAGCTCGTCCTTGGGTGGCACAGTTCTTAGCTCAGCCGGGTACTGTTCCGGAGTGGATTCAGGTGGGGAAGAAAATACTGCGAAAGGACCTCAATTTTGAGGCGAGAGGATGGTTAACTTTTGTATGCAATAGGTTGGACTCTTCTTCCCATGACCAGACCATTCCAATCACCCGAGTGGTTCTCATTGCGTCCATTATGGAAGGTTTCCCCATCAATGTGGGTAATGTTATGTACAGTGTGATCACATTCATTGACATTGATACGGACAGAAACTACCCCTACCCGAACACCCTCACAATGTACTTTGAAGATGCAAAGGTGAGGAAATACCCCTTCGATGTTGGAGTCCGACCGGTGTCCCCATTTTAATGGTTTAGTATTCAGGGGCCGGACAACCCGAAGGGGGATAAGAAGGGAAAAGCATCCACCTCTGCCCCAACTGGCTAGTCTGAGGAGACAGTTGCGGTAGAGGCTTCTGTTGAGCCACCTACTTCTGCTGCCACTACTGTTCCGGACATCCCATCCTCCTCTGTGGGTCCCAGTTCTTCAACTGGCCCAGTGGTTCCCACCTTCAAATCCAACCCCCTCACAGCCCAGTAGTTAGCAAAGACATTAGCGAGTTTGAACAACTGGATGTCAGTGTCGACATCCAAGTTGTCCACTTTGGCTACCACAGTTGCGGCCCAGTCTGTTCCATCCACCGTTGAGATTCCTCAGTCCATTGAGGAGACATTTAAGACACTCCTGGCCAACCAGGAGAAGATTTTGGCTACTTAGGCTACCTTGACAAAGGTAGTTGATGCACAGGGCAAAGCTCTAAAGGAGCTTGCCAGAGAACACAAGAAGATGAGAAAATCCCAGGCATCTAAGGAAGAGGTGAAGGTGCTCTGAGCTGAGGTTGACAAGCTAAAGGCAGACCAACTGCCTTTAGACATGTTCTTTGATGAGTCAGCACCTCTACCAGCAGTAGTTGTACCGGAGCCACAGCAGGAGGAGGATCTTAGGCACCCAAGGAAGAAGAGGAAGCTTCCTAGCACTGAGGGTGTTGTGATAGAGGTAGCACAGGTTCAGGAGGATACTTCCAGTGCTCCACCAGATGTTCAGTCGGTCCATGGCCCGACCCCTATCTCGGTAGCAGAGCAGCAGTAGGCCGAGAACCAGTCTGAGGTTCCCGCCAGTACAGATGACCAGGGGACCACTGATCAGCCCATGACGACGGATCAGGCTTGAGGGTCCACTCTGTATCCTTTCTTTGTTTATATGCTTATTTTGGTAGTTGGCATTGGGGACAATGCCAACTTTTATTCGTGGGGGTGCGCCCTACCATTTTGTATTTTGATGGTTGATACATTTGGGATGACTGTACATATTTATTTGACTCTTAGCTTATGTTGCTAGTTGATAGTTGGCCTGTATATAACTTTTCATTGTAGTTACTTTTCTACTTTATGTACATATTCATTCTCCCCCCCCCCGTTGTATATTCTACTACCCTATTGTACATATTCATTCTCCCCCCCCTGTTGTATATTCTACTCCCCTATTGTACATATTCATTCGGTTTTTCTATTTTCGTTAAAATTTGTCGTTTTTAGCTTCATAGTAGGCTCGTAGCCTTTTTGTTTTGTTTTGGTGTTTGTAATAAGCCCTTGGTTTTCTTAATGCCACGGTTCTTTCCAAGGGTAGAGTGCTGTGCGAACCGGGTGTCTCTTCCCAATGATAAATGGCGTGACAACCTTCTTAAGGGTTTGAGTCCGTTTTGATTTTTCTTTTTTGATTTTAAAGTTTTGTAGTCAAGGGTACCTCAGGCAAAGCTTCACTTGGGCCTAACACATTTGCCTTTGATCCCATGGTCAAAGACATAATGTTGTGCTTAGGATGGTGAAAGTCGTGGCCTTGTGGGCCCTCGACTTGATATCTTTAGCAATCCTTGAGTGTGTGTGGTGAGAATTCGAGTTGCGAGTCCAAGTCCCAAGTCGATGGTCTAGAACTTGCCCCGCATGTTTGTTGAGGCGAAATCCTAGGTGAATTTCGGCTTGAGAAGTGATTGTAGGCTCTCCTTGATCCAAAATGCTAAGATTGAATAATTCCATGACCTACCAATGAAATGATCCCTAGTTAACCCTTTTGAGCCTTGAACCTTCTTCCTTCAAGAACCAAAGCTACAAGCCTATACCTGTTCTTAATGATACCCTCTCTTGACACCCAAATATTCCCTTGAGTAGATGGCAAATGTCTAAGTTTGGGGGGGAGACAAGAAAGGAAACAATGTGGTAAAAGGTACAAAAGCAAAAGAAAAGAAAGGTAATGAAAAAGAAAGAAAAGATAAGACAAAAAGAAAGACCAAATTGAATAAGGTCAAAAAGGGGATTCAAAGAAAACAAAAGTGAAAAAGGGTGTGGAAAAAGTAGAAAAGGAGAAATGTGTTGAATTGCATAAGAAAGGGTGACAATGTGTCTCTCTAACCCCTTGAAAAAGAAGTGAATACTCAAATGAGTCAAGAAAGTGTGCCAAAATAAATCAAAAGAAGTGCTTAAGGGAAGATTAAACCAACTTGAACAAAAATATTTCCTACCCTTACCCAAAAGCCTTCACAATGACTCCACAAAAGCCCTACATGATTTTGAGTTGAAGGGAACCTACATTAGTGGATACTTACATAAGGGGCAAGCATATGGTACTTAGAGCCGGACTTGTGGCCTCTTCCTTGAGAGAGATGAGTGAAAATCCATCAACCTCGGTTTGTGTGTCAATACTCTAAAAGGTGAGGTTCACTTAGGGAGAGTTGAGGATGTGTGAGTTTGGGTTCCACAATGACCAAAGTAATTGAGAAAAGTTCTTTGATGAAATGTGTCAACTCTTGATGCTCTTGTGTCACACTTGATCCACAAGTTTTCAAAGTTTAAATGTGTTAATGATGCATTCGCATTGAGGGCAATTGTTAGTCCCAATTGATGCTTGTTGAGGTTACTTTAGGATAAGCTGAAATTGCTTGGATGTTGCCTTTGAGGGGTAGAGTCTTATTTTGTTTGCTTGAGGACAAGCAAAGGTTTAAGTTTGGGGGAGTTGATAAGTAGGATTTTAACATGTTTTATACCCATACTTGCCTGCGCTTTGAGTGTAATTTGCTACAAAATAGTCCCAAAATGCTTACAGATTGCGCTTGATTGCAAGTTTGAGCTATAAAGTGAAAAATCGTCAGAGATCAGCTCAAATCGGAGTGAACCTCCTCAAGTGTCAAAGATCATTAAAGTAAGGACATTCAGAACTTGGTGCGGACCGCACCATCATATCATGCGGCCGTACCATAGGAGTTCAGAGACTGTGAAACTACAAATCAAACTCATGCGGCCGTGTCCCACTTCATGCGGCCTGCTTCTCACTCATGCGGCCGCACAATCTTGCTATGCGGTCGCGTCCAAGAAGTTCAGAGAGTGTCATATTCCAGAAGCAAACCACGCAGCCGCACTCCACTTTATGAGGCCCGCGTCCCTCTATATGCGACCGCACTTTATGGTCACGCGGTCCGCGTCCAAGAAGTTCAGAGAAGCTGCCAAAACCATTCATGCGGCCGCACAACAAATTTGTGCAGTCCGCGCCAGTCTTCATGCGGCCGTATTCCAACTTTGTGCAGTCCGCATCACAATCTTCAGAGAGCAAGATTCAGAGGTCAAGCAACCTAGTGCGGTCGCGTGTCAACTTTGTGCGGTCCGCACTAACCCCGCATGGGCATTTTTGTCCAGTTTTTCCAACCCACTATAAATAGAACATTTTACCATTTTTAGGTTAAGTTTGGTACATCTGATAGCTGCTGCACTCGTAAGACTTATGTTTTGGCCTATTTTAGGCATTTTAGCTTGGTTTCATCATAGATTATTGTAGTTTAACATTAGCAATTAATTAATATGGTTGTTTCATATTCTATTTCTTCAGTTTCTTCTTTAATTATGTCTGGCTAAACCCATTAGCTAGGGTTGTGGCTCAACCCTAGTGTGGGTAATTAATGGGTGTTGCTTCTTAATGATAGATTGATATTGGGTGTTTGTTATTTGGGTTAATTTTATGGTTTAATTAAGGATTGATGGTTGCAAACATTGATTCTAGCTTAGTGGGTCTTGACTCTTCTTGAGAAAGAGAGTCTATGACCCCAAAATTGACCCAACAAGGAATTGGGGTGGACCCATGAGAAATGGTAGTCCCAATTAACGGGTTAAACCTCGAGAGAGTAATCACCCTACTTGAACCCTAGTTGCTTGGTCTAATTGGCCTACCCAATTGGTCTCGAGAGAGTCAATTGGGCAAAATAGCTCTCTCTACCGAGAGGTGTGAGAGTGGGTGCAATTGTGCAACGGTTATAACATTGATCCCAAATATGTCAATCTATTATTAGTAGTCTCTACCCGTTAGTTAACCACCTAGGTGATGCCACAACCCTAGTGCCTTTCTCTATATTAATCACAACTTAGAACATATCCCTTTAGCATAAATTAGCTTAAACATGTAGTTGATAATAATAGTTATTAAACAAAAACCCAAAAAATGTTGGATGTACAATTTGGAGCAAACACGCATTCCTAGTCTGAACAAATATGCAACTCCATTCCAAGCTCCCTGTGGAAATTGACCCTGATACCACTATTCGGGTAAAAGTCTTAGCGCTCGCTCTTCCTACCGTTGTGTAAGGTTGAGTTTGACGCAATCAGGTACGGGCATAGAATAATGGCCTGACTCTCGAGACCTCTTGGCCTCCCGCTCCTCTCTCTCCCTAGCATTCATACCCTAAATCCTCCTAGCAATGCTCACCACCTGCTGATAAGAGATGTCCATCTCCAACTCACGAGCCATGCTAGATATGATGCTGGGAATTAGCCCCTCAATAAACCGGCGAACCCTCTCGCGAATAGTAGAAACCAAGGCTAGTGCATACCTAGCCAAACTGGTGAAACAGACAGTGTACTCTGAAACGGTCATAGCACCCTGGCACAAATGCTCAAACTCTGCGTGCCATGAGTCCCTGAGGCTCTGAGGAACAAACTCTCTCAGGAACAAATCTAAGAACTGTGTCTAAGTCAGTGAAGCAGCCTCGTCTGGACTGTCTAACTCATAGGTGCGCCACCACTCATAGGCAGCTCCCTGAAGCTAGAAAGTAGTGAAAGAAACTCCGCTCGATCCTGATATACCCATAGTGTGGAGAATGTGGTAGAAATCCTCCAAAAATCCTAAGGCACCATCTGATGCTAATCCACTGAATACTGGAGTATCATACTTCTTGAACCTCTCAAGTCTCCGCTACTCGTCCTTTGAAGAAGCTACCCTATCCTCGGGCTGAGCTGGCACTGCAGAAAGTGCTGGGATGATCTATGGGACCTGCTCAACATGCAGTCGCTTCTCAGGAGTGCGGGCGACGGGAGTCTGTGCTCCTCCCCCGGCCTCGAATGCAGCTGCAGCAAGGGGAAGCAACCCTGCTCGAGCCAAGGAGGTGTATATGCTCATGAACTGTGCTAGAGTCTCCTGAAGAGTTGGAGTAGTAGTAGGAGTACGCGTGTTAGGTGCCTGGACTCCGGCTGGATCTGTTGGTGGTACCTCGGCAGCAGCTCGCACAGGTGCTCTCGCTACACTATGTGCGCGTCCTCAGCCTCTACCCTGGCCCCGGCCTCTAACGGATGTAGTAGGGGGCGCAAGTGCCTGATCATCTCAAGTAGCACGTGTCCTCACCATCTGTGAGAGAATAGAAGACAAAAGTTTAGGATTGTGATGTCAAAATATCGCACCACAAGGAAATCAAATTAAGTGGAAATTTTTCCTAACAGTTGCATTTCCTCTTGTAGATAAGTACAGACATCTCCGTACTGATCAGCGAGACTTTAATACTTCGGCATGTGTTCCGTCTATCCTATGAACCTAGAGCTCTAATACCAACTAGTCACGACCCCACTTCGCCCTCCGTAAACTGTCGTGACGGCACCCAGTCTCTATGACTAGGTAAGCCTAACAAGTGCGGAAAATAAATAGAAAACTTGCGGAAATGTAAATTAAACAAAGAATAATCAGAAGAAAACGATACATAGAATGTCGCTCGACATATACAGCTCAATATCTCAAAATTCTACAACACTATCCCAAAACTCGGAAACTCACGGGAACATAAGCTGAAAAAAATGTGATAAAGTGCTCTAACTCCAGAATGTCTACATCAACAGTAAGATAGAAGGGCTACACTACATGATAGAATAAAGATAGAGACTCATTGGTCTGCGGATGCGGCAGATGTACCTCGAAGTCTCCAAAGATCTCCCTGCCTCAAGGGTGATAAGCCTGGGTAGAGGTACCTGGATCTGCACATGAAAAACATGCGCAGAAAGGGCGTGAGTACACCACGGCGATACTCAGTAAGTGCCAAGCCTAACCTCGATCGGGTAGTGACGAGGAAGGTCAGGGCCCTACTAAGGTAAATAATGATAAAATAAATAATTGACAGTATAGAACAGAAGATAGTAAAACAAGTACAACAGTATAAGTAGTACAGATGTGAAGAATAACAATAACTACGCAGGAACAATGTAAACACCAAGGTAAAGATACGGCTTAACTACAAAAATAACCATTGGGGATCTTACAGGATACCGTCCTGAAATCCCAATATACATATCCAATGAGTCTTTCGGGATACCGTCCCGTAATCCAAGAATCAATGCGCAGGGGATCTACCGAAATTCCGATCCGTAGTCCCAAATATAAATACCTAGGGGGAACTACCGGAATCCCACATTCGTAGTCCCAATGTAAATACACAACAACAGCAAGAAGATATTCAGAAGTGGAATTTCATATCAAAGCAACAAGTAATTTTATCCTAACATGCTTCACCTAATGCAATCAAGGCAACTTAAGCAAATAGGCAATTTAAGTCAACTAAACATGTTTTTCTAGCTAACAACATTCTAAATTTGCAAGTATAATAAAGCAGGAAAATAAACATGCTAATGAATACTTTAAGAAAAATCGGATTTCCAACAATTTGCACAAGTACACCCTCGTCACCTCACGCACAAGGCAATTCAGTTAACAAATATACCAAATATACCAAATCCTATGGGGGAGGTCCCCCACACAAGGTTAGACAAGCCACTTACCTCAAACAAGCTCAAATCAACCCTAAACCACACATTTTCCACGAGTATCCGACTCCAAATGACCCAAATCTATTCAATTCAATTGCATATTGTAAATAACACCTCAAGTAACTGATTCCACAATTAAATTCTAAGATAATATGCGAAAATAGGTAAAATGACCAAAATGCCCCTCAGGCCCACGTCTCAGAATTCTCATACTCTCACAAGTCTAACCATATAAGAATATCTCAAATCAGATGCCAAAAACCCAATCAAAACTCAGTAATTTGGCCTGTGAAGTTTATCCAATTTTCCACCAATATTCGAAATGTAAAGGCAAGATTATAGTTAGGAATCATGGAAATTGATCTAAGTTAGGTAGACATCTCTTACCCAAGTTACCCAGGTGCAAAAGTCTTCAAAAATCACCTCTCCCGAGCTCCCAAATTTGAAAATGTTAAAATAAGCTTAAACCCTCGAATTGGGATTTTAAGAAATCTGCCCAGGTATTTTGTACATTGCGATCGCGAAAGTAGGCCTGCAATCGCGAAGAGTAAAAATGAAGAACTGCTGAAATGGCCTATGCGAACATGACATGATGCATGCGATCACGAAAGAAGAAAAAGGTGGGCTAACTCGATCGCGGTTGAAGCCACGCGAACGCGAAGGGAAAAAGGACCACTGAGCCACCGACTCATGTTTCTACTATGCGAACGCGAAGAAGGGAGGGCCAGAATTCCACGATCGCGAGTCAAGTCATGCGATTTTGAAAAGTTTATGTATACATATATTATGCATTTCATGTCAGCAGCCCCAGAGGCACTCAGATGTTACAAGATGTAACTCTTCTATCTCTCTTTACATTACTATTCTTATTTATGCTTTCATGCCTTACATACTCAGTATTTTATTCATACTGATGTCCCTTTTGCTTGGGGACACTACGTTTCATACCTGTAGGTCTCTATAGACAGGTTGACATTCCTCCTAGTAGGCTATCAGATTAGCAGAGGGTGTTGGTGCACTCCACTTGCTCCGGAGTTGCCTATTTGGTCAGTATGATTTGGACATGTATTGATTGGTATGGCGGGGCTCTGTCCCGACCTTTATGATTTTATGTACTCTTAAAGGCTTGTAGACAGATGTCAGGTGTATGGATACTTGTATGGCCTTGTCGGCCTATGTTTTGAATTTACAAATGGTCATGTCGACCTTATAGGCCGGGATGTCACATCTATAAGTTTGTATATCATATTGGGCCGTCATTTGTTGAGTATTCCCTTATGTTTTATTCTTGTTATCTCATGATGGGTTTTCCGGCTCATTTACCCATGATAGTATGATAAGAAAGATATATTACGTTGGTACTCAGTTGAGTAAGGCACGGGTGCCCATCGCGGGCTCTTCGGTTATGGTCGTAACACGTACGGTCCGATCCAATATAATATTTAAATTGTGCACTGCCATAGGGTCGAACGATGTGAACCATAGATGCATCTATTTACTACCGAGGTGTTCGGCCCGATCCACAAATAGCAATTTATTTTAAAGGAAAACACAAAGTTCACACTTATAGTCAATTATTCCATTAAATCCTTCAAGTAAGTGAATTTAACCTTTTACACATATTTTATCAAGTTCTCACGACTTAAGAAATTGAATTAGCAAGTAAGGGCGCAAACATTTCATGCAAATCATGATACGGGTCCTAAACTACCCAGACAATAGCATAATACTAGCTATGTACGGACTATCATCACCTCGTACAGATGTAGCCCCCACAAGTAAGTACACACATTTATTTAATTCACTTATGTGGTTATTTCCCTCTTACAAGGTTAGAAAGAAGACTTACCTCGTCTCAAGGCCTACTTCCAAATTCAAGAATGTGCTCAAACCCTCAAATCAGAGCCGAACAAATACAAAACTATGCAAATAGTATAAAAACTGATCAATATGTGTTCAAAATTTTATACTCTAACTATCTAAGTGATTAACCATCCCAAAATGCAAGATTCCTAAAATTTACCCCCGTGCCGCTTGCCTGGATTAAAGAAATGTCCGAAGAAAGTTGTTACACATACCCTAAGGAACACAACTATATGTTTTTTTTCTAAGTTCCATAATCATTTTCGTTGTAAAATCCCATGATTCATTAAATCCTAGGTTTTTCATCTAAACCCATGATTTCTGCCAATTTTCATTTTAAAATCTACCATAATCTATGTATTAAACTCACATTAAGCAGAGATTTCTTACCTCACCAAGCTAGGTTGAAATTTCCTCCTTAAAAGCTCTCCAATCGCCCAAGTGTGCAAGAAATTGTGATAAAAATTGGCCTAAGCCCGTATTAAATAAGGTTCACTACCTCAGCGATTTCCGCACATGCGGTCGAGGGCCGCACCTGCACCATTACTTCTGCGGACAAGAGTCTGCTTCTGCGGAAATGGCCTGGGTCGGCTGGCATCGCACCTACGGTCATGTAACCACTTCTACGCAGGAGGGTCCGCATCTACTAAATCTGGGTTTCCCTTCCTTGGACGCTTCTGCGATGCTTAGCTTGCACCTATGAGCTCTATCTTGCGGCTGACCAAGCGCAGGTGCAGTTATGATAGATCTAGGGATCTTCAGCTCATGCTCCAAGTTTCAAACTTGGTCTGAGCCTCGTCCAATTGACACTTGGGGCGAGGGCCCCGTCCGAACATACCAACAAGTTTGTAATCATAAAACTGACTCGCTCGAAATCTTGGAACACCCGAAACAACATTTAATATAAGAATCACACCCTAAAACCAATTGAATCAAACTAAATAACTTCAAGTTCTTCAATTTACTACAAATGCGCCGAAACGTGCTTATACTACTAGGAATGACGCCAAATTTGGCCTGCAAGTCTTAAATGAAATTATGGAACTATTCCAGGTCTCAGAATTTAGTTCGGACCTCGATATCACCAAAACCCATACCAAACCAAATTCAAAGAACTTCTAATGGTCATGTGTATTAAATAAATATGTGTACCTACTTGTGGGGCTCTGTCCTGACCATTATGATTTTATGTACTCTTAGAGGCTTGTAGATAGATGTTAGGTGCATGGATACTTGTATGGCCTTGTCGACCTATGGTTTGAGTTTACAAATGATCATGTCAACCTTATAGGCCGGTATGTCACATGTATAAGTTTGTATATCATATTGGGTCATCATTTGTTGAGTATTCTCTTATGTTTTATTCTTGAAATATCATGATGGGCTTTCTGGCTCATTTACTCATGATAGTATGATAAGAAAGATATATTACATTGGTACTCAGTTGAGTAAGGCACCGGGTGTCCGTCGCGGGCCCTTCGGTTATGGTCGTGACACGTACACCAAAAGCTGCTCCAAACCAAATTCAAAGAACTTCTAAAATCTTCGAGAACCAACTTTCACTATTTGGCGCCAAAATGCTCCCGGGTCATCTAAAACCCTATCCGAACATACGCCCAAGTCCGAAATAAACATACTAACCTATTGGAACCGTCGAATCCCGATTTCAATGTTGTTTACCTAAAATGTTGACCTAAGTAAAACATGGCCTTTTAGGCAAATCATAAAGAACCAAGTGTTCCGATTTCAACCTGAACTCTTCCAATTCACGAACTAACCATCCCTGCAAGCCATACATCAGTAAAAGCAAGTACGGGAAGTCTCATTTAGGGGAACGGGGTTCTAGAAAGCAAAACGATCGGTCGGGTCATTGCATTCTCCACCTCTTAAATAAACATTCATCCTCGAAAGAGTTTAGGTTCATACTTGAAGTGCTGAATAAGTGTGGATATCTGCTCTGCATGTCCTCCTCAGACTCGTAGGTTGCCTCATCGACTGGTTGACCCCTCCACTAAACCCTTACCATGGAAATCCTCTTGGACCTCAACTGGCGATCCTGTCTGGCAACAATGGCAACTGGATCCTCCTCATAACCCAAGCACTCATCTTGTTGAATAGTGTTGAATTCTAACACATGTGACAAGTCGATGTGATACCTCCGGAGCATAGACACGTGAAAAACTGGATGAACCCTTGATTGGTTGGGAGTTAATTCAAGCTTAAAAGAAACCTCCCCAACTCGCCTCAATACCTTAAATGGGCCTATAAATCTTCGGCTCAGCTTGCCCTTCTTCACAAATCTCATAATGCCCTTCATCGGTGAGACTTTCAAGAGAACCTTCTCGCCTACCATAAATGATACATCATGCGCCTTTTGATCCGCGTAACTCTTATGTCTGGACTGTGTTGTGCGGAGTCGCTCCTGAATAAACTTTATCTTTTCTAAGGCATCCTTCACCAAATTAGTACCTTATAACTTAGCCTCGCTAGGCTCAAACCTCATGATAGGAGAACGACATCGTCGACCATATAACGTCTCAAATGGGGTCATCTCGATGTTGGATTGATAATTGTTGTTCTAAGAAAACTCGATCATGGGTAAGAATAGATCCCACTACCCTTCAAATTCAATCACATATTCTCTAAGCATGTCCTCTAGGATCTGAACTGTCTACTCAGACTGCCCGTCGGTCTGCGAATGAAATGTTGTACTAAGCTCTACACAGGTCCCCAACTCACTTTGTACAGCTCTCTATAAATGTGAAGTAAACCGAAGGCCTCTAATTGATATGATGGAAACAGACACACCATGCAACCGAACTATCTACTGAATATAAATCTGGGCCAACCTCTCTGAAGTATATGTAGTCACAACCGAAATGAAGTGTACCGACTTGGTCAACCCGTCGACAATGACCCAATCGCATCAAACATCGGCAAGGTCTGCAGCATCCCAACTACGAAGTCCATAGTAATGTGCTCCTATTTCCACTCTGGTATAGTCATCTGGTGGAGTAAGCCACCGGGCCTCTAGTGCTCATACTTAACCTGCTAGCAATATTGGCACCTAGCTACATTCTTAACTATGTCTTTCTTCATCCGCCGCCACCAATAATACTATCTCAGGTCACGATACATATTTATAGCACCTGGATAAAAGGAATACTGAGAATTATGTGCCTTCTCTAGACTCCTCTCCCTCAATCCATTGAATTTAGGAACACATAGAGGACCCTAGAGTCGTAAAACACCATTCCCGCTCATAGAAACCTCCTTGGCTCCACCATGTAGCACTGTCTCTCTGAGGATTGTCAAGTGTATATCATCAAACTTTCGAGCATTGATCTACTCCAATAGTGAAGACTGGTCAACAACATATGCAAGAACTCGTTTGGGCTCTAAAATGTCCAACCTCACAAGTCTGTTAGCCAAGGACTGAATGTCAAAAGCTATTGTCCTCTCCTCGGCTAAAATGAATGCTAGGCTACCCATACTCGCTGCCTTCATACTTAAGGCATCCGGGACAATATTTGCCTTGCCCGGATTATAAATAATGGTGATGTCATAATCCTTAAGTAACTCAAGAAATCTATGCCATCTCAAATTGAAATCCTTTTTATTAAACAAATGCTAGAAGCTGCAATGATCAGTGTAAACCTCACATGAAACCCCATAAAGATAATGCCTCCAAAACTTAAGAGCATGAACAATTGCGACTAACTCTAGATTGTGCATGTGGTATATTACTCTCATGAATCTTCAGCTGACATGAAGCATATGCAATAACTAGCACCTCCTACATCAATACATAACCCAAGCCAACGCATGAAGCATCGCAATACACCATATGCATCCTCGTTTCAAAAGGCAAAACTAGAACCGGTGTTGTAGTCAAAGCTAGTTTGAGCTTTTGAAATCTCACTTCATACTCATCAGACCAATGAAATGGAGAACTCTTTTGGGTCAATCTAGTCAGAGGTGATGCAATGGATGAAAAACCCTTCACAAACCGACGATAATAACCTGCTAACCCTAGAAAACTCCTAATCACAGACACCAAAGTGGTATGAGGCCAACGCTGAACTACCTCAATCTTCTTTGGATCTTCCTTAATACCATCGCCTGATACAACATGTCCCAAGAATGCCATAGACTCTAGCCACAACACACACTTGGAGAACTTAGCATACAACTTCTGTTCCCTTAGGGTCTAAAGCTCCACTCTCAAATGTTGCTTGTGCTCCCCTAGGCTATGTGAGTTAATCAAAATGTCATCAATGAAGACAATAACAAAGAAATCAATATAAGGCCTAAACATATGGTTCATCAAATTCATAAATGCCTCTAGGGCATTAGTCAAGCCCAAGGACATTACCAGAAACTCATAATTTCCATACCTAGTACAAAAAGCAGTCTTCGAAACATCCGAGTCCCGAATATTCACCTGATGATACCTTGACCTCAAGTCGATCTTAGAGAACACCCTAGCATCCTACTACTGATCAACCAAATCATCAATACAAGGTAACGTGTACTTGTTCTTGATGGTAACTTTGTTCAACTTGCGGTAATCAATGCACATCCGAATAGTCCCAGCTTTCTTCTTCATAAATAACACTAGTGTACCCCAAGGCGATACACTTGGCCTGACAAACCCTTTTGCTAGCAACTCGTCAAGCTGCTCTTTTAACTCTTTAGGAGACATACAATACGGTAGGATATATATAGGCTAGGTACTTAGAGACAAATCAATACAAGAATCTATATCACAATCTGGTGGTATGCCAGGAAGGTCAAAAGGAAACACATCGGCAAATGCCCGGACTACTGACACTGAATCAATCGCCGAAGACTCGACGGTGGTATCGCGAACAAAGACAAGATAAGCCAAATAACCCTTATAGACCATATGTCGAGCCTTTAGAAAAGATATTACTCGACTAGTAGTACTAACAGAGGAACCATTGCACTACAATCTTGGTTACTCTAGAATCACTAAAGTCACTGTCTTGGCATGACAATCAAGGATGGCTTGATATAGGGATAACTAGTCCATGTCCAAGATGACCTCAAAGTCGGTCATATCAAGTAACAGAAGGTCCAATCTAGTCTCGTAACCATAGAATATGACCATACAGAACCGATAGATTCGATCCACAACTACATAATCGCCCATATGAGTGGGCAAATAAATAGGAGTGCCCAAGGACTCACGATGAATATCCAGGAAATGAGCAAACATAGATGATACATATGAATAGGTAGACCCTATATAAAATAATACTGAAGCATCCCTGCCACAAACGAAAATAATACATGTGATTACAGCATCTGAGGCTAATGCATCTGGTATGGCCGGAAAAGCATAGAATCTGGCTGGAGCGCCAACTGGCGGGACTCCACCTAACTGAGTAATAGTTGGATGACCTCCTCCTGCCTAGCCCACAATGTATTAATTAATTCCTTAATTTGTTATCCCACATGTATTAATTAATTCCTTAATTAATTTGTTAATCCCCCATTAAATAATAATTAACCAATTATTCACATAATTAAGAATTATCTCAATTTACTTAAAATACTACTCACTTTTAATACACTTTATACACCATATTATCATGTCCATGTGATACCTTGTATGGTACTAGTCCATAAATATCAGTTATTTTAGCTCGGGCCGTATTTTATCCCAAAATGACAAATTTTGACGAAACTAACTTTCTTCGATTTGCTTGTCCTCTCACCTTCACGAATTTTCTTATCCCTTGTTTGAATTAGCATAATACCTGTAACCTCAACATAATCTTGTTCCTGAGCTTGCATCGATTAACTTTACGACGAAACCTTAAATTTTGAAAATGTGTGACGTAACATCTCATTCCCGAGCTTCCATCAATTTACTTATGGCATACTATCACATACGAAAACATGGGGTGTAACATCATTCCCCAACTTTGGAACATTCATCCTTGAATGTTGACTGATGCACTTATCATTCTCATAGCTTATGTATTCCGAATACTTTAGTAGTTTCCTTCCCATAATTCCAAAAGCCAAGGCATTCCATCCTTTAGGACTCTTTCTCATACAACGACTTGTGGTTGGAATCCATTCAATCTCGTAATTATTGCTACCTCTCATCATGCAACCTGTACGACTCTAACTTTCTAAGTGCGCCTATGCGTCTCTTCCTTCCTTTTCCTCTAGCCTTTAACCAATCTCTATGTTACACCCCATGTTTTTGTGTGTGTGAGAGTACGTCATAAGTCAACTGATATAAGCTCAAAAATAATATTATATTTGGAATCATATAAATTAAGTTAATCATGTTACCTTGGAGGTTACAAATATTTATGACCATGAATAACGAGTACCAAGAAGGTTGGAAAGCTTAGAAGCTAAACCAATTGAAGAAAATAAGTTTCGTCTAGAGTCGACAAGTTTGGGATGTTATAACATGTACCTTAAGGTGAGACTATAGTTCATAACATTATAAGGAGGTTATGTTAGAGATAATTTAGTCGTATGACAAATGTGTGCTAGGTGTTGAAGTTAAGCAAGTTATGGAACAAAAGTTGGCAAAGGTCATCACAAGTTGCATCCATAATGTGCTCAAATTCAGGTCAAATGTAGCTGCACTTTTCTCCCAATATACTTGGAATCAAGGGATTCTCTACATATAAAATTGAATATCTACGAGTCTAGTTTCTAACACATTAAACCGTTCATCAATACGACATCGGACTACAGATATATTTGCATTTTTGCGACACTGCGCAAGCAGCTCCCATGGGACCCACAAAGTAGGTTTAAACTTCAGCTTGTATTTAAGTCATTTATATGTCATTTTAAATCATTTTTTTTCATCCAAAATAGTTACTTAACCCTCCTAAATTATCTATAAGGGTTTCTCCATGAGTCTAGGGCGAATACCAATGATAAAAACATGAATCCAACGTTAGAAAATTTCGTGGTGCTTGATAGATTGTAGTTCTTCATCTTGTGGTTGTTTTTGGAGGGTTCTTCAATGGTAGGTAACCTCAGATTTCATGTTGTTCTTTATGATTAAGCTAAGAATTAGTACCTCCTTCATGTATATTAGAGTTTCAAGGCGAAATACAAGTGTTTACACTCTAACATGCACACAAAAGTTCATTCAAAAAGAGAATACAACTCCTATAGTGTTGTGGTGTGATTGAGGGTTGTAGTGAGCTTCACCAACTGCATATTTAAAGTTGTATCTACTACCTAATGTAGTAAAATAATGTTATTGGTTGTTCTTATGGTGAATCATGTGTTGGTTGAGTGAAAATCTATAAGATAGTAATTGACATGGCATAGGGAATCGTTATCTTTAATTGTGGGCTGTATTTAGGCTATATATGGTTTGTTGTTGCTGGAAATTGCTATAAATAGTTTTATCATATTGTGGATGCTATTGTTAAGCTTATATATGTGCTAATTTAGTAGATTGAGGAAGATAACATGAAAAATAAGATATTGACGATAAAGGTTAAGGTGCTAGGTGTGTGGACTATATTTGAAGATTATGGTTATGATATTTTGGGTTGAAAATGATATGGTAAGCATAAGTACGATGTTATATATGTCGTAGGTAGATTCATGGAAAAGGAATTGGATTCAAACCATATTTTGTTAATCGTAATCGAGCTTGCCGCTTAAAATGGTTGTTGAACAAATCAGAGAGCTTATTGTAAATTATATTGTTGTTGTTTGGGTTGTTTGGTGAATTTTGCTAACATATTGGATGTAGTACAAATAGGGGAGTTGCTGTCTATTTTCTTGTAGAATATTGGTTTTGTTTACTGTAAAAATGGTAATAACAATTAAATTTTATTATGGGACTCTAAAAATACGAGATCTATTTTTATGTTGGCTGTTAAGTAGTTGATGCTATGTACATGAAACATATAAGCGAAATGAGAGTTAAGGATAGGGAAATAATCAAACCATTAGTCCAATTATCGGGGCCTCGATCTCATCGATTTGGGGCCTCAAAGTCGATCCTGGAGCTCGATTACGAGATAGCGAAAGCAGTTGAAATTTTACTAACAGTTATTATAAAATTACCGGAGGCTCTTTATGGCCAATGATAAGTAATAAATGACAAACAAATATGATGATAATAAATAAAAGCAATAATATCAAGAGAATATGTTAGAGAGTAAATAGAATATTCTTGTATATTTCGTGTGGAGCAACTGAAGCAACATGCCTTTACAAGGAGACAATGACCCCCTTTATATAGGAGGGGAATTCTAACATAGTAAAAAATACATCAATTACAAAGATATACAGATTGGACAGCTAGATGACACCCTAATCCAGGGCTAGGGTAGTCCACTAGGCTCCGTCAGTCCTAGCCGTGTACCTTGGGAACTCCTCACTCTTATTATAGCTGCGGTCGACATTGTCACAAGGTCAGGCATAAAGAACCTCGAAGGGGAAATTCGACCATAGCCTAGAAGCCTCGAGGATTCGAGATGATCTTCTACGGTGCCTCGATAACGAGAAATTGGACCCTCCGATTTCACCGTACACAGATAGTCTCCGCGTTTCTTAGAGTGAATGTGATAAGAAACGACCTTGAACCTTTGTCCCCTCCGATATTCTTGCGATGACAATAGTGATAAGGTGCCAACACATGGTGTACACGCAGCCCTCGAAGGCCTCTGCATTGATTATAGAAGTTAACTGCCCCTTGGCCTTCTTCCATGTGCACGCGAGGCTTCTATAAATATTCCCCTCCTTGTTCTTCCTAATTTATTACATTTCCAAAAGCCAAAAAAGGTTTATTCTTCCTTTACCTTTGTTCATTCTTTGGAGCGCGACTCCCCTTTCTCTCCAGGCATTTCTAGAAATGGCGAAAACTTCTGCCTCTGTTTGCCAGGAGAATGTGGCCTCATCTTCTTCTATTTTATCTCAAGTTGAAGTGACAATACCTCCTAGTACTGAGGAATGCATTCCAGGATCTTTCGCGATGGCCTCTGATTACAAGGTCGAGAGGCCTTCTTTGAAGCCGGGGCACAGTGAGCCTTTGACTCAATATATTAGCTCGATAATAGATATTGGGAGAGTGAAAGGTGATTGTCACTGGGGACGTTGTGCTTGTGGAGATCCCTTATTGGGAGGAGGATATTACAACACACAAAATAGGTTTACTCAGTGTGTACACTTATCCGTTTACTCTAGGACCGGTCATCTTCTCCCCCAATCGACCCCGTGATTCTCAACTTCTGCCAATGATTCCAAGTGACCCTTGGCCAAATTCATCCTTCATTCTGGCGTGTTTTTTACAAGATCAGGTACTACGTGAACATGACCGGGGAGGTTCCCTTTCACCGTTGATCATCTGATCAAGATGTACAACCCCGTCTCTTCCGTGGGGGTCTAATCAAACTCCGCTGCCGAGCCCTGAGGACCCTTTTTCCCTTCACTAAGGAGCCCAAGAATGGTGGATGGATAAGCCGCTTTGTCTGAGTAAGAACTTCTGACTAGATCCCAGTGGAAAAGATGTCATTTTTCGAGAGGTGGAATATGGAACATAAGTAGACACATTATCTAGCATTCCCTAGATTCTCTTTGAATATGTTCTTCAACGCACTTAACTTTTCTTGCCAATGTAGCCACATCAATTTACCCTGCTGCGATTCTGGACCTCCCGGGTTGGGTCAGCCACCAGGACTCGATTTGCAAGCATGCTGAGCTAGTGTGGCGTGATTTATCCCAGGCCCGATGGGAAGATAAGGATCATGGTGAGCCTCTACCCTTGATGTAGTCATCATTTTCGAGTTAAATCGCTATTGGCAGTGCTCTCGTTCCTTGTGCTTACCTCTTTCATTTGTGTAGGTCTGGGGTTGTCCCCTTGATGAAGGGAGCATTACCTGACGGGAAGGGTTATTTGGTACCCGATGAAGGGAAGAAGAGGCAAAGGGATTCGTTGGATGGGCCTTCTGAGTCTAAGAAGATTAAGGCAGAATAAGCTAAGGCCGACTCGGCAGCTGTAACGTTGGAATTGGCGGGAAACCATCGAGTTGTGAGTGAGGAGGAAAATAGCTTCTCGACAGCACCCGAGGGAGGGATAAAACTAGCCGATCCTGGAGCTGTGGAGATGGTGTCTTCCGAGCCGGAGGTTGATGTCATTGCGGTCCCACTTCGTGGTAGAGAGACAATTGATGGACTATCGTGTTCTGCCCCCGAGCTAGTCAATTGTACGAGTTCCCCTCGGTCTGGGGTACCTTTGTCAGGTGGTTCGTAGGGGCCTGGTTTTGGTGCCTGAATGGACAAAGGATGGTCCTGACTGACCTTGCCAGTGCTGTGGTCATGATCGATTCTCCTCAGGGAACAACCTTACATTCTAAAGTAGTTCAACATACCCCGTATGAAGAATCTCCCGATGTGGGATGCCTGCAGAGGTAGAGATCTGCTCGAAAGGCTTCCAACCGTTCCCGAGGGAGTCCTTAAGATTGATGCTTCCCTCGTCTTCCCTACATGTCGTTTGGGCCTAGGTTGCTTTGACCTATGTCTCTCTAACTTGTCTTTTTTTGTGGCTTCAGGCCAAGGCACTTTACAATCAGGCTCTAACCTGGTATCAGGTCGAGGTGGCCCGTCTCGAGCATGAGAAGTCTCTTTTTAGTGAACATATTATCTAGTCCCCGTTTGCCATTACCTGAATGTTTGCTAGATCCCATTGTTTTAACGTCTTGGATCTGATTTGTGCAGTTTGAGAAGGAAGGTTCCCTGCTGAGGGAGGAGCTTCGGTCCAGAGACTCTGAGGTCTCCGAACTCAAAGGTCGTGAGAGAGAGATAGCTTCTGAGAGGGATACCCTCCGGGAGAAGGTGACCTTAGTTGGGCGTCACCTTAGTGAGGCGAGGGAGGATAGTAACAAGTACATAGGCTTCTATTCTGAGTCGGTGGCTGCATTATCTAGGATCAAAGCTGAAGTGGAGATGCTTATATCTTTGCATAGAGAAGATGCTACTGCGACAAGTGCTCAAGCCGGAGGGGCACCCTAGGGGGCCGAGCCGAGATTGACTCGGGCAGTGGAGCGTGATTGATTAGGATCTTAGGGGAAGATTTTTGGGGACATACATGCGGGAGATATCATTTTGCCTGTCGAGTTCAATATGATGGAGACCCTAGAGAAGAGAGATGTTGCCTTGCTTGCTTTCGGAGGTGTGCCGAGCAGTGGCCCAAGAGGTGATAAAAATGAAGGAGGTGCCCCCGGAGGGGGAAGAGGCCATCAAAGAAGGGCCGTTGAAAGACCCATAGTTGTCGGGGTGCACCCTTTATTGCATATGTTGGTTTGATGGTAGATTAGGATTCTGTTCGGTTCTCTCTTTGTAAGAGTTTTTTCAAGACTTGTAAATATCTCTCAGGAGGTTACGAGAAGGCTTTTTATTTCCTATTCCTTCCTTTATTTTTGTTTTTCAGAAATACTATGTGATGTACTTTGGCTTTCGACCCAAGGTTTTGAACTTCGAGTTAGGCCCTCGGGCTTCGCTATCATCGAGCGACTTGGCTTTTATGTATCCGATCGGTACGACCTTTGATCTTAGCACTAGTGAAAGTGACTCATACGTACTGGGTCGGTTTCCTCTTCTTAGAGTAAGATGGCATTTGAGCTCTTGTCCTTTTGCTTTCAGACATTTTTATTAGATTGAGCTTAGTCACCGAGTTGGATATCGAATCGAGTTCATATGACCCTCAAATTTTTAGAATTTTGAGCTGGACTTTAGGCTTTTATGCATTGGGTCAGAGCGACCTTATGTGTGTGCTCGCGGCTATGGCTCTTACGCCTTGTGTCGAAGCGACCTTTTGTGCGGGTGGCCCTAGGGCTCATTACGCTGGCGACAATGGCCCTTACGCCTTGCTCTTAGGAATATTCAGTTAATTATTTTTGGTTCAGTCTCCGAATCGGGTTACGATTTGAGCACATTCGACCCTCTAGTTTTATATTTGTGTGGGCTAGTGACAATAGCTCTTACGCCTTGGGTCGAAGTGACCTTTTATGTGGGATGGAGACAATGGCTCTTACGCCTTGCTCTTAGTCATATTTAGTCAACTATTTTGGGTTCAGTCTTCGAATCGGGTTACGACTCGAACTCATTCAACCCTCAAGTTTTGTATTTGTGTGGGCTCAGAAAGTGGCTCTTACGCCTTGGGTCAAAGCGACCTTTTATGTGTGTGGCCCTGAGGCTGATTAGGCTGGCGACAATGGCTCTTACTTTTTTAGTCGATGCCACCATTTATGTGAGCTTTATTTTTCCCGCGATAAGGAATTTTTAAATAGTGTTTGCTTGACTCTTCGATGACTTAATAAAAAACCTCGATTGTGAGTCATTGTATGGCGATGATCGAACACCTCGAGAGGTTTGGCTTGGAGACTGAGCATCTTAAAGCCGATTTAGGAGCTGACGTGGTCGAAGCTCTTTTGTCTATATCGAGGGTAGCCTATTTAACTGGTTCTTTCCAAAGTATATTCAAAGTAGTTGAAGGCCTGTGATTTTGTAGTGACGGTCGGCGTCCCCGAGTTGCGTTAGTTTGGTTGGTACAGCCTTGTAATCGAAGTCATTTGTGTTTGGTCGGAGCCTTTGAATCCCGAGTGAAGTAGTATCGACATCTATATCGAGGTATGCCTTTTTAGGGGTCTTACAAGGTCAATATATAGCCAAAACTTTAAGATCAGGTTTATACCTTTAATAAGGTCTTACAAGTTTTACATGCCTTTGAGGTCTTATAGTTTTGGATACTTGGTACAAGTATTTTTCATGCCTTGCTTGAGGTCTTACAGATATTGTCACTGGGTACAAGTGTGGTTCATGCCTTGCTTGAGGTCTTAAGGATATAGTTGCTACCTTATGTAGGTCTTACGAGACCGAGTCTGCCCGCTCGGGGTCTTATGGCTTCGGGTTTTGATAAGTCGATGGAGGTGGCGCTTGATGTCAGTCCCCGAGGCATTTAGGGTTTCTTAACTCGGGATCCATTATTGGCAAACTTGGTATTGCCTTATTGAGGTCTTACGATTTTGGAGATTCCGACCCTGAGGTCATGCAATTTTTGATATTTCGGAATCAGTCTCCGAGTGTTCGTGACACCTTCAGTTTTGGAGACGTTTTATGTCCTTGATGTTGCCTTGTTGAGAGCATAAGAGATTTGAGTTTTGACCCAGGGGTCGTTCAAGTGCCAAATTGTTGATGCTAGTCTCCGAGTGTTAGGGACAGTTTTGATAGATGAATGTTCTTTTCTAAAACGTCGATTTTCTTTTAAAGTGTGAAATGCTTTGATAAAAAGTGTTCTTTGATTACCTTGTACAGGTACACATATTTTTGTCGTTAAAAGCTTGGCTGCTCTATATGGGCACTGTTCGTTCGACCGTTTGGCCTGGTACATTACTTTTCCTATCAAAGTCCCATTTGGGGTGCCTTAGCTTTCCCGAGCAGGTGGCCTTCCGGGGCGAGGCCTCCAAGTGTACTAGGTGGATTGTAAAAGAAATCTTGAATACTAGTTGAGTCTCCTTTAGGTGTCGTATGGTCGTTGCCTTGTTAAAAACATTGCCGGTAAAACCCTTCTAGGGAAAACATCTGGTCGAAGGAAAAGAGTGCATGGGTGCTCGAGGATGTTCTTGGAATTTTCCATCGGATGCCCTAGAAATAATATCGTTTCAGCATTTAAGTGTTCCAGTTGCTTGGAAGCTGCTCGCCCTCCACGGTACCGAACATGTAAGACCCTTTGCCAACTAATCCGAGGATGTGGTACGGTCCTTCCCAATGTTGGCCCAACTTTCCTTCATTAGGGTTTTGGGTGTTAAGGGTGACTTTCCTTAGAACCGAGTCTTGGACTCTGAAATGTCGGAGGTTTGTCCTCCTGTTATAATATTTTTCAATCCTTTGTTTTTGGGCGACCATCCGGACTAGTGAGGCTTCTCATTTTTCGATTAGTAGTTCGAGGGCCGTCATCATGGCCTCGTTGTTTGAGCTTTTAGTGGTGTGTTGGAATCTGGCGCTTGGCTCCCCGACCTCCACTGGTATCAGAGCCTCGACACCGTATACTAGAGAGAAAGGTGTTTCCCTTGTGCTTGATTTTTAAATTGTTCGGTATGCCCAGAGCACTTCGGACAATGTTTCTCTCCCCCTTCCCTTGGCGCTTTCCAGCTTCTTTTTCAAGTTTTGGATGATGGATTTATTTGTGGACTCGGCCTGGTTGTTTGCACACGGGTGGTAAGGCGTCGATAGGATTCTCTTGATTTTTTGATCCTCAAGGAATTGTGTTACCTTTCTCCCGATGAACTACCTCCCGTTATCGCATGTTATCTCGGAAGGAATCCTAAATTGGCACATAATGTGGTCCCATATAAAGTTAATGACTTCCTTTTGCTCTTATCTTCTCGAAGGCCTACGCTTCTACCCATTTTGAGAAATAGTAAGTCATAAATAAAATGAATTTAGCTTTACCTGGTGCCGTCGGTAGGATCCCGACGATGTCCATACCCCACTTCATGAATGGTCATGGCGATAAGACCGAATGTAGTTGTTCACCATGTTGGTGAATCATAGGGGCAAATCTCTAGCATTTATCACATTTATGGATGATGTCCTTAGTCTCTTTTTCCATGTTATCCCAGTAGTAGCTTGCCTTGATTATTTTACGGACCAAGGAGTCGGTGCTGGAGTGATTTTCGCAAGTACCCTTGTGGATTTCTCGGAGTACGCAATCTATATCCCCCGGTCCTAGACATACTGCTAGGGGGCCATCAAAAGTTCTTCTGTACAGAGTCTTATTTTTATCAAGCGAGAATCGGGCTGCTTTGGTTCGCAGGGCCCTCGATTCCTTTTGATCTGCAGGCAATTTTCCGTGTTTCAGATAATCAATATATTTATTTCTCAAGTCCAATGTTAGGCTAGTGGAATTAATCTCCGTGTGACCATCCTCTATCACTTATTTAGATAGATGAATAACAACCCTGGGGAGTAGGTCATCTTCTTCAGCAAACAATCCCAGGTTTGCGAGGGCATCAGCCTCGTTATTCTGCTCTCGAGGTACATGGACTAAATTCCATTATTTGAAGCGACGTAATGCAACTTAGGTCTTGTCCAAATACCTCTGCATCCTGTCTTCTCAGACCTCGTAGCTCCCATTCACCTAGTTCACTACCAGGAGTGAATCGCATTTTGCTTCGATGGTCTCGGCTCCCAGGCTTTTGGCCAGTTCTAAACCTACAATCATAGCCTCGTACTCGGCTTCATTTTTAGTAATTTTTGCAATTTTTATAGATCGTCTGATCACGCCACCCGTAGGTGGCTTTAGGACTATACCAAGTCCGGAACCTCTCATGTTTGTGGCGCTGTCAGTGAACAGGGTCCATACACCGGAATGCGTTCTTGATTTCAGTAAAAGTTCCTTTTCTACCTCAGGCATGAGGGAGGACGAGAAATCGGCCACGAAGTCTGCTAGGATTTGGGACTTGATGGTTGTTTGAGGTTGATACTCGATATCATACCCCCAAGTTCGATGGCCCATTTGGCCAATCGACCTGATAGTTTGGGTTTGTGTAATATGCTTCTGAGGGGGTATGTCGTTAGAACACAAATATGGTGGCATTCAAAATAGGGTTTCAGCTTTTGCGATGCACTTATTAACGCAAGAGCTAATTTTTAAAGGTGTGGATACCTAGTTTCGGCATCCCCTAAGTTCCGACTTACATAATAAATAGGGAATTGCGTACCTTGCTCTTCTCGAACTAGCACGCCACTTAGCGCTATCTCGGATACGACCAAGTATAGATATAGAGTTTCATCCTCTTTTGGCGTGTGGAGCAGAGGTGGGCTAGTCAGATATTGCTTCAGCTCTTCTAAGGCGCGTTGGCATTCTGGAGTCCATTCGAAGTTATTTTTCCTTCTGTGGATAATCTTGATATGAATCTGCCCAGAGCTGCTATTCGTCCCGTTAGCCGTTGCACGACCTTTACATTATTCACCACCATGATTTCTTCGATGTCCTTGATATTATTGGGTTTATTCTCAATCCCTTTGTTTGTTACCACGAAGCCTAAGAATTTGCCTAAGCCTACTCCAAAGGCACATTTCTCGGGGTTGAGCTTCATGTTGTAACTTTTGAGGATGTCGAATATTTCTTGCAAGTGAGTTAAATGGTTCTTTGCTTGCAGGGACTTACTAACATGTTCAATATAAACTTCCATGGATTTACCTATTTGACTCTTGAACATTTTATTAACTAGAAGCTGGTATGTAGCCCCTATGTTTTTTAGTTCGAAGGGCATTACATTGTAACAGTAGGTACCATACTTCGTGATGAATGAGGTCTTCTCTCTGTCTTCGAGGTTCATCTGAATTTGATTATACCCTGAATAGGCATCGAGAAAGGTGAGGGTCTTGTGGCCGGCCGTAGCATCGATCAGACGGTCGATGTTAGGCAATAGGAACGAATCCTTGGGACACGCCTTGTTTAAGTCTTTATGAACTACCCACATTCTTAGCTTATTTCCCTTTTTGGGTACCACTAGTACGTTGGCCAGCCATTCTAGGTATTTTGCTTCCCTAATGGACCCTATTTTAAGGAGTTTACTTACCTCGTCCTTGATAAATGCGTGATTACCTTGGATTGGGGTCTTCTATTTTACTTCACCGGTTTAAACCTGGGGTCGACACTTAGTCGGTGAGAGGTTATTTCCGGTAGAATACATGTCATATCTAAGCGGTACCATGCGAAATAGTCGATATTATTGATAAGAATTTGAATGAAGTTTTTCCTGAGTTCGGGGGTTAATCCCGTTCCCATGTATACCTTACAATCCAGGAGGTGTTCAATCAAAACAACTTGCTCCAGATCTTCGATTGTTGATTTCGTTGCGTCAGACTCTTCGGGGACAACAAAAGTTTGAGGAGAAAGGAAATCTTCGTTGTCATCCTCGAGGGTCTGTATGCTTCCAGACACGTCCGAGGTTGGGAGTATGGGGGTCGACTCCTCCTAGTAAACCGTAAACATTTCTTTTCTCGCACGTAGTTCTCCATATATCATTGTTATGCCATCCTTTGTCGAAAATTTAATCATCTGGAGCAGAGTCGATGGTGCTTCCCGCATGCTGTGTATCCACGGCCTGCCAAGCAGTGCATTATACCTTATGTTGCCATTGATGACTTGAAACTTTGTGTTCTGAACCGTGCCGAACGTGTCGATTGGGAGGGTGATTTCTCTTTTTGTTACTTCACCGGTCATGTTGAAGTGGTGGAGGACCCGTGAGGCGGGTATGATCTGGTCGAGTAACCAATGTTGTTCTACTACCCCTGATCTGATTATGTTGGCCAAGCTGCCTAGATCCACGAGCACACGTTTAACTCGAACGTTGTTTAAAAGAAATAAGATTACCAGCGTGTCATTGTGTGGTTCAGTCAAGGTCTCGAGATCTTCTTCGTTGAACACGAGGGTGTCTTCGGCCATATGGTCTCGGATCGACCCTCCCATTGCGGCGGATATTTTTGTCTACTTGATCATGGGTCCTTGGGTAATGTCGATCCCTCTAATAATCATATGGACGACATGTCGAGCGATCTCTTTTTGTTCCTAGGTTGGAACAGCCACACAATTTTCTCCCCGGTTCTCCAGGTAACTGTTTTCATGTCTATATGCTGAGTTAGGCATTTCAACCAGAAATTTGAAGATCTTGGACAAGAACAGGTGTGAACGATAACTTGTGATACGTGACAAAACCAGCACGAAAATAATCACTATTATTTTTAGCCCCACGGTGGGCACCTAACTATTTACCGTGAAAATGGTAATAACAATTAAATTTGATTATGGGACTCTAAAAATACGTGATCTATTTTTATGTTGGTTGTTAAGCAGTTGATGCTATGTACGTGAGAATTAGAAGTGAAATGATAGTTAAGGATAGGGCAATAATCAAACCGTTTGTTAAATTATCGGGCCTCAAGCTCGTCGATTCGGGGCCTTGAGGTCAATCCCGGAGCTCGATTACGAGCTGGCGAAGGAAGTTGAAATGTGACTAAAAACTATAATAAAATTAATGGAGGCTCTTTATGGCCAATGATAAGCAATAAATGATGAACAAATATGAAGATAATACATGAAAGCAATAATATAAAGAGAATATGTTAGAGAGAAAATAGAATGTTCTTGTATATTTCGTGTGGAGCAAGTGAAACAACAAGCCTTTACAAGATGACAAGGACCCCCTTTATATAGGAAGAGAATCCCAACATAGTACAAAATACATTAATTACAAAGATAAAGGGATAGGACAGCTAGATGACACCCTGATCCAGGGCTACGGTAGTCCACTAGGCTATGTCAGTCCTAGTCGTGTACGTTGGGAGATACATACTCCTATCATAGCTACAGTCGACATTGTCCCAAGGTCGGGCATCACGAACCTCGAAGGGGAAATTTGACCGTAGCCTTGAAGCCTCGAGGCTTCTAGATGATCTTCTATGGTGCCTCGATAACGAGAAATCGAATGAAGAATAGGCATGTTCAAAAGCTGAGGTCAAAGAACATTGAATCAGTGAAGGTTTAGTGGCGGGGTCAGCCGGTCGAGGAGGCAACCTGCGAGATCGAGCAAGATATGCGCAACCGTTACCCTCATCTTTTCACCACTTCTGGTATGTCTCTATGGTCGTTCGAGGATGAAGGAATGTTTTAAGAGGGGGAGGATGTAACGACCCGGACGGTCATTTTAAGATTTAATGCCTCGATCCCCTATTAACTGCTTTCCCCATGTTTGTTTCTACTATTTTGATTTGCCGAGATGATTTGTTTTGAGTTTTAGAGTGTTTTGGGACACTTAGTCCCTGAACGAGAGGTTAAGTTTTAGAAATTGGACCGTAGTTGGAGCAGTATTAAGACGGCCTCTAAATGGAATTCTATCGGTTCCGTTAGCTTCATTGGATGATTTCGGGCTGAGGGGCATGTTCAGATAGTGTTTTGGAGGTCCGTAGCTTATTTAGACTTGAAAGGCCGAAAGTTGAATTTTTTAAGTTTTCAGTTCGATAGTTAGATTTTGATATCGGGGTTGGAATTGAATTTCGGAAGTTGGAGTAGTACCGTAGTGTTGAATTGGACGTTCTTGCAAAATTTTAGGTCATTTGTACGAGGTTTGAAAGACTTTTTGATTGAAAACGTAATTTGAGAGTTTTTGGAGTTCTTAGGATTGAGTCAAATGTTAAATTGGTGTTTTGTTGTTGTTTTGAGCATTTCGAAGGTTGGAACAAGTTTGAATGTTGCTTTAAGATTGTTTAGCATATTTGGTTGAGGGCCCTAGGGCCTCGGGTGCATTTCGGATGCTCAGCGGACCATTTTTGGACTTAAAGAAGGATCAGATTTTTCTGGTTTTGTGTTGCAGACTTTCCTTCAACGCGATCGGGTGAGGATGCTCGCAATCGCAATGGCTTAGATGAGGCAGAGGGGATTTTTTTTATGCAATCGCGAGAAAAGGAGTGCGAATGCGTAGTATTGGTGGAAGTTGACTTGCGAACGCGTGGCTACGCCGCATTCGCGAAAAGGAAGAAGTGAGGCTGTTGTGGAATGGGAGTTTCTCTTCGCGATCGCGTAGAGTTGAGCAGTGCAAGCATCACATTATGGTAGATAGTATCGCGTTCGCGTAGGGTAAAGTTGGGAGCTAGTAAAGTTTCTCTTCGAGATCGTTTGGGAGCTTCTGCGATCGCGATTAAGGTCGCGTCTGGGCAGAACATAAAGTTCAAAATCGGGGGTTTTGAGTTCATATCACAAAATTGCATTGGGAGCTCGGTAGGAGACGAATTTTGGAAGGATTTCGGAGGGAGTTTGCGGGTAATGATTCTTAACTCCTTTTTTCTTATGACCTATTATTATAAACGTGAATTCATCATCTAATTTCGGATTTGAGGTGAGAAATTGGGAAAATTTTGGAAAAGTTCTTAGGCATAATTTTCGAGTTTTTATTGGGGATTTTGACATCGAATTTGGATAATTTTGGTATGGTTAGACTCGTGAGTGAATGTGGGTTCATAATCCATAACTTTGACCCGATTCCGAGACGTGGGCCCGGGGGACTTTTTGTGAAATTTTCTTAATTTCGCGTGTTAGCTTAGAATTAATTAGAGGAATTTATTACTTGAAGTTATATTTCCACTATGCAATTGATTTGAATAGATTTGGGCCATTTGGAGTCGAGTACTCGTGGCAAGAGCATGGTTTCTGGTTGATTTTTGAGCCGGTTCGAGGTAAGTGGCTTGCCTAACCTTTTGTGGAGGAACTCCCCTTAGGATTTGGTGTTGATATATGAAATGCCTTGTACGTGAGGTGACGAGTGCTTACATGTGCTAATTGTTGAAAATCCTATTTTCATTACGTAATTGTAATTATGTTTTCTTCCTTGTTTATACTACTTGCAATTTAAGCCTATTGTTAGCTCGGGGAAGCATGTCTAATGGGCGTAATTGCTTTACTTGCTCAAAGTACTTTATTTGAACTCTGTGCAGTATGCTAGGTTAGAAATACCTATTTTACCTTTGTATGAAATTTTGATTTAACTGAATATTCTTTGTATTGCTGCTGTGAGATTACTTTGGGACTACAGGACGATATCCCGGGAGATTCCCCTGCATGTTTACTTTGGGAATACGGATTTGTATTCTGGTAGATCTCCCTGCATATTTATATTGGAACTACTGGACTACACCCGGTAGATTACCCCAGTACTGGGTATTTTTATTTGGGACTACGGATCGGGATTTTGGTAGATCCCCGCGAACTATGAGTTGGACTACGGGACGACACCCGGGAGATACACTAGATAATTGCATTTGGGGACTATAGGACGGTATCCTGGGAGATCCCCGGTTTTTATCTATGTATTGAGTTGTATTCCTTTTATGATTATTTGTCTCTATTGTAGTTGTTGCTACTCTTATTATCTTGTGTTACTTTAATACTGCTTTTTCTTCCTTATATATTATTGTATATGACCGGTAGGGCCATGACCTTCCTCGTCACTACTCAATCGAGGTTAGGCTTGGCACTTACTGGGTACTGTTGTGGTGTACACATGCCCTTTCCTGCACATGTTTGTCATATGTAGATCCGGGTACTTTGACTCGGTCCTACTACCCTTGAAGCGAGGAAATTCTCCAAAGACTTCGAGGTATATCTGGCGCATCCACAGACAGAGGAGTCCTTTTCCATTATCTCTTATAGTTTTAGCACTTCTGTATTTATTTTGCTTGAGACATTCCTGAGTTAGAGCACTATGTAGTATCCATAGCTTGTGATTTCATGAGATTCCGGGTTTTGGGAAGTTGTTCACTTTAAGAGTATATCTGTATATGCCGAGCAGCATTTTAAACCTTCATTATGTTTATTCCTTAGTTTTTTTTAGTTTTATCTGTTTTTTTCCCTTTTTCTGCGATTGTCAGGCTTACCTAGTCGTAGAAACTAGGTGCCGTCATGATAGTTCACGGAAGGCGAACTGGAGTCGTGACAAGACAGTGGATGGAGCAAGGGAAGATAAAAGTGAAATAATGGTTTGTTGAAGTTGCCAGAATAAGCAAATAAACAGAAATATTAGCAGTAGAATAAAATGAGAGTAAATAAAGTATTATGAGTAAGATTGGATAAATGGATGATAACAGTAAATCAAAATATGGCACTATGATAGTGTCTATAGTCACGTGAAGGAAAAGACAAGAGGTGACTGGCCTTGAGACAATAATAAAGTATAGGCCAATGGTCATATCCTCATATCAAGAAATGAGTTGGTGAGTGTAACGTTATTACCATAAGGCTATGTTAGACCCCCTGTAGTAACAGAAATTAGTATGGTCCAATATACAAGATAAAACCGAACATGAATTAGGGACTGGAGGATTTGATAATAGTCAACATTGTGAGAATTTCAGAGATTGTATTCCAACAATAATTTAATAGACAACAGACGATAATCTTTAAAGGTCATTTAGGAAGTCGCTTACCTAAAGCAAGCACTCTGAGCAGAGTTAATCTTAAGGGACTAAGTGTGCCAGTTACACTACGTGTCACCTTCGTGCGTAAGAAATTTAGTTATCCCTGGTACAAAAGGTTGCCATAAGGTGATTAAGATTCATTGATGATGTGAAAAGACGCCAAAGATGAAGAGGTAAAACATCTATAGGTAGATCGTCATAGTACTAAATCATAGTACTACGTATAAGGGGGAATATAGTGTGATATGGTATTAAGTCGAGTTAAGCAGTTCAGGTAACTATGGAATGGCAAAGGAAGAATGTGGTAAAAATGAGAAAGGGAAGGTATTGCATTTATTCAGTTCCCACAGATATGTTGCTACTCCAGGACATTATACAAGCACGACACCAGGGAGAGGCAGTAAAAGTTTCCGGCCAGGATGTTATTGATAAATAAGTGTGAATGAACACTTGATACATTAGGAGGTAGTGGCGAGAGCTAATTTAAGACAAAGGATATATCCCAAGAGAGATTTTATATATATATATATATATATATGAGAATGCAGCAATGAGTAATTAGTGGTTGATTTAGGAAGAGCCCGCTTATGGATAGATAATGGAAGATAAATGTAGTGAACCACAACATATGGAACTCAGTCTTGCAGATACGATATCGCAATCATCTAAAAAAAATTGGATAGGAGTTGAGGCAATTAAAGGTACTGTTTATGTTTTAGGAAAATAAGAGAGAGTGCCTTAAAAAATAGGCAAGTAAGAACATCAAAAATTCTTTCAGTTATACAACGTGGTCAGCTTGCAGCTTTATAGGAGTCAGAGGATCTCCCTTAACTTCTACCACGAAAGACTAGCTGAGGAAAAAGAAAGAAGGCTTCAACCTAAGCATAGTAACTTGAAGAAGAAATGGTCTTGTAACAATAGTCTCACTACAATATTGTATACACTCCATAAGAAAGTGGTACCTATAGTGGCTAATGAACGGGAAGTAAAATCAAAAGCTGATATTTGAGATCATTTGAGTTACAATAAATTCTAGTAATCACGGGCAATAAGATAAGCCAAGCATTCATGCAGCAAGTGGCAGAATGATAAGAAAAAGTAATTGCCTATGTCTAAAGGCAACTGAGAAGGCATGAAAGGAAATCTATGGTGCTAGCAAGTTAAAGGAAGGTTGCGAATAGTATAAATAGATATATGTAGGTAGCAACCTAATAGAGTGACATGTTTTTAGGTAGATAGGAGTAAGTATAGGAAAAGATGAGTAAGAGAGTGAAAAGAATAGGTAAGTCCTCTAGATTAAACCTATCAAAACAAGAGAACTGCTGGCTTCTGTAAGTTATTGATAGCTCGGTACAACTTGAATAAACTTAGAAGAGTATAAGACTATGTGCATTTAGCAGAGATGGAATGCTGCCCTGGTAGTAGAATAAGGGTGTAACTGTAATAGATAAAATGGATGACGTTTTGGCCTTTGATTGAGTAATGATTTAACGAGAAAGAGATTTCATGAATTGCACTGGATTAAAATACCACCATAAGATGGATCACATTGGCATGCTATGAAATACGGTTATGGAAGTATAGTGTTGTCCCTAGGTGGATCAGGAAAACCACTTCAAATGTTCCTCGATGACACGTGAGCTCTAGTGACAATGTTTTACGTAAGAGGTTTCAAGTTGTCAGTGGGGGATTATAAATCAACATTAATGTGAATCAATAATAGATGGATAAAAGTTCCAAAGTATGAGAGAATATTATGATTCCATTCTTTAGATGAATAGTAATAAGGAAGCATTAAACGGCTTAGATTTATACATACAGTATAAGCGGTGAGAGAGTAACCTGAACTTGGGTGGAAGACCTCGGTATCAATAAACCAAAGTAATAGGTATGGTATAGTATGACTTATCTTGGTGTAGTAAGGTCATAAGCGTATATAAATGAGGTTATGAAATAAGATATAGCAAAAGTCGTAAGTTCGACAAGGTACCGAGCGAAGAACTTTAGTACACATACAACTTGTCATAGTAGTATATATGTTCATAAAAGGAGGCCTATAAATTCATTAAAAGATAACATAAAAAGGATATAAGATTCGCATAGGCACACATTCAAGGTTAGAATCGTACAGGCTGCATGACAGAAGGTAGAAACAGTTACGAGATTGGAAGAATTTTGACCACGAGTCGTGGTGTGAGAAAGAAGCCTAAAGGGAGGAATGCCCAACACTTTGGATTTATTAACCTAACAACTCCCTAGATGGAAAAGACAATATTAAAGTATTTGTAAGATCTATTGATTAAGTGACAGATAAGTGCATCAGTCAACATTCGAGGAGAAATGTTCTGAATGGGGGAATGATATTACACCCCATGTTTTCGTGTGTGAGAGTACGTCGTAAGTCAATTGATATAAGCTCAGAAATAAGATTATATTTAGAAGCATATAAAGTAATTTAATCATGTTACCTTGGAGGTTACAAATATTTATGATCATGAATAACGAGTACCAAGAGGGTTGGAAAGCTTAGAAGCTAAACCAACTGAAAAAAATAAGTTTCCGAAGGTCAACAAGTTTGGAATGTTATATCATGTACCTTAGGCTGATAGTATGGTTCATAACACATAAGGAGGTTATGTTATGAGTTCATTTATTTGTATGGTAAATGTGTGCTAGGTTTTGAAGTCAAGCGAGTTGTGGATAAAAAAGTTGGCTAAGGTCATCACAAGTTACATTCATAAATGTGCTGAAAATTAGGTCAAATGTAGCTGAGCTTGTCTCCAAATATACTCGGAATAATTGGGTTATCTACCTAACAAATTGAATATATACGATTCTAGTTTATAACTCATTAAATCGTTTGTCGATACAACATCGGACTAGAGAGATATTCACGTTTTAGCGACACTGCGCAAGCATCTCCCATGGGACCCACAAATTGGTCAAACTTCAGCTTGTTTTTAAGTCATTTATATGTCGTTTTAACTCATTTTTTCTCAGCTACAACAGTTCCTAAACCCTCCTAAATGATCTCCAAGGATTCCTCCATGATTCTAGGGTGAAAACCTAAGATACATGAATCCAACCCTTGAAATCCCGTGGTGCTTGCTAGATCATAGTTCTTCATCTTGTGGCTGTTTAGGAGGGTTCTTCAAAGGTAAGTAGCTTAAGATTTTGTATTTTTCTCTATGATTAAGCTAAGAAACAGTAGCTCCTTCATGTATATTAGAGTTTCAAGGAAAAATACATGTGTTTACACACCAACATGAACACAAAAGTTCATTCAAGAAGAGAATACACATGCTATAGTGTTGTGGTGTGATTGAGGGTTGTTGCGTGCTACACCAGCTGAGGATTTCAAGTTTTATCTACTTACAAAGTGAGTAAATCATGTTCTTGGTTGTTCTTAAGGTCAATCATGTGTTGGTTGAGTTGTTTGAGAGAAAATCTACAAGATAGTAATTGACATGGCATAAGAAATCGTTATCTTTTTTTTGTGGGCTGTATTAAGGGTATATATATGGTTTGTTGTGGATGGAAATTTTTATAAATAGTTTTATCATGTTGTGGTTGTAGTTGTTATGTTTGTATATGTGCTAATTCAGTGGATTGAAGAAGACAACATGAAAAATTAAGATGTTGACGATAAAGGTTAAGGTGCTTGGTGTGTGGACTATATTTGAAGATTATGCTTATGATGTTTTGGGTAGAAAACGATATGGTAAGCATATGTATAATGTTATATATATTGTAGGCAGATTCATGGAAAAGAAATTGGATTCAAACCATATTTTGTTAATCATAAATTGAGCTTGCCGCTCAAAATAGTTGTTGAACAAATCGGAGAACTTATTGTGAATTATATTGGTGTTGTTTGGGTTGTTTGGTGACTTTTGGTAACATATGGGATGTAGTACAAATAAGGGAGGTACTGTCAATTTTCTTGTAGAATATTGTTTTCCAAATATGAGAGTTACAACGCTTATTTGATGATGACGAAGTCGGTTTACTCATTGTAGAGGTAAGAAGATCATCTTAAGCTCGCTTGATGATTGGATAGAAGATTTCAAAGGTATGTTAAGGCACTTCCTTCTTTCTTTTTCCATGATCTAAAGTGAAATGAATATGCTATTTCATAACGAATCTACTCCTAGCAACTAAGGTTTTCCATGTTGTCCTTTCTTATAAAATTATTCTAAGCAAGTGTGTATGATCGTTGCATCCTACTGAGGTTCATATTGAGGGTATTGATGTCCATAATGTTAACCAAAGGTTCAACGACCTTATGTCACTCCAAAAGGTTTAGAACATGATTCTATGAGTCTATCATGCATTATATATAGTATTTATTTTACTCTACCGAGTCGCGCTTTAGTCGGCCGAGTACAGTACCTATTATGCAAGCACTGATCAGTTGGGTTTACCAAGCTCCACGTGGCTGAGTATGATTCTACTGAGCCTTATGATGGCTGGGTACATTTTTACCGAGTCCTTTTTGAGGCTGGGTATGATATGACGATGATGATTCCCACATAGGCATATGTTTTTAAAAGTTTATGTGTATATATATATATATTATGCATTTCATGTCAGTAGCCCCCAAAGGCACTCAAATGTCATAGGTGGTATCTCCTATATCTCTCTTTACATTATTGTTCTTGTTTATGCTTTCCTGTCTTACATACTCGGTACTTTATTCGTACTGACGTCCATTTTGCCCGGGGATGCTGCATTTCATGCTTGCAGGTCCCGATAGACAAATTGGCATTCCTCCTAATAGGCTATCTGCTCAGGGGAAGGTGTTGGTACACTTCACTTGCTCCGGAGTTGCCTAGTTGGTCAGTATGATTTGGATATGTATTGATTGGTATGGCGGAGCCATGTCTCGACCTTTATAATTTTATATATTATTAGAGGCTTGTAAATATATGTCAGGTGTATGGATACTTGTATGGCCTTGTCGGCCTATGTCTTGAGTTTACAAATGGTTATATCGGTCTTATAGGCCCGTATATCACATATATAAGTTTGTTTATCATTTTGGGTCATCATATGTTGAGTATTCCCTTATGTTTTATTATTTTTATATCATGACGAGTTTTCTCGCTCATTTGCCCATAATAGTATGATAAGAAAGATATCTTACGTTGATACTCGGTTGAGTAAGGCAGCAGGAGCCCATTGTGTCCCTTTCGTTTGGGTAGTGACACTCTAGGCTTCACTTTGTAACCATGCACAGAGCCTAATAAGATGTCCCTGTGGGCATATATAGGTATACTGAAGTTCATCGCTCGGTACTTTGTTGAACTTACGAATATTGTAATATCTTATTTCATATGCCCAATTATCTATCCACTTGACTTTACTTCATCTAATTAGGTCGTAATAGACCATAACTCTTACCTCGATTTATCATTACTGATGTCTTCTACCAAACTCCAAGTTACGTTCATTGCTTATCCCATATGTATAAATCTATGTCCTTTAATGCTTCCTCATTACTGTTCATCTTAAGAATGACGGCCTGATCTCACCTCATACTTTGTGACTTTTGTCCATCCATTGTTGAATCACCTTAATATTGATATATCATCTACCACTGATAACTTGATCTCTTATGTAATACTGCCTCTAGGGCTCATGTCTTATCGGGGACATATGGAGTAATTAGATTTATCCACCTAGGGGGGATACTATACTTCCATAATCGTATATTATAGCATCCCAATATGACTCACCTTACATGGGTATTTTAATCCCTTAAAATTCATGAAATTCTCTTCAAGTCACTACTCAATTGAAGGCCCAAATGTCATCCTTTATCTATCATAATCACACCCTCATTCCACTACTAGGGCAACATTTTTTTTCTTCTAGATGCTATTAGTCTTATATTCCTTTGAGTCCATTTAGGCTATACTAAACTTTCTATAACTTAGAGAAACCATTTGCTCTCTTGTTTTCATGGGCTTAATCCCGAGGACTTATCCATTCTCATCATCTTCTCACTCACTCTTTCTCATCCTTACTCCTATCATAAAACGTTATCGCCTTACTATACTTTAACTTGCATCCTATATGTATTTATTTATACTATTCGCAACCTTCCTTAACTTGCTTGTACCATAGATTTCCTTATGTTATTATGGAACATCAAGAGAGACATCATATCATCTCTAACTCTTCTTTACTCTACTGGCTATATCTTTCGGTACCTAGAAACAATAAGTTGGCAGTATGTTGGTGACAATGCCGTTATTATTCTTGGATACTGAATCCCCGCGCTTCTATCCTTTTATCCAAAGCCTTATGCATTTGAGTATTTTGCACGTTATTCACCTTTACCTTACTACCTTAAAATCTTGCATCGTATCTTCTATTTATTTCATGACCTCCCTTTCACATAGGTACAATTCACGTCCATAACTTGAAGCTCTATTATAATACTTGCACATCTGGTGCATACACGATTCGGTGGGAGTTTCATACTTGCTTCTTATGAGTCTTATACTTTTCCAACTAGATTTATCGTAGGGCCGTTATAGAATATAGTTGTTGTACTTTCTCTCTTGTACCTCTGATATTAAGAATGATCCTGCAATAGTCTCAATCACGATTTCTATAATTTTCTGGGTCCAATAATCACACTCCTGATTTACTTGGTTGATGTAACTCTTTAGTTTCCTCTTTCTTCTGATCAGCCTTTATGTAGGCTTAAGCTATCTTCCGATTTACGACTCCTAGCATTAGTTATTACTTTAGCCTTTCATGGGCATTATGGAATATCCATGACACAATCTTCTAGCAACTCAATCCTTTGTCTATTCCCTTGGCTCAATTCTTTTTTTTTAACTTATACAAGAGTTTTTCTATGTATGTATGACTGTCAACATATATGCTGCATGTATAAAACTCCGAACTCTTAAGTGCGTTCATAATATAACTACCTCTGGATCATTGATCGAATAATTCTTTTCGTTCCTCTCAGCTTTTTTTAAATGTAGGCAATTACTTTTCCTGATGTTTCTGCCCGCTTGTTGCGTGCATGCTTAAATTATCTTAGTGCCACACATATTGGAATTCCATAGGTTCCACTTTCTTATGGAGTACATACAACGTTGGAATTATCTTAGTGTTACACCCTGTAAGTTTAACAACCTTGACATCATTATATATAATTTGATATGGTATTTTAAGTGAAACTTCTTTTTTTTTTTTTGTAAATAAAAAATGAGGTGAAAAATATAATTTTTATATAGTTATTAACATTACTACTTTCGAATATATTTTAAATTATACACATAATATGAGAAAATTTTATGAGATTTTCTTTATTGTAAAGATAGAAATTATTTTCTCACAAGAAAAGAATGTTATCTTTTTACCATTTTAGGAATTGAGCGTACAAAAATTGTACTCTTTATATGAGATTAGGAAAATTAGAAGTTGAGAAAATATATGCATTTTTACATGGATATTTAACAAAACAATAGTGTATGTATTTATTTTATATGGTACCACATGACCATAATGGTAAAGTTAAATAAAGTGTGTTAAAAGTAAGTAGTATTTTAAGTAATTTGAGATAATTCTTAATTATGTGGATAACTTTATATATATACTAAATAAATACTAAAATATGGGGATAAGTATGTCTTGGATATATCTTGTATTGGTAAGAAATATTTGTCATAGATATAACACTTCCACCGCCAATACATGTGGAAGCCAAACAGTAAATGGTCATTTGCCTTCATTTTGGCAAGAGATACACTTATATTATATGTACATATACTTCCTTGTATAACATTTACTCTCCTTTTGTGTGTGAAGAATGATTCATAATGATTAGAATCTCTTAACTAGTTAATGACTAATTCATTCTTGTTGCAAATGCTTGGTAAAGTGACTTATTGAACTCCAAGAATTCTCCAAATTGCACTTTGTTCCTCTATATTCACTAGGAAATAATAGATGTTAATACGTGAATATTAAGGGATCACCAAATTACTTTAATGCACAAGCAGAGAGTGGATGGACAACTTATTTGGAGGACTTTTCAATGGAATATAATAACAGGGAAAATAATAGTTCATGTTCTGAGGATGATAGTTTTTGGTAGCCATTTCTTTGTTATCTGATGCTGCTTCTCATGCTGTTTCTTGGAAAAATTGTAGCACCAATAATCAAGTCTTGAATTCATATGATTCTCCTATGGGTGGCTCACTGTTTCTTAAGAGATTGAATTTGAAGAAACCAAAGAACAAGAAAATCTCTTATCCTAATTTAGAAGACACTGGTAGCTCTCCTGTCAACAGTCCTAAGTTACTTAAGGAGAAGCTTCGGTGAAGATAGTATTTGCATAAGCCACGAGCTTTTCATACAAATTGTTTCGTATTTTGTTGTAATTAACATGTGTTAGAGGAGTGTCAAGAGAATCGACTCAGGTATGTTAAGGCTGTCCCTTCTTTGTTTTGGCATGATCCATATGACACGAACGAAACGTGCAAATGCACAAATTCCATAAATGACTCTATACATAGAAGTATTAGAGATATCTATGTTCTTGAATTTCCATGTGTCATAATATTTTATCATATGTTCATGGGTCTCAGAAAAATACGAAAGTTGAGAAGAGTTTACTTTATGATATTACTCAAAGGCAAAATGGTCTTATGACATTCCGAAAGATTTTATTAACATACTTTCATGCATTGAATACAGGTGCATTGATCCATGACCAGATGGCGTTATATACGCGTATATATGTATATATATGTATATGGGATATGGGAAAAGGTTACGGCGTTATATACGCACCACCACCTGATCAGCTGGTATATGATGATGATGTTGCTCACGGTGGTTGAAATATGATTCAAACAGCGTTATATACGCGTATATATATAAATATGATTCAACAGCGTTATATATGCATATATATGTATGTATATATATGTATATGGGATATGGGAAAAGTTATGGCGTTATATACGCACCACCACCTGATCAGTTGGTATACGATGATGATTTTGCCCACCGTGGCCGATATGATATGATGGGATGCCCTCAGAGGCTGATGATGTTATGAAATATGTACCAATGCACGACATGACATTCATACGCATATGCATGACACTAAAAGTAATTTATAATTTACAAAGTTATTTAGACCTACATGTTGAGTTATTTACTCTATATGTCTTCCATGTCTCTTATGTATTTATTTATGTGCCTTACATACGCGGTACATTATTTGTACTGACGTCCCTTTTCCCTGGGGATGCTGTGTTTCATGCCCGCAGGTTCCGATAGACAGGTTGAGAGCCCTCCAAGTAGGCTATCAGCTCAGCGGAAGATGTTGGTGCGCTTCATTTGCTTCGGAGTTGCTCGTTTGGTTAGTATGATTTAGACGTATATTGTTTGGTATGGCGGGACTCTATCCCGACCCTTATGACATTTATGTATTCTTAGAGGCTTGTAGACATATATCGTGTACATAAAAGATTGTATGGCCTTGTTGGCCTTTGTTTTAAGTTTATAAAGGATCATGTTGGCCTATTAGGCCCGTATGTCATGTATATATGATGATGTAATAAGAAAGATACGTTACGTTGGTACTCGGTTGAGTAAAGTACTAGGTGCCTGTCGTGGCCCATCGGTTTGGGTCTTGACAAAAGTGGTATCAGAGCAGTTCTTTCCTAGGGATGTCTATAAGTCGTGTCTAGTAAAGTCTTGTTTATGGGTGTGTCGTGCACCACATTTATAAGCAGGAGGCTACAGGGCATTTAGGATTGTCAATCTTTATTCTTACTCTAGATCGTATGGTAGAGCTCACTTATAAGAATTAAAATTCGGAAATTATTTTTTTTATTATTCGTAATAAGACGATACCTACATCCAGAAAGAAGGATTGAAAAGAGAGATAGTTGTGGAAGAGCTGAGTCAGAGGAATTGAATTTTTGTATAATGCCTACGATAAGTAAATGTGAGGTCTTTAGCAGATCATGGGTATACTGAATGGTGTAAGCCTCTTGATGAGGAGCCTTAAGGCAAGAATGCCTATCCACCTTTATGGTGAACGACAATGAGAGATTAAAAAGATAAATATAAGTTTCAACAAGCAAAAGAAGCAAGATGAAGAAGGGTATGAGGCACCCAGTTAATGAAGGTTAACAACGTTTATAATTGAGGCAGAGGAACATATGCTTTTTGAGTTATATTCAACAATAAAAGAAGTTTGTAAAATTGGTCACACCCATTTCAGTTATGCCCTATGAGGGCTAACAGGTACAATTAAGAGAAGGATGGGGTATCAAGATCTGGTTGGGGTTAGAGTAACCCAAATCGGTAAATGGATTACTTTCATTTGTTGGCATTTCCGAAGGGTATTACAAATGTGCCAATAGATCTTCTTGTGAGACATTGAGATGGTGCACCCTAGAATATTACGATTAGACGTGAATACTAGCATTCAGGAGATAGGCAGTGAAAGCCTGGATAGGATAAATATTACCTTAAGTGTGGCTCTCATCCCTAGTAGAGCAAGGATGTTGAGCAACCCAAAGAGCCATTGGATGGAGCAAAGGGAAGCTAAAAGCGAAAGAATGTCGTATTGAAGTTTTCACAATAAAAGGGATATGCAGAAATATTAGTAGAGTAATGAGAAGGGAGATAAAGAAGCATTATGAATAAGGTGTGATACATGGATGAAAACGGTAGAGTGTTACAGAACCTATAGTCAAATTAAGGAAGAGATGAAAGGTGATGGCCTTAAGACAAAGAAAGAGTATAGGCCATAAGATTATATCCTCATTTCAATAAATAAATTCACAACTCTAGGGTAATTACCAAGAGGAAAAGTTAGACCCTAGAGTAATAAAATCAGTATGGATTGGTGAACAGGATAAACTAAACATGAATTAGGGACTGAGTGACTACTGATAGTCGCCATCATAAGAACTTCAGATTTTGTTCCGCTAATAATAGAATGGACGACAAAAGAAGATTCATGATAAATTCATAGAATGATCATTCAGGATGAAGCTTCCCTACAACAAGCAATGTGAGCAAAGTTCAGTTTAAGGGACTGTATGTGCCAGTTATACTAAATTTCACCCTCGTGAGTAAGGGATTTTGCTATCCTTGGTACGGAAGGATTATCGCAAGGTAAGTAAGAGTCATCAATGATGTGAAATGATGCCAAAGATGAAAAGGTGAAACATCTATAGGTAGGTCATCATAGCTCCAACTCGTAGTACTCCCCTAAAGGGGGGAATATGGAATGATAAAAGGAAGAATGCGATAAAAATGAGAAAGGGATGTGATTGCAGCTATCCAAATGCTAAAGATATGTTACAATTCCAAAATATTATGCAAACGCAATGTCAGGGAGAAGAAGTAAGGGTTCCTGCCCAAGATGTTATTGATAATTAAGGAGCCAGTGCGAGACGTAAGTTAAGACCAAGGAAATAACCCAAGAAAGATTTCGGGGAATATTGACATTAGGATGGGCCAATAAGTAGTTAGTAGTTGGTTCAGAAAGAGCCGAGCCATGGCTAGTCAAGAGGATACAAAACAAAACAGTAGGTCGTGCAACATAAAAATAGTAAAACCCAATATAGTGAATTTAGCCCCACAGTAATGACATTGTAATACTTGAGAAATATTCAAATAGGAGTTGGGGTAGTTAAAGGTACCGTATGAGTGTTATAGAAATAAAATATAGTTCTACTAGGAAGATAGTCAAAGCTTAAGTTCAGAAGCAGCAAGACGAGCAGATGAGTATGGAGGTAAGTAACTAAGGATAATAACAAGTGATCATGAATATCAAAATTCTATAGGGAATAAGATATAATAATCTCGCATCTTTGCAAGAGTCAGAGGGTCTTCCTTAAGTACTACGATGAAAGACTTGTTGAGGAAATAAGGAAGAAGGCTTCAACCTCAGTACAATGAGCTAAAAAGGAAATGGTCGTGTGACAAAAGTCTCAAACCAACATTGTGTGCACTCCCTAAGAAAATGGCATCTACAGTGGCTAATGAACTGGAAGTAAAATCAGAAGTGATATTCAGGATCATATGAGTTGTATGGAATTTCAAGACATATGGGCACTAAGATAAGCTATGTATGGACGCAACAAGGGGGCAAAAAGATCAGGAAAAGTAATAGCTTACGTTTAAAGAAAGCTAAGATGAAAAAAAAAAGGAATTACTCGATCAATGATCCAGAGTTGGTTTAGTTAAGAACTCTGTTAAGGGTTTGGAGTTTTATATATGCAGCATATACTGCCATAGAAGATTCTGGTATACATTAAAAGAAAGAATTGAGCCTAGGTCATAAACAACAGATTAAATTGTTAAAGGATTGTATCATGCATATTCCTCAGCACCCATGAAAGGCTAAACAGAATAAGTAATACCATGCACCACAGATCGGAAGATAGCTTAAGCCTACGTAAAAGCTGATCAGAAGGAAGAGGAAACTAAAGAATGACATCACCCAAGTAAATCAAGAGTCTGATTATTGGACCTAGAAAAAATATAGAAGTTGTGTTTGAGAACATGACAGAATCACTCATAATATCAGATGTTCAAGAGAAATAACACAACAGCCATCATCTATAATGGCTCTACAAGGAAGCCAGTTAGAAGAAGTACCAGCCTCATAAGAAGTCACTACGAAGCTCCCACTGGATTGTGTATGCACCAGAGGTCTAAGAATTATAACAGAGCTTCGAGTTATGGACGTGAATTATACCTATGTGGAAGGGAGGTTATGGAAGAAACAAAAGATACGATGTGATATTGAAAACTAAGTAAGGTAAAGGCAAAGATACGAGATACTCGAGTACAAAAGGTTGTGAATAGTTAAGACTGTAGATATAGTTTTAAGTTTAATTTACATATGAGACCCTAGTGAAATTTTTTTGCAAATCTCTAAAGGGTTAACATTCGAGGACGAATGTTATAAAGGGGGAAGAATGTTACACCATGTAAGTTTAACAACCTTGATATCGTTATATATATATTTTATATGGTATTTTAAGTGAAACTTTTTTTTTGTACATAAAAAATTGGTTGAAAAATATAATTTTTATATAGTTATTAATATTACTACTTTCGAATATGTTTTAAATTATACACATAATATGAGAAAAGTTCATGAGATTTTCTTTATTGTAAAAATAGAAATTATTTTCTCACAAGATTTTCTTTGAGCGTACAAAAATTGTACTATTTATATGAGATTAGGAAAACTAGAAGTTGAGAAAATATATGTATTTTTACATGGATATTTTAATGAAATAATAGTGTATGTATTTATTTTATATGGTACCACATGACCATAGTAGTAAAGTTATATAAAGTGTGTTAAAAGTAAGTAGTACTTTAAGTAATTTGAGATAATTCATAATTATGTGGATAATTTTTATATATATTAAATAAAATACTAAAATATGGGGATAAGTATGTCTTGGTTGTATTGGTAAGAAATATTTATCACAGATATAGCACTTCCACCGCCAATACATGGCTAAGTGGAAGCCAAACAGTAAATGGTCATTTGCCTTCATTTTGGCAAGAGATACACATATAATATATGTACATATACTTCCTTGTATAACATTTACTCTCCTTTTGTGTGTGAAGAACTGTTTACCATGAAAATGGTAACAACAATTAGATTTATAAATGGGATTCTAAAAATATGTGATTTATTCCCGAGCTAGTTTGAAAGGGTTGTTAGTGCTGCAGTGCGAAGTAAAACGGTGAAGATCGAGTTATCCAAAGCGGTTATCAAACCAGAAAGGGGACGTTCCCTGGGCGCAAAGTTGGCCAGTGGGTACCCGGAGCTGGGCCGCGAGCCTATCTCGAGCTCGTCGAGGGTATTCGGGAAGGGGATAATAAGTAAAGATATGAATAAATAAAGCTCTATATTACCGATCTTGAACCAAATAATGAAGAACAGGTGAAAGAAACAATAAAACGATAAGGCGACCTCGGGGTCAATGGAGACAAATATCTTAGAAAAGAGAGAGAGAGAGCGAGAGAGATTATTGCATCATTGAGAAGTGGAGCAACATCAGTTGTCCTTTGTTGAAGGAGGGGGCCCTCCTTATATAGGTAGAGGATCCTTTACAATATAAAACATGGTAATAGCGATAGTACATGGATAGCCTGACTAGATTCAACACCTCAGGATAGACCTTAGGTATGCCGCCCTTGTCAGGTTGGATCGCGTGTCCTGGGAGCCTCCTCTTAGCTTGACATGGTCCGCTACAATGGTCGAAATAGAATCAATTCTTGGGCGAACCTCGAAGATGGACTCCGGACTTGACTCCGGACCCCGAGGGGTATGACTGAAGGACGATCTTTTGATGGAGAATTCGAGCTCCCGGATTCACCGGACACAAATAGTCTCTGCATTTCTTAGAGCGAAAGGAGTCGGTGAGCGAGGATAAACTATTCTGAACTCTGCTTCTCTCGGCGTTCCTGAGAATGGTTGCGGGCCAAAAAAGGTGTACTGTAGGCGTCGCTACTACAGACTTCAATATTAATTGCGGAGGTTGGCTTTATTTAATGTACCCATGATGCCTTTATAAAAGCTTTCTTCTTTCCATCCGGATTCCATTCAAAAAAAATTTCGTGAAGTTTGTCTTTATGCTTCTCCTTGCTTTCTTCCTAGGAGCACGACCTTCATCCCTTTCCTTCTTTTCTTAGGCCACTTTAAGGATGGTGGATGCCTCTACAGCTGCTTCCTACGAGATGGCGGGCTCGTCATCTTCGTTCTTTTCTCAAGGTGAAGTGACGGCCCATCCCCGTGTCGAGGAGTGCATTCCTGGATCCTTCGAGATGACTTAATATTTTAGGGTCGAAAGGCCATCTTCAAAGTCAGGATGTCGCGAACTAGTAACTCGATATACCAGCTCCATAACGGATATAGGGAGAGTGAAAGCCGATTGAGGTTGGAGGGATGCAGCGCTCGTGGAGATACCTACTCTGCATGAAGACATTATAGATTATAGGGTTGGTTTCCTGAGCGTGTATAGCTTAGGACCGGCGGGGCCGTCTTTGCCTCCGATAGATCCCGTGATCCTCGATTTCTGCCAAAGTTACCAGATAACTCTGGCTCAAATCCATACTTTGTTCTGGTGCGTGGTTTATATTATCAGGCATTATTCGAGCATGATAGAGGGGATGCCCTTCACTTTAAATCACCTAATCCGGATGTGCCGTCCTCGCCTCCTTTGTGGAGGCTTAATCAAGCTTCGTCGTCGAGCCTTGAGATCTCTTTTCGCCTGTACTGAGAAGTTCGAGGATGATGGGTGGTTGAGCCGATTTGTTCGAGTGAGGATGTCCAATTTGATCCCGGTAGCAGGACTACCATTTCCCAAAAAGTGGAATACCGTGCGTAAGTAAAAGCAAGGCTTGTGCTCCCTTTTTATGGTTTCTCCTTGTGCTTCTAACTCTGTCATTTATTTTATGCTCTTTCAGCGGAGGCGGTCTACCCTGGGGCGGTATCGGATCTGCAGGATTGGGTCGACCATTTATACTTAGCTTGCCCACATAACAATCGTGCATGGTGGGATCTATCCCGAGCTCAGTGGTAGGAAAAAGACCATGGTAAGTTTCAAGATCTCGGCGCATCGGCACATTCCATTGCAGTTTGCTGCTTGCAGCTTTTCCCTTTTCACGCTTTTAACCCTTTTCCTTATGCAGGTCTTGGAGGGGTCTTACTGATGAAGGAAGTGTCACTCGTCGGAGGAGATATCCACATGCCCGATGAGGAGAAAAAAAGGTAGAGGGATGCTCCGATCGATCTGCCGGAGCCGAAGAGGACCAAAGTTGAGGGGTCCACGATCGACTTATTAATTCTAGCTACAGACGTGGCGGGAAATGCTCGCGCTGAAGGTGAGGGAGAAAACAACCCTTTGGCACCTTCTGAAGATCGTTCGGAATCGGCTGCTCCTCGGGTCGGAGAGCTGAATGCTTGCGTTTAGGAGCCTGATATTGTCGCGGCCCATTTTCATAGCGACGAGGCAATGGATGGAGTATCGAGTATCGGTTTTTATCCAGTAGGTGACCGGAGTCCTTTGCACAGTGGGAGCTTCGATTTGGGGCCCAGATCAAACGAGGGTTGTACATTCAAAATGTCCATGTCGGCCCATTGGTTATCATTAACTCCCCCAAGGGGGGATCACCTCAACTTCCCGGAGTGCGAGATGAACCCTGTAAGGACCTTCCTGTGACGGGCGCACTGGTTGAAGGTAGAGGCGTATTTGGGGTCCCAGCGATCATCCTCAAGGGTAGGTCTGGAATCTACCCAATATCAGGACGAGGTGAGCCGCCACGAGTATGAGAAAGAAAATTTGACTGAAAAGATTATCCACCCTTCGTTTCTGCCATTTTTGAGCCTCCGTGGGGGTCTATTGCTTTTAACTCTTTAGGCCCCAACTTATGCAGTTTGAGATGGAAATGCTTTCACTGAAAAGGGAGCTTGGGGCCAATGATGCTAAAATCCTCGAACTCAGTTGCCGCGTGGATGAGGTGACTTATGAGAGCTACAACCTTTCGATGAGAGCTTCCTCGGTTGAGTGCCAGCTTCGAGACGCGAATTAGGATAGTGGAAAGCAAAAGAATCTCCATTCCGAGCTGGTGGTCAGACTACTTCGGATCAGAGCCGAGGTGGAGTAGCTTGTATCTTTGCAGGGGGAGAAGTTGTCGCTGAAAATTTCTATGTGGAAAGGGCCCTCAGAGTGGTGGACTCGACTTTGCCTCGAGCCGTAAATCATGTCTGGTCGGACCCTCAAAGGTTAGATGCCCAGGACGCATTGGAAGGTGGCTCAAGCGGTGTTAGAGGTGGGGGCAGACTTTGGAGAGTGGGGACGCCATTTAGAAGGGACCGCCTAGGGAATTGCCGACGCCTTAATGCAACCTTTCGAGGTCGTAAGTTTGGTTGTAGGCTTAGGCTATGTAGTTTATTTCATTGCTTTCTTCGCCTGTAGATGGAGTTTTTCTTTCATCATGTGTAGAAAGAAAACAATCTCGTGAATTTATTCCCTTTGTCAGTAAGAGCTTTGAATCTGTAGTGTAGCTTTGTGGCACATCCTGGGATGGTTGACGCGATCCTCGTCGAGAGTGGACACGGGTCTCGTGCCTCCGCACTCTTGCTATTTTTTTATTTGTTTTGGGATCCGATTATTGAGTTTTCAGGTTTCCTCAATTGGTGGCGACAACATTTATGCCGTGTCTTTAGATGTCTTGCAATTTTCTTGGAGTCGGGTGCCCGAGTTGGGCTTAATATATTTTGGAGCCCCACTTGTTTGAGTTTGGAGATAATGGACTTTGTGTCGTGCCCTTTATCGTACCGCAATTTTTGGGTCCAGTCTCCGAATAGCGCCGTGATTCGAACTGTATCCAACTCTTTGATTTCTCCGGAGGTTTCGGTTGGCATCGATGTCACATTCTTGGGAGTATTATGATTTTTTGGGTCCAGTCTCCGAGTCGCATTGCGACTTGAACTGTAATCGACCCTTAAATCTAATTTGAGCTCTCGGCTGGTGGTGGCGGCCTTCCTGTTGATTGGTAATTAAGTCCTTTTTGTATGAGGCTCAGAGGCTATGCTTAGCCGGCGACAATGGCACTTACGATGTTTGGTCGTGGGGATATTTTGTGGTGAGGCCCGGAGGCTTTCTTAGCCCGCGAAAAGGCATTTACGATGTTGGTTGTGAGGCCCGGATGCTTTGCTTTGGTTAACTATTTTGGATTCGGTCTCCAAATCTGGTTACAATTCGAGCTCACTTTAATCTTCAAGTTGTCAATTTTTTATGGCTCTTACGCTATTTGGCCGTGGGGACCTTTTGATGTGAGGCTTGGAGGCTTGCTTAGCCGGCAACAAAGGCACATACGCTGTTTGATGTGTGGCCCGGAGGCTTTTTGTAGGCTTTGTTTCCTCTCGTTAAAGTCTTATTGATTGTTTTGCTTGACACGTCATCGGTTCTAAAAGAACCATGATTTCAATTTGTAGTCGATGATGTTTCGAACACCTCGGAAGGTTCATAGCTCGTAGGTCGAGTAGATTAACGTTTTTGCGATTTTGGAACCGACGTGGTTGGGACTCATTTTTTGCCTATTGAGGGAACTCTGTGTTTAACCGGTTCTTTTCGAAGTAGATTTGGAGGATTTTTTAGCAACAGTCGGGCGTCCCCTGCATTCTATGCTAGCTTGCACCCCCTTTTTCACCTTGGCGGATTAATGTTTTGATAATTCAGTTAAAGAATAATGCAGAGGAGTTGGAATAGCTCTGGGGAGAGGTTGGTCAATCCAAACGCGAATTCAACGAGCTGCAAGTGCTTTAGCCACGATTTCTGATCTTGAGGTGCAAATCCAGACCATTCGTGCGAATGATTCAGCATGGGAGAATATGATCACAAAGATTTTGTCCGAGCTTTCGAAGGCGAAGGCCAAGGTGGTGAATGTACGGGTCGAGGTCGTGATAAGCAACACCAGGGCGGGACAGAGAGCGGCAGCCTTTTCGAAGAGTGTTGTCGTCGCTAAAGCTGAACTGAAGAGAGTACTTAATCGCACAAGCAGTAGCAAGGAGTATGCGAAATGCAAATCCTGGAGAGAAATTCTCGAGGAGATTCACGCCAGGGGCTTTGATCTCTCGGAAGAGATCGAGCGAGCCAAGGGGGAGGAGTATGATGCCTTGTTCCTTCTATCCGATGTTGAAGATGGCAAGGAAGGGGTCGACGTACCATAGTCACCGAGGGGGGCATTTATTTCCTGCATTACTCTTGCATATATAGCCCTCACAGTGTGTTGTAAATGGAATTTGTATTTTGTCACATGTATGTATCTAAAGGGAACCCCATAATTCGTATTTTCTGTACCATTTTATGATTTGCTTATGACCAGGTGGGCTGATTTGAGAGGTTGTGAGAATCCTTAGATTCGTGATATGGCTCTAGGGCTTATTAGGCAGGCTCTAGGGCTCTTACGCGTCCGGTCGATGCAACCTTTAGTGTAACCAGGCGTTAGAGCTCTTATGCGTTTGCTCAACTATTTTGGGTTTAGCCTCCTACTCGGGCTATCACTAGGGTCAAAGCGACCTTTTATATGCATGACCCTGAGGCTCATAGTTAACTAGAGTTAACTATTTTGGGTCCGGTCTCCGAATCAGGTTACGACTTCAGCTCATTTTGACCCTCAAGCTTTCACATTTTAAGCTGGCGATGGTGGCTTTTATGTTTTTGGTCATTGCAAACTTTTGGTGTGTGTCCCCCTAAGGCTCATTAGGCTGGCGACAATGGCTTTTGAGCTTTCCCCTTAGGCATATATAGGCTTTGTTTTTCTCTCGTTAAAGATTTTGCAATGATTTTTCCTGACCCATCGTCGGTTCGTGAAGAACCTCTATTTCAAGTCCTTAGCGGTGATATGCAGGTACCTCTGAAGGTTCGACTCATAGGCTGAGTAGCTCGAAGCCTTGTGATGTGGAGCTGACATGGTCGAAGCTTTTTTGCCTATCGAGGGTAGCTTGTTTATTCGGTTCTTTTCGAAATAGATTTGAAGTAATGGCCTATGATTTTGTTGCAACGATCGGGCGTCCCTGAGTCGCGTTAATTCGGGTGGTAGAGCCGTATGACCGTAGTCATTTGTGTTTGGTCGGAGCCATTTTTGGTCCCAAGTGTAGTAGTTTAGGCGTCTATATCAAGGGTATGCCTTTTTGGGGGACTTACAAATTCGATAAAGAGCGTATAAATCGGGATTGAGTTTATGCCTGTAGTAAGGTCTTACAAAATTTTCATGCCTTTTGAGGTCTTACAGTTTTGCTAATACTTGGTACAAGTATGATTCATGCCTAGCTTGAGGTCTTACAGTATTCGTTGTCGCCTTAAATAGGTCTTACTAGACCAAGTCTGCCCGCTTGGGGTCTTATGGCCTCGGATTTTTAAATGGATGGCGATTGGAGATAGTCTCCGAGTCATCGAGTTTGCTTTGGCTCGGGACCCGTTACTCGTGAGCTCGAAATTGCCTCATTGGGGGCTTATGATTTTGGAGATTTCGACCCTGAGGTCATGCACTTTCTGAGTTCGTAATGCCAGTCTTTGAGCATTCCGGACATATTTCCTTTTAGGACATGTTTCACGATTTTCGTGCTACCACATTGAGGGTTTACGAGTTTAGAATTCCGACCTTGAGGCCATGCGGGTGCCGAGTTACTAAAGCTAGTCTCTGAGTATTTCGGGGCATTCTTGGTGGAGGGATCTTTGTTGTGACAATGCTGAGTTTCCTTTGGAGTACAAGATGCTTTGGTGAAAGATATTCTTTGATCGCTCGGCAGAGGTACATGTCGCTTTGCTGCCGTAGGTCCAGATTATTCGGACACGGTTCATTTAACCATTTTGCCAGGTACATCATTTCCTACGGAAACCTTGCTCGGCGTTCCTTGGTTTTTCTGAATGGATGACCTTTTGAGGGGATTCCCTCCAGTGTTCGGGGTTGATTGCAAAATAAGCCTTGTGCGTTTGTTGGATCCTCCTTAGGTAGTGCGTGCAACGGACACTTTGAAACCTCTAGGTCCTCAAGCTAGATCGGCGTCTCGACTGCTTTGGTCGATGGCCTGCACAAAAGTTATCGTAAAGTAAAAAATAAAAAAAGGGAGATGATTATACCTTAGTGGTGATGGCGCTCATGGATTTTGGAATTTGTTCGGTGGACGCAATGCGGTCCCTTATTTTAATATAGCCAAGGGCGTGTCATAAAAGATCGCGTGGATGACATGTTGCAGTTCATCCTCTTTGTTCTTTTTGATTGCTTCCCTTTCTCAGGGCTGATTTTTAGCTCGGTCGCTGAATAATTCTCGAAGGTTACCATTGTTGAGTAGTCGGGCCACTTCTTCCCGGAATTGTCGGCAATCCTCGATTCTGTGTCCGTGCATGTTGTGAAACTTGCATATTAGGTTATAGTTCATTTTTAAAGGATCTAACTGTACAAGCTTGGGCCATTTCGCTTCCCTAATTTTGCCAATGACGAACACGATGTCTGGTATGTTGACGTTGAAATTGTATTCTAATAGGCGAGGCGATTCTGTTGGCCCCGTATCCCCGTCGAATCTGCCTCTATTGATGAGTCCCCGAGGGTTTTGTCCTCGGCCCACCAATCGATCGCTGTGAGGCGGATTGCGTCTCGGGACGTTCCTTCTATCCTCAGGGTACGGTTGATACCTTTCTTTGTTTGGTTTTGACTCCTTTACGAGGAGTTTGCTCGGATATACTGAGCTCGATGGGGCTCCCAACTGGTCATCCTCGACCCTGATCATCGACTGATACCGGTTGTGGACGTCTGACCAGGTTACGGCGGGGTATTTGATCAGATTTTCTTTTAGTTGCCTTAAGGCCACTAAGCTTCGTTTATTCGGGCCTTGAGTGAAGGCCTGCACCGCCCAGTCATTGGAGACCATGGGTAGTTCCATTTGTTCCGTTTGGAAGCGATATACGAATTCTCGTAGCATTTCATTCTCCCTGTGCTTAATCCTTAATACGTCGAACTTCCTTGTTGCTACTTTGATGGCACAGGCGTGTGGCTTTATGAAGGAGACTGCTAGCATGGCAAATGAGACTATGGAGTTGGGAGCTAGGTTGTGATACCACATTATGGCCCCCTTCGAGTGTGTTTCTCCGAACTTCTTCAGTAAAACGGACTCGATCTCATCGTCTTATATGTCGTTTCCCTTTACTGTGCATGTATAGGTAGTGGCATGTTTGTTGGGATCAAAGGTCCCATTGTATTTTAGGAGTTTTGGCATTCTGAACTTCTTTGGAATGGATTTCGGAGCCGCTTCCTCCTGGAACGAACGTTGCACAAACGTTTTCGAATCTATACCTTTCAGGACCGGGGGTGCGTCCGACATTTGCTTGACCCTGAAGTTATAGTTTTCGACCTTCTTGTCGTTGGCTGCTATTATTTTCTCGCCCGATTCGATCCTTTTGGTGAGGTCCTCAAGCATTTTTACTATGGAAGGATCGGCTACTGATCCGTTGTTGCTCGATCTCTCCGATACCTGTTCGGACGAGGGAGTAGCTTCCGGTGCTACTGTGCTGGGAGTCTTCTTATGGCTTTGCAGTTGAGCAATACCTAGCTGTTCTGCCTGCAACATTTCAAAAATAACATGAAGGTTAACTTTTTGTTCTTCCCAAGCTGGGGTTCTTTGTGCTTCATGTTGGTCGCCATGTTGTATGCTTATATCGGAGTGTGGGGTTTTGTCGACCTGTGGACGTCTTGCAAACTCGCGTCCACTGGAATCGATCCAGGTTCATTATCGGGGTACTGTGGTGGTGCACCAACAATTTGGATATCTACACCATTTTCTCCATGGTTTTCAAGGTTGTGGTTCTCAATTTTGTTCACTGAGCCAGACATTTTGACCTGAAATCGAAGATCTTGGACAAGAAAAAGTGTGAAAGATAACTTGCATTGTGTAACGAAACCAGCAAGAAAATAATCACTATTATTTTTAGCCCCACGGTGGGCGATAAACTATTTACCGTGAAAATGGTAATAACAACTAAATATGTTGATATGACTCTAAAAATAAGTGATCTACTTTTATGCTAGTTGTTAAGCAGTTAATGCTAGATGTGTGGAGATAAAAGATGAAATGGGAGCTAAAATGGAGTTATAATCAAACCGAGGGGTTAGCTATTTAGGCCTCGGACTAACTGATGAGGGTCCTCAAGGTCGGTACCTGAGCTCGGTCTCAAGCTATCGGGGATAATCGAGGAAGGGCTAACAGTTAGAATATAATCGCTAGAGGCGCTTTATGGCCTATGGAGAGCAATAAATAAAGAACAAGTATAAAAATAATAAAATAGAGCAATAATATACACAGAGTGTATTATTGAGAGAAAGAGAGAGAGAGAGAGATTTATCATATATTTGGTGTAGAATAGTTGGAGCAGCATCCCCCTATAAAATGGTAAGGATCCCCTTTTTATAGAAGGGGAAACCTGACATAGTACAAAATTAATAATTACAAAGATAAGGGGGATGGGACTACTAGGTGACACCAGGCTCTGTCAGTGCTAGTTGCACGCCTTGGGAACTCCCCATCCCCGGCATTTCTATTAGGTCAGGCGTTAGTGGACTTTGTGGGGAAGAACTCGACCGCAACCTCACAGCCTCAAGGTCTCGAGATGATCTCCCAGAAATGCCTTACTGACAAGAAATTGGGCCCTCCGATTTTGTCGTATACAACATTACTGCGAGGCTGAATTCAGTATATTGATTTTACTATCTTTATCTTGCACGACATGCTGACTTGTTTGTATCTTCTTGACTATCCATAACTAAGCTCTTTCTGAATAAACTACTAACTACTCATTGGCCCATTCTCATATCACTACTCCGCGTAATCTTTCTTGGGTTATTTCTTTTGTCATAACTTACATCTTGTGCCGGCTCTTTATTTATCAATAACATCCCAGGTAGGAACCCTTACTTCCTTTCCTTGACATCGTGTTTCCACACTGTTCGGGAATCGTAGCATATCTGTAGGCTTTGAATGAGTGCAGCCTCATCCCTTTTCTCATTTTCATCGCATTCTTCCTTTTTCATTCCATTATTACTGGAACAACTTCATTCTGACATAATGCCACATCACTCCATATTTTCCCCCTTTACGGGGGTACTAAGAGTTGGAGCCACGACGATCTACCTATAGATGTTTTGCCTTTTCACTTTTGGTGTCTTTTCACATCATCGATAACCCTCACTCACCATGCGGTTATCCTTCTGTACCAAGGATAACGAATTTCCTTACTCGCGAGGGTGATACTTAGTCTAAGTCGCACATACATTCCCTTAAGCTTAACTTTGCTCACATTGCTTACTTTAGGGGAGCGTCTTCCTAAATAACCTTTCTCTGAATTTCTCATGAATCTTCTTTTGTGGTCCATTCTATTATCGCCGGAATGCATTATGAAGTTCTCATGATGTCGACCATCATCAAATCACTCAGTCCCTAATTCATGTTTAGTTTATCTTTTTCACTAGTCCATACTAAGTTCTATTACTGTGGGGTCTAACTTTTTCTTCTGGTAGTCACGTTAGTGTCGCAAACTTATTTCTCGTAATGAGGATATGACTTTAGGGCCTATACTACTGTGGTGCCGGAATGCTTCATTAACTCTCTTCTTATTTTCTAGCTAACATTTCTGTCTACCACTTTATTCTGAAAAATTTAACAAGACGTTCTTTTGCTTTTTTGATTCCCTTGTTTCATCCACTGGCCTTTCGGATTGCTTAACGTTCTCGCTCTACTAGGTACGGGAGCCACACTTAGGTAATATTTATCCCTTCAAGACTTCTACTACTTATCTTTGTAGTACTCATATCTAGCTGTACTATTTTAGGGTGCACCATCTAGATGTCTCACAAGGAGATTTATTAGCACTTTTGCAATATCCTTCGAAAATGTCAACTAATAATCCATTCACAATTTTGGGTTACTCTAACCCCAACCGGATCCTGATATCCTGTCCTTTTCTTAAACTATACCCGTTAGCTCTCACAGGTCATAACTAAGATCGGTGCGGCCAATTGTACATACCTTTGTCACCGTTGAAAGTAACTGATAATGCTTTTATTTCTCTACTTGAATTGTAAATACTATTAATCTTCATTAATTGGGTATGTCGTACTTTCTTGACCTTGCTTCTTTTACTTGCTGAAACTTGTGTCTATCTTCCAATTCTCGTATTCCCTACTACCGCAAGAGTGGATAAATATTTTTTTCCTTAAAGCTCCTTATCAAGAACCTTACACCTTTTAGTACACGCATGATCTGCTGAAGACCTCACATTTACTCATCATAAGCATGATGCAAAATCGAGTTCCTCTGACTCAACACGTCCATAGCTATATCTCTTACTGACCATCTTTCTTAATGGAGGCATCGTTGTATTACGAATAATATAGAGTTTAGGAAATTGAGTTCTTACATCTGAGCACTACGACATGATCTAGAGTAAGAAGAAAGAGTGACAGTCCTAAATGCCCTGTAGCCTCCTGCTTATAAGTGTGGTGCACGACACACCCATAAACAAGACTCTACTAGACACGGCTTGTAGACTCCCTAGGACAGAAGTGCTTTGATACCACTTTTGTCAGGACCTAAACCGATGGTCCGCATTGGGCACTCGGTACCTTACTCAATCGAGTACCTACATAACATAACTTTTCATGTCATACTACCATAGATAACTCAGACGAAAGGTTTCCATGAGATAAGTAGAATACAACATGTAATACCAACTTATACACAATACATACAGGCCTATAAGACCAAAATAACCACTCGTACACTAAACATGGGCCGACAAGGCCATACAATCTTTTACGTACATGACATCTCTCTACAAGCCTCTAAGAATACCTAATTTTCATAAAGGACGGGAAAGAGTTCCGACATACCAAACAATACATGCCTAAATCATACTAACCAATCAAGCAACTCTGAAGCAAATAGAGCATACCAATATCTTCCGCTGAGCTGATAGCCTAGTTGGAGGGCTCTCGACCTGTGTATCGGGACCTACGGGCATGAAATGCAGCGTCCCCAAGCAAAAGGGACGTCAGTATAAATAATGTACCGAGTATGTGAGCAATAAAAATGTCACACACAAACCTTGGGAGGCGCAATCGACGCTCAATCGGGTAAACCCAGCTAAGCAAGTCTTTGGGACACCTTCTATTACATCTTGCATTTTCGTACGTTAAAAGTTTCATCTTTGGTCAATTGACGTAGAATCGGGGATGAATCATCTTGACGTTAACGTATTTACGCTATTTATAACAAGCGATAAATAAGTGTTATGAAGGATAAAGGGGCACACGAATTAAAGAAAACGAGTTTCGTTGAAAGTTTCCAATTTGGGATAAAATACGGGTCAAGCGATAATACTCGATAATTATGAACTAGTATCATACAAGGTACCATATGACCACGGTAGTATAATGTATAAAGTATATTAAAAATAAATAGAATTTTAAGTAATTTGAGACAATTTTAAGTTATGCGGGTAATTGATTAACTACTGGGTAACAAGACATTTCCTAGTTAACTAATAAGTGGATAAAAATTAATAAATTAATCCCCCAAAAAATGTGGCATAAAGACACAATGACTAAACATGACTCTTAGTCATGCATGCCTAGGTGGCTACCTAGGAATAAATGGGTACTTAATGAAACATGACTTATAACAAGTCTTGTTATATTAGAACCAAAAAAGCGTTAACTATCCATTTTGCACTAGCCCCAGCCCACAAATCCTTCCATTCTCTTAAAGTGTATTTCCACCAATATTTTCAGTTCTTCGCTGGATAAAGGGTTGAAATTTTGTGAAAGCATAATAAATTTGTTGAAGTTTCATGATTCAAAAGTATGGGCTCCTAAGCTAGTACATTTTAAGGGTCATTGTTGATATCTCATTTCGTTCTTCAAAATTAAAAGGAGCGGAAGCTCACTTCATTCATGAAAAATTCAAAGAAGCAGAAGCTTATTTTCGTTAAAAATACTTCAGCGTCATTCCATCAAAGTTTTGCCGTTACAAAAGGGTACGCTGCAATTGTTTATCATGAAAATGGTAATAATAATTAAATTTGTTGGTGGGACTCTAAAAATACGTGATCTATTTTTATGCTAGTTGTTAGGGTAGTTGATGCAGGTATGCGAAATTTAACAACGAAATACGAACTAAAACGGGGTTGTAATCAAATCGAGGAGCTAGCCGTCCGGGCCTCGGGCTAACCAATGAAATGCCTCGAGGTCAATGCCTTGGCTCGAGCTCGAGCTATCGGGTGTAAATGAAAAGGGACTAACGGTTAGGATATAATTAAAAGGAGGGTCTTTATGGCCACTATCAAGCATAAATGAAGACACAAGTATGAAAGCAATAAATGAAAGAGTTGGTCTCGAGCGAGTAAGTTAGAGAGAAAAAAGTGTGAGAGAGAGAGTTGGTATTGATTTTTTGTAGGATAGTTGGAGCAACTTGCTTACAGAGTGCCAATAATTCCCCCTTTATAAGAAGCGGGAATCCAAACTTAGTACAAGATACATTAAATGATAAAGGAAGCGGTATGGGATAGCTAGCTAGCTTCATGATGTAGACGTAGACCAGCGTTAGACTGCCCTAGTAGACTTAACCGGCCTCAGATGCATTCTTAGTAATACTCCAATGCTCGTTGGGGCCTCGGCCAACATTATCCCCAGGCCGGATGTCGACAAATCTCAAGGGAAGTACCCGGCTCGAGGTCTCGAGCCTCCGAGGTGATCTCCTTGAGTACTCTATTAACAAGAAATTGGTCCCCCCAATTTCACCGTACACATATAGTGTCCGTATTTCTTAGAAAGGAGCGATAAGAAACGATTTTGACATCCCACTTTATCGGCTCCCATAATGACATCGTGTTGATGACACAAGCCTTTATGAATACTGAAACGTTTCGTTATTGCGCTTTTTTAGGGCTATTTGACGCATCGTGATTCCTCGTTCTTCGTGGTCATGATGTCACCGTTCATTTAGCTCCCATGATTGCATTGAATGCACTTGTCGTTACATTTTTCGAGGGAGATAATGTCGTCGTCGGTTACATTTCCCTTCTCTTCTATAAATGGGGCTTTTTGTGACCAGTTTTTTATCCAAGCATCCTCCGATATCTATCATTTCCTCCTTTCTTGCTATCTTTATTCTTTGTTGTTTGACCATGTTTGAGGCCCATAGCCTCAAGACTTTACGGTGACATCAAGCGTGCTATGGCATGTCTCCCGGACCTTCTCTGGTTGAACGAAGGTATGATGCCTCTATGTTATTGTTGTTGTTGTTGTCTCTGCTAGCTCGGGGCTATGAAATAGAGGACCATTTTCCTCCGGCCCAAAGAAGTATTTGGATTATACATTGTTGCTCAATAGGGGGCTCGGATTATACACCGCTTCTCACCCTCCTTCCTCGGCTTGGCGTATTACACCCCCTTTGGATTCCTTGGGGTATGTCAGAACTTTCTACTAACTGTTGCCTCCCAGTACGAGACAACGTCTCAAGAAGTGGCTTTATAATAGTAACACTACTGAGTTCATACTAGCAAGATTTTTCACCCAGCCACTTCTTATCTCCTTTCGGCTTCTCCTTCGTCACTTTGCTCTTTTCCATTGCTTTCATCTTCTATATCTTCACTTTTGAAGATGCCATTCCAGGAGGGTCGAGATAAAACACCCAAGGGAATTGGGCTTGGAAGATATTGTCTTTGAGGTCGCGCGCCTGAGGAGATGATACCAAAGATGTCTCTTTTGAGGACGCACTTCTGGTAATACGCTAGATTCTTAGGTTTTGTTGTATGTATACCCTTCTGCTTCTTTGTTCCTGTGTAAGGATCCCCTTGCAGGATTTTGTAATCATATGTAAGGACCCATCGAGGGCTATTGCAAACAAACGTTTATGAATATAAAAATATTTTCTTGACTTCTACCTTTGCTACTTGCCGTATTTCTTTATGTTTTTGGAGACTACGAATGAATAATCATGTTTGTTGTTTCTAATACTGAACCCGTACATGAGTATTCCTTCCGGCCTTCGGTTGATGAAAACGGCTTCGGGTGGGGTTTTTTTGCGATTCCTTTGATTGAACCTGAATAAGGCCGATAGACTCGGTCCGCTGGGACCCTGACTTCACGCAAAGTGAGAGTAACATTTTGGGACAGAGAGTCATCACTTACCAGTTGAGCTCTGTAATAAACTTTGAGAAGAATTTTGCTCGGGGACCCGTGGGCGGGGGCTACTTCTGATCTCTTAAAAGTAGTCTCCAAGCGAAGACTTGTTTGCACTCGCACCACCCAGGAGCGTGTTTCAGTGTGAATAGCCTTATGGTGCTTTAGATAGATTCTGAAAGAGGGTTTGTCTGACCTTGGACGGCACCCGAAGCCAGGTGCATACGGGTGATATTCAAAAAAATGCTCATTTCTTCAAAGCCTGATTCCCTTTGATGGAGATCTTCGAGGTCGGGTGTCACCCCTGTGTTGGCGAAGGCGTTGTCAGCACCCTGGGGTGTATCCTTACATTGATGGAGGTCCTCGAGGTCGAGTACCGCCTCGGTAATGGAGAGGATGTTATCGGCTAGCATTCCCGACCGACTTTGAGGTAGGCAAATCATCGCCTCCTTTCCTACATATAATATGAGGCTATTTCTGCCTTCTCAGGGGCTACCCCATTTTAACTAGTTGCCAATTTCTTTTTGTGCCATGTTTTCGGTATTCCGGCATTAACACGCCTGCACATGTTTTTGCCTTTTAGTTTTTCAACTTTGTGACCGCTATGGCGGGGTTTATCCGACAGGGAGGGGAGAGCTCTGCCCCCCGTCTTCGTGATCATCGGGGTCTGCTGACTTCATGGTGTCGATTGATTATGCCCTACGTTGTTGTCGCTGAGGACAATAGATACTAGGTATGGATGAGTCGCTTCACCCGGGTGCTGACTGTTGGAATTATACCTTAGGATCCCTTATTATTTATTAGAGAATGGAGGTATACTCTCTGGTGGTGCGCACCATGATTTACCAATTCTGCCTATGGCGAGAGCTGGTTTAGTAGTTGTGTCTTCCTATCTTCTACTGTAGTGCTTCTTCGGGCGTCGGGCAAGCTTGACCTGCCAGGGTTTGCCCGAGGATTTGGGGGCCCTCTCATCCTACGAGGAGCGTGAGTGGCGAGCTTTGTCCCAGGACGGATGGAAAGCAAAATACCATGATGAGCGTTGTGCTATTCCTTCCTTGATATCAACTTATACTTCTTACTAAGTTTTCTTCTGTATGCCTCCGACAAGCTTGAGTCCGGACTTCTTCGTTATGGAGCTAGGCTACGGAAAGCTCTGGATGATGAAAGGTCCCTTATGCTCCTTTGCGAGGAGAAGGAAGTTGATTTGATGCACTGGCGATATGAGGCGAACCGGAGCTTGGGTTACGAGAGCTATTTGATAGAGCATGTAGTTTCTCATGATATGCATTTCGCTTTTTAACCTTTTGTGTTAACTTTTTGGCTATCTCAGTTGCAAAAAAAGACGAAGATTCTGGAGTGCCTTAGGGTCTATACCGACTGAGTTAGGAACGATTGTGGCGAGCTAAGAGATCAGGTGCAGGCTCAAGCTTCAGAGGAGAAGGGTGCCTTGGCTAAAGTTCATGCCTTCGAGGCCCAACTACGCTTGGCTCATGACAACGCATCAGTTCAAGCGGATATGATCACGAAACTCAAGTCCGAACTTTCAAAGGTTAGGGCTGAGATTGTTGATACTTAGGCTGAAGCAACATTGAGCTGAGCAAAGGATACTACTGATGCCCAAGCTGAGTTGAAGAGGGCCCTCAATCGTAATGAGAGGATCAAGGAATATGTTCGTTGCAAGTCCAGAAGAAGGATACTTGAAGAGATCGGCGCCAGGGGTTTTGTTCTCCCGGAAGAGCTGGCTGGAGCGAGGGCGGACGAGTGTGATGCTCGGTCACTTCTGTTTGATGCCACAGAGAATGAAGATAAGGATGGTGGGTCGTAGCCTTCCGGGGCGCTCCATAGACTCTTCCATCTTGTTTGTGACATTTCTAGAGCGCGTCTGTAGGCGGAGGATGCATTTTCTTATGTATGTAAATAGAAGAGAACTTGAAGCTTTATTTACTATGTATCCCTTTTTGCTTTACTTCTGTCCAAGTGGACTGGTTTTGGAGTTGGTGAGAATCCTTAGATTCGTAATATGGCTCCGGGGCTCATCAGGCATGCCCGGGGGCTCTTACGTGTACGGTCGATGCGGCCTTTAATGTAAGCTGATGTTAGAGCTCTTATGCTTTGCTTAACTCTTTTGGGTTTAGTCTCCGAGTCGGACTTCGACTTAAGCCTATTCGACCCTCAAGCTTTTGTGTCTGTATGGACGGGCTACAATGGCTCTTACGCCTTGCCCTAGAGCATTTGTATTTTAAATATTTTGGGTTCAGTCTCCGAGTCGGGTTGCGACTCGAGCTCACTTGACCCTCATGTTTTTTATTTTATTTTTTTTATTTTTTTGTGTGCTGAGGACAATGGCTCTTATGCCTTGGGTCGAAGCTGCCTTTTATGTATGTGGCCCTGAGGCTCATGAAGCTGGTAATGATGGATCTTACGCTATGCCCTTAGGCATGTACATTTAAATATTTTGGATCCAGTGTCCGGATCGGGTTACGACTCGAGCTCATTTTTACCCTCAAGCTTTCAAATTTTTAAGCTGGCGATAGTGGCCCTTACGCTTTTGGTCGTTGCGACCGTTTAGTGTGTGTGGCCCTGAGGCTCATTAGGCTGGCAACAATGGCTCTTACGCTTTGCCCTTAGGCATATGTAGGCTTTGTATTCCTCTCATTAAGGACTTTTGAAATAATTTTGCCTTACCTGTTGTCAGTTCAAGAAGAACCTCAATTTCAAGTCATCTGCGATGATGTTCGAGCACCTCGGAAGGTTTGGCTCGTAGGTTGAGTAGCTCGAAGCCTAGTGATTAGGAACTAACATGGTCGAAGCTTGTTTGCCTATTGAGGGTAGCCTATTTAATCGGTTCTTTTCGAAGTATATTCAAAGTAATGGCCTGTGATTTGGCAGGTGCAACCGTATAGACCATAGTCATTTGTGTTTGGCCAGAGCCATTTTTGATCCCCAAGTATGGTAGTTTAGGCATCTACATCGATGGTATGCCCTTTCGAGAGTCTTACAAATGCGACATGTAGCCTAAACATCGGGATTGAGTTTTATGCTTGTAGTAAGGTCTTACAAAGTTTTCATGCCTGTTGAGGTCTTATAGTTTTTTCATGCATGTTGAGGTCTTATAGTTTTATCATGCTTGTTGAGGTCATACAGTTTTGTCATGCCTATTAAGGTCTTACAGTTTTGTCATGCATGTTGAGGTCTTACAGTTTTGTCATGCCTGTTGAGGTCTTACCATTTTTTTATAGCCACATTAAATAGGTCTTGCTGGACCGGGTCTGCCCGTTCGGGGTCTTATGGCCTCGGGTTTTTATGTAAATGGCGATTAGCGAAAGTCTCTGAGTCATCGAGTTTGTTTAGGCTCTGGGCCGTTACTCGCGAGCTCGTAGTTGCCTCATTGAGGGCTTATGTTTTTTTGGATATTCCGACCCTGGGGCCATGCGTTTTCCGAGTTTGTGATGCCAGTATCCGAGTGTTCGGGACAATTTCCCTTTTTGATATGTTTTGTAATTTTCATGCTGCCTCGTTAGGGGCTTACGAGTTCAAAGTCCCGGCCCTGCGTCCATGCGGGCACCGAGTTGTTGGGGCTAGTCTCCAAGTATTTTGGAATGTCATCAGCGGTGGGATCCTCGTATTGAAAATGCTGAACTTTCTTTAGAGTACGAGATGCTTTGGCGAAAGATGTTCTTTTATTGTTTGGCATAAGTACATGTTATTTTGTTGCAGCGAGCACGGCTTATGTGGACACGGTTCATTTGACCGTTTGGACTGGTACATTGTTCTCTATTTGTTCATCATTTACTGTCTCTTCTGAGCGGATGACCTCTCGAAGGGGTGCCCTCCAGTTGTTCGGAGTTGAGTGCAAAAGAAGCCCTGCAAGCTTGTCAGATCCTTCTTAGGTAGCGCATTGCCCCGTTAAGAACCTTGTTGGTGAAACCCTCTTTAGGATGAAAGCTCGATCGAAAAGAAAGAGTGAAAGGGATGCCATTAAGGCCTTGGGATCTTTGGGTTGAGTTAACACTTTCGACCACCCTGACCGGGCGCCTGCATATGGGTTAATGTAAAATAAGGAATGAGGGAGCTGGTTCTACCTTATCGCGGGGTGCGCATGCGATGCTCCGAGGACTGATGTGTCCCTGTTATTTGGAGTGAGGACTCTGTACAGCCTTCCGTTGTGTTTAATCGGGCTTAGCCGAACACATAGTTTGATTACCTTTTGACTCTTTTTAGAGTGGAGATATTTGTGTTGGTGCTATGTTACGTAGCGAGAACACTTCCCTTGCCGTGTGTGATTCCCCGTTGATGGTTTTAATTTCATATCTTGTTGGGTGTTTCATCATTTGGCAAAAAGGGGACGGTACCGCCTTCATGCGGTGCTTCCGCGGCTGTCCAAATAAGGCGTTTATACCTCGTGTATCCTTTGATGACATGGAACTTGGCGTTCTGGTCTGCGTCATCCATGCTGACTAAGAGAATGGTTTCTCCTCTCGTTGTTTCGATCGCCGTGTTGAATCCCCCAAGGATTTGAGAGGCAGGTATGGTTTAGTCTGGCAGTCCGAACTGCCCTATCACCCTCGACCCAATAATGTTGGTTGACCCACCTGAATTCACAAGCACATGTTTCAGAGCCTTTCTTGCCGAATGCGAGGGCATCTTTGGGTACGTATCCCCGGGTCCATTTTTCTCTGGTGATGGATATTTTTTGTCCTCCTCTTCACAAGTTCCTAGAGAGTGTCAGCGCTCCACTAATATCATGGTAATATATTGCGGCCCATTTAATTCATTCTTCTGGGCCGCCTTTCTTTCTCGTAACTGAACTTGAGCTCGATCGCTCATAAATCCTTAGCGATGACTTTTATTGAATACCATGGCTATTTTCTTTCAGAGCTGGTGGCAATCTTTCGTCTTGTGGCCGTGCGTGTTATGAAGTTCAGAAGCCAAGTTGTGATTCCTCTGGGAAGGATCCAACTGAATAGGCCTGGGTCATTTGGTGTCCTTGGTTTTACTGATGGAGAACACGATGTCCGACACATCGAAAATGAAAGTTGTATTCTGACAAGTGAGGTTCACCCATTGGCACTATGTTTCGATCGAATCTGGCTCTGTAGATGAGCCCTCGAGGATCCTGTCCTTGATCTACTCTCTGATCATTGCGAGGTAGGTTGCGCCTCAGGGTGTTCCTCCTATCTTTGATGTACGACTGATACCTTTCTTTGTTTGATTTTGGTTCCTTTGCCAGGAGCCTGCTTAAGTATAATGAGACTGAGGGGGCTCCCAACTGGTCGTCCTCGGCCCTGATCTTCGACTAGTACTGGTTGTGGACGTCTGACTAGGTCACAACTAGGTACTCGATCAGATTCTAATTAATCTATTTTAAATCCACTGAACTTCGTTCGTTCAGACCTTGAGTTAAGGGTTGTACTTCCCAGTCGTCGGAGATTGGTAGTAGCTCCATCTGTTCCATCTGAAAGCAAGACACGAATTCCCGCAGGATCTCATTCTCCCTTTGCTTGATTTTGAAAATGTCAGACTTCCTCGTCGTCGCTTTGATGGCACAGACAAGTTCCTTTACGAGGGAGTCATCTAGCATGGTGAATGAATCTATAGAGTTAGGGGGCAATTTGTGATACCACGTCATGTCCCCCTTCGAGAGTGCTTCCCCGAATTTTTTTAGCAATACAAACATGATGTCGTCATTCTTTATATCGTTGCTCTTTACCGTGCAGGTGTAGGCAGTAACGTGTTTATTAGGGTCTGTGGTACTATTGTACGTAGGGAGTTCATGCATTCTGAACTTCTTTGGAATGGGTTTTGGGGACGCTTCCTCGAGGAACGGCTTTGTATAAACTTCTTTGAATATACACCCTTGAGGACCGGGGGGGCGCCCGGGATTTGCTCGACCCTAGAGTTGTAGGTCTCGACCTTCTTGTCATTGGCTGCTATCATTTTCTCTCCTGATTCGATCTTTTTGGTGAGATCCTCAAGATTTTTTATGATTGTAGGGTCGACTATCGAACCGTTATTGCTCAATATTTCAGGTACCTGTTCGGCTGGGAAGCTGTTTCCGGTGCTGCTGTGCTGGGAGTTTTCGGGTGGCTCTGCAACTGAGCGATAGCCAAGTGTTGTGCCTACAACATTTTGAAAATAACATGAAGACTAACTTCTTGTTCTTCCAGAGCTGGGGTGTTTTAGGCTTCCTATTTGTTGCCATGTTGTATGATCCTGTCGGTGTGTTAGGTTTCATTGACCTACTACATGTCTTGCAAATCCGTGTCCGCTGGAATCGGTCCAGGTGCATTATCGGGGTTTTATGGTGGCGCGCCAACAACTAGAATAGCCACACCATTTTTCTGTGGTTTTCCATGTTGTCGTTCTCGACTCTGTTTACTGAGCCAGACATTTTGACCTGAAATCGATGATCTTGGACAAGAAAAAGTGTGAAAGATAACTTGTATTTGTGTAATGAAACCAACAAGAAAATAATCATTATTATTTTTAGCCCCACGGTGGGCGCCAAACTGTTAACTGTGAAAATGATAATAATAATTAAATTTGTTAATGAGACTTTAAAAATACGTGATCTATTTTTATGCTAGTTGTTAGGGCAGTTGATGCTAGATATGCGAAATTTAATGATGAAATACGAACTAAAATAGGGTTGTACTCAAACTGAAGAGCTAGCCGTTCGGGCCTCGGGCTAATCGATAAAAGGCCTTGAGGTCGATGCTTGGGCTCGAGCTCGAGCTATTGGGGGTAACCGGGAAGGGACTAACAATTAGGATATAATTAAAAGGAGGCTCTTTATAGCCAGTAATAAATGAAGAACAAGTATGAAAGCAATAAATGAAAGAGTTGGTCTCGAGCGAGTAAGTTAGAGAGAAAAAAGAGAGAGAGTTGTTATTGATTTTGTATAGGATATTTGGATCAACTTTATTACAGAGTGCCAATGGTTCCCCTTTTATAATAAGGGGGAATCCAAACTTAGTACAAGATACATTAAATGATAAAGGAAGCGGGATGGGACAGCTAACTAGCTTCATGATGTAGACGAAGAACAGCGTTAAACTGCCCTGGTAGACTTAATCGGTCCTGGATGCATTCTTCGGAAGCCTCCCATGCTCGTCGGGTCCTCGGTTAACATTATCCCCAGGACGAGTGTCGACAGATCTCGAGGGAAGTACCCGGCTCGAGGTCTCGAGCCTCCGAGGCAATCTCCTGAAGTACTCTATCAACGAGAAATTGGTCCCCTCGATTTCATCGTACACAACAATCTTCGCCAAGGATATTATATGGAGTTTTCCCTACTCCAGGTATGTTAAGGCCATCCCTTCTTTCTTTTGTCATGGTCCAAATTATATAGAAGAAATGAGCGAACGCACAGTTTCCATAAATTACTTTATTCATAGAAATACTAGTAGTGTCTATATTCTTGATTCCCCAAGGGAATTATTATTATCTTTTGTTCGTGGATCTCAGAATAATACGCAGTTGAAAAGGTTTATCCGGAAGGAATATTGAGATTATTACATATTTTCATGCATTTCACCCATTTATACACTGTTTACCATGAAAATGATAAGACAATTAAATTTGTAAATGAGATTCTAAAAATACGTGATCTATTCCCGAGCTAGTTGTTAGAGTAGTTGATGCTAAGAACTAAAAAGAGGTAGTAATCAAACAGAATGGGGTTGATGCCCAGATGCAAAGCCGGTCGACGGGGGCCTCGGAGCTAAGGTTTGAGCCGAGGTCGAGCTACCGAGGGCAGTCGGGAATGGGATAACACGCAGAGATATGATCAAGCAAGGCTCTATGTTACCAAGATTGAGCAATATAGTGAAAAACAAATAAGAGGATGATAGATGCTAAAGTGGCCTCAGGCTAATGAGAATGAACAACTCAGAATAAAAGAGAGAGAGAGAGAGAGATTATTGCTTTAGTGGAGAAATGGAGCAACATCAGCATGCCTTACGAAGTGGTGGGGATCCCCTTTATATAGGAGGAGAATTTTTGATAGTACAAAACGTGTTAACCATGAAGGTATGGGGATAGGATGGCTAGATGTGACATCTTGGAAATAGGCCTTAGATAGCCGGCCTTGTCAGGTCGAGTCACGTGACTTGGAACATCCCGCTCGCTTGTTGCAGCCCATTGCATTAGTCAGAATGCAATACCCTTCGGATCAGCTCTGGATGAACCCCGTGGATGAGTCCTGACCTCGGCTTCACGCTTCGAGGGGCATGACCGCGAGATGACTCTATGACGGGGAATCCAAGCCCCCGGATTCATTGTATATAGATAGTATCCGCGTTTCTTAGAGTGAAGGCGACGAGAAGCGATGAGAAATGGTTCTGAACTCCTGCTTCCTCCGGTGTCCTTACGAACAGTTACGGATTGTCAAGGCGTGCTATGTGCGCTGTTACTGCGGATTCCAGCATTGACTGTGGCGGTTGGCCTTCTTTAATGTACCCACGATGCTCTTATAAATACTCGCCTCTTCCCTTTCGGATCCTATTTCTCATTCAGAACCTTTTAGTGAAGTATGTTTTTCCTTTGCACTTTGCTTTTATTTCTAGGAACGCGACCCTCATTTTCTTCTTCTCTTGAACTTTCTCAAGGATGGTGAATATTTCCATTACTACTTCTCAGGAGGTCACGGGCTCGTCTTCTTTGTTCTACTCCCAAGGCAAAGTGGCCGCTCCACCCCATGTTGAGGAGTACATTCCAGGACTTTTTGTGATGACTTTAGATTTCAGGGTCGAGAGACCCTCCTTGAAGTCAGGATGACGTGAACCAGCAACTCAATATATCTGTTTTATAACGGATATCAGGAGAGTGAGGGCCGATTGTTGCTGGGGGGGATGTCGTGCTTGTGGAGATTCCCGCTCAGGATGAAAACATTACGACTCACAGGGCTAGCTTTCGGAGGGTGTGCACCAATCCATTTACTTTGGGACCGGCGGGACCGTCTTCGCCCCCGATCGATCCTATGATTCTCGATTTCTGCCGGAGTTACCAGGTGATTCTAGGTGAAGTCCATCCTTTGTTCTGGCGCATGGTACATATGATCAGGCATTACTCGAGCATGATAGAGGGAATGCCCTTCACTCTGAATCATTTAATCCGGATGTACTGCCCTCGTCTCATTTGCAGGGGCTTAATCAACCTTCGTTGTCGAGCCCTGAGATCCTCTTCGCCTGTACCGAGGAATTTGGGGATGACGGGTGGTTGAGTCGGTTCGTCCGAGTGAGGACGTCTAATCTGATCCCAATGGAAGGGATGTCGTTCCCTGAGAAGTGGAACGCCGGGCGTAAGTGAATATGAAGCCTCTACTTCCTTTGATGATTTCTCCTTATGTCCCTGACTCTGTTGTTTCTTCTTTGTCTTTTCAGCCGCAGCTATCTGTCCTGGAGCAGTGGCAAATCTTCAGGGTTGGGTTGGCCTTTTATACTCGATTTTCATGTATAATGATCGTGTGTGGAGGGATTTATCCCGAGCCCGGTGGGAAGCAGAAGATCATGGTATGTTTTGAGCTTTGACATATCCACGTATTTTAGCGCAGCGTGCTGCTAGTAGCTCTTTCCTTTATGTGCATTTGATCCTTGCGTCTATGTAGGTCTGGGGGGAATCTTATTGATAAGGGAGGTACCGCCCATTGGAGGGGACATACCGGTGCTTGACAAGGAGAAGAAAAGGCAATGGGTCGCATCGGCTGAGCCACCAAAGACCAAGAGGACCAGGGTGGAGGAGTACAAGGCTGATTCATCAGTTCTGACTTCTAAGGTGGCAGGAAATCCTTGCGCTAAAGGTGAGGGAGAAAGAAGCTTCTCTAAACCCCCCGAAGATCATTTGGGATTGATTGCTCATTATGCCGAGGGGATAAATACTTATGGATAGGAGCATGATGCTGGCGTGGCTCGTCTTTGTGACGGCGAGGCAACGGATGGGATATCAAGCACTGCCCTAGACTCTGTAAGTGGCCAGAGTCCTTCTCGAGCCGGGGCACCCATAGCAGGCGATCTGGAGGAGCCTCGATCGGATACCCGGGATGAATGGGGGGTTAACATTCTAGCCGACCATGTTGGCCTGTTGTTTATTGTCGATTCTGCAAAAGGGGGAATACTTCCATCTTTCGGAACATGAGACAAGCCTAGCAAGGATCTTTCTGAGGCGGGAGCACTGATCAAAGGTGGAGGCGCACTCGGGAGGCCGGCGATCATTCTTGAGGGTAGCTTAGGGATCAGCGCCTCCTTTATTTTTGGCGAGATGGGCAGGCTTTGTGAGCGGGTAACTTCATCTATCGTCATTTGTTGCTTCGGGTTGTTTCTATCTTTATTCCCTTAACATTTTTACATAATTTCAGGCCGAAGCGCTTTATAATCAGGCCCTCGCCCAGCATCAGGACAAGGTGAGCCATCGCGTACATGAGAAAGCCATTTTATCCGAACAGGTTATTCATCCCCTATTTTTACTATTATTTGAGTTTTTGTCAGAATCTATTGATTTTAACCCCTTGGGCCCTAATTCATGTAGTTCGAGAAGGAGAAAATCTTACTGAGAGGGGAGCTTCGGGTCAGGGATGCTGAAATCTCTGAACTTAGTCATCATGTGGACGAGGTGGTTTCTAAAAGGGACAGCCTTAGGAAAAGAGTCACCTCGATTGATTGTCAGCTTCAAGACGCGAAAGAGGACACTGGCAAGTATAAGATCCTTCATTCCGAGTTGGTTGCTGCACTACTTCGGATCAGAGCCGAGGCCGAGGCGCTTGTATCTTTGCATAGGGGAGGAGCGGTCGCCGAAGGTTCTTGTGTTGAGAGGGCAGACTCAGATTTGCCTCGGACCGCAGACCATGCTTGACCGAACTTTCAAAGGTTGACCATCGATGGCGCATTGGAAGGCAGCTCGAGCGGTGTTAAAAATGGGGGTGGATCCCCGGATATAGGGGACGCCATCGGGAAGGGACTGTCAGGGGATTCGTAACTACTTGGATGCAACCTTTGAGGCCGCCGATTTAGCAATAGATTTAGGCTGTGTTGTTTTTTCCTGTTGATCTCCCTATGTGTATATATAACTTTTATTTTGGCATATGTATAAGGAGAAATCTTGTGACTCTATTCCCCTTATTGGCAAAAGAACTTTGGACCCGCGACGTAGCTTTGTGGCCCGTTTAGGCTTTTTGATATGGCCTCATATGTAAATTGCCATGGTGTCTCGCGCCTTTGCTCAGCCATTTTGCGTTGAGTCTCTGGGTCGGGTTTGTCCCGTACTTTACTGATTTTAGCTTTCCTCCGCGATCGGGTGATGGAGGTTTTTTGTCCCTTTCCCTTGAGCGTTCGCTAGTTTTAACTATTTTGGGTCCAGTCTCCGAGTCGCATTGCTACTCAAGCTGTAATTAACCTTCAAGTTCATTCCTGCCTGCATGGGCGGATGATGATGTCCTTTTGTATTTTGAGTAGAGATGACCTTACAGGCGCATGGCCTGGAGACTAGCTCGGCTAGCGATGATGGCATTTATGTCGTGCCCTTAGGCATTTTGCAGTTTAACTACTCCTGGTCTAGTCTCCGAGTCGCGTTGCGATTCGAGCTGTAATTGACCCTTTCGGTATGTGGCCTGGGGGCTTGTAAAGTTAACTATTTCAGATCCGGTGTCCGAATCGAGTTACGATTCGAGCTCATTTTAATCCTCAAATTGTCAATTTTTTAGCTAGCGACAATGGCTCTTACGCTGTTAGGTCGTAGAGACCTTTTAATATGAGGCCCGTAGGCTTGCTTAGCTGGCGACAATAGCTCTTACGCTGTTTTTGCCCGTAGGATTTTTTGTAGGCTTTGTTTCCGCTCGTTAAGGTCTTTTAGAGTAATTTTGCCTGACCTGTCGTCAGTTCTAGAAGAACCTCGATTTCAAGTCGTTGTTGGTGATGTTTTGAGCACCTCGTAAGGTTCATAGCTTGTAGGTCGAGTAGATCGACGCTTTGCGATTCTAAGCAGACATGGTCGAAGCTCATTTTTGCCTGTTGAGGGAAGCTTGTTTTAACCAGTTCTTTCCAAAGTATATTCGAAGTAGTGGCCTGCGATTTTTAGCCGCAGTTAGTCGTCCCCGAGTCCTGTTATTTTGGCAGTATCAACTGTGTTGACCGTAGTCATGTCCGTTTGGCCGTAGCCATTTTGTTCCCAAGTGATAATTTAGGCATCTACACCGAGGGTATGCCCTTTAGGGATTCTTACAAACACGATGTATAGCCTAAACTTCAGGATTTTCATGTCTGTTGAGGTCTTACAGTTTGTCATGCATATTGAGGTCTTACCGTTTGTCATACCTATTGAGGTCTTACAGTTTGTATGATGTAGAATATATCTGGTTATGCCGAGTCTAGCCGCTAGGGGTCTTACAGTTTTGGATTTTCCAGTGCACGGCGATTGGCGATAGTCTACGAGCCATCGAGTTTGTTTAAGCTTGAAGACTACTTATCGTGAACTCGGAGTTGCATTGTGAGGGCTTTGTGAGCCTGAGGTTCCGACCCTAGGGTCGTGTGGGCGTTGAACCGTTTAAGTCTTCGAGTATCTCAGGACGTATTCGGTAGAAAGGCTTTTGCCGTGGATATGCCGAAATAGCCTTTTTCGAAGTATGAATTGCCAAAAAGATATTCTTTATTGCTTGGCATAAATATAGGTTGTAAATACATATTTTCCTGTTGCTGCGAGCTTGGCCCGCGTGGGTCCGGCTCCTTGGGCTGCTTGGCCCGGTGCATTAACTCCTGTCCGAGCCTCATTCATCATTTTTCCAAAGCTAGGCGGGCTGTGAAGAGAGTCCCGTAGGCCCTTTGAATTCTTCTTTAGGGAGTGTGAGGAGGTTGCCTCGTTGGAAAATCCTGCCGGCAAGAAACCTATTTCAGGATAAAAAGCCAGACTGAGGGAAAAAGAGCGTGACGCCTACTCGAGGGCCCCTGTGGGATTTAATGATTGGGCGCCCTAACAGTAATACTGCTTGAGCATCGACACATTCCAGTTGCTCGGGAGATGCTTTCCTTTCATGGTGCAAAGCTTATAGGAGCCTTTGCCAACTATACCGAGGACACGGTACGACCCTTCCCTATTCTGGCCTAGCTTCCCTTCATTAGAGTTTCAGGTGTTGAGGGTAACTTTCCTTAGGACCAAGTCTCTGATTCAGAAATATCGAAGATTCGTTCTCCTATTATAGTATCTTTCGATTTTCTGCTTCTAGGCAGCCATCCGAACCAGCGAGGCTTCCCGTCTTTTATCGAGCAGCTCAAGGGCCGTTACCATGGCCTCGCAATTTGATTCTTCGCTAGCGTGCCAAAATCTGGTGCTTGGTTCTCTGACCTCCTACTCGTATTAGTGCTTTGGCACCATACACTAGAGATTAAGGTGTCTCCCTTTTGCTTGATTTTGGAGTCGTCTGATACGCCCATAGCACCTCGGGCAATATTTCTCGCCATTTTCCCTTGGCGCTTTCTAATTTCTTCTTCAGATTTTGAATGATGGTTTTATTCGTGGATTTGGCCTATCCGTTCGCACATGGGTGGTATGGCGTCGAAAGGATCCTTTTGATTTTGTTATCCTCAAGGAACTTTGATTACCTTGCTCCCGATGAATTGTCTCTAGCTGTCGCATGTTATTTCGGATGGGATTGTATATTGTCATTGGAAAAGAGTATATTGTCATGATTGGAAAAGAGTAATTCAAGAATAATTGATATAATTGCTTGTTTATGCCTTTGATGTGTGTTTTTATTGTGGTTTGGTGTGTCCCCTCCTTTTTGGAAGAATCCAATGTGTTTAAAGTTCCATTGTTAATAAACTTGAGGTGTATGGTTTCTGAAATATTGTATATGCCCATGCTTCATGATTCCTCTCATGTGTACTTGACATCTTGAATTGAATGGCTTGTTGTTGAAATTGATATTGATGTGAAATATGTGGAAATGGTGTGAAATTTGGGAAAGAAGAGATTGAGTTATAAAATGTAGCCTAGTGCCAAGTATGATGTGATAATTGTGGCCCCAAGTGCCTATGAATTGATATATGTGAAGTAAAGATTGAAATGAGATGATTAATGAGAAGGGAACAATGCCTTGGCAAGGCGGCCTAGCCGATCGGGCCGAGATCGGACTCCGCTCAAGATAGCGGTGGTATTGTGAATGAATTCCGGAAAAAGGGAAAATGAGATTGTGATTGAGATATATGTCTCAAATGAGGCAACCTAGCCGATCGTTTCGTGATCGGACTCCGCTCAAGAAGGCGGTGGTATTATGAATGATGATGAACAATATCAAGTGCCCCAACCTAAATATATGGGAATTATTTGAAAGTCATATGATTCTTCGATTTGATGATGTGGTGATTGTTAAAGCTTTTGATTGACCTTTATGATTTATTTATTCTTGTTTGATAATTCTTTCTAATGAGAATGTGTTTATGATTTCTTTGCTCTTGTATGATAGTTCTTTCTAACTAGATGGTGTTTAGTTATACATACTAGTGTTATTCGATGGCACTAACATCCCTTTTGCCGGGGGCGCTATATCTTTAAATGGATGTAAGTGGTTCCATAGCAGACAGTGTTGGTCGCAGCTAGTGACGCATCTTCCTTTCAGCTGATTTGGTGAGCCCCACTTCATTTTGGGGTCCTGTACCATTGTTTATCCTATACTTTGTATTTAGAGGTATAGCTCAAGCCTTGTTGTCGGCATTTTCATATTATTCTTCAGTTATATTAAGAGGATCCGTAGACAGGTTGTGGGTGGTGTTTGGTATTGGAAATTAAAGTAGAAATATTGATGTTTGGCAAAGATTTATATAATTTGTAAAATTTTGATAATTGTGATTTAAGTTGTTAATGAAATACTTACTAAGTGTGATTAATGGAGTCCATCTCCTACTTGTTCGTGAATTAATTTTGGTAGAATGAAACCTAGCAGGCTTGCTCAGTTGGGTTTACTCGGTTGAGCGCTAGTTGCGCTCCTCGGTTTTTGGGGTATGACAGCTGAATATGAGGGTTTTGTTTTGGTAAGGGTTTTTAGGCTAGTCCCTCTTATGTAGCGGATGTTTTCGTTCATTTGGACATGGGTCCTTGGAGATCGTTAGTTCCTCCGATAATCATGTGCACACTATGTTGGGGACACCTCCATTTCGCTCGGATTGAACCCGGGGGTGCACCAGACTCTAGGTTGGTCGTGCCCTCTTCTCTGTCGCTTTTGAATTTTCGGCTTCTCATTTCACTAGCCGAGCCAGGCGTCCTGCCCTGAAAGTGAAGATCTTGGACAAGAAAAGTGTAAATGATAACTGGCATTGTGTAATGAAACCAGCAAGAAAATAATCACTAATATTTTTAATCCCATGGTGGGCGCCAAACTATTTACCGTGAAAATGGTAACGACAATTAAATTTGTTAATGGGATTCTAAAAATACTTGATCTATTCCCAAGATAGTTGTTAGAGTAGCTGATACTAAGAACGTAAAGTATAACGACTAAATGCCAACTAAAATGAGGTAGTAATCAAACTGAAGGGGCTTGTTGCCTGGATGCAAAGCCGGTCGACGGGGGCCTCGGGGCCAAGGTTCGAGCCGAGCTCGAGCTACCGAGGTCAGTCAGGAATGGGATAACAGACCGAGATATGATCAAGCAGCGCTCTACGTTACCAATATTGAGCAATATAGTGAAGAATAAATAAGAGGATGATAGATGCTAAAGCGGCCTCGGGCCAATGAGAATGAAGAACTAAAAAGAAAAGAGAGAGAGAGAGAGATTATTGTTTTAGTGGAGAAATGGAGCAATATCAGCCTGCCTTACGAAGTGGTGGGGGTCCCTTTTATATAGGAGGGGAATTTCTTATAGTACAAAATGCGTTAACCGTGAAGGTACAAGGATAAGATGGCTAGATGTGACATCTTGGAAATAGGCCTTAGATAGGCTGGCCTTGTCAGGTCGAGTCGCGTGACTTAGGAACTTCCCCCTTTGTCTCTGCAGCCCGCTGCATTAGTCGGAATGCAATACCCTTCGGATCAACTCTGGATGACCCCCGAGGATGAGTCTCGACCTCGGCTTCGCGCTTTGAGGGGCATGACCGCGATATGACCCTATGACGGGGAATCTGGGCCCCCGGATTCGCCGTATACATACATGTGCATTGACCCATGACCATATAGAGTTTTATACATGTATATATGTAAATATATGTGTATAGAATACGGGAAAAGGTTACGGTGTTATATACGCACCACCACCTGATTAGTTGGTATATGTTGATGATATTGCCCATAATGGCCGAGACAATATGATAGGATGACCTCAGTGGCTTGATGATATTATGCACACCCATACCTATGCACGGCACGACATTTATACGCACGTGCATGACATTATAAATGTTTCAAAATTTACAAAGTTATTCATATTTAAAGATGTGTTTCTTTATGCCATGTTTCATCTATACCTTTTACTTACAGATTTTTATGCCTTTTATACTCATTACATTTTTTGTACTGAAGCCCTATTTCACGAGGCCTGCGTTTCATGTCCGCAGGTACAGGTAGGCAAGCTGACGGTCCTTTTTCTTAGGATCCCTGATCAGTGAGAGTTGTCGTGCTCCACTTGATCCGAAGCTGCTTTTCATTTTGGTACGATACATTTGTATATATGGGTATGATGTGACTCAGACCCGTCTTTGTACATTTATGTTACTATTAGAGATGTGTAGACAGTATGCCTAGTTGGGTAATTTGTGGCCTTGTCGGCTTCCAGTTTTGGGTGTATAGTTGTCTATAGCAGCCCTGCCGGCTCGCCCACCGTATTCTGCATGTATACATACATATTCCTTATTGACAGGTTTCCTTCATGTATGTTATTTTCGTAATTTAGTAGATGTTATTCAGATTCATATCTTAGACGCATCTTATGGGTGTTTGATAGGTAGGACTGAGGCACCGGTGAGGCCCATCAGTTTGGGTCGTGCCAAAAGTGGTATTAGAGCACTTCTGTCCTAGGATTGTCCAGAGACCGTGTCTAGTAGAGTCTTGTTTATGGGTGTGTTGTGCACCACACTTATAGACACGAGGCTACAGGACATATAGGATGTTATCCTCTCTTTTTATCTCAGATCGTGCGATACAAGAATTCTTGTTCCTTATGATATGTTATATTTTTAGATATGCCTCCAAAGAGTACGACTGCCCAGAAGGGAAAGTCTTTGGCTGGTGAGACTACTAGTCGAGCGCCATATGTTACCAGGGCTCGGGGAGAGTCTCATGGTGAGATTCCATCTTAGACTTCACATACCCCACCCTTTCTAGAAGAGCTTCGAGGGGCACCAACTCCAGCGCCTGCCCTTGTACATTCAACACCTCAGCCAGATACATCGGGTCAAGAAATGAGAGATGCTATTCAGCTATTAACCCGATTAGTAGCCGCACTGGCTCGGCGTCAAGAAGTAGGTATTGGTCATGCAGATAGGTCTGTTAGTGCAAGGGTTAATGACTTCATTAATTTAGACCCTCCGGTATTCACTAGAGCAGATCCAAATGAGGACCCTCAAGAATTTATTGATAGAATGCAGAGGACGTTAAGGGTAATGAAGTTCACTACGATTGAGTCAGTTGAGCTAGCTTTCTATAGGCTCCGAAATGTTGATGTTAATTGGTACGAGTCTTGTGAATTGTCCAGAGGTGATGATGCCCCTCCAGCAGTATGTCAGGAGTTTATAGAGGCTTTTTTCGTCATTATCTTCTACCAGAGTTTAGACGGGCTAGAGTTGATAGGTTCTTGACCCTTCGACGGGGCAACATGAGTGTTCGGGAGTACATCCTTCAGTTTTATTCGTTAGGTAGGTATGCTCCCACTATTGTATCTAAGATGTAGGATCAGGTGGACCAGTTCATGATGGGATTAGAGCCTGACTTTCTTAACGATTGTACGTCGTTCTCACTTTAGCTAGACATAGATATTTCTCGTATTCAGGCATACACTCAAGGTGTAGAGGACCGTAAACAAAAATAGAGGGATGATCGTGATCATGATAGCGCCTAGAATAAGAAAGCGAGGTCTTCGGGTCCTTCTGGTGAGTTTTGAGGTGGTCAGAAGCAGTAGTACCCGAGGTATCCAGTCCAGCCATCGGCTAGTACGCCCCCTCAGTTTGACGATAGGAGATTTTATTATTTCGCACATTCAGGGTCTGGTAAGAATTTCAGGGCCTTAGGTTCTTAGCATAGGGGTGAGTCAAATCAGATAAGGCCGCCCTTGACACAATGTGCTCAATGTGGTAAGCAACATACTAGGTAGTGTTGTGTGGGATTAGGTGTTTGTTATACTTGTAGTTATCCGGGACACTTTATGAGGGATTGTCCGACGAGAGGTGATGCAAGCATAGCTCAGCCAGCGGGATTTATAGCTGGTTCGCCATCATCAGTATGCCCCCTAGGCAAGGTCCACAAGCACTAATGGGCCATGGTAGAGGAAGACACAGAGCATCTAGTTCAAGCAGTCCTCAGCACTGATTAGGAGTCATCGCCTAATGTTGTCACAGGTATATTATCAGTCTTCTCATATGATGTATATGCACTGATTAACCCAAGTTCCACCTTATCATACATTACTCCACTGGTTTCTAGTATGTTTGGAACAACACCTAAATTGGTTAAACCTTTTCAGGTGTCTACACCTGTTGGGGACTCAGTGATAGCTAAGAGAGTATATAGGAGTTGTATAATAGTAATTCATGGTCGATTTACCGTAGCAGATCTAATCGAGTTAGATGTGGTATAATTTGATGTTATAATGGGTATGGATTGGTTGGCTTTTTATCATGCCAACTTTGATTGTAAATCAAAGATGGTCTAATTTCAATTTCCATGGGAGCCTCTTTTGGAGTGGAAAGGTAATACGGCATCGCCGAGAGGAAAATTTATTTCCTACCTCAAGGCAAGGAAAATGATCAGAAAGGGCCATATTTATCACTTAGTTCGGGTTCAGGATGTGGAAGTAGAGTCACAAACCATTTAGTCCATCCCTGTGGTTAATGAATTTCTCGATGTTTTTCCCGATGAGCTTACAGGTCTTCCGCCAAAGCGAGAAATCGAGTTTGCTACTGACCTAGTACCAGATACTTCTCCAATATCTATTCCTCCCTATAGAATGGCCCCCGCAGAGCTAAAAAGGTTAAAGGAACAGCTATGGACTTGCTTGAAAAAGGATTTATCATACCTAGTACATCACCATAGGGACCACCTGTGTTATTTGTGAGAAGGAAAAATGGTTCCTTACATATGTATATTGATTATAGACAGTTGAATAAGGTGACGATCAAGAATAAGTACCCGCTCCCGAGGATTGACGATTTATTTGATCAGTTGCAAGGTGCCAAGTATTTTCAAAAGATAGACTTGAGGTCCGGGTACCATCAGTTAAAGGTTAAGGATGAAGATATTCCAAAGACAACATTCAGGACCAGATACGGGCACTTTGAGTTTCGTGTTATATCATTCGGTCTGACCAACGCCCCAATAGTGTTCATGAATTTGATGAACCGTGTATTCGGGCCCTTTTTAGATCTATTCGTAGTTGTATTTATTGATGGTATATTAGTGTATTCTCGTTCAGAGGCTGAGCATATTGATCATTTATGTACTGTGCTCAGAGTTCTACAAGAAGGGAAGTTGTATGCAAAATTTTCTAAATGTAAATTCTGGTTGAACTCTATAGCTTTCGTTTGGCATATCATTTCGAGTGAAGGCATCCGGGTGGATACATAAAAGATTGAGGCCGTAAAGACTTGGCCTAGACCTACAACACCGACGTAGGTACGTAGCTTTCTCAGTTTGGCATGTTATTACAAGAGATTTGTTGAGGGATTTTCTTCCTTTTCAGCACTTTTGACAAAGTTGACTTAGAAGGGAGCAAAGTTTCAATGAACTGACGCTTGCGAACGGACTTTCCAGGCCTTAAAGGACAGGTTAACTTCAGCACCAGTTCTAACACTCCAAGAAAAGAACGATGATTATGTGATATGTTGTGATGCTTCAGGCATTGGATTGGGTTGTGTGATGATGCAGCATCATAAGGTTGTGGCTTATGCTTCTAGACAACTAAGAAAGCATGAGAAGAACTACCCGACCCACGATTTAGAGTTAGCTATGGTGATTCATGCACTAACGGTGTGGAGGCACTACTTGTGTGGTATTCATGTTGATATCTATACGAGTCATAAGAGCCTCCAGTACATCTTCAAGGAAAAGGAATTGAATCTATGTCAAAGGAGATGGTTGGAGCTAATTAAAGACTATGACGTTGATATTTTATACAATTCGGGGATGGCGAATGTAGTAACCGACGCCCTCAGCCGTAGATCTATGGGTAGTCTGGAGTATTTATAGCCGGAAACGAGGGGAATAGCCCATGGGGTTCATCAGCTAGCTAGTGTTGGAGTTCGATTACTGGACTCGGGTGATGGAATTACTATTTTGGATACGGAAACATCCTCTTTAGTAACTGGAGTAAAGGAACGCCAGTACGAGGATCCTGTATTAGATTATTACAGGGATACAACCCTTTAGAAGGAGAAGACACCGTTTGAAATTACAGAAGATAGGGTCCTCAGATATCAAGGATGGTTATGTGTCCCTAATGTTGCAGGGCTACGTCGGCAGATTATGGGAGAAACTCACTATTCTCATTATTCTGTCCATCCAGGAGTGACAAAGATGTATCATGATATCAGGGAAGGGTATTGGTTGGACAGAATAAAAGGATATAGCACAGTTTGTTGCTAAGTGTCCTAACTATCAGCAGGTTAAGATTGAGCATCAAAAACCTTGTGGGTTATTGCAGGATATGGAGATTCCGACTTAGAAATGAGAAATAATCAATATGGATTTCATCGTAGGATTACCTTGTACCCACGTAAGTTCGATTCGATATGGGTGATTTTTGATAGGCTTACAAAGTAGGCCAATTTTCTACCCATTAAGACTACATATTCCTCAGAGGATTATGCAAGGCTTTATATTAAGGAGATAGTACGACTGCATGGTGTCCCGGTATCTATTATCTCGGATAGAGGATCTCTATTTACAGCTAGCTTATGGAGGTACTTCCAAAAAGGATTGGGGACTCAAGTAAGTCTTAGTACAACATTTCATCCTCAAACAGACGGACCGACTGATCGTATTATTTAGACACTTGAGGATATGTTACAAGCTTTTGTGATAGACTTCAAGGGTAGCTGGGATGATCATCTGCCGCTTACTGAGTTTGCATATAATAATAGCTATCATTCAGTATTCAGATGGCTCCATACGAAACTATCTACGGACGGAAGTGTAGGTCACCAATAGGGTTGGTTTGATGTTGGAGAATCTAAATTTCATGGGCCAGACCTAGTTCAGCAAGCCATAGAAAAGTAAAATTGATCAGAGATCGACTGTTGACAGCTCAGAGTCGTCCAAAGTCATATTCTGACGTGCGGAGATGAGATTTGGAGTTCGCGGTTGATGACTGGGTAATAATAAATGTGTCACCTATGAAGGGTGTGATGAGATTTGGAAAGAAAAGCAAAATTAGCACACGGTACATTTGGTATAGGATCATTCGGAGAGTGGACTAAGTAGCTTATGAGTTAGAATTGTCCTCGGAGTTGGACTCTGCCCATCCGGTTTTTCACGTATCTATGTTATGGAAGTGCATTGGCGATCCTACCGGAGTGGTGCCCATGGATGATGTACAGATTACAGAGTGTGAGCATGTGATTTTTGCCCTATTCAAAATACTCCTATAAAATCAAAAAAATAGATTTTTTCTAATTATTTGCTATTTAATAGGATTTTTTGTACGATTTTATTAATTGTTTGTGTTTTTGTGCATGTTTAATTTTTATTAAAAATCATGAAAATGCTCCAAAAATGTCAAAAAAATATCATGCATTGCATATTGGGCTTTGTGTTCATGTTTTAGGACTAATTAGATAATTAATAGCTTTATTAAAATGAAAATCACAAAAAATATCATTCATTTACATTTTTAGCTTTAAAATGTTAGAATAGTATTTTTCTCTTCATTAATTTAGGATTAACTAATTTTTATAAATATTATAAATATATAACCAGCTTAATTTTACAAATTAGATTAATTTGGGATTTTAATTATTTAAAAAAACAAATAAAAGAAATACGAAAAGAAATTGGAAAATAAAAAGGGGATTTAATTGGAAATTGGGCTAAACCTTATATCCAAATAAATCCAGACCCAAGCCCAAAACCCTTCAAAACCCTGTCCAGCGTTCTAGCCCCATAACGATCCCGTTTATCCCAATCTTTCATTCTAGCCGTTGGATTTGTTTGATCCTAACGGCTTGGAACTGGTCACTTAACTCCTTTAAAAGTGTCCAAATCAGAGCCCCCCCCCCCCAATCAACCCTCTCATTTCCGTCTCTAACCTTCTAAAAAGTGAAACCCTAGCCGCCCGTATTCCCTCGCCGCCTCCACCCTGCTCCGCCGCCCGAAAATTTCCATACGGCGGCGGAGTTTCTCCAAACCACTCCAAATTAACATCAGGAAACCACCATTCCCTGCCCTTTCCAAAACCAAACCATTTCCCTTAAATCTTTCTCAAACCGCTCAAATTTTGGATCTCAGATCCAAACTCTAACTTTCCCCTTTTCAATTTCTGGGCTATTTGAACCTAAGACGTCCATTAGTCTACTGTTCTTGTTGAGAACCGTCGATTAATGGTCGTCCAAGTTCATTTTATCCCGTTGACGCATGTCCAAAGTTCTAGACAGAGTCAAAATCCGAAGTAGGCATTGGTAATCCCTTTTACTTTCTTTTTTCTTCCTTCTTTTTGTTTATCTCCTTCATCTTCTTTCTTTCTTTTAGCCGTTTATCTGGAATCATCACAACTCTAGGTTTTTCTTTTTATGACTGTTTTGTTCGTTCATATTGCATCTGTTCATAAGATTAGTCAAAGCATGTTAGGATTTCATTATTTGAGGTTTAATTTCAAATTACATAGGTTTGGTCTAATTAGTTCTAATCTTTGTAGGGCTCTTGATAAATTGGCTATTCTATTTTAATATTATTTCTTGTTTTAGTCCAAATTTAATTAGAAAGATTCTAAAAGTTAATTAACAATCTACTTGGTCGATTTTCGATTAGCTGTTAAAAAAATAGTTTAGTTGATTAGTTTGTTTTGATTTGAAGATTGATTAGGGTAATCTCTTAAATCGCCCTATTTCAACTCTGTTTGGCATTTGGATATGAATTATGTTTCCTTTCTAGCCTCATTTGTGTTTACCCTAATTTATAAATCAGCAAAAATTTCTTGGGCTAATTGAACAAAAGGAAAGTTAAGGGGTTTGTCTGAAAGATAGGTAAATATGAAATAGGATAAAGACCATGATTGAAGGTTCTAGAACAGGGGGTAGCTGGCCTCATTTGGTTTGTACAAAAGTATTGAAACCAATTAGGGACAGTCAGCTGTCCAATTCTGTTAGAATATGCCTTTTGTGGCTGAGGGAATGATTCTTTTATTCTTTCAACACATGGCATCTTATATACATATATATAGTACCTTTCATTCATTCATGAGATTAGATTTTTCAAATCCAAAATACCCTAGAAGTTCACCTACACTGTTACATTGGTGGTTGATCCAGTTTTTTGATTTAAGAAGAAAAATAGTTAGAAAAATTATGGGAGTTTCTGGTTTTATAAAGTTGAAAGATGGATTGAATGTGGAGCTGGTGTTTGTTGTTGCTTTTTTGTTGATTTCTACTGATTTTCTGCTGCTTCCTTTGTTATCAAGGATTTCTTATCTTCACTTTTGTTCCTTGTAACCACGTATTCTTTGAATCTTGAATAACAAGTGGAGTGCAAGAATATTCTTCCTTTAAAAGCTGTATTCTGTCACCTGAAGATTACTATTTAGTCTTTGTATTTTAGTCTTTTTCATTACATATGCTGCTTTTCAAGTCATTGCGCTTTCCTCTCTGTAATGCTGTTCTCAGCTTTGGTTTTGAAGTATTTTAGACATATTTAGTTTACGTCTTTCAAAAATGAATGTGTGATTTAGCTCGTATTTGCCAAAGTTTGAGATTTTTTAATTATCACAGTAGCCTTCTGATTAGAGTATAATGTTAGCTACTGCTGCATAGTTTGGGCCATCGAGTACATTCAATTTAATGAATCTTAAAATCTATTAAATGGTAGTGTGATTACATGTTTGAGATTAATGTATTTGAAGAGTTTAAGGTTCAAATTCATAGTAAATATCATCAATGGTTTTCTAATGATTTAATACTTGAATATTGGTTGATCAATGCTTTGAACTTTCAATAGTCAAGCAGTGTTTTGGTGTATCTGTACAAAAGGAGTTAGGCCTCACAGAGCCTTAACGTTGAAGGCTTTGGGTAAAATGATTGGGCATGTTGTTGGTCCCATATAAGGCAACCTGGCTAAAGCAAAGCTCAAAATGATCATGCCTTCGATTTCTCTTACTGATGGGCTCAATTCTGAGCCTAGTTGTCTTCAGCGTTTGTTTTATTAAGTTATTACCATTAGAGATAGGCTATAACTTTAAAGGTTGTACTTGAGAATATGGGCCTGTACTAGCCCAAGTGAAAACTGCCATGTTAAGCGGAACTTGCATATTCTTCCTTCATGGTCCTAATTGCGAGCCCAGCCAGTACCAACTATATTTTTTAACGGAAAACTTTTCTTATATAGTGTAATGGCTTTGCCGGTGGCCCACCTTTTCCTAAACAATCAAAATTCAAGTATATCTACCTAATGCATATCTTTAATTGGTAGCCTTATATTGAAACATCAAACTAGTTTTAAAAATGAACATCTTTAGTTTGCTATAGTTGAGGACAATCTCTTCCTTAAATAAATCGAGGTGTGTCATTCATAACTGAATCACCTAATTTATGGACCTCACATTAATATTATAACTTAAGTATTAAACAATCCTGAACATTCGTAGCTTGCTTTAGGCGCTACTTAGTCTATTACGTGATTATTTATACGTTTGTGAAACATAATTATAATTTTCTTCTAAAAATAAATCGAGGTATGCGTTCGCGCAACTTCGACCAAACTTTCTTAATACTAATAAAGCGTGATTAATTGTGGACACGTGCGCATGACATGATTCTTGACGCGCCAAACGAAATAAGTACATGCATGCATGACTCGTTCTTTTTTAAAAGATAATTCTTTAATTACATATAATCAAGCAACTAAAAGCAATTAAAGAGATAAATGCACCTGGGTTCTAAAATGAGTAGTTAAACAATTTAAGCCAAGTATAAATTGCTAAGCGACTATGCTAGAACCACAGAACCTGGTAATACCTAACACCTTCTCTCGGGTTAATAGAATTCCTTATCTAGAATTTCTGGTTCGCAGACTTTTTAATAAAGTCAAAAATTTCCTCAATTTGGGATTTAAAAATAAACCGATGACATGGGACACCAAAAAATAATTTATTCCAAGTGGAGACTCTGAAAATTTTAAATAAAATAATTCCATTTCGATTTATGTCACTTTAATTGGAAAGAATTCCTTATATACCCCCTCGCGTGGTAAAAAAGAGGTGTGACACAGAGGATTTGTTATACGAGGAAATTCCGGTTGTCATCCTAGACCGACAAATTTGCAAGCTATGGAATAAGGAGGTAGCCTCTGTAAAAGTACTTTGGAGAAACAACAATGTGGAAGAAATGACTTGGGAGGCCGAAGAAGACATGAAGTCTAGATATCCTTACTTATTTCCTCCAGAGAAGGGTCTGACTGGGACATCACAACCATAAGGTACGTGTATAAATTCTTGTATTGGTTATTATCGTGTGAGGCCATTATTGTTATTGATGATCATGGTCCTATGTCGCATTAAATTATTCAGTTTCTACAAGAAAGGTAGGCAGTAGTGTTTATCGTGAAAATGGTAATAACAATTAAATTTGATTATGGGACACTAAAAATACGTGATCTATTTTTATACTAGTTTTTTAGATAGTTGATGCTATGTATGTGAGACGTTGGAACAAAATGAGAGTTAAGGATAGGGCGAAAATCAAACCGTTAGGCCAATTATCAGGGCCTCGAGCTCGTTGAGTCGGGGCCTCGAGGTTGATCCCGAAGCTCGACTATGGGCTATCGAAGGCAGTTGCTATGTGACTAATAGTTATAATAGAATTAATGGAGGCTTTTTATGGCCAATGATAAGCAATAAATGATGAACAAGTATGAAGATAATAAATGAAGACAATAATATCTATAGAGTATATTAGAGAGTTAATAGAATGTTCTTGTATATTTCTTGTGGAGCAGCTGAAGATATAGGAGGAAACAAAGTGTCATAAACCCCATTTATATAGGAGGGAAATCCTAACATAGTACAAAATATATTAGTGACAAAGAAGTAGAGATGGGACAGCTAGCTAATGTCATGGTGCAGGTTCAGACTAGCCTCAGACTAGCCTGACAGATTTTATCAGCCCTGGCTGCACTGCTTGGGAACTTCCCATATAAATTGTGGTCGCAGCCAACGTTATCCCTAGGTTGGGCATCGACGAACCTCGAGGGAGGAAACTCGGCCATAGCCTTGTAGCCTCGAGGCTTCGAGATGATCTTCTGAAATGCCTTAATGACGAGAAACGGGACCCTCCGATTTTGCCGTATACAGATAGTCCCCGTGTTTCTTTAAGAAACAACCTTGGCATTCGATAATTCAGGCTTCCTGTGATGGCATCATACTGATGATGTCAACTCGTGACATATGCCTTCACGATAGTCGATATGTCTCATGGACTTGACTTTTCGGCGTCATTTAATGAACTGTCGATTCCCATTCTCCAAAGCGACAGTACCGCCATCGATTCGGTTTTCAATAACGCATTGATTGTGCCTGTTGTTTTGTCTTTCAAAGGTATTGATGGCGTTGCTAGCCATACTATCTCCTCTATAAATGGGGGCCTTCTGATGCTATCTTCTTACCCAATTGCCTTGTATACGGCGAAATCGGAGGGTCCAATATCTCGCCATTAAAGCATTTCAAGAAAACCGCTAAAGACCTCGAGGTTGCGAGGTTGTGTTTGAGTTCCCTCCCTCGAAGTTCGCTGACGCCCGACCTAATAATAATGCCGGGGATGGGGAGTTCCCAAGGCATACAGCTAATACTGGTAGAGTCTGGTGTCATCTAGTCGTCCCATCCCCCCTATGTTAGGACTCCCCTCCTATATAAAGGGGGTCATGGACACTTTGTAAGGGGTTACTATTATTCCAACTACTTCACACGAAATATACAAAAACTCTCTCTCTTTTCTCTCTAACATACTCTCTCGATATTATTACTTTTATTTATTATCTCTATACTTGTTCTTCATTTATTGCTCATCATTGGCCATAAAGAGCCTTCGCTGATGGGGCCTGTATCGGTCAGTCCGAGGTCCTGCATAGCTAACTCATCAGTTTGATAATAACTCTGTTTTAGCTCGCATTTCGTCTCTAAACTTCATACATACAACATCGTCTGCTTAAACAACTAGCATAAAAATAGATCACGTATTTTTAGAGTCACAACAACAAATTTAATTGTTATTACCATTTTCACGGTAAACAGTTTGGCACCCACCGTGGGGCTAAAATAATAGAGATTATTTTCTTTCTGGTTTCATTACACAACGCAAGTTATCTTTCACACTTTTTCTTGTCCAAGATCTTCGATTTCAGGTCAAAATGTCTGGCCCAGTAAACAGAGTTGAAAATGACAACCTTGAAAAGCACAGAGAAAACGGTGTGGTTGTTCCGATTGTTGGTGCGCCACCACGGAACCCCGAGAACGCACCTAGACCAATTCCAGCAATCGCAGGTTCGTGTGACGCACTGCAGGTCGATAAAATCTCAAGCACCGAAAGAAGCGTACACCAAGAAGACCTACAAGGAGCTCAGAAAACCGCAACCAGGGAAGAACGGGAGATTAGCCTCCATGTTATTTTTGAAATGTTGCAGGCACAATAGCTGGCTATCGCTCAACTGCAAATATACCTGAAAACTCCTAGCACAGTAGCACCGGGAATAGCTCCCACGGCCTAACAGGTACCGGAGAGATTGAGCAATAATGGATCGATAGCCGATCCCGCCATCGTAAAAATGTTCTTGGAACACACCAAAAGGATCGAGTCGGGCGATATAATTATAGAGGCCAACAACAAGAAGGTCGACCAAATCCCGGGCGCACCCCCGGTCCTTAAAGGTGTAGATCCAAAGAAGTTTGTGCAATGATTGTTCCCAGAGGAAGCGGATCCGAAACCCATTCCAAAGAAGTTCAGAATGTCGGAACTCCCAAAATATAACTGAACCTCAGACCCCAATGAGCATGTTACCGCCTACACGTGCGGGCAATCTCCCTCAGATTCAGTGGTGGGGTAATTCCCTCCTTAATGCTTCAAACTCATGGATTAAGTTATCAAGATTACTCATCTGGAGAATAAGACATAGCGAGGAAATTAGCTCCATATCTTTGGTTCTACCGCACGATCTGGAGTATCAAAGAAGGGTGAAATTCCTAAATGTCTGAATAGCCTCCAAGTTATAAATGTGGTTAACTACACACCGATAAGAAGGACTCTGCTAGACACTGCTCCGAGACATCCTAGGACACTTTAAAACCTTAGGCTCTGAAACCAAGTTTGTCAAGCCCAGAAACCGAGGAGCACAACCAGCGCTCAACCGATTAAATCCGACTGAGCAAGCCTATTAGGTTTCATTCTACCCAAACTAATTCATGAATAAATAGGAGATGGACTCCATTAATCACACTTAGTATGTATTTCATTAACAACTTTCATTTCATTTCCATTAGAATATTAAATCATAATTATCAAAATATTACAAGTTTTATAAATTTTTCCCAAACATCAATATTTCTACTTTAATTCCAATACCCGACACTACCCACAACCTGTCTATGGAGCTTTTAAACACAGCTGAAGAGTAATGTAATATGGAAATGCCGGTAACAAGGCTCCGCCTATACCTTAAATACAAATTACATGATAAACAGATGAAACAGGACCCCAAAACGAAGTGGGGCTCACCAAGTCAGCTGAAAGGATGATGCGGCACTAGCTGCGACCAACAATGCCTGCTATAGAAATACCTACATCCATTTAAAGACGTAGCGCCCCCGGCAAAAGGGACGTTAGTGCCATCGAATAGTACTAGTATGTATAACTAAACACCATATAGTTAGAAAGAACTTTCATGCAAAGATAAGGAAACAACAAGTATAACTCAAAAGTTTTAAACGATCACAATATTATCAATGTAAAAGAATCATACAATTTTCACCGCATGTTTCCATAGCCTTTAGTTTGGGGCATTTCATACTGTCCACCATTGTTCGCTATACCACCGCTAGCTTGAGCAGAGTCCGATCTCGACCCGATTGGCTAGGTTGCCTCATTTGAGACATATACTTCAACTACCATTCCTTTTCCCTTTTTCCAGAATTCAATATCAGCACATTACCACCATGTGTGCGTCATGGTGTCCGATCACGGCCCGATCGGCTAGGCCGCCTTACCAAGGCATTTTCCTTTTCCATCAATCATCTCAATTCGATCTTTGTCTCACATATATCATTTCATAGGCACTTGGGGCCACAGCTATCACGTCATATATTTGGCACTAGGCCACATTTCACATCATTCCCAATTTCAATGTTAGATTTGTAATTTAGGATAACATGTGCACACAAGAGCAAATAAATTGTAAGCATAGATGAGACTTCACATAGATGGCACAATATATGCAGCTTCAATCTCAATTTAAGGTCTAAGCATTTCAATACATAATTCATATCTTTTTCCCCTTTCAAGTTATCAAGATAGCACGTTGATCATGTTGAGACACATCTTTCACGCATATAAGGTTACAATACCAATTCATGTAAAATAACAATCAATGCAACAATTCAACTTTAATCTTACCATATTCACACAAACACCGATGAAGCTCAATTTCTAAAAGATGGGGTTTTAGCCTTACATACCTCATTTAAGCTTTCCTTAAATTACTACGACGTTCCGGAAATTCTAGCAATCCCAATCTACTTGAGACATAACAAAATTGAACACAAATTAGGAAGGTGTGAGCACGTGATTTTTGCCCTATATGAATTACTCCCATAAATTCAAAACAAAATAATTTCTTTCAGTGTTTGCAATTTTGTGGATTTTTGTGGCATTTTCTGTTAATTGTTTGCAATTTTGTTTGTGCATTTTAATTAGTAAAAAATACAAAAAATATGTTGCATTTGCATTTAGGATTTAATTCTGCATTTTAAGATTAATTATTAAATTAGGTGTTTTATCAAAAAATAAAAATCACAAAATTGGTTTAATTTTGCATTTTCTAGCCTTTTAATTACAAATCAATAATTTCCCTTTTAATTTATAAGTAATTAATTTTTGTATGTGAGATATATGAAGCTAGAAGAGTCCATCCTAAAACAAAAAAACATAGTTGCAATGGTTGAAAAAAGGAGGTGCCAATTCCAGATACTTTCACAACCTGATTAGAGGGAGAAGAAGGAAGTTGTTCATACATAAAATTAAAGATTATGAAGGAGAATGGGTTCAGGGGGATGAGGCTATTGGTAAAGTAGTATGAACATATTTTCAGAACATCTTCACTGAAACAGGAGGTTTTATGAGAGAAGATATGTTGTCATGTATCTCATATTTGATAACACAAGAGGACAATGAACTCCTTACTAGAGATCCCACCTTGGCAGAACTTAAAGAAGTTTTTTTTTCAATAAGTCCATCAAGTTATGCAAGACCTGATGGCATGAATGGAAAGTTCTTCCAATCATGTTGGCACATTATTAAGACTAATTTGTTAAATGTACTTATGGAATTCTTTGGAGGTGCTACTATGCCAATGTTCATGACCAGTGCTTGTTTAGTCCTTTACATAATACAGACCAATTAGCCTCAGCAATTTCCTGAACAAGATCATATCCAAAGTTATTGGTTCTAGATTGGCTCCTAACCTTCCCAGAATAATATCTGCAAATTAGTCTGGCTTTGTTAAACGAAGAAGCATTTCAGAAAATATAATGTTGGCACAGGAAATTGTTCAAGGAATTAAAAAAACCTAATATTGGCTCTAATGTGGTCATCAAGCTTGACATGATCAAAGTTTATGATAGAGTTTCCAGAGAAGGATGGGCTTTAATGAGATGATCATTGACATAATATGGAGAACAATGTCAAACAACTGTACTATATCATCATAAATGGTACTAGATGTGGGTTGTTTCATTCTACTAGGGGGCTGAAATAAGGTAATCCGCTGGCTCCCTCTTTGGTTATCATTAGAGCTGAATTACTATCTAGAATGCTCAACAACATATCTCATAATCAGTTTTTCAATGGTTTCTATATGAAGAAGAGAGGACCACAAATCAATCACTTGAGTTTTGTTGATGATATCATCATCTTCACATCTAGAACCAGGAAATCCTTAAAGAAAATCATGCAACTGCTCAATAAATATAAGGAAACAACTTGTCAATAAATCAATAAAAAATAGCCACTTCATGACCTCTCTATCTGCTTTCAATTCTACTATCAGAAGAATCCAGCAAGTAATAGGTTTCAGCAAGAAAGAATCTCCAATCACCTATTTAGGTTGTGTACTTCAATTTCATTGTGGCCAAAGTAGTAGGTAGGACTAATGGATGGCAAAGCAGATTTCTCTCATATGGAGGAAAATCTACACTGATTAAATATGTACTACAGTATATGCCCATTCACCTTCTTTCAGCACTCTCTCCCCCTAAAATTGTCTTGAAGCAGATTGAAAAATTGGCTGCTAATTTTTTTTTGGGGGGGGCATGGAAAAAGACAACAACAAATATCACTAGTTATCTTGGCATAAGCTCTCATTTCCTATAATTGAAGGAGGAATTGGTTTTAGAAAAATGAAAGATGTCTGTCAATCAATAAGATTCAAACAATGGTGGATATTTAGAACTAAGACCTCACTTTGGAGAAATTTTCTTAGAGCTAAATACTATCAAAGATCGCACCCAATATCTAAGAAATGGGACACAAGACAATCACAAGCTTGGAAGAAGATGATATCAAACAAAAAAGAAGCTAAGAAATATATTCAATGGAGATTGCACTCTGGCAATTGTAGCTTTTGGTGGGATAACTGGCTAGGTACAGGTGCACTTGCTAATTACAGAAGTGAAGGAGGTAGACCAGGTAAAATTACAGTTTCTCATTTCTGCGAAAATGGATAGTGGAACCTTCAAAAGTTGAACAGAATTGCTCCAGCTCATATGATTCATCTCATTATGCAAATTCCCATCCATTATATGCCACATTCCCAAGATCAACCCATTTGGACACCCACAGTGACAGGTCATTTCACATGTGCCTCTGCCTGGGGAGTGATAAGGACCAAGAAGCAACCCAACTTCACCAATAAAATGACATGGCACAAAAAGATCTCATTCAAGTGTTCCTTTTGCTTGTGGATAGCCCTTAGAAACAAGTTGCCTAAAGATGACAGGGCAATATCATTTGGTAACCCCATCGTTACTAGGTGTGTATGTAGTATCAGACATGCAACTGAAACAGTTGATCATGACAACTTTGTTATATTTGTCTAGAAGAAATATGGAGGGCCAGCTGGAACCAAAATTAAAAATATGCCACTAAGATTTCTCCTTATGAACTGGTGGTTACAAAAAAGGAACAATGATGATCAGTAGCTAGTCTTGGACACAGTTCCTATCATCATTTGCTGGAACTTATGAAAGAATAGATGCTCTGCAAAGTATGATGGAAAGAGGTCTTCTATAACTAGTCATTTTTTCCATTAATTCTTACATTCACATGTTGCTTCATGCAACCTACCCTGCTATTAACTGGCCTCAAAGATTGGTGGATCTTTATTCTATCATTGAGGATATCAAGCATTGCCTACTACTCAACAGGTTGTCTGGACTAAACCAAATGCCAATTTTGTTAAATTCAACATTGATGGTAGTGCAGTGACTATTCTGGGAAAGATAGGTGGTGGTGCCGTCATTAGAAACCACCTACGGGAGTTTCTTCAAGCAATTGCATGTCCTTTGGGTGAGGGTACCAACAACCTTACAGAAGCAGAAGTTGCTTTCATTGGTATTCAGTGGTACATTGCCAATGGGTATAACAAAATTCACCTTGAAACAGACTGAGCTCTTTTGATCAATTGGCTGACAACCAACTCTGGTCCTCCTGGGGCCTTAAAAATGAATTTGCAAAAGTTGAAAACCATGTGTCTTCAATGTGAGGAAATTCATTACTCGCATGTATACAGAGAATCCAACTATCCTGCAGGTTCTTTTTCAAAGCTTAGCCATGGATGGATTGACTGCATTAACTCACTTCACCAATGTCACCACACTTCCTACTCATATCAGGGATTAAATTCAATAGGATTTCCTGAATATCCCTGCTTTCAGACACAAGAAAACACACAGAATTATTACACCACCTCACCTTGTCGCTACTTCATCTCATGGTTATGGTTAAAACGGGATTCTTAAAACAGCATCACTACACTCCCCATATATCCAAATCCATGAAAGACCAAGTTCCAGCATTCTTGGAAAAGGACATTCAATCTAGTTTTTCACTAACATGTTTGTTTTCTTGTGCAGGTTCTCTTAGAACACTTCTAACAATCTTTCAATGCTGTAGGAAGTGTTTGTGCTCTAAACTTCTCACACCTAATAGACACCCAATCCATGTATTTGAACTTACCATACCCACAGCTACCAATACACTACTCATACAATAACACGCAACTTTCTTTCTATCCTCATCTCTCCCAGTTATCTAAGCTCAACTACAACTGTAGTAGCGACCATTTCCTTCTTCCAGACTAACTACCTCCATTATTCTTAAAAATCCCTTACATCTCATTTCCACATGTACTCAGAATCCATAAGAAAATGAAAGCACACAACCATCATCACAGAAACAATTGTTTCACTAACTCTGATTCCTTTTTGCATGTACAATTTACTATCGTGTACTCAATCATTTGACTTACACTCACTGTGTGGTATTAGCAATCTCAAGGCTAATCCTACTGAGTGTTAGCCAAAGGTTCACAGTATCCCATAAACCTCTTTCAAATTTGAAGAGAGGATCATGTAGCATTTATCTGCAGAAGTAACTATCTTATCCAACCAACTATAACTCCACCACACAAGCTTTCATATACCACAAGAACCTGAGAGAAAAACTTCATATACATACACACAAGAACAAAGCAACAATGGTCATAGCATGCAGCAGTTCTGTTCTACTACCAACAATCCCACAACCGTTCAATGGAAGCAAAACAATTGTGCTCCTTTATTACTAATTTGTTTGCTGATTTTTGCAGGTACATTTGACAGGTCCAGAACGCTGAGCAGTTCTACTGTGTGATATTAGCATCCTAGATGCTCAATCTGTTGGAAATGCATCAATTTTCTATGGCCTATCTTGTTGATCCTTCCGATGTCATGCACACTTTTGTGTGTAGTAGTTCCATTCTCAGGTTTCAAATGCTAGGGCCTCGCAAGAACACAACTATGGGCACAGATCTTGTCCATCATACCACCACTGTTACCAGAGTTCAACTCCATAAATCTACATATTGCATCAGCTTTATCTTGGAGAATCATGTGTCTATTTTCTACACCAGTTACCAGATGTTACAAGTCCAGTCTGTCTCCTGGATAAAGATACCAACGCTAAGCTCAATCTCTTCTGCCAGGTGCATTATTCAGAGGCAACAAGATCATTCAACTATGAGGATCCCAATCATTACTGTCTTCAACTTGGCTTTATGTGCTCTCATTCTCAAAGCTAAATTGAAGATAGCTCCTACCATCTATTTTTTGTCATACTTCAAAGGGAGGATACACTTACCTTTCTAGATGTAGGTTCTTTTGTTTTTGGAAGATATACTCCTAAATTGATTACATAGTTGCTTTAAATTCAATTATTTGTGTAGTTGACCTAGGCTCATTTCATACTTTTTTTGTATACCCAATTGTCTCCCAATTATGGATAGGCAAGTAGCACATCATCATAGGTCTAACTTCACTCATAGTACATGATTCAATTGATTATCACTTTTGGACAATCAATTGTTTATCCACCATAGATTTGGAGGTAAGGTTCATGTTTCCCTCCTTTGGTGTGCTAATTGTTATCTTATTTATAAAAACTAACCCTAGGCATAAGGCATAGTGAATTTGACCAAAAATATTTGCGGACCGCACATGGAATTGTTCGGTCGCAGAACCTCCTGAGGAGCATTTTTGTTAGCGAATTTTGGGCCACTATAAATAGATGGGAATCACATTTTTAGATCAAGTTTTGAAATTCTAGCAGTTGTAGCCATTGTTGTTTTCCATTTTAGGAAATTTGTGATCATTTTGGGATATAAATATCATATTTTATCATTTTAATTTTATATTATGAGTTTAATTAGCATTTCTTCTTTGATTTCTTCATTTTCTACTATGAGTAGCTAGACATTTACTAGAGTTGTGACCCAACCCTAGTGTGTAAACCTTATGGGTATTTACTTTAATGCTTGATTATGATTGGGTGTTGATTATTTAGCCTTGTTCATACTTTAATTTTATAATTAATGCTTGCAAACATTGATCCATGCTTTTTGACTTGGTCTTTACTTGAGAAATAGCGACCTATATCAGGCACTGAAACCGCAACTAATAGGAAAATGCTGAAATAGTCATTGTCGGTGACGCTATTTTCGGGATGACTGTGGTAGTTTGTCTCCCCTTTTATTTTATTTTTATTTTTGTTGGACCCCTGTGTTTGTCTTCTCTCTGGGTTAGGGCAGCAGAGACGACTTCAGTCAGGCTTAAACACCGACAAGGAGGTGTTCAATAGGCAGCAGTTGCAGTACATAGAGAAGTACATCCTGACATCTTCAACTATAATCCAAGTTCATCTTTCTTCATTCGTTGTTTTCTCCTCCACTAGTTCGTATTTGCTTCTTTCCCTTTGATAGTGATTATTGTGATACCTCCTTTCCCGTTGCCTTGCTGGCACTCTTTGGATGTGTTTAGTACATTTATTTGTTTATGGTTACCTCACATCTACCTTTAGTTGAACTAATCACTCTAGTTAGAACTCAACACTTGCTTACTTTTCTATACTTGTAATTAGTTCCTTTAAATTTTAAGTTTTAGTCCATATTCTTTTATTTTAACTCTTTGCTTGCATAGCGGTAGTGCTAGCCCAGTATTCCTTAGATTATAATGATTGTGGTGAGTATGGTAGAGTGAGGTCATATGTCCTTCGGTGGGGTAGGGGGTCAAGGGTAGCAAGAGGGTCAAGAGAGCCTCTAGGCTGAGAGTTGGGTCCTGAAACATAGGGACTTCGTACATCAATGGGAAAGTCTATAGAGTTAGTTAAGATTCTCCTGAAGAGGAAGATCAATATAGATTGTGTTAAGGAGACTAGAGGTTAGGACTAAGACACAGGATGCATACGGGTTTAAACTGTGGTACTCAGGAGGCGTGAGGAGCAAGAACCTGGTAGGTATTTTAGCTCATAGGGATGTTAGAGAACTAGTGATAAAGGTTAGAAGGGTGAATGACAGGCTGATGGTTATTACACTAATCATTAGAGGGCTTACTTTAAATATTATTAGTGCATACGCACCTCACGCGACCTTGGGAGGAATCTAAAGGCACTTTTGGGAGAATTTGGAAGAGGTTGTGATAGGTATACCGCACACAGAGAAGCTATTCATAGGAGGAGATTTTAATAACCATATTAGGATTACATCTAGAGGATATGACGATGTGCATGACAACTTTGATTTTGGAGATAAAAATGAAGGAGGAACTTCGCTATTAGATTTCGCTAAAGTTTTTGATTTGGTGGTAGCCAACTCCAGTTTTAAGAAGAATAAGGTGCACTTGGTCACCTTACAAAGTACGGTGGCTAAGACGAGACTAATTATCGACTCCTCAAGAAGTGTGATATATATATATATATATATATATATATATAGTGGGGGGGAGAGAGAATCTTGCAACCCAACATAGGCTATTAGTGATGGACCTAGAGGTAAGAGGAAGAGGAAAAAGAGGGTTGTCTATTGTCAACCTAAGATCAAGTGGAGAGTCTGGACTAAGAGCAAAGTGCCCGAGTTAGGGGGGAGTTGTTGGCAACGTGGGCCTGGAGGAGTAATGGAGACGCAAGTGGACCGCGACAACGAGTTGTATTAGGAAAGCTGCCAGAGAGGTATTAGGGATCTCGAAGGGTTACTCTAGTTGTCACGACCCAAATTTGGGAGGCGAGACCGGCACCCAATGCCTCACCTATCCTTGTGTACCAACTTACAACTAAGGGGCTCTGAACATATGATGTCATACTTTTGGCCATGGGTCACATTGCAAGACGATAGCGAATGCTGACTAAATATCAATATAAAACTTGGCTGACAAGACCATCATATTTATTACAGCTGACAAACCAACCAAATATACATACAAGGCCTTAAAGCCCAACATACTGCACTAACTGACAAGATATGTCTACAAGCCTCTACTAATGGATATACTGTGATCGGAATGGCTCTCCGACCTACTCATTACATATATACGTATATATACAAGATATACATAAGGCTCTAGACCCGGAAACTCCGAAAGGCATGGAGCTTACCGATCAAGCTAAACTCGGGCAACACTTATTGAAGAGGTCTACTCGTCTGTCTGTCTGACCTGCACGCATGAAATGCAGCGCCCCCAGAAAAGGGACGTCAGTACGAAATAATGTACTGAGTATGTAAGGCAATATACTGAAAGCTAAAACTGAACTGATAATATAATAACTGCAAGTAGCTGGAAGTCAAAGATAATCTGAAGATATACTTACCTGCTAATACTAACTCAATTCTCTCAATATAGTAAGTAAAATAGTTGTCTGTCCCTATAAGGCTTGGTATACATATATATCTGCTCTGCCGTAGTAGGCTCGCTCATAAGCGCTCGGCCATACTAGGCTCTGTATCTCGACCAACTGGGCTCACTCATATGCGCTCGTCCACAGTAGGATTGTCATATAACTTACCATCTGATCAGAGGTTGCCCAATAGGGGCCTGCCCATCGATTATAGCTCGATGATAATGAAAATACTTTTAATACTGTATATATAAACTCTCTGCTCTCTTGACTGGAAGAGGAAAATACTCAATTGAATATAAAGTTCCGATAAGGAGAATATTGTAACTTACAAAACTAGAAAAATATACGTAAATTTTGGGATATGAATTTTTCTCTATGGCTCGATACCAAACTTGTGTAATGACGAGATCATGCAAAATGAAGGAAGAGCTTAGCCTTAATATACTTGTTCCTTGAATTATTTGGTCGAAGCTTCTGCTTCTGCTTCTGAAATTGGATGAAACTTTGCTTATATTCGTTGAAGTTGGACGAAATGGTTTCTTGATTCCACATTTTTGGTTTCCAACAGATTGTGACATCAAGCTTTTAAGCTTTTGCCGTTGAAATGCAATTTTGCTTGCTTTGGGATTCCTTCCTCCATCATATGATTATTTGACAAGCTAATTTCCTAGGGTCTAATGTCATGACTATTATGAATATAATTCAATCTATTTCATTCTCTTAAGACTTAGGCCTTTAGCTTAGGTGGCTACTACTTAAGGATGACTTAGCCATAGAGAGTTTCATAAATTTGCCACTTAGCATCATACTTGCCTAGTCAATATAAAACCCAAACATGGTTGCCACGTCTTGGTTTGGGGAGATGATTTTATTAATTTTATTCACTTATTAGTTAATCGGGTAATGTTTCGTTACCCGGTAATTAATCTATTACCAGCATAATTTAAGAATTATCACAAATTACTTAAAATTCTATTTATTTTCAAAATACTTTGTATATACTTTATATATTACACTACCGTGGTCATATGGTACCTTGCATGGTATTAGTTTATAATTATCGGGTATTATCACTCGACTCGTATTTTATTCCAAATTGTCCATTTTCAACGAAACTCGTTTTCTTTTACTTGCTTCCCCTTTCACCTTTACAAATTAACTTATCACTTGTTTGAAATAGTGTAATGCTTATAATCCCAAAATAAATCTCATTCCCGAACTTATATCAATTTGCTTATGTCGTACTTCCATGTACGAAAATATAGGGTGTAACATTATTCACTCTTTTGAATATTCGTCCTCGAATGTTGACTAATGCACTTATTATTTTCATAACTTATATCTTCCGAATAATTTAGAACTTCCCTTGCCATCTAGGCGATTGTTCTGTGAATAAGTCCAAAGTCCAGGGCATTCCCCCTTTGGCCTCCTTCTCACCCCACAACTTGTAGTCGGAATACTTCTAATCTTGTAACCGTTGCTACCTTTCATCATGCAGCCTGTACGATTTTGACCTTGTAAGTGTGCCCAATCTCTAGGATTCATATGTAGATCTTGATAAGATGTCCCTTTGGGCATCTATGAGTATACTGAAGTTCTTTGCTCGGTACTTTGTTGAATTCACGAATATTTATCTCATCGCATAGGTCCGTTTAGCCAATCCATATGAATTTACTGCCATAAATCTTACTTTAATTTATCGTTGTTGAGGTCTGCTACCAAATCCTAGGTTACTCTTGTTGCTTATTCCATATGTATAAATTTAAGTCCTTTAATACTTCCTCATTACTGCTCATTTTTAGAATGACGGCTTAATCTCATCTCATACTTTGTGACTTTTGTCCATCCATTGTTGATTCACCTCAATATTGATCTACAATATACCACTGATAACTTGAAACTTCTTACGCAATATTTTTCCACTAGGGCTTACATTCATCAAGGAATATTCGAAGTAATTTTCCTGATATATTTAGCGGCGATATTGTACCACAATAACCGTATTCTATAACATCCCAAGGTGATTCTCTTATGTGGGTCTTTTAATCCCGTACAATTCATGAATCCCTTTTCTTTTAATTTTTTTCTTTTTTTTTCAAATCATTACTTAATCGAAGGCCCAAACGTCATCCTTTATCTATCACAATTACACCTTTATTCTACTATAAGGGCAGCATTCCATCTCTTCTAAATGCTAATTATGAAGAGTAACTCATTTGAGTCCATTCAGGCTATACTGAGCTTACTATAACATAGAGAAGCCATTAGCTCCCTTGTTTTCATGGGCCTAATCCTGAGGACTAATCCATTCTCGTCACCTTCTCACTACCCTTTCTTATTCTCATTCATGTCTTCCTAAAACCTTGTCGCTTTACCATACTTTAGCTTGTGACCCATACATATGCATTTATACTATTCGCAACTTTCCTTCAACTTGCTTGCACCATAGATTTCCTTATGTTATTCTGGACGTCAAGCGAGACATCACATCGTCTCCAACTTTTCTTTATTCTCTTAACTAGATCTCTCAGTACTTAGAAACCATAAGTTGGAAGACATGATGCCGACGATGCCTCTATCATTCCCATTTATTGGATCCTCGTACTTATAGCCTTATGTCCGAAGTATGGACTATTCACGATCTTCTTCCTTTGAGTATCTCGTACGTTATTCACCTTTACCTTACTTATCTTAAAATCTTGTATCATATCTTCTATCTCTTTCATAACCTCCCTTCCACCTAGGTGTAATTCACGTCCATAACTTGAAGCTCTATTATAATACTCGCATCTCTGGTACATACATAATCCAGTGGGAGCTTCGTACTGACTTCTTATGAGGCTGGTTCTTCTTCTAACTGGCTTCCTTGTAGAGCCATTATAGATTATGGTTGTTGTGTTATTTCTCTTGAACGTCTGATATTAAGAACGATTCTGTCATGTTCTCAAGCACAACTTCTATAATTTTTCTAGGTCCAATAATCAGACTCCTAATTTACTTAGATGATTTAATTCTTTAGTTTCCTCTTCTTTTTGATCAGCCTTTACGTAGGCTTAAGCTATCTTCCGATCTGTGGCTCATAGTATCAGTTATTAGCCTTTCATGGGCATTATGGAATATCCATGATACAATATTCTAACAATTTCAATCCTTTGTCTATGCCCTGGGCTCAATTCTTTCTTTTAACTTATACGGGAGTCTTCTATGGTTGTATGATTGTCAACAAATATGTTGTGTGGATAATGCTCCAAAATCTTGAGTGTATCCATAACATACTAACTCTGTATCATTGATCGAATAATTCTTTCGTTCCATCTTAGCTTTCTTCTAATGTAAGCATTACTTTTCCTGGTTTTTCTGCCCCCTTGTTGCGTCAATACTTAGCTTATCTTAGTGCCCACACTTGCCAGAGTTTTCATACAACTTATATAATCTCAAATATTACTTTTAATTTTTACTTCCCGTTCATTAGCCACGGTAGGTGCCACTTTACTTTAGAATGCTTACAATGTTGTTGTGAGATTGTTGTTACACGACCATTTCCTCTTTAGGTTGTTGTGCTTAGGTTGAAGCCTTCTTTCTTATCTCCTCAACTAGTCTTTAGTTGTGGTACTTAGGGAGAACCCTTGACTCTCGTAAATCTGTGAGCTTATTACGGACCTTTTTGATGTTCTTACTTGCCTATAATCATCCGCAGTTGCTTACTTTCATTCCCGTGTGCTTGTATGATGCTTCTGAACTGATATTTTTGACTGTCTTCCCAGTGGCACTTTTTAGTTATCCCCGTAACACTCATACGGTACCTTAACTACCCCGACTCTTGTTTGAATATATCTCAAGTATTATAATGATATTCTCCGAGGCTGAATTCTCTATGGTGGGTTCTACTATGTTTATCTTACACGATCTGATGACTCGCCTGTAACCTCCTGTTTAGCCATAACTGGGATCTTCCTGACCAATTACTAACTAATCATTGGCCCATTCTCACATCAATATTCCTCGTAATCTTTCTTGGGTTATTTATTTTGTCTTAACTTACGTCTTGTACTGGTTCTTTATTTATTAATAACAGCTCGGGCAGGAACCTTTACTTCCTCTCCTTGACATCGTGCTTGCACAATATTCTTGAATCGTAGTGTATCTGTAAGATTTGAATAAGTTCCATCTCATTCCTCTTTCAGTTATCGCATTCTTCCTTTATCATTCCAAAGTTACTAGAACCACTTAATTCTGACTTAATGCCACATCACTCCATATTCCCCCCTTTAGGGGTGTACTAAAAGTTGAAGCCATGAGGATCTACCTATAGATGTTTTACCTCTTCATTTTTGGCGTTGTTTCTCAACATCAACGATCCTTACTCGCCTCGTGGCAATCCTTCTGTACCAAGGATGACAAATTCCCTTACTCGCGAGGGTGACACTTAGCGTAACTGGAACATAGAGTCTCTTAAGCTTAACTTTGCTCACATTGCTTGTTCTAGGGAAGCGTCTCCCTGAATGACCATTCTCTGAATTCATCATGCTCCTTCTGTGGTCCATTCTATTACCGTCGGAACAAAATCTACAATTACCATGATGCCAAGTACTTTCCAATCATTTGGTCCCTAATTCATATTTAGTTTATCTTGTTTACAGCCCATACTGATTTCTATTACTCTGGGGATTAACTCTCCCCTCTGGTAGTCGCGTTGGAGTCATGAACTTATTTCTCGAAATGAGGATATAACCTTATGGAATATACTCTTTTGTTGTCTTAAGGCCCATCATCTTTTTTCTCTTCCTTCATTTGACTATAGGTTCTGTAACACTCTACCATTTTCATCCATGTATCACACCTTATTCATAATGCTTCCTTATCTCTCTTCTCATTATTCTGCTAATATTTTTACATATCCCTTTTCTTGTGAAAACTGCAATACGACATTCCTTCACTTTTAGCTTTCCTTTGCTCCATCCAGTGGTTCTTCAAGTTGCTTAACGTTTTTGCTTTTCTAGGGACGCGAGCCATACTAAGGTAATATTTATCCCTTCAAGGCTTATAGTGCGTGTCTTTGTAGTACTCATATCTGGCTGCACTATTTTAGAGTGCACCATCGAGGTGTCTCATAAAAAGATCTATTAGCACATTTGCAATATCCTTCGAAAATGTCAAATGGCGCAATCAATTCATCCATCATATCTTCTTATACTACTTTTGTTAACCCCCATAGGGCATATCTGGAAGGTGTGCGACCAATTGTATATACCTCTGTTACTATTGAATATAACTCAAAAAACTTATGTTCCTCTGCCTCAATTATAAGCGTTGTTAACCTTCATTAACTGGGTACCTTGTACCCTTTATCACCTTGCTCTTTTTACTTGCTGAAACTTGTACTTATCTTCTTAATCTCTCATTGTCCTTTACCATAAAGATGGATAGGCATTCTTGCCTTAAGGCTTCTTATCAAGAAGCTTACACCTTTCAGTACACCCATGATTTGCTAAAGACCTCATATTTACTTATCGTAGGCATCATATAAAAATCCAATTCCTCTGACTCGGCTCTTTCACAACTATCTCTCTTTCCAACCGTCTTTCCGGATGTAGGTATCGTCTTATTTCGAATAAAATAGAATTTCGAAATTTGAATTCTTATAAGTGAGCTCTACCACACGATCTAGAGTAAGAAGAAAGAGTGACAATCCTAAATGCTCTGTCGCCTCCTGCTTATAAGTGTGGTGCACGACACACCCATAAACAAGACTCTACTAGACACGGCTTGTAGACTCCCTAGGACAGAACTGCTCTGATACCACTTTTGTTACAACCCAAATTTGGGGGGCTAGACCGGCACTCAGTGCCTAACCTATCCTTGCGTACCAACTTACAACTAAGGGACTCTGAACATATGATGTAATACTTTTGGCCATGGGCCACATTGCAAGACGACAGTGAATGCTGACTAAATATTAATATAAAACTTGGCCGACAAGGCCGTCATATTTATTACAGCTGACAAACCAACCAAATATATATATAAGGCCTGAAAGCCCAACATACTGCACTAACTGACAAGATATGTCTACAAACCTCTACTAATGGATATACTGTGATCGGAACGGCTCTCCGACCTACTCATGACATATATACGTATATATACAAGATATACATAAGGCTCTAGACCGAGAAACTCCGAAAGACATGGAGCTTACCGATCAAGGTGAACTCGGACAACACTTATTGAAGAGGCCTACTCGTCTGTCTGTCTGACCTGCACGCATGAAATGCAGTGCCCCTAGAAAAAGGACGTCAGTACGAAATAATGTACTGAGTATGTAAGGCAATATACTAAAAGTTGAAACTGAACTGATAATATAATTTCTACAAGTAGCTGGAAGTCAAAGATAATCTGAAGATATGTTTACCTACTAATACTGACTCAATTCTCTCAATATAGTAAGTAAAATAGTTGTTCGGCCCTATAAGGCTCGGTATACATATATATCTGCTCTGCCGTAGTAGGCTCGCTCATAAGAGCTCGGCTATACTAGGCTCTGTATCTCGACCAACTATGCGCTCGGCCACAGTAGGATCATCATATAACTTACCATCTGATCAGAGGTTGCCCAAAAGGGCCTACCCATCGATTATAGCTCGATGGTAATGAAAATACTTTTAATACTGTATATATAAACTCTCTGCTCTCTTGACTGGAAGAGGAAAATACTCAATTGAATATAAAGTCCCGATAAGGAGAATATTGTAACTTACAAAACTAGAAAAATATACATAAATTTTGGGATATGAATTTATCTCTATGGCTCGTTACCAAACTTGTGTAATAACGAGATTATGCAAAATGAAGGAAGAGCTTAGCCTTAATATACCCGTTCCTTGAATTATTTGGTCGAAGTTTCTGCTTCTGCTTCTGAAATTAGATGAAACTTTGCTTATATTCGTTGAAGTTGGACGAAATGGTTTCTTGATTTCACGTTTTTGGTTTCCAACAGATTGTGATATCAAGCTTTTAAGCTTTTGCTGTTGAAATGCAACTTTGCTTGCGGTTGGGATTCCTTCCTCCATCATATGATTATTTGACAAGTTAATTTCCTAGGGTCTAATGTCATGATTGTTACGAGAAGTTTTATTTTGTGTCTTATACAACTTACACTAGTTGTACGAGGCTCCTTTTTGTCTCACAAATTTGTGGACCCCAATCTTACACTTCTGGATCCACAGAAATCTGGGTCCACAAAACTGTGAGACAAAAAAGTTGTCTCATACAACTAGTGTCAGTTGTATGAGACACAAAATAAAATTTTCCTGACTGTTATGAATATGATTCAATCTATTTCATTCTCTAAAGTAAGGCTGCTCGGTGGGCTGGGCCTGAACCGGACCGGACCGGGCCCGCGGTCCTAACGGGCCTGGTGGGCCGGGCCTGGTGGTCCTCCGAAGCCCGTCACGGGCCGGTCTTCTAAAATGAGCCCACGAGCCCGGGACCGTTTAGCCCGGGACCGTCAGGCGGGCCTGGGCCGGTCCTGGCGGGCCTAACGGGCCCAACGGCTATTTGTTTTTTTAAAAAAAAAAAATTAAAATTCTCCAACGGCCATATTTAAAATCTAGCCGTTTGGGCTGAAAATATGACAGTTTTTAAGTTTAAAAAATGGCCATTTGGCCCCCAAACTTTATTTTAACCCCAAACTTTATATAATTACACTTTTCCCCATTTCTCAACTATAAATACCCCCTCATTCTTTCATTTTTATTCACCAATTCATCAATATCTCTCAATATCTCTCAATCTCTCTCAATCTCTCTACTACAATTACTTAATTTATTGTTGAAATTTCGTGAAAAATTGTGAAGTTGTTGAATTGAAGTTTTCAAGTGTTCAACGATTTTCAATTTTCAAGAAGTTGTTCGGCAATCCGGTAAACTCGTTTCAACTCTTACGTTTTTAGAATATATTTTTGTGTGGTTTAGTTTGCATAATTATAATTAATATGGCATTTACTTTGAAAAAAATGTTTGGTAAAGGAAAAGATAAAACCGGTGAAAGTAGTGGCCAACCAACTACCCTTCCCCCGGCTCCCCGACCTAGAAAAGATAAGCAAGTTGAAAGTAGTCGCCAACCTAGACGTCCTCCTCCTTCCGTAATTCTTGATAGTGATCACCCTTGTTTTCAATTTACCGATAGTGAATTTTATCATAATGTTGCACCAGGTGAAAGATTAGATGATGAAATTATGAATGCTCTTTATCCTAATGAAACCATCTTAGAAAATAATGAGGAAAATGAGGATGATGATGAAACCCAAGCACCGGATTTAGATGATACACCTACTAGTCCTCTTAATAACCCAACTGATGCACCGGTCGACCCACCTGTAGAAACTCCTACTTTTAATAGAGAACCTGCTAAACGCCTAGAAACATCATTAGTTTGGAATTTTTTTACTCAAGTAAGAGAACAAAATAAGGCTAAGTGTAAAACTTGTGGGAAATTAATGGTGCATAAATATACTGGAGACCGTAGCGGCACGGGTAGTTTGACTAGGCACATAAAAACACACCCTAGAGATAAGGCTAGATTTTTTCAAATGAAAGCGCAACTAGAGGGGACAAGTGTAGATTCTGCGGTTAACCCTAGTACAGGTTCAAATCTAGTTCAACCAGGAATTAACACTGTCACCGGAGGTATTTTATATTACGATCCAAATAGAGATCGTGAAGAATTAGCAAAGATGATTACTGTTATGTGCTTACCTTATACTTTTGCATCTAATCCTAATTGGGTTCATTATATTAGAAGAGTTTTTAATCCTACTTATAAAGGTTGGCCTCGCGCAACAGTTAAGAGTGATATTTATAAATTCAAACATGAATATGAACAATATTTGCGGTATTTATTTACTCATATACCTAATCGGATTTCTATTACTACTGATATTGGTAGAAGTGGTAATGATTGTGATTATCTAACTGTTACAAGTCATTGGATAGATGAGGAATGGATAATGCAAAAACGCATAATTGCATATAGAATAATTAATTCGCGTCACACAGGTAAGTTTATAGCTAACACTGTTGCAGATATTTGTAGATATTTTTGCTTTAGCGATAAAATAATGGCAATTTCAATGGATAATGCTTCTAGTAACACCAGTGCTATAGGCATGCTTACAACAACACTAAATCCTGCATTTACTAATATTTTCCATGTTAGATGTATTTGTCATATTTATCATTTAATTGTCGGTGATGGTATGCGAATATTAAACATAGAAATTGAAAAGGTTAGAATGGCTCTTAATTGGCTTTTTTATTCAAACCGTAGAAGTAGACTTAGAGAGTATTTTAAAAAATGTGATGAATATGGCCTTAGAGAAAGAAAGGTTCCTAAACCTTGCCCGACTAGATGGAATTGTATGTACGAAAGTTTAGTAGTAGCATATGAATATAGAAACCCAATTAATGCAACGTTTAATTCTCGGGTAGGTGGTGAGGATGATGATGAAATGCTTACCACTCAAGATTGGACTAATGTTAAAATTCTTTTAGATTTTTTAGAACATTTTCAAATTGCTACAAATGCATTTTCTGGGCAATATTATCCTACTATTTCAAACTGTTTAGTTTATATTGCAGCACTATCTGATTTGTTTGTTGAATTTAGTGAGGGTGGGGATATTTATGAACTTGCTATAAATGAAATGAAACAAAAGTTTAAAAAATATTTTTTTCCTATCCCTCCTATTTATGGTCTTGCTGCAATGCTAAATCCTACAATGAAATTGGGAGGTCCTCATTTTTGGTATTCAAATATTTATAAGGCTTTAGATCTTTCAAATGAGGAAATTGCGACACTTGCAGATGCAAAAGCTTCAATTAAGATTAATGCTCAAACAGTTTATAATGCTTATCAACTTGCCTTAGAGCATGCTAGGCCAACTATTCCAACCCCTACTTCGTCTAGCTCACAATCGTCTAAAAGAGTTGCGGGCTTAAAAGCTCTTAAATCTTGGACGGAGTTCAGGGGGTCTCAAGGTGAAAATTATGATGAAACTTCACATCTAAATGAGCTTCAAGTTTATTTGTCTCAGGGACTTGAAAAGGAGAATCCAGACGGCTCTTTTGATCTTTTGGAATGGTGGAAGGCAAGGGAAAAACATTTTCCTGTTCTTGCAAGGATGGCTCGGGATATTTTATCAATTCAAGCTTCAACTGTTGCATCAGAGAGCGCTTTCAGTCAAGCAAGACTGCAAATAGGTGATCATAGAGCGTCTATGAGGGATAGCTTGGAAAAATCAGTATTGTTTAGAGATTGGATCCGCTCGGAAAGAAGAAACTTTGGAATTGCAGAAGCACAACCGGCGATAGATGAAGCTTATGAAGAAATGATAGCGGAACTTGCGGAGGATTCGGCTTCGCCCGGAAGTGGTGATGAACAAGCTTCTTTTCCACCACCACCAACGCAACCTCCTCCGAACCTTGAAGGATTTATGAGATTTGTTAGAGATAATACATAGACTAATATGTAACTTGTATTTTGGCACATCTTCCTTAGTTTTTTTCCTTCTAATGGTGGTATTAGTACCTTGTTGTGCTCATTCCATTGGGGGAAGGATGACTAAGAAAGATATGCCATTTTTGGTAATAAAATTTATTGCTTCTACCCTTGAGCTTCTTTTCGCAATATTTCTTTGTCTATACTTAGAATTATTTATAAGCTACAATATATATACATAATATACAATATATATACTACAAGAAAATATATTATGCGAATATATATACATAAGATACAATATATATACTACAAGACAATATATTATGCGAATATATATACATAAGATACAATATATATACTACAAGACAATATATTATGCGAACATATATACATAAGATACAATATATATACTACAAGAAAATATATTATGCGAATATATATACATAAGATACAATATATATACTACAAGACAATATATTATGCGAGTATATATACATAAGATACATTATATATACTACAAGAAAATATATTATGCGAACATATATACATAAGATACAATATATATACTACAAGAAAATATATTATGCGAATATATATATACATAAGATACAATATATATACTACAAGACAATATATTATGCGAAAATATATACATAATATACAATATATATTATATATTATGCGAACATATATACATAAGATACAATATATATACTACAAGAAAATATATAAGAGAATATATATACATAAGATACAATATAATATACTACAAGAAAATATATTATGCATGACAATTTAGTGTTTTACTATTGTTTTGTTATTTTCTTTTTCGTCAAGCACTTTAATAATTAGATCTACATATATACTACATATATATTTTTAATATAGCCATGATACTACAAGAAATTGCCTTAAAAAAAAAAAAAAACCCGCTAGGCCCACGAGCCTGGCCCGTTAAGCACAGGACCATGTGGCCTTAGGCCCGTCACGGGCCGGTTCCACCCATTGAGCCCACGAAGACCGGGACCGCCAGGCCCTGGACCGCCAGAGCCCAGGACCACGAAGCCCGGGACCGCGAGGCCCGGCCCGTTAGGCCCACTAAGGCCCGGCCCGTTAGGCCCACTAAGGCCCGGGCCAGAATACAGCATTACTCTTAAGACTTAGGCCTTTAGCTTAGGTGGCTACTACTTAAGGATGACTTAGCCATAGAGAGTTCCATAAATTTGCCACTTAGCATCATACTTGCCTAGTTAATATAAAACCCATATATGGCTGCCACGTCTTGGTTTGGGGGAGATGATTTTATTAAATTTATACATTTATTAGTTAATCGGGTAATATTTCGTTACCCGATAATTAATCTATTACCCGCATAATTTAAGAATTTCACAAATTAGTTAAAATTCTATTTATTTTCAAAATACTTCATATATACTTTATATATTACACTATCGTGGTCATATGATACCTAGCATGGTATTAGTTTATAACTATCGGGTATTATCGCTCGACCCGTATTTTATTCCAAATTGTCAATTTTCAATGAAACTCGTTTTCTTTGACTTGCTTCCCCTTTTACCTTTACGAATTAACTTATCACTTGTTTGATATAGTGTAATGCTTATAATCCCAAAATAAATTTCATTCCCGAACTTATATCAATTTTCTTATGCCATACTTCCACGTACGAAAATATAGAGTGTAACACTAGTGGACACAACAAGATCTAGTGGTGAAATTGAGAGGTTAAAGAAAAGGCGAAAGCCAAACAAGGCCACAAGTTAAAATGCAATCTAATGCTGAAATAGTCAAACACAGGTAAAAAAAAAAACCTGTTCAATTTATTAACAGAATGGTCTGAAACTTCAAAAGTGAAACATGGAATATCTTGCAAACCTTTAAAGACAACCACCCATCAAACACACTGTAAACTCAATTTCACTTTTATAGATGTAACCTGTGAGGAGTCATTCTGAGTACTATTTCTTGTAAAGAAAGTCATCCCTCTTTTAAAAGCTAAACTAGTAAATTTGTCCGCGCTTCGCGCACGGTCGTTAAAAACTTTATTCGACATACAAAATAATCCTTATGCTAATATCCGAATATATTAAAGATTCATACATTTTTGAAACCCAATAGATTAAATTTCAAATTTTAATCCATCTTTCATCGAACAAATTAATTTTGGATTCTTTTTCTAATTTTCCATCATTTGTATGTTTCAAGTCTTCTAGACCTGCCCAAGAAAAAGATAACAACCTAGACTGAAAGAAATTAAAAGAAAAAAGTGTAAAATCGAATATATCGCACAAATCAACGAAATAAAATTCTACAAATATTTTTTCTAATTGAGAATGAACTATGAGAAGTCCCAATCTCCTTTGAAATCACATGAAATCAGAATGAAAAAAAGTTACCTGAATTAAGACAACTGTAACACCAAAATTGAGGTTTCAATAGTTTTATTTGTCCATCCGCAGTTTAATATATTGTTGTGAGACATTTTTAATACAAACAATAAGGCAGGTACTCAACAATGAGAATTAAAACTCATCACCAGCATATGCTAAATTAAAATTTATACAGTAAAATAATATTAAGTCATGGAAGAAATATGATCATACCTTCACGAACGACAAAAACTCTTTTAAGACAAGCAAAAAGTAAATCGAAACCCAGTTAATATTTAGTACAATTCAAGTCATTTCAAATAAATTTAAACTCAATAAAATGATAAAAAGTAGAAGGCATAAAACACTTATCAAGCTACATAAAGCAGAAACTATGAAGACTTACAACTTCATTTTTCTTCTTTTCCTTCCATCCATGGCGGCAAGAATATAACTCTGTTTACCGTGAAAATGGTAACAACAATTAAATTTGTAAATGGGATTCTAAAAATACGTGATCTATTTCCGAGCTAGTTTGTAAGGACGGTTAGTGCTAAACCGTGAGGTAAAATGATAAAGATTGAGTTAACCAAAGCAATAATCGAACCAGTAAGGGGATGTTGCCCGGGCGCGAAGCCAGCCAGTAGATACCTCGGAGCTGAGCCTCGAGCCTATCTCGGGCTTATCGAGGGTAGTCGGCAAGGGGATAACAAGTAAAAATATAGATAAGTAAGGCTCTATACTATCAATATTGAGCAAAATAACGAAGAACAAACGAGCAAATAATAAAGTGCTAAGGCGACCTCGAGGTCGATGAAGACAGATAACTTAGAAGAAAGAGAGAGAGAGATATTATTGCATTTGTGGAGAAGTGGAGCAACATCAGTCCGCTACAAGGTAGAGTTAGTCCCCTTTATATAGGAGGGAAACTCGATTACAAGTACTTGTGTATTAATTGCAAGAGTACAAAGATGGGACGGCTTGACGCAAGACCTCACAGTAGGCTCTAGATAGGCCGGGCCTGTCGAGCGTAGCCATGTGCCTAGGGGGTTTCCCCTTTCATATGCCCTCGGACCCTGTTTCTTCCGAGTCGGACTTCGACGAGCCCTGAGGCTGGGAACTCGATCGTGGCCTTCCACCCTCGGAGTCTCGGGGAAGGCTTCCGAAACGTCTTGATAGCAAAAAATCAAGTCTTCTGATTTTGCCGCGTACAAACTCAATCTTAGAGTTCATAGCTGAGTAAATCACTGTATATTTTAGTGCGAGGGACAGAAAGAGAGATACAGATAGTATTACATAAGCATAATTTGATTTATCCTTAATGTCTAGAAAAGAAACAATATGTGAGAACTTTCTAACGCTTTGCCTCCTATCCAACATTTACGTTTTCGGAATATAAAAGCTTTGAAGAGTGATAGCCATTGTTCGAACATTTTTTCTTTCATTTATGTGTGAGCATTGAGCATTTAACTGCATTACGTTTTAGTTTTATGTTGGCATGCATATTTCACTGCTATTAATATTGATTTTTGACCAAAAAATGAGGTAAAAGCCAAAAAAATGTTTAAAAAAAGATAAATATTATTGCTTGCCTTAGAGAGGTGCCATATATATATAGATATAGATTTCACTGCATAAGTAACTCTCCGGTAAGTCCACTAATGCGCACCTCTACACATTTTTCAAGCCAATAATCAAGTCTAATGAAAAAAGCCAATTACTTCCCGAAGAATGAAATTAAACCATAAGCTTTCTATCAAAAAGTTCTCAATGTGATTCTCCAATGGACCAACTGATGATATAGAAAATAATCACCAATAAGAAGAAAGAAAAAATTCACTCTATTTCTTTTCTTTATGCTTACACAAATTAGACAAAGCAATGCAGTTGCATTGCAAAAGAGGAAGAGCACCCAGTTGACCATTATTCTCTATGAATGTGCGTATTCACTTTAAGAAAACCAAGTAAAAGAAGAGGCATAGAGTGCAAGTCAGAAGGAATTGTTAATTATCTAGTTAATTGAAAAGTCACGCCACACCAAAAAGTAATAATTCCACACTGTACATGCTGTACCCCAGCAGGAAAAAAAGCATAATTGTTTAATTTGCATATCTAACGAACTACACATCAGGCTTAGTTTCGAATTACAGAAAATAGAACCATGAACACCCCTACACTTGAGAGTCACATAATTGGTGGCATAACCTCCATCTTAACTGACCTCTGTTTATGGACCATTGACAGAAATGCCTCAATCTTATATCTACAAATACAGAGATGCCGCAAAGACAATGTCCCTCTTGATCTTGGCAACGGCCTCTTTGAATTTTGCCTCAAGCCCAACATCCCCAATGGCTTTCGCAGCTTCTATTAGCTGCTGAAGAACTTCCTCCAGTCTCCTGATAGCCCTGATTAAACTGCCCTCAAACACCTGAGTAATTTCCATAATCTCATAAAACTTAGATCCTCCAGCCCAGGCATAGACAGCCTCCATGATATCAGGTCGGAATGAACTCACAAAGTTCTCAACATCTATTTGGACCTATTGAAAGAACAGGAAGAGTTAGAGAATCTTTACAAGTAGTTGCTCTTTTGGTTGCGGAAAATGGAAGGTCTTCGATAATTAGTTTCTCAACTCACACTGACAATTGAATCAGCTTCCCCAAATTAAACTCATGTTACTAATAGTGAAATAAATGCTTAATTGAGCCCGAAAAACAGAAAATTGGATAATAACCTAATGACAAGCTCATTCAGCTATGGTATACAATACCATAAATATCAGGCTTTATCAGCACAATCATTCACATGATGCATACCTTGCTATCGAGCTGAACTTTTGCAACCTTCCGAGCTATATCCTGTACTGTGCAAAGAGCAACTCAAGCTCTTCCCGGGGCTTTGGGGCATCCTGAAGCTTTTCTTGCCACACAAAACAAGAGAGAAGAGATACAAGCTCCTCCACTTCAATTTTGCCGAAGGTCCCATTCAACATCAATTCAGTCAAGGTCAATTCATCTGCACTGCTTATTTCACAGGCAATCTTCACTCTAGCACTTTCCTTTTTTATGTATCTGCATAATTCCCAACATTATAAGCACTTCCATGTGATCCACCAATCAGAGCAAAGTCATAAAGAACAAAAGAATTCCAGAGCAACAAACCATTAGAATACATAGCATGATGAAGAAGCCAGTACAACACCAATCAGAGGGAGAGGAGTGTATTGCAGAAACATAGATGGTTTTCTCTCTGCTGAAGCCTCTTTTGCATTAATATTTATCCTAATTTGTAACAGCTCAATCCACTAGTGATATTGTCCGCTTTGGGCCTAGGCCCTCACGGGTTTAAAACGCGTCACTAGGGTCTAAGGCTTGTTAACTTATATACCCAGAATCCCTCCTGTGTTTTGCCGATGTGGGACTCTGTCTAAAGTCTAGGGTGTTACATACACCCTCTCTTATGGACTCAGCGTCCTCGCTGAGGTTTGCCCCACCGCATGGGATTCGCCTAGACTCGGCACTGAGGTATGCCCCACCTAACTGAAATTCGCCTAAACTCAGTTGAACTCTGACCCATCATCGGCACGACCGACACAAGAGTGGCTCTGATACCATTTGTAACAGCCCACTAATGATATTGTCCGCTCTGGGCCTAGGCCATCACGGGTTTAAAACGCATCACTAGGGTCTTAGGCTTGTTATCTTATATACCCAGCATCCCTCTTGTGTTTTGCCGATGTAGGACTCCGTCTAAAGTGTAGGGTGCTACATACACCCCCTATTATGGACTCAGCGTCCTCGCTGAGGTTTGCCCCACCGCATGGGATTCGCCTAGACTCAGCACTGAAGTTTGCCCCGCCTAACCGGGATTTGCCTAACTTTGTTGAACTCTGACCCACCATCAGCATGACCGACACAAGAGTGGCTCTGATACCATCTGTAATGGCCCAGCCCACTAGTGATATTGTCCATTCTGGCCCAAGGCACTCACGGGTTTAAAACGCATCATTAGGGTCTAAGGCTTGTTAACTTATATACCCAGCATCCTTCTTGTGTTTTGCCGATGTGGGACTCTGTCTAAAGTCTAGGGTGTTACTTAATTAAACAAACATTTGTCATACCACAGAGAAATAGATAAGATCATTTCTCCCAGTGGTTTTCTCTCCAAAGAAGGCTACTTATTTGTGGCTCATTGTCTACGTTGTCAAAGCCAAATACATCCATCAAAGTACCACATATCAAAGGAAAAGGATCAGAATTAGAGTAAATATTTGGGAAGGTGACAAGCACATTACAACATTAGAAGCATGTTATACGTCAGTAAAACTTTGAAAAGGTAAACAAAATGGCTATATGATTTTGAAGTCGAAAGTGAGAAGAAAAAAGAAAAAAATAAAGCAGTTCAACAATTAGAAAAGATTTAGTAAGATATATAAGAGGAAACAATAAAATACGAACAGCAGGCATACTCTAATTTTGACAACTGCAATAGCCAACACAGTGCATCTTCAAAGAAGAAACAGAGCCTGCCTGTAAAAACAATATGAGGTTCATAAGGATAGAGAGGTGAATTTACCCAAGTCTCCTGAGAACTCTTTTCCTTGCTTTATATTCATCTTTGAAAGCCAAGGTAGTTGAAGTACGCATTGCTCTCTTAATTGATTTGATTTTGCCAGTAAGTTCTTTCTTCTTATGCAAAACCTTAAGCTTTTCTTTTATAAGGGGAGACGTTGCTATCCCGTGCTCTTCAAACAGACTCTCCAAGGCTTCTATCCTACTTGCAGCCTTCCTGTACGAGTTACTTTGAACCTGCATCGAATGAACACAAAGCTAATATGCCAGCAGGGTAATACCGGCAAGTTGGGGGGGGGGATGTAGACTCTGGTTTTGACCTTCATGTCATCTTCCGGGTGCAAGAGAGGCATGCCCTCTCTTGAAAATCTATTGAGAACTTCAGAAACCTTCTTTAGTGTATTTTCTCGAGCTCCCGAAGGTAAAAGATCCTTTGGAATCACAAGACGGACACTGCTCAAACTATCAATCTGGCAATAAATTGTTTAGCAGAGAATACAGTAGGTACGCCACACAAGTGGAACACAAGCACAAAATTTAATTTGCATGTTTATCGGTGTAAAAGAAAGCAAATTGATGTCATTTACCATTTATACATTTTCACTTTCACGGCCTAATAGAGAGCAGATACATGCAACATATGATTAGATAGAAAAGATCTTCGAAATCTATGACGAGCCCCAGAAATCAGATGCAGAAAGAGAAGGAAAAAAGTTAGAAAAAGTGATCACACTGCAAAAGAAGAATCACACATACGGCTAGGATGTTCCCGGAGTGCTAGCAGTTAAGACGTCCTCTACACCATAACTCCATCCATAATAGTTTTGGTAGCACTTAAGGTAATACAAGAGGATGTAAACCTAATTTAAAAGGTGAAGAAGCATTATTGTTCTCAATGTTCTCTTAATTTTTTTTGTAGATAAGGTAAGATTTAATAATCTCCTTAATTTTTCCTTATTGATAGTAAAGTTGCACCGCAAATGACCAAACCCTCAACTAACTTATTGAATAGTTGAATTGAACAATACTTTAGAAACACATCATTCAAGAAAAACACCTATAAGCCTGTGACATCAAAATCTAAGACTTCCTATCAAGTCAGAATCCTAGTACCGCTCCTCGGCACAAGTATGGGTAACTCTATCCAACAAGGAGTGAAAAAATCACCTAGCATTTATTTGCCTCTATTTGGATTGAACCCCAATTTTCCATGATTTTCATCCGAATTCATTGACCGTTAGGTGACACCGTTGGTTGTGCAAGTTAGAAGTTATTTGTTCATAGTAGAACAATGGATGAGGGCTTGGCACAATTTAAAGATTGTTGTGGCAGACCATCATCTTCAATTACAAAATTTAATTCTTGTAATCAGATATTGCTAGCAGCAAAATATGCGTAAGGAGCTTACCTGGGACAAAGGAAGAGAAACAATAGCTGGTTCCCCAGCATTCTTCAAGGGAACAATTTTAATTGTCTTTCTACCAACATCATCCTTCTGCATTATACATCTCGTAAGTACATCTACTGTATAGTTTGCATCCTCCGGTTTTTTGTTTACATCATCTGAACATAATATTCAAGTTAAGGTTAAGAATCTAACTAGCATGATAACCCAACTAATGTCCAATTAAATCTCATCTCACCTTCAGAAAGACCTTTCGCCCTTTCAAAATTAATTATTACTCCCCATGTGAACTCTTCCATGATGGAGAAGGTTGGAACATCAACGCCATCCTTCGTACACTCAATGCGTACTAGCCTACCAAGCTGCAAGAAAGGTAAGCAATATTTTGGGGAGAAAACAATCTTGTGTACATCCCTCTTCAAGCTCTTATATTGTTCTATCAAATTCAAATATCTCTCAACGTTGTCTCCTTCTTCAATCATAATTGAGTCTCTCTCCTCTTTAAGAATTTTTGCTTGTTTCTGGCAAGAAAAAGGAAAAATAAAAAGAAAACCCAAAAGACCTTTAGGGAGAGGGAGCCAGGAGTTGAGTCAATTGACAAACCTCAAGATCAAGAATTGCACGATCTGCTTGAAATTGATAAAATGAGTTACGGAGCAGATTTTCGGGATCATCACCTTCACGCCGCATTTGATTTAAAAGCATGTTATAGCTTAAATGGAAGGCACTGATATAAACAACATAGGAGTCAAATACAACGTTGAAAGTGCTACACGATGATTTAAAAACTTTTTTGTGTGTGGAGGAGGGGGGGAGGGGGCGATAAGTACGACAATGATAAAACGGCTTTGCTCATTTATTTAACCAATTGTTCATTTTTCAGTAGTGCCAAATAGTTGTATAGTTGTCATCAATGCATTATTTGCAGTCTAGATCAACGCAACATAAATATTAATCAATGTCTTTTTCCTTTATAGAAAAAAGAACATATTTCTGATCCTCCGAGAAAAAGAAAGTAATTTTACTCAGAGAAGTCTTGACTTAAATAAGAATTCAAATTGGCACCTTTGTAATGCATCAGCACTTCCCTTTAGCATGGATTTAGCTGTAGGAGGTTCAAGCTTCTCATCAACCATAAGGATGCAGATCCCACGTTCATCAATTCCCCGACGGCCAGCACGACCACTCATTTGAATATACTCACCACTGGATATCCATCTAAACTTGTCTCCATCAAATTTGCGAACATTCGTAAAGACAACAGTTTTTGCAGGCATGTTCAACCCTATACTGAAGGTCTCTGTGGCAAACAAACACTAGAAGAAAATAATATAAAGCGACATGATCAGTATTAAGCTTAGAAAAATCTCTTACAGAGGATAAATGTGTGTGTGCAAATACCGTATCTCTGTGGAAGTACTTAGAGATGAGGTGGAAGAAATCCGGAACAAAAAATACTGAAGACATGATATATATTACTCCGACACATTCATAGAATGATGGAAAAAATTATATATCGAAGGAGAGCCTTAGCAGGCATTGGACAATTAAACAGGAGTGTCGGTTCCTACTTAAACAGGAGTGTCGGTTCCTACTTAAATAGGAGTGTGGCCCCACTATGAAAGAGAACTTTCTATCCAAAAACAGAAGGCTGCCTTAATAACCAAAGCATCATTCTGTCACTTAGTTGAGCTATTAGTATCTATCAAAGGTTTAAAAAGTTTGCGTAGCTTGAGCATTCTCCTCTACTTCATAACTGCAGAAAAATCTCAGGACATAAGATAAAGAGATCTTTAAAAGCAAACATAAAGCTAATCAACTTCTTCATGGAGTGCATGAAGTCAAGGAATAACTTAAAATCCTTCTCCTAATAGGAATAACTCTTCGAATCAATTAAAAACTCGGTTCTCCCTACCTTGATGAATCCTTCTTGGAACAGGATTTCAATCACTTCTTTCAATATAGGAAGCAAACCAGAGTGATGCACACCAATTCCACGTTTCAATAGGGGAAGCATATTCAAAACCTGCAATGTCAAATATAAACATCAATCATTAGTAAGTACTGTTTCCAAACATCAAATATATGAAACATTATACTTATCCCATAACTGCACCTATTTCAACCCCTAATCCCAGACACAAGGATACATGGTGAAAAGAAAACAATGGTAGTACTTACTAGGAAGAGAATCTTAGTGCTTCACTTGTAACCACATATAAAATCTCACCTACTGGCAACAATAATAAAGAATAGATATAATATGCTCACCTGGGGCAGTTTTTTATCATCATCCGACAACATGTCCATAGCACTCCAGAAAATAGTTTCAATATTCACCTTCTCATCGTCATTGTTAAGATCCATTTTTGTCATCTATTTCCATATTGAAAAGGCAGAATAGTTGGCTTATTAAACCAAGAACCACACTATTCAGACAGAAATAAATGTTCTCATATGACATCAAATAAGAAATCCATATAATTCTAGGCAACAGAAAGTTGGTGCAAAGGTTGATGGAAGAAAATATACTGCTACGGAAAAAATATCATGTCAAAAGTTGATGGCATGTTCTCTTCTCTCTGGCCAGACAAAAAGAAGATATAACAGAGAAAAAATCAGGAAACCCATGGGCTAGTTTGTCAACCATGTAGTACAGCAATATAACCATTTAAAAATTATAAGCTTCAGTAGAAGGCATAGAACATACTTGCATTGCTAGAAATTCACATTCTCTTTTGCTGAAGCTGAAACATATTGCAGGATCATATTGCCGCTGAATAATCATTTTAACCATCTTGAATATGTCACTATCCTCGCCAGATTTGCAAACAACCAGACCCTTCTGATACTTGTCATTCTCTCTTTTCTTATCCCCTTCATTGGCTGGAACAATAGCATTCAAAGCTTTCTGAAAACTATCCTCACGAAACTTCCCTTTTTCATCAACCACCAAGTATAACCCATCACACCAGAAGGAAATATATAATGCTGAAGTGGAGTGGGTCGATAGTTCGTATAAACAATGTGACATGGTTGCTGAAGGACCTGCACTATGATAAACCATGTTAAAATCCCACCATAAGATGCACAAACAGGATAAACTTTCATAAAATTAGTATCTCAGCAAAACAAGGATAATTCAAGATCAATCTTTCTCCTTGACCCTTCAATACATAACCCTAACATGTTTTGTAGTTCCCCATATCCAAAAACATTGTTATGTCATCCTCTCATATCTAAACACATGCAAAAACTATCTACTTCATGAAGCAGCAAGGTTTGTTTTTATATTACATTTTTTTTCTTCTTTTTTTTTTCTTCTTTTGAAGAAGTTTTTATATTATTTTCTATACTTGAGCAACATCATTATGATAAACAAGGTCTCAAACAAAAGACCAAAGGCAATCAAAAAATACCATTATTCCAAATATATATTAAAAACCGCCCCAGTAAAGATTCAGCAAAGGTCATTTTATTAAAGTAGGAAATCATATCTGTAAGCATATCAAATGGCTTCTAGCATCAAGCATACCGATTAACTTCAAGGAACTAAAACAAGTCATTGGTACCTTTGCAACCCAACCAGCAAACTCTTTAGCATTGGGCACCGTCGCTGAGAGGAACACAAAGCGAGAATTTTTAGGGGCCATAACAATGCTTTCCTCCCAAACCACACCTCTTTCTCGATCACGCATGTAGTGTACCTCATCAAAAATAACCCAAGCCACCTCCCCTATAACATCTGATCTTTTATACTGCATACTACGCCATATTTCTGTAGTCATTACCTGAAACCAAATCACACCCGAAAGCCAGCATGAATAATAAAAATTATGAGCACAAGAATCAAAAAAGAAACTGGGCATACCAAGCAAGAAGCATTTGGATCAATGGTGACATCTCCTGTCATCAAACCCACATCTGAAAACTCCTCTTTGAATTCTCTATACTTCTGATTACTAAGAGCCTTAATTGGTGAAGTATATACTACTCGCTGGTTATTCTTCAGCGACATGGCAATGGCATACAACGCAACAATTGTCTTTCCCGCTGACGTATGTGCTGATACCTACAGCCACAACTTCAAATTCAGTCCCACCACCATTAAATATACAATATATCTAATTAAGGTTATATGAGATAAGTGTGAAAGTTTAGAGAATATAGAAAGCATAATTTGCCTTAAATGACAAATTATTTCTTACTGGAATGATCCCGGCCCAAATAGAGAACACAACTAATCCAGGATGGAGACTTATTTGATTGATTGATTGATTCATGTAGACAACAACTACGCCTCAATGTCAAACAAGCTGGGGTGGCTATATGAACAATGTATTACTGGCTGCCAGCCTACTCTATTGATTGATAAAATCTAACTATGGGGAAAAATGAAAACTTACCATGACGGATTCACCATTATTAAGGCAATGGATAGCTTCAGATTGAAAAGGGTCGAGGGTAAAAGGGAACTCCTTAGCAGGTGTTTAGTGTACTTGAGGCAAAGTTGAAGAAGCAGAGGGGACATAGCCTTCCGGGTATGATACATCATGCACACATACCACTGCCTGACCCACACCCACTGAACCATTTTGTTTCAGCTGTTTACTTGGAGGTGATATCATGTTACCCTTATTGCAGAATTCTTGCGACTTCCTCTTAAAAGAACCCATCTTTCACTAATACTCCACAAACCTAAAACAAATCAATCAAACAATAATAATAATAAACCATATTCAGTCAAGCTGTTACTTTGCTAACATGCGATATAACACGTGCCACCTGAAATTAACCATTTGGGAATTATAATGAAAAACCTAAACTATTATATAACATGTACAAAACCGGAAATTAGAAAAAAGAAAAATAGTGAGGCAAACGAACTTTGACGTTTTAGCTAACGAAGAAATACTTGTCTGGACTCAAAACTAGAAATTGAGCTCTTTTTTAATAAATATAGCGAAAATCTTCTCAGCTTCTTTGCCTCTCAACTCTCAGAGCAGAGGAAATTTTGTGGACCTAAAAGCTAAAAAGTAGCACCTTGAAAAAAACTGGCGGTCGGCCCGCGATTTTTTAAATGGAGCAAGATAAAAATGGGTTCTAGAAGTTTGGTTTTGGGATCGTCTGAATTGAAGATTGAATGGTTCCGAATATTGGGCTCTTAATTAGCAGTTAGGCCGGGAATAATATGACATTTCAGAAGCCCACGTCTGTTAGTCCATTCGTTAGCTTGGGCTATTTGCATCTATAGTTTGGGCTCGCAATTGAAGTTATACTCACTTTGCAAAAAAAATTGTATGTTTACCTATTTAGGATCAACTTCACTTATTGGGTCTGAAAATTAAAAAATAATTAATCTATAGAGAAATGCATTTAATGCCAATTAAGTCTTTAGTGTAAAATTTGCACTTATCTAAAGTGCAATTAATATTTTTATGCATTTAAGGTCAAATAGGCCTAATGTGCAACCAATGTTTCCATGCACTTTAGGCCAAATAGATCTGAAAAGTAAATTGCCTAGAAATAAAAATGTGTTTTTCGAATTTTAACAATCTAATACACGATTTAACACCTAAATCTACTCCAAATGAGCTCAAATTTGAAACATTGTCTCCAAATATCTTTTCTATTTTTTTCTTAGATTAATATTAGAATGTTAATTTTTAAGCAACAAATTAGGGCAAAATTATGCTATATATATATATATATATATATATTAAAAGCACGAAGACCCGTAGCGAAATATCATTGGTCTTTTTAACCTTTTCAAATGAAGGCCCTTAAGATATGCGCGCGCATGTACCCTATATTAATATATATAAAAAGGGTAAAAAAGATGAATGATATTTCGCTAAGGATATTCAAGCTTTTAATATAATATATAGACTTATAGATATAGAAGATATGGATATAAATCTAATAGCTCGATGCCTTTACTTGTCTTCTTGCATTTACTTGTTTTCTTATCTTACTTTGCATATGCTATATCAAATTGTATTACTGTCAGATTGTTCTCGTGTTTACGACTTGTCGAAGTCTTTATTGACATGTATATATTGTGAGGCTAGTCCTTGAACATTGAATTGTGTGACATTCTTCGATCATGCTCGTATATCATTAGTGAATTATGCATTTTATTTCTATTTTATGTTATGTTGTGAGTTTAGCCATATTTGGTTATTATTAGGTAATTTCAAATAAAATGATATTGGGATAGAGTTTCATGCTGCAATAGTATTTGTTATTGATAGTGGTATCAGGTTGCACGCTGCAACGATATTGGTTGTTGATATTGGGATTGGGTAACATGCCGCAACGATAGTGATTATTATTGGTATTGATGTTGGGATCAGGTGCCACAACGGGGTATTGGTTGTTGATATTGGGATCAGGTTTTATGCGGCAACGGTAGTGATTATTATTGGTATTGATAATGGGATAGGGTTTTATGCCGCGCTAGATAGATTGTCTTGTGATTGTTCTTGGTTGTTGTTCTCCGCTACAACGTTGTTTTATTAAGTTTTGCCGTGATAATATTCTGGGAGCTCTGTTATCTGTTATTTTATTCTGTCTCTTATGATTTTACTCGTTTATCTATATCGCCATTATTTTTCTGCTTATTACTCGTACATGTTATAGTAAGTGTGTTGTCATATCCTCATCACTACCTCATCAGACTCGATACTTACTGAGTACATGAGGTCGGTTATACTCATACTACAATGCTGCACCTCTTGTGCAAATCTCGGTGTTAATCCCAATGGCTCCCAGTGGTGATTAGCTTAGACTACTCAGGAGACTTGAGGTAATGTTACATGGCGTTCACAGACCCTAAAACGTCGTTCATATCCTTATTCACTACTTATTATACTAGACATCATTGTATTTTTGTTGTAGACTTTGTATTTGGTACTCTTAGTGGTTAATGCACTTGTGATACCATATTTTGGGGATAGTTTTAGACAACCTTGAGTTGTAACCCTATTATGTATTTATGAGATTTCGTACTTTATCTTTATTAAGTTTACTTTGTTTATTAATTACATGTTGGCTTACCTAGCAAGAGGTGTTATGCGCCATCACGATCCCATGGTTGGAATTTTGGGGCATGACAATTTGGTATCAGAGCACTAGGTTGCATAGGTCTCACAAGTCATGGGCAAGCTTGGTAGATTCTTGAGGATCAGTAGGGAGACGTTTGTACTTATCTTCTAGAGGCTATAAAGCTTTAGGAAACTTCAGTTTCTTTCTTGCTTTATTGTGCGACTTGGTTCTATCCTAAAGTTCGAATCTTTCTTTTCTTATTCTCTCGCAGATGATGAGAACACGTGTTTCGTCCATATCTGATCAGGAGTTGGAGCTCCAGATTGCGGTCACTACCAGGGGTAGGGGCCGGGGCAAGGGCAGGGCAGAGGTAGAGCTCAACCTGGAGCACACGTGGTTTTCTTACATGATTTCGATTTGTACTCACTACTTCCGCTTATTTATGTTACACTTGAAAATTTTCCAAATCTTTTTAACAAATAATGAGCTGTTACCACTTAATAATTTATTTAAACGGGAAACCACTAATCTGATCGGTGTTGGCTTGCCTAACAACGGTGTTGGGCGCCACCATGGTCTATAATGGAATTGGGTTGTGACAATATGGTATTAGAGCACTAGGTTCACGTAGGTCTCACAAGTTATGGGCAGACTTAATAGAGTCTTGCAGATTGGTACGGAGACATCTCTACTTATATTTAAGAGGTTGTGGGGTGTTAGGAAACTACTCTTTATTCATCTTCTATCATGTAGTTGATGGTATACTAACTTCTCTCTCTTATTGTCTCACAAATTGTGAGAAAGCGCGCAGCAGATGTTCCGGACTGGGGAGGAGCTGCTCCCCCCATTACTAGAGGCTGGGGGAGGGCACCAGCCCGAGGTAGGGGACGATGATGTCCTAGAGTTGCCCAGTTGCACCACGAGTGGTGCAGTAGAAGATCCTATTATTGAGGAGCAGTGCGAGGTGCCCGCAATTGAGTCTGCCCCTGGTAGATTTTATGAAAACACCGGGCTTTCAGGAGGTCATGGGCCGTATGCTGCGGTTCATGGATTCTATGACCTGTGATGGTTTATTTCCAACAGACCTAGTCATATCCCAAGAAGGAGGGGGAGCACAGACCCCTACTGCTCAGGCTCATGGGCATGCAGCTATAGTGCATCAGACTCTGGGTACAGCGGACGGGCCCTAGCCAGTTACATCAATTGTTCCCGTGCCCAGCCCAACTACGTACGACTAGCTATGGAAGTTATTGGATAGATGGAGTATGTTGCACCCTCCTATCTTCGGAGGTGAGCGACATGAGGATATTGGAGTCTCATAGAGGGACAGACTGCACAACTTGAGGATATTGGAGTCTCATGGACTGGATTTTATTACTTTCCAGCTGGAGGTCAGGCCCCGTAGATGGTGGCAATCTTATATTCTTGGCAGACCAGTGGGTTCCCCTCCCATGGCTTGGGGCCAGTTCACACAACTTTTCTTGGATAGGTATATTCCACCCTCTGAGAGGGAAGAGTTCTAGTATCAGTTTGAGCAGCTCGAGCAGGGTCAGATGTCGGTGATCGATAATGAGATGAGGTTTTCTAAGTTGTCTCGCCATGCACTTGGGATACTTCCTACTGACGCAGAGAGAGTGCAGAGGTTTGTTGCGGGGTTGCACTCCAGCATTAGGGCTAATATGGCCCGGGAGGTTGAGATAGGTACTTATTATCAACTGGTAGTGGAGATTGCTCGAAGGATTGAGGGCTACCATTAGGGAGGTAGAGAGCAGATGCAGCAGGACAAAAGGACCCATTTCTTAGAGTTTAGAGGTTTCCCGGCTAGGGGAAGAGGTCAGCTTAGGAGGGGTCAGCCAAATAGGCCTACATATTCAGCACTACCACCTCCTCGGGGTACTCTGGTGTGACCCTATTCCAGCGCCATACCAGAGAGCTCTTACTGCCCACCAGCCATCCAGGGTTCTTCCAGTGGGTACTCAGGACACCATGGTTCTTCCAGCTCCTATTTTAGTGCCATGCCGGAGAGTTCATACTGCCCACTAATTATTTAGGCTTCTTCCAGTAGGTCTTCAAGCCATCATGATCAAACTTCAGGACAACATATCACTGCACCGAGGGGTTGTTTAGAGTGCGGAAATCTTAGTCACATGAGGAGGTTCTACTCAGGCTTCAGGGTAAGGCAGCACAGTAGGGCCATCAGCCCATGATTACAACACCGGTTGTCCGGCCACCTAGAGGCAAAGGGCAGGTTAGTAGGGGTCGTCCTAGAAGTGGAGGCTAGATAGGGGGAGGTCAGCCAGCTATTTCTCAGTCAAGTGGAGGCCAGCCAACCGGCGATGTAGCTAGATTCTATACTTTTCTAGCCATAATAGATGCATTGGCCTCAGATGCTGTCATCATATGTATTATTTTCGTCTACGGTAGGGATGTTTCAGTATTATTTGATCTAGGGTCTATCTATTTATTTGTATTATTGCTCATTTCCTAGATATTCCTCGTGAGTCCTTGGGTAGTCCTATTTATGTGTCCACTCCTGTGGGCGATTCTATGGTTGTGAATCAGATTTATCGGTCATGTATGGTCACATTCTGTGGTTACGAGACTAGACCAAACCTTCTGTTGATTGATATGACTGATTTTGATGTCATCCTAGGCATGGACTAGTTATCCCCATATCACACCATCCTTGATTTTCATGCCAAGACTGTTACTTTAGCGATGCCAGATTTACCAAGATTGGAGTGGAAGGGTTCCTCTATTAGTACAGCTAGTCGGGTCATCTCTTTTTTGAAGGCTTGACATATAGTCGAGATGGGATGTTTGGCTTATCTAGGTTATGTTCGGGACATTACCGCAGAGTCTCCGACGATTGATTCAGTGCCAGTAGGCTGGGAATTTGCCGATGTGTTTCCTTCTGACCTTCCAGGCATGCCACCAGATAGCGATATTGATTTCTGTATTGATTTGGCTCTAGGGACCCAGCCTATATCTATCCCACTGTATCGTATGGCTCCAAAAGAGTTGAAGGAGCAGCTTGTGGAGTTGTTAGCAAAGGTATTCGTCTGGCCAAGTGTTTCACCTTGGTGTGAACTAGTGCTATTTGTGAAGACGAAAGATGGGATAATGCAGATGTTCATTGATTACCGCCAGTTGAACAAGGTTACCATCAAGAACATGTACTTGTTGCCGCATATTAATGATTTGTTTGACCAGTTGCAGGGTGCTATGGTGTTTTCAAGATAGACTTGAGATCGGGATACCATTAGTTGAAGATTCGGGATTTAGATGTCCCGAAGACTGCCTTCCATACTAGATATGGCCATTATGAGTTTCTAGTGATGTCCTTCGGCTTGATTAATGCCCCAACGGTGTTTATGGACTTGATGAACCATGTGTTCAGGCCTTATATCGATTCCTTTGTTATTGTCTTCATTGATGACATCTTGATTTACTCACGTAGCCTAGGGGGAGCACGAACAGCTTTTGAGAGTGGTGCTTTAGACATTACGAGAACATAAGCTATATTCTAAGTTCTCCAAGTGTGAGTTTTAGCTAGAATCTGTGGCATTCTTGGGGCATGTTGCATTAGGAGTAAGGTAGATCCCAAGAATATTGAGGGAGTCCAAAGTTGGCCTCGTCCTACTTCGGTGACTTAGATAAGGAGTTTCCTGGGGTTAGCATATTATTATTGTCTATTTGTGCAGGGTTTTTCATCCATTGCAGCACCTCTAACTAGATTGACCCAAAAGAGTGCTCCGTACCATTGGTACGATGATTGTGAGGCGAGATTTCAGAAGCTCAAGACAACTTCTACTACAACACTAGTTCTAAAATTGCCTTCCGGTTCGAGGATGTATACAGTGTATTATGATGATTCACATGTTGGCTTGGGTTGTGTATTGATGCAGGAGGGGAGAGTTATTGCATATGTTTCATGTCAACTAAAGATTTATGAGAAAAATTACCCTGTGCGCGATCTAGAGTTAACCGCGATTGTTCATGCTATTAAGATCTAGAGGCATTATCTTTATGGGGTGTCATGTGAGGTTTACACCGATCATCGTAGCTTATAGCTTTGTTCAAGCAAAGAGATCTCAATTTGAGGTGGCACAGATGGATTGAGTTACTGAAGGATTATGACATCCCAGTTCTTTATCACCTGGGCAAGGAGAATATAGTCACGGATGACCTGAGCAGAAAGGTAGAGAGTATGGGTAGCTTGGCATTCATTTTAGCAAAGGAGAGGCCATTAGCTTTGGACATTCAGTCCTTGGCTAACATACTTGGGAGGTTGGACATTTTAGAGCCCAGGTGAGTTCTTGCATGTGTTGATGCTCAGTCTTCACTATAGTAGATCAGGACTCAACAATTTGATGATACGTATTTGATGGTCGTGGCAAGGAGGTTTCTATCGGCGAGGATGGCGTTCTACGACTCCAAGGTCGTCTATGTGTTCCTAATGTCGATGGCTTGAGATGAAGGATTGTTGAGGAGGCACACAGTTCTCGGTATTCCATTCACTCAGGTGCTACGAAGATGTATCATGACCTGAGGCAACATTATTGGTGGCAGCGAATGAAAAAAGACATAGTTGAGTATGTATCTAGGTGTTTTAATTGCCAGCAGGCCAAGTATGAGCACAAGAGGCCAGGTGGCCTACTGCAGCAGATGACTATACCTGAGTATAAATAGGAGTGCATTACTATGGACTTCTAGTTGGGTTTTTGTGGACCTTGCGGAAGTTTGATGCAATTTAGGTTGTCGACAAGTTGACCAAGTCGGCACACTTCATTCTAGTTGTGAATACATATACTTCAGAGAAGTTGGCCCAGATTTATATTCAGGAGATAGTTCGGTTGCACGATATGCCTGTTTCCATCATATCAGATAAAGGCCCTCAGTTCACTTCACATTTTTAGAGAGTCATTCAGAGGGAGTTGGGAACCCGTGTAGAGCTCAATATTGCGTTTCATCCACAGATCGATGGGTAGTCAAAGCGGACAGTTCAGATCTTGGAGGACATGCTTCGGGCATGTGTGATTGACTTTGGGGGGCAATGTGATCAGTTCTTGCCTTTGGCCGAATTTGCTTACAACAATAGTTATTAGTCCAACATCGAGATGGCTCCATTTGAGGCTTTATATAGTCGGCGATGTCATTGTCCCATCGGGTTGTTTGAGTCCGGCGAGGCTAAGTTATATAGTACTAATTCGGTGGTGCCTTGGAAAAGGTAAAGTTGATTTAGAAGCGACTTTGCACATCACAGTCCAGATAGAAGAGTTTGGAGGATCAGAAGGCACGTGATGTATCATTTATGGTAGGCGGAAGGTTGTCTCGAAAGTCTTACCGATGAATGGTATTATGAGATTCAAGAAGAAGGGCAATCTTAGCCCAAGGTTTATAGGCCTATTTGAGGTATTGAGGCGGGTTGTGGAGGTTGCTTATGAGCTTGCTTTACCTCCTAGCCTATTAGGGGTTCATCCAGTATTTCACGTGTCTATGCTCCGGAGGTATCACGCCGACTTTTCAGATGTGTTAGACTTTGGCACTATTTAACTAGATGAGAGCTTGGGTTATGAGGAGGAGCCAGTTGCCATTGTTGCCAGACAGGATCGCTAGTTGAGGTCCAAGAGGATTTCCGTGGTAAAGGTTCAGTGGAGGGGCCAACCAGTCAATAAGGAGACATGGGAGTCCTAAGAGGACATGCGGAGCAGATATCCACACTTATTCAGCACTTCAGGTATGAATCTAAACCCGTTCGAGGACGAATGTTTATTTACGAGGTGGAGAATGTAATGACCCGACTGGTTGTTTTGCTTTCTAGAACCCTATTCCCCTAAATGAAACTTCTTGTGCTCGCTTTTATTGATTTATGACTTGCAGGGATGGTTAGTTTGAGATATGGAAGAGCTAGAGTTAAAATCGGAACACTTGGTTCCTTGAGGTTGGCTTAAAGGCAAAGTTTGACTTCGGTTAATATTTTGAGTAAACGACCTCAGAATTGGGATTTGACAGTTCCAATAGGTTCGTATGATGATTTTGGATTTGGGCATATGTTCTGTCGGGTTTTGGATGACCTGGGAGCATTTTTGCGCCTAATAGTGAAAGTTGGTTCTTAAAGGTTTTAGAAGTTCTTTAAATTTGGTTTGGATCAGGTTTTGGGGATATTGAGGTCCAAATGGTATTTTGAGATCGAGAATAGTTCTGTACTGTCATTTAAGACTTGCACGCAAAATTTGGTATCAATTCGAGGAGTTTAAGTACGTTTCAGCGCATTGGAAGTAAATTGAAGTACTTGAAGTTCTTAAGTTTGATTCGATTGGTTTTAGGGCGTGATTCTTAGTTTTGATGTCGTTTCGAGCATTCCGAGAGTTCGAGCGAGTCTGTTTTATGATTCCAAACTTGTTGGTATGTTCGGGCAGGGCTTAGGGGACCCCTAGTGCCAATCGGACGAGGCTCGGACCAAGTGGAGAATTTGGAGCAACAGCGGAATGTACCAGGTTTGTCATAATGGCACCTGTGCTTGGCTAGCCATAGGTGCGATCCAAGCCTCGCAGAAGCGGCCAAGGAAGGGCAACCTAGGTTCCGTAGATGCGGCCGATCCTTCGCAGAAGGGGGACCATAGATGCGGTTGCCCATCCGCAGATGCGATGCCATCCGACCCAGGCTATTTTTAAAGAAGTGGACTCTTGTCCGCAGAAGCGAGGGTGCAGGTGCGACCCTTTGACTACAGGTGCAGAAACCGCTGGAGGCAGTGAGCCTCATTTAATACGGGCTTAGGCCAATTTCTATAACATTTTCTTCCACACTTGGGCGATTGGGGAGCTTTTAAGGAGGGGATTTCGACCTAGCTTTGTAAGGTAAGTGATTTCTACTTAATGTGAGTTTAATACATAGATTATGGGTAGAGTTTAGCATGAAAATGGGTAGAAACCATGGGTTTAGGTGAAAAACCTAGGATTTAATAAAATAATATTTTACCACAAAAATGATTATGGAACTTATTAAAAATCATATATTTATGTTCCTTAGGGTATGGGTAACATCTTTCTTCGAACATTTCCGGAATCCGGGCACGTGGGCCCAGGGTGAATTTTAGGAATCTTGCATTTTGGGTTGGGTAATTACTTAAATAGTTAGAATGTAAACTTTTCAACACATATTGATAGTTTTTACACTATTTTAATAGTTTTGGATTTGTTCGGCTCCGATTTGAGGGTTTGAGCGCATTCTTGAATTTGGAAGTAGGACTTGAGACGAGGTAAGTCTTCTTTCTAACCTTGTAAAAGGGAATTAACCCCATAGGTGAATTAAATAAATGTGTGTACCTATTTGGTGGGGCTACGTACGTACGAGGTGACGAGAGTCCATACGTAGCTAGTATCATGCTATTGTCTGGGTAGTTTAGGACCCGTATCATGCTTTACTTGAAATGTTTGCACCCTTACTTGCTAATTCAATTACTTAAGTCATCGGAACTTGATAAAAAAAGTGTAAAAGGTAAAATTTACTTACTTGAAAGATTTAATGGAATGCTTTACTATAAAGGTGAAATTGTGTTTCCTTCGAAAACAAATTGCTATTTGTGAATCAGGCCGAGAGCCTCAGTAGTAAATTGATGCATCTATGGTTCGCGGCATTCGACCCTCCTGGAGTGCACAGTTTAAACATTATGTTGGATCGGGTCGTATGAACTCGACATAATTTGCGCATGATAATTATTTGGAACTCTTTATGATTGATACTGCTTAAATGTCTTAAAATGTAAGCTGTTAAATGAAAAAACTGATTTGAAATTTATAGTTGTGAAAGAAGAACTATTCATTTCCTATTATTGAGCTTTTAGTAATATTCATGAAATCTATGATTAGTATAACACTTTGATTATATTATTTTTTTCCCATAGTAAGTGTCAAAATCGACCCCTCGTCACTACTTCTTCGAGGTTAGACTGGATACTTACTGGGTACATGTTGTTTATGTACTCATACTACACTTCTGTACTTAATTGTACATGATATGAGGCAGGTGCATCCAGTTACCCATTCGGCACGCATAGTTGTTCCCTACCTCGAGACTTCACGATGAGCTGCCTTCAGAGCCGTTCTACAACAGCTGGAGTCTCCCTTATGTTTTATTTTTCTTTCTATTTCCTTTCAGACAGTAGGCTGACATTATTTTGTATATTCTACTAGATTGCCCACACACTTGTGACACCGGATCTTGGCACACACACTAGTAGACTTATGACTTTGGGTTTGCTTATATGATTTTTATTTGTACTCACTACTTCCACTTTTTTATGTTACACTTGCAAAATTTCTAAATATTTTTAACAAATAAGGAGATGTTACCACTTAATAATTTATTTAAAAGGGAAACCACTAGTTTGATCAGTGTTGGCTTGCTTAACAACGGTGTTGGGCGCCATCACGACCTATAATGGAATTTGGTCATGACAACATGGTATCAGAACACTAGGTTCACGTAGGTGTCATAAGTCATGGGCAGACCTAATAGAGTCTTGCGATTCGGTACAGAGACGTCTGTACTTATCTTCGAGAGGTTATGGGGTGTTATAAAACTACTCTTTATTTATCTTCTATCGTGCAATTGATGGATACACTAAATTCTCTCTCTTATTCTCTCATAAATGGTGAGAACGCACGTAGTAGATGTTCCGGACCCAGGAGGAGCTGCTCCCCCTATTGCTAGAGGCCGGGGTAGGGCACCGGCCTAAGGTAGGGGACGAGGATTCATAAAGTTTCCCCAGTTGCACCACTAGTAGATCTAGTAGAGGATCCCATTATTGAGGAGCAGAGCGAGGTGCCCGCAGCAGAGCCTGCCCTAGTAGATTTCCTGACAACACTGGGCTTTCAAGAGGTCGTGGGCTGTATGCTGGGGTTCATGGATTCTATGACCCAGACTGGTTTATTTCCAAAAGACCCAGCAACATCCCAGGTGGGAGGGGGAGCACAGACCCCTACTACTTAGGATTACGGGCATGCAGCTGTAGTGTATTAGACTCCGGGTACACTAACTATGGATGGGTCCCCGCCAGTTGCAGCAGTTGTACCTGAGCCCAGCCGAGCTGCAGATAGTGAGCCGCAAAAGCTATTGGACAGATGGACTAGGCTACACCCTAATGTCTTCGAAGGTGGGAGACATGAGGATCCCCAGGACTTCATTCATCGGTGCAGGGACAGACTGCACAACATGAGGATATTGGAGTCTCATGGAGTGGATTTCACTACTTTCCAACTGGAAGGTAGGGCCCGTAGATGGTAGCAATCTTATCTTCTTGGCAGACCAGTGGGTTCTCCTCCCATGACTTGGGGCCAGTTCACACAACTTTTCTTGGATAGGTATATTCCAGCCTCCGAGAGGTAAGAGTTGCGGTATTAGTTTGAACAGCTCGAGTAGGGTCAGATATCAATGATTGATTATGAGGTGAGGTTTTATGAGTTGTCTAGCCATGCACTTATGATACTTTCTACTAACGCAAAGAGAGTACGGAGGTTTGTTGCGGGTTTGCACTCTGGTATTAGGGCTAATATGGCCCGGAGGTTAAGATGGGGACTTCTTATCAACTTAGTGGAGATTGCTCGGAGGATTGAGGGCTACCGTCAGAGAGGTAGTGAGAAGATGCAGCAGGACAAGAGGACCCATTTCTTTGGAGAGTTTATAGGTGCCCCAGCTCAGGGCAGAGGTTAGTTTGGGAGGGGTCAGCCTAGCAGGCCCACATATTCAGCACCACCAACTCCTCGGGGTGCTCCGGTGCAACCCTATTTTAGCGCCATACCAGAGAGTTCTTACCGCCTACCATCCATCCAAGGTTCTTCCAGTGGGTACTCAGGACACCATGCTTCTTCTAGCTCCTATTTAGGTACCACGCCGGAGAGTTCATACCGCCCACCAACTATTCAGGCTTTTCCAGTGGGTCTTCAAGCCATCAGGGTCAGAATTCAAGACAACAGATCACCGTAGCGAGGGGTTGTTTCAAGTGCGGACATCTCAATCTAATGAGGAGCTTCTGCCTTGGGCTCTGAGGAAAGGTAGTGCAGCAGGGCCAGCAACCCATGATTACAGCACTGGCTGTCCGACCGCCTAGAGACGGAGGGCAAGCTAGTAGAGGCCGTCCTAGAGGTGGAGGCTAGGCAGGGGGAGTTTAGCCAGCTATAGCTTAGTTAGGTGTAGACCAACCAGTGGGTGATCTATCTAGATTCTTTACTTTTCCGGCCAAACCAGATGCATTGGCCTCAGATGCTGTGATCACAGGTATTACTTGCTTCTGCCGTAGGGATGCTTCAGTATTATTTGATCTAGAGTCTACCTATTCATATGTATCATCTCTGTTTGCTCATTTATAGGATATTTCTCGTGAGTCCTTGGGTACTCTTGTTTATGTGTCCACTTTTGTGGGTGATTATGTGATTGTGGATCAGATTTATCGGTCCTATGTGGTCACATTCTGTGGTTACGAGACTAGAGCGGACCTTCTGTTGCTTGATATGACTGACTTTGAGGTCATCCTAGGTATGAACTGGTTATCTCCATATCACGCCATCCTTGATTGTCATGCCAAGACTGTTACTTTAGCGATGCCAAAGTTTCCGAGATTGGAGTGGAAGGGTTCCTCTATTAGTACAGCTAGTCAGGTCATCTCTTTTATAAAGGCTCAATATATGGTCGAGAAGGGATATTTGGCTTATCTAGCTTATGTTCGGGATACTACCGCAGAGTCTTCGACGATTGATTCAGTGCCAGTAGTCCTTGAATTTGCCGATGTGTTTCCTTCTGACCTTCCATGAATGCCACCAGATCGTGATATTGGTTTTTGTATTGATTTGGCTCCAGGTACCTAGCCTATATCTATCCCATTGTATTGTATGGCTCCTAAAGAATTGAAGAAGTTGAAGGAGCAGCTTGAGGAGTTGTTAGCAAAGGGGTTCGTCTGGCTAAGTGTATCACCTTGGGGTGTACCAGTGCTATTTGTGAAGAAGAAAGATGGGACTATGAGGATGTGCAATGATTACCACTAGTTGAACAAGGTTACCATCATGAACAAATACCCATTATCGCACATTGATGATTTGTTTTACCAGTTGCAGGGTGCTTGGGGTGTTTTCTAAGATCGACTTGAGATTGGGATAGCAATAGTTGAAGATTCGGGACTTAGATGTTCCAAAGACTGCCTTCCGTACTAAATATGGCCATTATGAGTTTCTAGTGATGTCCTTCAGCTTGGCTAATGCCCCAATGGCGTTTATCAATTTGATGAACCAGGTGTTCAGGCCTTATATTGGTTTCTTTGTTATTGTTTTCATTAATGACATCTTGATTTACCTACGTAGTCTGGGGGAGCATGATCAACATTTGAGAGTGGTGTTTCAGATATTGCGAGAACAAAAGCTATATGCTAAGTTCTCTAAGTGTGAGTTTTGGCTAGAGTCTGTGGAATCCTTGGGGCATGTTGTATCAGGAGAGGCTATTAAGGTGGACTCCAAGAAGATTGAGGGAGTCCAGAGTTGGCCTTATCCCACTTTGTTGACTGGGATTAGGAGTTTCCTGGGGTTAGCAGGTTATTATCGCCGGTTTGTGCAGGGTTTTTCATCCATTGCAGCACCTCTAACTAGATTTACCTAAAAGGGTGCTCCGTTCCGTTAGTCCGATGATTGTGAGGCGAGCTTTCAGAAGCTTAAGACAGCTTTGACTATAGCACTGATTCTAGTATTGCCTTTCGGTTTGGGGATGTATACGATATATTGTGATGCTTCACGCGTTAGCTTGGGATATGTATTGATGAAGGAGGGGCGAGTTATTGCATATGCTTCGCGTTAGCTAAATATTCATGAGAAGAATTACCCTGTGCACGATCTAGAGTTAGCCGCGATTGCTCATGCTCTTACGATCTAGAGGCATTATCTTTATGGGGTGTTATGTGAGGTTTACACCGATCATTGCAACTTACAACATTTGTTCAATCAAAGGGATCTCAATTTGTGGCAGGGCAGATGGCTAGAGTTACTAAATGATTATGACATCACTATTCTTTATCACCCAGGCAAGGCGAATATAGTCGTGAATGCCCTGAGTATAAAGGCAGAGAGTATGGGTAGCTTGGCATTCATTTCAGCAGAGGAGATGCCATTAGATTTGGACATTCAGTCCTTGGCTAACCGACTAGTGAGGTTGGACATTTTAGAGCCTAGTTGAGTTCTTGCATGTGTTGTTGCTCAGTCTTCAATATTGGAGCAGATCAAGACTCGATAGTTTGATGATCCACATTTGATGGTCCTCAGAGAGACGGTACTGTAGGGTGTTTCCAAGGAGGTTTCTATCAGCGAGGATGGCATTCTACGACTCCAGGGTCGTCTATGTGTTCCTAATGTCGATGTCTTGAGAGGAAGGATTCTTGAGGAGGCACATAATTCTCGATATTCCATTCATCGAGGTGCTACGAAGATGTATCGTGAACTGAGGCAACATTATTGGTGGCAGCGGATGAAGAAAGACATAGTTAAGTATGCAACTAGGTTCTTTAATATCCAGCATTTCAAGTATGACCGCCAGAGGCCAGGTGGCCTACATCAGTAGATGACTATACCTGAGTGGAAATGGGAGTGCATTACTATGGACTTCGTAGTTGGGTTGTCGTTGACCTTGAAAAAGTTTGATGCCGTTTGGGTCATTGTCGACTGGTTGACCAAGTCGGCACACTTCATTCCAGTTGTGACTACATATCCTTCAGAGAAGTTGGCCCAAATTTATATTTGAGAGATAGTTCGGTTGCACTGCGTGCCTATTTCTATCATATCAGATAGTGGACCTAAGTTCACTTCAAATTTTCAGAGAGCCGTTCAGAGTGAGTTAGGAACCCGTGTAGAGCTTAGTACTTTGTTTCACCCACAAACCGTCGGGCTGTCAGAGTGGACAGTTCAGATCTTGGAGGATATTCTTAGGGCATGTTTGATTAACTTTGGGGGACAGTTGGATCAGTTCTTGCCTTCGGCCGAATTTTCTTACAACAACAGTTATCAGTCCAACATTGAGATGGATCCATCTTAGGCTTTATTTGGTTGGTGATGTCGTTCTCCCATCGGGTGGTTTGAGCCCGGCGAGGCTAAGTTATATGGTACTAATATGGTGAATGATGCCTTGGAAAAGGTAAAGTTGATTCAAGAGCGACTCCGCACAGCACAGTCCAGACAGACGAGTTACGCTGATCAAAAGGCACGTGATGTATCATTTATGGTAGGCGAGAAGGTTCTCTTGAAAGTCTCGCCAATAAAGGGCATTATGAGATTCGGGAAGAAGGGCAAGCTGCGCCAAAGGTTTATAGGCCCATTTGAGGTGTTGAGACGGGTTGGGGAGGTTACTTATGAGCTTGCTTTACCTCCCAGCCTATCAGGGGTTCATCCTATATTTCACGTGTCTATGCTCCAGAGATATCATGCTGACTTGTCATATGTGTTAGTCTTCAGTACTATTTAGCTAGATGAGAGCTTGGGTTATGAGAAGAAACCAATTGCCATTGTTACCAGACATGATCGCTAATTGAGGTCCAAGAGGATTTCTGCGGTAAAGGTTAAGTGAAGGGTCCAACTAGACTAGGAGGCGACTTGGGAGTCCGAGAAGGACATGCAGAGCAGATATCCACACTTATTCAGCACTTCAGGTATGAATCTCAACCCGTTCGAGGACGAACGTTTGTTTAAGAGGTGGAGAATGTAAAGATCTGACCGGTCGTTTTGCTTTCTAGAACCCTTTTTCCCCAAAATGAGACTTCCCGTACTTGCCTTTATTTATTTATGACTTTCGGGGATGGTTAGTTCGGGATTTGGAAGAGCTCGAGTTAAAATCAGAACACTTGGTTCCTTAAGGTTGGCTTAAAAGGCCAAGTTTGACTTCGGTAAACATTTTGAGAAAACGGCCTCGGAATCAGGATTTGACGGTTCCAATAGGTTTGTATGATGATTTCGGACTTGGGCGTATGTTCAAATCGGGTTTAGGATGACCCGTGAGCATTTTGGCGCCTAATAGTGAAATTTGGTTCTTGAAGGTTTTAAATGTTCTTTAAATTTGGTTTGGAGCGGGTTTTGGTGATATCTAGGTCCAAACAGGATTCCGAGACCGGGAATAGTTCTGTAATGTCATTTAAGACTTGCATGCAAAATTGGTATCAATCCGAGTAGTTTAAGTACGTTTCGGCGCATTGGAAGTGAATTCAAGAACTTGAAGTTCTTAAGTTTGTTTGATTGGTTTTAGGGTGTGATTCTTAGTTTTGATGTTGTTTTGGGCGTTTCCAGAGTTCGAGCGAGTCCGTTTTATGATTCTAAATTTATTGGTATATTCGAGCGAGACCCCTGGGGTCCCGAGTGCCAATTGGACGAGGCTCAGACCAAGTGGAGAATTTGGAGCAACAACTGAATGTACTAGGTCTGCCATAATCGCACCTGCGCTTGGCCAGCCGCAGGTGCGAGCCAAGCCTCGCAGAAGCGGCCAAGGAAGTGCAGCCCAAGTTTCGCAGATGCGGCCCATCCTCCACAGAAGCAGGTGCTCGTCTGCAGATACGACACCAGCTGTCCCAGGCTACTTCCATAGAAGCTGACTCTTGTCCGTAGAAGTGAGGGCGCAGGTGCGACCATTTGACCGCAGGCGCGGAAACCGCTAGAGGCAGTGAGCCTCATTTAATACGGGCTTAGGCCAATTTTTATCACATTTTCTTCCACACTTGGGCGATTAGAGCGCTTTTAAGGAGGGGATTTCGACCTATCTTTGTAAGGTAAGTAATTTCTACTTAATGTGAGTTTAATAGATAGATTATGGGTAGATTTTAGCATGAAAATTGGTAGAAATCATGGGTGTAGATGAAAAACCTAGGGTTTAATTAAAAAAATGGTATTTTACCATAAAAATGATTATGGAACTTAGTAAAACTTAAGTATTTATGTTCCTTAGGGTATGAGTAACAACTTTCTTCGAACATTTCCGAAATCCTGGGACGTGGGCCCGGGGGTGAATTTTAAGAATCTACCATTTTGGGCTGGGTAATCACTTAGATAGTTAGAATATAAAATTTTGAACACATATTGATTAGTTTTTACACTATTTGAATAATTTTGGATTTGTTCGGCCCCAATTTGTGGGTTTGAGCACATTCTTGAATTTGGAAGTAGGCCTTGAAATGAGGTAAGTCTCGTTTCTAACCTTGTAAGAGGGAATTCACCCCATAGGTGAATTAAATAAATGTGTGTACCTATTTGTGGGGGATACGTACGTACGCGGTGATGAGAGTCCATACGTAGCTACTATTATGCTATTGCTGGGCAGTTTAGGACCCGTATCATGCTTTACTTGAAATGTTTGTGCCTTTACTTGCTAATTCAATTATTTAAGTCATCGGAACTTGATAAAGGAAGTGTAAACGGGAAAATTCACTTACTTGAAAGATCTAATGGAATGCTTGACTGTAAATGTTAAATTGTGTTTCCTTTGAAAACAAATTGCTATTTGTGGATCGGGCTGAGCACCTCGGTATTAAATAGATGCATCTATGGTTTACGCCGTTCGTCCCTCTAGTAGTGCACAATTTAAATATTATGTTGGATCGGGCCGTACGACCTCGGCATAATTTGCGCATGATAATTATTTAGAACTCTTTATGATTGATAATACTTAAATGTCTTGAAATGTAAGCTGTTAAATGATAAAACTGAATTTGAAATTTATAATTGTGAAAAACGAACTCATCATTTCCTATTATTGAGCTTTCAGTATTATTCATGAAATCCATGCTTAGTATAACACTTTGATTATATTACTTCCCATAGTAAGTGTCAAAGTCGACCCCTCGTCACTACTTCTTCGAGGTTAGACTAGATACTTACTGGGCACATGCTGTTTATGTACTCATACTACACTTCTGTACTTAATTGTACAGGATCTGAGGCAGGTGCATCTAGTTACCCATCCATCGCACATAGTTGTTCCCCACCTGGAGATTTCACGGTGAGGTGCCTTCCAAGCCGTTCGGCAACATGTGAAGTCTCCCTTATGTTTTACTTTTCTGTCTATTTCCTTTCAGACAGTAGGCTAGCATTCTATTATATATTCCACTAGATTGCCCACACACTTGTGACACCAGGACTTGGCACACACACACTAGTAGACTTATGACTATAGGGTTTCTTACATGATTTCGATTTGTACTCACTACTTCCTCTTATTTATGTTACACTTGAAAATTTTCTAGATCTTTTTAACAAATAAAGAGATGTTACCACTTAATAGTTTATTTAAACGGGAAACCACTAGTTTGATCAGTGTTGGCTTGCCTAACAACGATGTTGGGCGCCATCACGACCTATAATGGAATTGGTTCGTGACAACATGGTATCAGAGCATTAGGTTCATGTAGGTCTCACAAGTCATGGGCAGACCTAATAGAGTCTTGCGGATCGGTATAGAGACATATGTACTTATCTTCAAGAGGCTATGGGGTGTTAGGAAGCTACTCTTTAGTCATCTTGTATCTTGCAGTTGATTGTATACTAAATTCCCTCTCTTATTCTCTCACAGATTGTGACAACGCACGCAACAGATGTTTCGAACTTGGGAGGAGTTTCTCCCCCCGTTGCTAGAGTCCTGGGGAGGGCACCGGCTCAAAAGGGACGAGCACATCCCAGAGTTTCCCCAATTGCACCACCAGTAAATCCAGTAGATGATCCCATTATTGAGGAGTAGGGCGAGGTGCCCGAAATAGAGCCTGCCCCCGTAGATTTCATGACAGCACCGGGCTTTCAAGAGGTCATGGGCCTTATGTTGTGATTCAAGGATTCTATGACCCAGGCTGGTTTATTTCCAGTAGACCCAGCCACATCACAAGTGGGAGAGGGAGCAGAATCCCCTACTGCTCAGGCTCTTGGGCATACAACTGTAGTGTATCAAACTCCGAGTACACTACTCGTGGACGGGGCCCAGCCAGTTTCAATGGTTGTACTTGAGCCTAGCCCAACTGCGGATGGTAGGCCGTAGAAGCTATTGGACAGATGGACTGGGCTACACCCTCATATCTTCAGAGGTGAGCGACGTGAGGATCCCTAAGACTTCATTGATCGGTGCAGCGACAAACTGCACAACATGAGAATATTGGAGTCTCATGGAGTTGATTTCACTACTTTCTAGCTGGAGGGTAGGACCCGTAGATAGTGGCAATCTTATCATCTTGGCAGACCAGTGGGTTCTCCTCCCATGACTTGGGTCCAGTTCACACAACTTTTCTTGGATAGGTATATTCCACCCTCCGAGAGGGAGAATTGCGGTATCAGTTTGAGCAGCTCGAGCATGGTCAGATGTTATTGACCAATTATGAGGAGAGGTTCTCTGAATTGTCTCACCATGCACTTTTGATACATCCTACTAACGTAGAGAGAGTGCGAAGGTTTTTTGTGGGGTTGCACTCTGGTATTAGGGTTAATATGGCCCGTGAGGTTGAGATGAGGACTTCTTATCAGCTGGCTGTGGAGATTTCTCAGAGGATTGAGGGCTACCATCAGAAATGTAGAGAGCATATGTAGCTGGACAAGAGGACCCGTTTCTCTAGAGAGTTTAGAGGTGCCCCGGCTAGAGGCAAAGGTCAGTTTCGGAGTAGTCAGCCTAGCAGGCCCATATATTCAGCCCCGCTACCTCCTCGGGGTGCTCCAATGGGACCCTATTTCAGCACAATACTAGAGAGTTCTTATCACCCACTAGCCATCCGGGGTTCTTCTAGTGGGTGCTCAGGACACCAAGGTTCTTCCAGCTCCTATTTTAGTGCCACGCCGGAGAGTTCATACTGCCCACCAACTATTCAGGCTTCTTCCAGTGGGTCTTCAGGCAATTAGGGTCAGACTTCAGGACAACAAATCACCACATCGAGGGGTTGTTTAAAGTGTGGAGATCTTAGTCACATGAGGAGGTTCTGCTCCAAACTTTGGGGCAAGGCAGTGTAGCAGGTCCAGAAGCCCATGATTACAACACCGGCTGTCCAGTCGCCTAGAGGCAGAGGGCAGGCTAGTAGGGGCTATCCTAGAGGTAGATATGAGACCCCATGTTTTTTTTTCTTTTTCTCTTACATAATATACGTAACGTGGCGTGGTTATATTAGGTATATATGATTGGGTGTAGCACATGGGGAGAATAAGAATGAAAATGTGTGGTAATATCAAGGAACTAAACTAAAGCTGTAGGTCAAAGAAATCCCTTAAACAAAGGTTCATGGTTAAAGAAATGGCTCGGGTGGCACCCCGCGCGTTCGGAAGGTTTAAGTTAATTTACACATGTGGGATAAGACCAAGAGTGTCTAATATGCTAATGTTTTATGAGGTATTATAATATCACACGGGTCACATGTTAAGTTTTGGAATCAAGCAAGTTGCAAAATAAAGGTCGGCAAAGGTTATCGTAAATTTCTCTAATAAATTTTCTAAACTTTGGGTCAAATGTATCAGATCCTTTCTCCCAATATATAATGAGTAATGGGACCCACAACCTATCAAATCGAAGGTCTACGAGTCTAGTTCGCAAACAAAAACACCTCTCATCAATCCGACATCCGAGTAAAATGTTATGACTGTTTTACCGCAGACTGTCCAGGCTTAAACCGGGTCGCGAACCGGGTCGGGTCAAACAAGTAGTATAAGTCAGAAAATTCAACTTTTCAGGCCTAAAAACATTTCATTTTCGTCAAAAAACAGTGAGGGAGCTGAAGAGAGGGTTCCATGGTGGTCTTGAGTGATTAAGGTACGTTTTTAACGATTTCTACCGTTAAAGTTTGTCCCCGTGCCTAGAAACTCAATCTTTACGCTTTGCAATCATTTCCCCCTTCTATTAGCTGTGTTTGGAGCTATTCTTGGAAGATAGGAATTTGTTGTTCTTTCTGGTTCTTTAAGCTTTATACTTGGTTTGCCAAGGTAATCATCTTGGGACTCTTTTATGATCGTTTTTACAAAGTTCTACGGACGTTTTGTCAAGTTAGGGTCATATGGCAAATCTGCAGATTTAAACTCAATTATGAACTGTTTATAGGTGCGTATAAGCTGCATATATATAGTGTTTTTGATGTTTAGGACCTAAGGAACAACTTTTGTAAAGGAACTATAGGCATTCGGACGTTCGTTGGAAAGGTATGTTAAGGCTAAGCTCCGTCCTTCCTTTTAGCACAAATTCTGGGAAATTCCTAAGACGTCAAATGTGATATTTTACTATTCTATTGCTAGAAAGACCTTTTGTGAAAGGCATTGGGATCGTAGCTGAAGTATTTTCATGATGCTATTAGGTTGATATTCCACTCATTCGGTTAAATAGGGTATTTGACATCTATATATGTTATTTTGTCGACTTTCTTAACTATATGTCTATATATGTGAATTCTTATTCGTCTTTGGGTTGTGTAACTAGAAAATAAAGGCATTTAGTATTTGCGATCAGTCATTCTCCCTTGTTAAAGTGTATCTTAAAATCTCTAAAGTGACACGTCGATTTCCAAAAATCTCAAATATAATTTTTATGTTTAAACTACTAAGACACTTGATTTTTTTTAAAAATATTTTCTTTTACTAAATATCAAGAAATCAGATATAAGGACTAAGTGAAGCACCTTAAGCTTTTTAGCAACCTCTTCAGAGTTAAGTTATCTTTCTAAAAGTCGAGTTAAGTTTCCAAGCTTATTCAAAAGAAAGAAAACATATGAGGTTCCACGAGACAATTGTATGCGATACAAAGATGATTATGAGATTATGAGAATAAGAGTACCTATGAGCCAAGGTTGGCTAAGTTCTTGTTATGGCCTATTATGTGCATTCAAAGTTCATATCATATACGGCATTTTATGCATGGACTTCGAGCTATAATCGGAGGTAAGGGGCCTATTTGCCCGAAAAACTATATATATTGTACAAATGGCCACAGGTTGGCGATATGATACCGATTAGCTACCGTAAGAGACCGCCATTGCTAGCATTTGGTTGGATATGTCATGCATTTGCATCAATATATATGTATTCACGACATACGATTACACGAGCATACCATGCATATTTGATTACCATGAGGTCGAATGTCGGCCATGGAGGCTATCAGAATTTTAGTGTCAGGTGGTATCTCTATTACTTTTTTCATCAACTATGTATGATTCTATTTTGTGCCTTACATACTAGTACATTTTTATTCGTACTGATGTCTCGTTGCCTGGGGACACTGCATTTTTGTTTTGTGCGTGCAGGTCCAGGTAGGGACTCTGATCGACCCCTCCACTAGGATTTTGGGGTTCAGCTGTGAGTTGGTAAGCTCCACCTCTTCCTGGAGCTTTCATAGGATGGTTACTTTTGTTGTACAGTTTGGGTATAGTCGGGGCCTTGGCTCGACAGTGCTTATGACACTCTTAGAGGCTAGTGTGGACACAGTATTCTGGGTTTCTTTTTACAGCTTCCAGTCTCCATCCCATAGGCTTGGCATGTATATATATGTGTGTAGGCATGTATGTCTCCAGTCGCGGCCTCGTCGGCCAGCTAGTACTTTATTATTTTGGCTCGTCTACCTTTGTTTATATGGCTTATTGTTATTCAGGTCATGACCTTAATGGTCCAGGTTTAGTATTTCAGATGTTGTGCTGCCCGATATGTTGGGCCCCCAGTTTAGTTAGCTTGTATGTTTAGTGGCTAACTCGATTGAATACAGTATCGAGTGCCAGTCATGCCTCCACTAGTTTGGGGCTTGACAAACTTGGTATCAGAGCATGTCGTATCCTAGGGAGTCCACAAACCGTGTCTAGTAGAGTCTTGCTTATGAGTGTATTATGCACCACACTTATAATCAGGAGGCTATGAGGCATTTAGGAATGGTTACGTTTCTTTCAATTAATAGATCGTGCTATAGAGCGAAGTTATAAGAACATATAAAATCTAAATCGTGCTTTGTGTTTCTTATCTAACAGGTTACCTATGCTCAGGAGATAGCACAACGAGAGATAGGTATGGATCCGGGGGAAGGTACCAGTCGTTCCCCACCGGGTCAGAGGGATAGATTTCCCTTAGAGGCACACAGTGAGTCTCCAGTACCCCTAGTTTCAGCTTCCCCTGCACTTGTTGGAGCCCAGGGAGATGCAGTACCCCCAGCCTCACCAGTTCCATTAGTACCTGAGGCAGCTAGAGACACAGGACCTCTAGCACTTGTTATTCCGCCATCAGAGATTGGGTAGCAGGGGATAAGGGAGGCAGTTCAGTTGCTGACTAGGATGGTTTCTATTCATGAGCAACAACTAGAGTCGGAAGCAGGTTCCCGGAGAGATCGGACAGGAAGCTCGACGGTACGAGAGTTTCTTCACTTGGACCCTCCAGTATTTACAGGATCCAGTTCCACTGAGGATCCCCAGGACTTTAGACCAAATGTATAGAGTATTGAGGGTGATGCATGCCTCCGTCACCGAGGTTGTGGAGTTGGCTTCTTTTCGACTAAGTGATGTAGCCGTCCTATGGTATGAGGCATGGGAGAGATCTAGAGGACCTGATGCTCTGCCAGCAGAGTGGGAGGACTTCTCTGAGGCCTTTTAGCCCATTATTTGCCACGGGAGGTTCGGGAGGCCCGTCTTGACCAGTTTCTTAGCCTGAAGCAGGGGGATATGAGTGTGAGGGATTATAGCCATAAGTTTAATTCTTTGGCGAGGTATGCACCAGATATCGTACGTACCATGAGGGCTAGAGTTCATCATTATGTGGATTGTTTGGGGGATCATCTGATTAGGGACTGTAGGGTAGCATCGTTATCGGATGATGTAGATATTTCCCACATACAGGCTTTCGCTCAGACTACAGAGGACCTTTCCCGTCGGATTCGTGATACTCGGAGGGATAGGGAGTAGAGTAAGAGGGCTCGTACTATGGGGTCTTATAGGGAGACATGAGGTGATTTTAGGCCTCCACTCCATCGATATCCACCTCGGTCAGCAGGTAGTTTCCCACTAAACAGATGTAGGGCCAGCGGTTTGATCGTTATATTCAGTCAGGATCGGGGCAGAGCTCAGGCCAGCCTGAGGGCCGTCGACAGGAGCGTTCCGCACAAATGAGACAACTTAGTCTTCCATGTACTCAGTCCGGTAAGCTGCACACCGGGAAGTGTAGACAGGGTTCGAGTGCATGTTATCATTGTGGGCAAACAGGACATTTTATTAGCCGGTGCCTGGGGTTAGGCAGAGGTGCACTAGCTCAGCCTTCAGGATCCACCGCAGCCTCTTCGCCATTAGTCCGTGCTCCCCGACCAGGTCCACAGTCTACTCAGGGACGTGGCAGGGGGAGAGGTGGAGGAGACATCTCAGGTTCTAGTGGTGGCCAGAACCGTTTTTATGCGCTCACAGGCCGACAGGATTTAGAGGCATCCCCAAATGTTGTCACAGGTATATTGACAATACATTCTCATGCCATTTATGCATTGATAGCTCCCGGCTCTACATTTTCATATATTACTCCATTTATTGCTGGTAAGCTTGACATGAGATCTGAGTTGTTGCCACAGTCAGTTGAGGTGTCTACGCCAGTTGGCGACTCTATTGTAGCTAATCATGTCTATCGAGGTTGTATAGTGTTAATTAATGACCGTCCAACCTCTGTTGATTTAGTTTAATTGGTTATGCTAGACTTCGATGTCATTATGGGTATGGATTGGTTGACAGCTTGTTATGCTAATATTGATTTTCGTGCAAAGTTGGTCCGATTTCATTTTCCTGGTGAGCCTGTCCTTGAATGGAAAGGTAATGCAGCCACGCCCAAGGGTAAGTTTATTTCATAACTTAGGGCTCGAAAGTTTATTACTAAAGGCTGTATATACCATCTGGTTCATGTCAGAGATATAGATAAGGAGCCAGCGACTCTTTAATCGGTTCCTATTGTGAATGAATTCCCGACGGTATTCCCTGACGAGCTTCCAGGAATTCCCCTCGAAAGGGAAATCGATTTTGCTATAGATTTGCTTCCTGATATGCAGCCTATATCCATTCCTCCCTACAGAATGGCTCCTACAGAACTAAGGGAATTGAAGGAACAACTGAAGGACTTGCTCGATAAAGGCTTTATTAGGACAAGTACATCCTCATGGGGTGTTCCGGTGCTCTTTGTTCGAAAGAAAGATGGATCCTTGCGGATGTGTATTGACTACATGCAACTAAATAAAGTCACTATCAAGAATAAGTATCCTCTTACACGGATTGATAACTTGTTCGACCAGTTACAAGGTGCCAAATGCTTTTCGAAGATCGATTTGTCAGCTACGAGTCAAGGATATTGATATCCCAAAAACAGCATTTAGGACGAGGTATGGCCGTTTTGAATTCCTTGTCATGTCTTTCGGGCTTACAAATGCCCCAGCAGCCTTTATGGATCTTATGAACCGAGTATTCAAACCATTCTTGGATGAATTTGTGATTGTGTTTATTGACGACATCCTGATATATTCACGATCAGAAGCCGAGCATGCAGACCACTTGCAAACTGTATTGCAGACTCTCCAGGACTACAGGTTATATGCTAAATTTTCTAAATGTGAATTTTGGCTAACTTCTGTAGCTTTCTTGGTCATGTTATTACCGGTAATGGTATCAAGGTTGATGGCCAAAAGATTGAAGCTGTGATGACTTGGCCGAGGTCCTTGAATCCGATAGAGGTTCGTAGCTTTTTAGGCTTGGCAGGATATTATCGAAGGTTTGTGGAGGGATTTTCCTCTATCTCTGCACCATTGACGAAACTGACACATAAGAGAGCTAAGTTTCAGTGGACTGAGGCATGTGAACAAAGTTTTCAGGAGCTAAAGAAAAGGCTTATGACGGCACCTGTCTTGACTCTTCCGGATGGCGCCGAGGGTTATGTTGTATATTGTGATGCCTCGAGAATTGGCCTAGGTTGTGTTCTTATGCAGCATGGTAAGGTTATCGCGTACGCCTCCAGACAGTTGCGGAAACATGAACAAAACTATCCTACGCACGATCTTGAATTAGCCGCAGTTGTCTTCGCCCTAAAGATTTGGTGGCATTATCTATATGGGGTTCATATTGATGTTTCACCGACCACCAGAGCCTTCAGTATTTATTTAAACAGAGGGAGCTGAACCTACGACAAAGAAGATGGCTAGAATTACTAAAGGACTATGATGTTGATATTTTATATCATCCCGGCAAAGCTAATATTGTTGCTAATGCCCTTAGCCGGAAGTCCATGGGCAGTCTAAGCCATGTTGAAGCTGATAAGGTCAAGATGACCAAATATCTATGCCAGCTAGCTTATTTATAGGTGAGTTTGGTAGACGCAGAGGGTGGATGCATTCTCGTTCAGAATACAGCAAAATCTTCTTTGGTTATTGAAGTGAAAGAGCGACAACACGAGGACCCTGAGCTTATAAAACTGAGGGAAAGTATTCCACAGCAGCGACAACCTTTATTTGAGCTAACTGGAGATGGAGTCCTTAGATACCAGGGCCGCTTGTGTACCAACAGTCAAAGAGCTCCGCGCCAAGATTCTTTTGGAGGCCCATTATTCTAGATATGCAGTTCACCCCGGAGCGACAAAGATGTATCGGGACCTTTGACAGATCTATTGGTGGAATGGAATGAAAAAAGATATCGCGGAGATGGTAGCCCAATGTCCCAACTGCCAGCAAGTTAAAGCCAAACATCAGAGGCCTGGAGGCCTAACTCAGTATATTGAACTTCCATTATGGAAATGGGACATGATAAATATGGACTTCATCACTGGTTTGCCTTGCACTCCACGGAGGTATGATTCTATTTGGGTAATTATTGATAGGCTTACAAAATCTGCTCATTTCCTGCCAGTTAGGACGACATATTCAGCCGAGGATTATGCCAAGCTTTATATTCGAGAGATTGTTCGCCTTCACGGAGTGCCATCATCTATTATCTCTGATCGAGGGGCTCAATTTACAACACATTTTTGGAAATCTTTTCAGAAGGGTCTAGGCACGCAGGCAAATCTTAGCACCGCTTTTCATCCGCAAACTGATGGACAGGCAGAGCGTACTATTCAGATAGTTGAGGATATGTTACGTGCCTGCGTGCTAGATTTTAAAGGAAGTTGGGATGATCATATACCTCTTATTGAGTTTGCTTATAATAACAGCTTCCAAACTAGTATTCAGATGGCCTCTTACGAAGCACTATACGGGCGGAAGTGTAGGTCGCCGATCGGTTGGTTCAAGGTCGGGGAAATAGAGTTTCTAGGTCCTAATTTAGTCCAGCAAGCAATGGAAAAGATAAAACTTATTAGAGACCGGCTGCGTACAGCACAAAGTCGGTAGAAGTCTTATGCAGATGTTCGACGACGAGACTTAGAGTTTGATGTGAAAGATTGGGTTTTCCTGAAAGTATCACCTATGAAGGGCGTCATGTGATTTGGAAAGAAAGGAATGCTTAGCCCCAGGTATGTTGGACTGTATAAGATTATTCAGAGGATTGGTAGGGTGGCGTACGAGCTTGATTTGCCTTCAAAATTGGAAGCAGTCCATCCTGTGTTTCATGTATCTATGTTGCAGAAGTGCATTGGAGATCCTTCACGTATTACGCCCATTGAGGATATTCACATTGCTGAAGACTTATCTTATGCAGAGGTACCAGTAGCTATTTTAGATCGGCAGGTAAGAAAGCTTCGAACTAAAGAAGTGGCTTCCGTGAAAGTGTTATGGCGAAATAACAACATCGAGGAAATGACCTGGGAAGCTGACGAGGAAATGAGGAAGAAGTACCCCCACCTATTTACGACTTAAGGTGAGTCGCATTTATATAATTGGCTATTATTTCTTTACAGCAACTTAATTGGATTTTAAATGACTTGAAAGAGCAATTTAAATTTCTTATTGCGAGATAGCTATACGAAGCCTAGTAGTTGAAATCTTCAGAATTTGATTTATGCTTTGCAAATGTAACAAATATAGCCTTGCAAATAATGTATTAGCAGGAATAACAAATGAAACCAAGGAATTGAATTGACCCATTTGCGGACGAATGTTCTTAAGGGGGGGGAGACTATGAGACCCCATGTTTTTTTTCTTTTTCTCTTACGTAATATACGTAACGTGGTGTGGTTATATTAAGTATATATGATTGGGTGTAGCACATTGGGAGAATAAGAATGAAAATGCGTGGTAATATCAAGGAACTAAACTAAAGCTGTAGGTCAAAGGAATCCCTTAAACAAAGGTTCGTGGTTAAAGAAATGGCTCGGGTGGTACCCCGCGCGTTCGGAAGGTTTAAGTTAATTTACACATATGGGATAAGACCAAGAGTGTCTAATATGCTAATGTGTTATGAGGTATTATAATATAACACGGATCACATGTTAAGTTTTGGAATCAAGCAAGTTGCGAAATAAAGGTCGGCAAAGGTTATCGTAAATTTCTCTAATAAATTTTTTAAACTTTGGGTCAAATGTATCAGATCATTTCTCCCAATATATAATGAGTTATTAGACCCACAACCTATCAAATCGAAGGTCTACAAGTCTAGTTCACAACCAAAAACACCACTCATCAATCAGACATCGGAGTAAAATGTTATGACTGTTTTACCGCGGACTGTCCAGGCTTAAACTGGGTCGCGAACAGGGTCGGGTCAAACAAGTAGTATAAGTCAGAAAATTCGACTTTTCAGGCCTAAAAACATTTCATTTTCGTCAAAAAACAGTGAGGGAGCTGAAGAGAGGATTCCATGGTGGTCTTGAGTGATTAAGGTACGTTTTTAACGATTTCTACCGTTAAAGTTTGTCCCCGTGCCTAGAAACTCAATCTCTACGCTTTGCAATCATTTCCCCCTTCTATTAGCTGTGTTTGGAGCTATTCTTGGAAGATAGGAATTTGTTGTTCTTTCTGGTTCTTTAAGCTTTATACTTGGTTTGCCAAGGTAATCATCTTGGGACTTTTTTATGATCGTTTTTACAAAGTTCTACGGACGTTTTGTCAAGTTAGGGTCATATGGCAAATCTGCCGATTTAAACTCAATTATGAACTGTTTATAGGTGCGTATAAGCTGCATATATATAGTGTTTTTGAAGCTTAGGACCTAAGGAACAACTTTTGTGAAGGAACTACAGGCATTCAGACGTTCGTTGGAAAGGTATGTTAAGGCTAAGCTTCGTCCTTCCTTTTAGCACAAATTCTGGGAAATTCCTAAGACGTCAAATGGGATATTTTACTACTCTATTGCTAGAAAGACCTTTTGTGAAAGGCATTGGGATCGTAGCTGAAGTATTTTCATGATGCTATTAGGTTGATATTCCACTCATTCGGTTAAATAGAGTATTCGACATCTATATATGTCATTTTGTCGACTTTCTTAACTATATGTCTATATATGTGAATTCTTATTCGTCTTTGGGTTGTGTAACTAGAAAATAAAGGCATTTAGTATTTGCGATCAGTCATTCTCCCTTGTTAAAGTTTATCTTAAAATCTCTAAAGTGACACGTCGATTTTCAAAAATCTCAAATATAATTTTTATGTTTAAACTATTAAGACACTTGATTTTTTTTTAAAATACTTTCTTTTACTAAATATCAAGAAATCAGGTATAAGGACTACGTGAAGCACCTTAAGCTTTTTATCAACCTCTTCAGAGTTAAGTTATCTTTCTAAAAGTTGAGTTAAGTTTCCAAGCTTATTCAAAAGAATGAAAACATATGAGGTTCCACGAGACAATTGTATGCGATACGAAGATGATTATGAGATTATGAGAATAAGAGTACCTATGAGCCAAGGTTGGCTAAGTTCTTGTTATGGCCTATTATGTGCATTCAAAGTTCATATCATACATGGCATTTTATGCATGGACTTCGAGCTATAATCGGAGGTAAGGGGCCTATTTGCCCGAAAAACTATATATATTGTACAAATGGCCACAGGTTGGCGATATGATACCGGTTAGCTACTGGAAGAGACCGCCATTGCTAGCATTTGGTTGGATATGTCATGCATTTGCATCAATATATATGTATTCACGACATACGATTACACGAGCATACCATGCATATTTGATTACCATGAGGTCGGATGTCGGCCATGGAGGATATCAGAGTTTCAGTGTCAGGTGGTATCTCTATTACTTTTTCATCAGCTATGTATGATTCTACTTTCTGCCTTACATAACAGTACAGTTTTATTCGTACTGATGTCCCGTTGCCAAGGGACACTGCATTAATGTTGTGTGCGTGCAGGTCCAGGTAGGGACTCTGATCGACCCCTCCGCTTGGATTTTGGGGTTCAACTGTGAGTTGGTAAGCTCCACCTCGTCCTGGAGCTTTCATAGGATGGTTACTTTTATTGTACAGTTTGGGTATAGTTAGGGCCTTGTCTCGACAGTGCTTATGACACTCTTAGAGGCTAGTGTGGACACAGTATTCTGGGTTTCTTTTTACAACTTCCAGTTTCCAGCCCATAGGCTTGGCATGTATATATATGTGTGTAGGCATGTATGTCTCCAGTCGCGGCCTCGTCGGCCAGCTAGTACTTTATTATTTTGGCTCGTCTACCTTTGTTTATATGACTTATTGTTATTCAGGTCATGACCTTAATGGTCCAGGTTTAGTATTTCAGATGTTGTGCTGCCCGATCTATTGGTCCCCCAATTTATTTAGCTTGTATGTTTAGTGGCTAACTCGATCGAATACAGTATCGAGTGCCAGTCGTGCCTCCCCTAGTTTGGGGCGTGACAATGGAGGCCAGATAGGGAGAGGTTAGCTAGCTATTGCTCACTCAGGTGGAGGCCAGCCAGCCAGTGCTCCATCTAGATTCTATGATTTTCCGCCCAGACCAAATGCATTGGCCTTAGATGCCGTGATCACATGTAATATTTCCGTCTGCCGTAGGGATGCTTCAGTATTATTTGATCCAGGGTCTACCTATTCATATGTATCATCTCTGTTTGCTCATTTCCTGGATATTCCTCGTGAGTCCTTGGGTACTTCTATTTATGTGTTCACTCATACGGGCAATTCTGTGGTTGTGGATTGGATCTATCGGTCCTGTGTGGTCATATTATGGTTAAGACACTAGAGTGGACATTCTGTTGCTTGATATGACCAACTTTGAGGTCATCCTAGGCATGGACCGGTTACCCCCATATCACGTCATCCTTGATTGTCATGCCAAGACTGTCACTTTAGCGATGCCAGAGTTGTCGAGATTGGAGTGGAAAAGTTCCTCTGTTCATATAGCTAGTCAGGTCATCTCTTTTCTGAAGGCTCGACATATGGTCGAGAAGGGATGTTTGGCTTATCTAGCTTATGTTCAGGACATTACCGCAGAGTCTGCAATGATTGATTCAGTGCCAGTAGTCCAGGATTTTGCCGATGTGTTTTCTTCTGACCTTCTAGGCATGCCACTAGATCACGATATTGATTTCTGTATTGATTTGGCTCCAGGTACCCAACCTCTATCTATCCCACCATACCGTATCGCTCCGAAAGAGTTGAAGGAGTAGAAAGAGCAGCTTGAGGAGTTATTAGCAAAAGGGTTTTTGTCTGGCCAAGTGTATCACCTTGGGATGCACTAGTGCTATTTGTGAAGAAGAAAGATGGGATTATGCGGATGTGCATTGATTACCGCCAGTTGAGTAAGTTTACCATCAAGAACGAGTACCTATTGCCGAGCATTGATGATTTGGTTGACCAGTTGTAGGGTACTAGGGTGTTTTCTAAGATTGACTTGAGATCGGGATGCCATCAGTTGAAGATTCAAGACTCAGATGTTAAGAAGACTACCTTCCGTACTAGATATGCCCATTATGAGTTTCTAGTGATGTTCTTCGGCTTGACTACTTCCCCAACGGCGTTTATGGATTTGATGAATCGAGAGTTTAGGCCTTGATTTATTCCTTTGTTATTGTCTTCATTGATGACATCTTGATTTACTCATGTAGCCTGGGGAGCACGAGCAACATTTGAGAGTGGTGCTTCAGACATTGAGAGAATAGAATCTATATGCTAAGTTCTCCAAGTGTGAGTTTTGTCTAGAGTCTCGGGCATTCTCGGGGCAAGTTGTATCAGGAGAGGGTATTAAGGTAGATCTTAAGAAGATTGAGGTAGTCCAGAGTTGGCCTCGTCCTACTTCGGTGACTGAGATTAGGAGTTTCCTGGGGTTAGTAGGTTATTATTACCGGTTTGTGCAGGGGTTTTCATCTATTGCAGCACCTCTGACTAGATTGACCCAAAAGGGTGCTCCGTTACGTTGGTCCGATGATTGTGAGGCGAGCTTTCAGAAGCTTAAGAAAACTTTGACTATAGAACTGGTTCTAGTGTTGCCTTATGGTTCGGGGATGTATACGGTGTATTGCGACGCTTCATGCGTTGGCTTGGGTTATGTATTGATGCAAGAGGGGTGAGTTATTGCATATGCTTCGCGTCAACTGAAGATTCATGAGAAGAATTACCATGTACATGATTTAGAGTTAGCCGTGATTATTCATGCTCTTAAGGTCTGGAGGCATTATCTTTATGGGGGTCATGTGAGGTTTACGCAGATCATCGCAGCTTACAACATTTATTCAAGCAAATGGATCACAATTTGAGGTAGTGCAAATAGCTTGAGTTACTAAAGGATTATGACATCACTATTCTTTATCACCTAGGCAAGGTAAATGTAGTTGTAAATGCTCTGAGCAGAAAGGCAGAGAGTATGGGTAGCTTGGCGTTCATTTCAGTAGCGAAGAGGCCATTAGCTTTGGAAATTCAGTCCATGGCTAATAGATTTGTGAGGTTGGACATTTCAGAGCCCAGTTTAGTTCTTGCATGTGTTGTTTCTCAGTCTTCACTATTGAAGCAGATCAAGACTCGATAGTTTAATGATCTACATTTGACGGTCCTCAGAGAGACGGTACATCAAGGTGGTGCCAAGGAGGTTTCTATCGGCGAGGATGGTGTTCTGCGACTCCAGGGTCATTTATGTGTTCATAGTTTTGATAGCTTGAGAGGAAGGATTCTTGAGGAGGCATACAAATCTCGATATTCCATTCACCAGGTGCTACGAAGATGTATTGTGACCTGAGGCACCATTATTGGTGGCATCAAATGAAGAAAGATATAGTTGAGTATGTAGTCAGGTACCTAAATTGCCAGCAGGTCAAGCATGAGCACCAGAGGCCAGGTGGCCTACTTCTGTAGATGACTATAAATGAGTGTAAATGGGAGTGCATTACTATGGACTTCGTAGTTGGGTTGCCGTGGATGTTGTGAAAGTTGATACAATTTGGGTCATTGTCAATAGGTTGACCAAATTGGCACATTTCATTCCGGTTGTGACTACATATACTTCAGATAAGTTGGCCCAGATTTATATTCAGGAGATAGTTCGGTTGCACGGTGTGCCTGTTTCCATCATATCAGATAGAGGCCCTCAGTTCACTTCACATTTCTGGAGAGCCGTTCATAATGAATTAGGAACCCATGTAGAGCTTAGTACTGTGTTTCACCCACATACCAACGGGTAGTCAGAGCGGATAGTTCAGATCTTGGAGGACATGCTCAGGTCATATGTGATTAACTTTAGGGGACAATGTGATCAGTTCTTTCCTTTGGCCGAGTTTTCTTACAATAATAATTATCAGTCCAGCATCGAGATGGCTCCATTTGAGGCTTTATATGGTCAGCGATATCGTTCTCCTATCGGATGGTTTAAGCCCGGCGAGGCTAAGTTATATGGTACTAATTTGGTGAATGATGCTTTGGAAAAGGTAAAGTTGATTCAGGAGCGACTCCGCACAGCACAGTCCAGACAGAAGAGTTACGCAGATCACAAGGCGCGTGACGTATCATTTACGACAGTCTAGAAGGTTCTTTTGAATGTCTCGCTGATGAAGGGCATTATGAGATTCGGGAAGAAGGGCAATCTAAGACCAAGGTTTATAGGGCCATTTGAGGTGTTGAGGTGGGTTAGGGAGGTTACTTATGAGCTTGCTTTACCTCCCAGCCTATCGGGGGTTCATCCGGTATTTCACGTGTTATGCTCCGGAGGTATCGCGCTGAATTGTCACATATGTTAGACTTTAGCACTATTCAGCTAATCTTGAGTTATGAGGAGGAGCTAGTCGCCATTGTTGCCAGACAGGATCACTAGTTAAGGTCCAAGAGGATTTCTTTTAAACCCGTTCGAGGATGAATGCTTGTTTAAGAGATGGAGAATGTAACGGCCTGATCGGTTATTTTGCTTTCTAGAACCCCGTTCCCCTAAATGAGGCTTCCCGTACTTGCTTTTATTGATTTATGACTTGCGGGGATGGTTAGTTCGAGATTTGAAAGAGTTCAGGTTGAAATCGGAACAGTTGGTTCTTTAAGGTTGGCTTAAAAGGCCAAGTTTGACTCCGGACAACATTTTGAGTAAACTAACTCGGAATTGGGATTTAACGGTTCTAATAGGTTCTGTAACGACCCGACCAGTTGTTTTGAGCTCTAGCATACCGTTCGGTGGTTTGATGCCATGTGTAGCTTCACTTCAGTTATTATGACTTGTACGCGTAGTCGGAATTGAAATTTGGGGAGTTCGGAGTTGATTTGGAAAGAGAATTCTCATTTCGTAAGCTTAAAGTGGAAGAATCTGACTAAGGGTTGATTTTGAGTAAGCGACCTCGGAATCGGGGTTTGCAGATTCCAACGCGTTCGTATGATGATTTCGGACATGGGCATATGTCCGGATCGGGTTTTGGATGACCCTGGAGTGTTTCGACGCCTATTGTGGAAGTTAGCATTTTGGAAGAATTTTATAAATTTGGGTTGAAGTGCATTTCAATATTATTGATGTCCGTTTGGGATTCCGAGTCTGAGAATAGATCCTTATGGTAATTCTGGTATTAGGAGCGCGTCCGGAGGTTGATTCGGATACCCGTAGGTCATTTTGGAGTCATTTGGCGAAAGTTAGAAATTTGAAGGTTTTTGGGAAGTTTGACCGGAAGTGGAGTTTTTGATATCTGAGTCGAAATTTGATTCTGAAAGTTAGAGTAGGTCCGTAATGTCAAATATGACTTGTGTGCAAAATTTGAGGTCAATCGGATGTGAGTGATAGGTTTCGGTATCGAATGTAGAAGTTTGAAGTTCTAAAGTTCATTAAGCTTGGTTTGGGTTGTGATTCGTGATTTTGGCGTTATTTGATGTGATTTGAGTCCTCGGGAAAGTTCGTGTCATGTTTTGGGACTGGTTGGTGTGATTGGATGGGGTCTAGGGGGCCTCGAGTGTGTTTCGGGGGGGTTTCGGATGGGGGCAGGGGTTTCGAGGCAATTTTGGTTAAGTTGCTGTTGCTGGTGCTGATGTTGTTCTTCGCAAACATGAAGGGCCTCACGCGTTCGAAGAAGGAAATTGGACTGGGCTCTTTTAGTTCTACGCGTTCGCGAGTGGGCAGACGCATTCACGGAGGTCTTGCTGGTAAAGCTTCGCGTTCGTGTAGAGGAGCTGGGGGCTGAGACAGATTGTGCTTCGTGAACGCAAGGGGCTTGCCATATTCACGAATAAGGATTTCTAGGCGTGAGGGTTTGAGCTTCATGAACGCGAGGGATGTTCCGCGTTCGTGAAGAAGGGCTGTGCTAGGTAGTGTGATTTTAAAGACGGGATTTGGCCATTTATCCTCCATTTTTCATTTGATTGGACGATTTTTTGAGCTCTTTGAAGAGAGATTTTCGTCATCTATGTTAAGGTAAGTGATCCTCCTATTGCAAGTTAAAAACTTGGATTATGTATGGATTTAGACATGAAAATTTGTAGAAATTTTGAAATTTGAAGAAAATCCTAGGAATCAGTATTTTTGGATTTTGACCATGAAATTGGACATAAAATTGGGAATAAATTATATATTTAAGTTCGTGAGGTTATGGGCAAAGTTTATCTTCGAAAATTTTCGGAATCGGGGCATCTGGGCCTGAGGGTAATTTTATTGACTTTTCAAGCGGAGTTGAGAATTTGTTGTAAATAGGATTATAATTAGTTTGAGTATATGTTAATGGGTTTGGATACTTATTGACTAGTTTTGGAGCGTTGGGCATCGATTTGATTCGTCGGAAGGTCTTGGGAGCCAGTTATGGAAATTTGGAGTAAGATAAGTCTCCTTTCTAACCTTGTAAGAGGAAATTAACCCCATAGGTGAACTAAATCATTATGTGCTTATATTTTTTGGGGGTTACGTACGCACGAGGTGATGAGAGTCCGTACGTAGCTACTAGCTATGCCTATGTCTGGATAGTTTTAGGCTTACATCATGCCTTGTTGATATTGTTATTGATTTATGTTTTGTTTACCGTGAAAATGATAACAACAATTAAATTTATAAATGGGATTCTAAAAATACGTGATCTATTCCCGAGCTAGTAGTTAGAGAAGTTGATGCTAATAATATGGAGTTTAAAGGTTAAATGCAAGTTAAAACGAGATAATTGAACCGAAGGGCCTACTGCCTGGGTGTAGGTCCGGTCGATGGGGGACCTCGGGGTCGATAACTGGGTCGAGTTCAAGCTATTGGGGATAATCGGGAATGGGATAACAACTAAGTATAGAATCAAACAAGGCTCTTTACGGTCAGTACTGAGCTATATAATGAAGACCAAGAAAGAGAGCGATAGATATTAAGGTGACTTCAAGCTAATACCAAGTGATAAACAAAGAAAGACAAGAAGGCAATAAAGCTAAATGGCTTCGAGCTAGCGAGGGAAAGCGAACTAGAGAGGAGAAAGAGAGAGAAGATATTATTGCACTTGAGTAGAATGGTTGGAGCTCTACCTTTACAGGGTGTTAGCGACTCCCCTTTTATAGAAATGGGGAAGTCCCAACTTCGTACAAGATACGTTGCGTGATAAAAGAAATAGGATGGGACGACTGGCCAATTTTGCAATGTACGCGTGGGCTGATGTCGAGCCGCTTGAATAGACCTGATTGACCCCGAGTGTATTCCTCGGGAGATTCCTGCGTTCATCGGGGCTTTATTCGACATTGTCCTTCGTAGGATACCAACCGATCTTGAGGGACGTGACTGGATCGAGATCCCTGACTTCCAGGATCACCCTTCGAGGTATTCAGTCGAGGAGAAATCGGCCTCCCAGATTTCACCGTGCACATGTTTATTGTCTTCCTTGAGAAGGAGCGAGATTGAGTTTGCTTATTAAATGTTTTGAAAGGAGTTGAAATTGAAGAATTTAAGATTTAAAAGGTTTCATTCAAACTTCGTAATATTGAAAATAATTGAGGAATATTATAATAGCTTAAGAAATCTATATGTAACCGCATCGCATGTATGTTTCGCGAGCGGGGTAATTCCCTTAAAAAGCTACAAGTTGAATTTCCTTTATTTTGAAAGGAATCAAGACAGAGATATGATTTTAATGTTAAATTTACATTTGACCGCTTCGCACGTATGATTCGCGAGCGGGGTATTTTCCTTCTACTACTCTTATGGGATCGGGTCGTTCGCCTCATCAGGATTTATGTACCACACTCTCATGGGAGCGGGCCGTTCGCCTCGGCAGGTTAATAGATAAATCTATGGTTTGCGCCGTTCGACCTTCGGCAGTGCACATTTTACTTTTATGTTGGATCGAGCCGTACGCCTCGGCATTTCATATATATATATATATATATATATATATATATATATATATATATATATATATATATATCCCCATGGATTCGTGTAATATTTGGCAAGAAGCCAGTGTATCTGAGGGATTTTCCCTGATCCGAATCATGACAATTTCTTTGATGAAATCCACTATATATATATATATGCTCCAGTTACGGAAGGAACTTTCTAGTTGAGAGCTTGAGTGAGAATTGTAAAAAGGAGAATTGTATCACGTATTCTATACCTATTTATTTGATATATTTACTCTGTTTCGTATTTATTCACTTCTTTATTATACTGATATTATTGGACCACTACTAAGTGTCGAAGTCGACCTCTCGTCACTACTTATTCGAGGTTAGACTGGATACTTACTGGGTACATATTATTTTTGTACTCACACTATACTTGCTGTACATTTGTTGTACATGCACATGCATGGCTAGTGGCCTAGTGGGCGCAACATCATGGTTGACACGTGGACCTAGGTGAGCAGCATCGTATGTACGATCCGCAACCAGTAGAGTCTCCTTCAGAGTATTTGTATTTCTTTTTTTTTGTCCAAATTTGGACTCCGGACAGTTATTGTATTTTATTTTATTTCCTAGAAAATGATCATGCACGTGTGACACTGGGTTCTGGGATGATTATGGGATATTTAGAATTGAAATTGGAAAATGTTATTATTATTCTTTAAAGTTCATCTTTTACTAGTTAAATGGAGGAAAATTTATGATATCAAAAATACAAAAATGAGAATTTGATTGATTATTTAGTGTTGGCTTGCCTGATAGTAGTGTCTGGCGCCATTATGACCGTTAATGAATTTTTGGTCGAGACAGGTGGTATGATGATTTCAGACTTGGGCGTATGTTCGGATCGGGGTTTGGATGATCCGGGAGCATTTTGGCGCCTAATAGTGAAAGTTGCTTCTTGAAGGTTTTAGAAGTTCTTTAAATTTGGTTTGGAGCAGGTTTTGGTGATATCAAGGTGCAAACGGGATTCCAGACCGAGAATAGTTCCGTAATGTCATTTAAGACTTGGACGCAAAATTTGGTATCAATCCGAGTAGTTTAAGTACGTTTCGGAGCATTGGAAGTAAATTGAAGAACTTGAAGTTCTTAAGTTTGATTCGATTGGTTTTAGGGTGTGATTCTTAGTTTTGATGTTGTTTCGGGCATTCCAAGAGTTCGAGCGAGTTCGTTTTATGATTCCAAACTTGTTGGTGTGTTCGGGCGGGGCCCGGAGTGCCAATCTGACCTGGCTCGGACCAAGTGGAGAATTTGGAGCAACAACTGAATGGACCAGGTCTGTCATAATCGCACCTGCACTTGGCAAGCCGTAGGTGCGATCCAAGCCTCATAGAAACGGCCAAGGAAGGGCAGCCCAGGTTCCGCAGATACGACCCATCCTCCGCAGAAGCGGGACCGCAGAAATGGGTGCCCGTCCGCAGATGCGAAGCTAGCCGGCCCGGGTTATTTCTGCAGAAGCGAACTCTTGTCCACAGAAGCGAGAGTGCAGGTGAGGCACTTTGACCACAGGTGCGGAAACTGCTGGAGGTACTGAGCCTCATTTAATATGGGTTTAGACAAATTTTTATCACATTTGCTTCCACACTTGGGCGATTGGGGAGCTCTTAAGGAGGAGATTTCGAACTAGCTTTGCAACGTAAGTAATTTCTACTTAATGTGAGTTTAATCCATTGATTATGGGTAGATTTTAAAATGAAAATTGGTAGAAATCACGGGTTTAGATGAAAAACTTAGGGTTTAATAAAAAATGGTACTTTACCACGAAAATGATTATGGAACTTAGTAAAAATCATTTATTTATGTTCCTTAGGGGGGTAACAACTTTCTTCAAACATTTTCGAAATTCAGGCACGTGGGCCCGGGGGTGAATTTTAGGAATCTTACATTTTGTGTTGGGTAATCACTTAGATAGTTAGAATATAAAGTTTTGAATACATATTGATTAGTTTTACACTATTTGAATTGTTTTGGATTTGTTCGGCTCCGATTTGAGGGTTTGAGCGCATTCTTGAATTTAGAAGTAGGCCTTGAGACGAGGTAAATCTCCTTTCTAACCTTGTAAGAGGGGATTAACCCCATAGGTGAATTAAAAAAATGTGTTTACCTATTTGTGGGGGCTACGTACGTACGAGGTGATGAGAGTCCATACGTTGCTACTATTATGCTATTGTCCGGGTAGATTAGGGCCCGTATCATGCTTTGCATGAAATGTTTGCGCCCTTACTTGCTAATTCAATTACTTAAGTCATTGGAACTTGGTAAAGGAAGTGTAAAAGGTAAAATTCACTTACTTGAAAGATTTAATTGAATGCTTGACTATAAATGTGAAATTGTGTTTCCTTTGAAAACAAATTGCTATTTGTGGATCGGGCCGAACGCCTCAGTAGTAAATAGATGCATCTATGGTTCGCGCCGTTTCGACCCTCTAGCAGTCACAGTTTAAATATTATGTTGGATTGGGGCATACGGGCTCGACATAATTTGCGCATAATTATTTGGAACTCTTTATGATTGATACTGCTTAAATGTCTTGAACTTTAAGCTGTTAAATGATAAAACTGAATTTGAAATTTATAATTATGAAAGACAAACTCATCATTTCCTATTATTGAGCTTTCAGTATTATTCATGAAATCCATGCTTAGTATAACACTTTGATTATATTACTTTTAGCCCATAGTAGGTGTCAAAGTCGACCCTTCGTCACTACTTCTTCGAGGTTAGACTGGATACTCACTGGGAACATATTGTTTATGTACTCATACTACCCTTCTATACTTAATTGTACAGGATCTGAGGCAAGTGCATCTAGTTACCCGTCCGACACGCATAGTTGATCCCCACCTCGAGATTTCACGGTGAGCTGCCTTCCGAGCTGTTTTGCAGCAGTTGGAGTCTCCCTTATGTTTTATTTTTCTGTCTATTTTCTTTCAGACAGTAGGCTAGCATTATTTTGTAGTCTACTAGGTTTCCCACATACTTATGATACCAGGTCTTGGCACACACACTAGTAGACTTATGACTTTGGGTTTGCTTAAGTGATTTCGATTTGTACTCATTGCTTCCGCTTATTTATGTTACACTTGAAAATTTTCTAAATCTTTGTAACAAATAAGGATATGTTACCACTTAATAATTTCTTTAAACGGGAAACCACTAGTCTGATCAGTGTTGGCTTGCCTAACAACGATGTTGGGCACCATCACGGCCTATAATGGAATTGGGTCGTGACAATATTGTTATATTAGCATAATACGTGATTTCAAAATGAAAGGATATTATTAGAACATACATAAATTATCAATTTTATTCATGTTAAGTAGACAATTATATATTGTAGTTTAAATGTATCTAATGTGATGGTATCTTACCGAACACTTCTTTATTAACAATATTTTTTTTGTATATGTGTCCTTCTAATGCTTTGGTTACTCTGCTATAACTAGAACTCTTGTTGTCGATATTGATATCCCTCTTGAAAGTGCACCATATAGTTATTCGTGTAAGAAAACATATTATGGTAAATATAATTCAATATTTAGAATGTTTGTCCTTGCACTTATTTATTATAACTACAAAACTTAAACATACTTAAAATTATTTTCACACAAATTTAAAAGGATATTATTTAGTTTCAAAATACGGAAGTTGAATTCGGGGATAAACACATACTTAAAAGAACATTGACCAATATCATAAATTCTGCATGTTGACATTACATATGTGTACTATTACATAAGCTATTGAGCGGATCTAAGTTTTCAGTAGCATGACAGGCATAGTTTATTCAAATTCAACCTATATGCAATGGAATATCAATTTTGACTTAGTCTATTATATATAGTGACACTAACATATGTAAAAATTAATGAACTTGACAACAAACATGTACAGTAGAATCCCATTTGGTATTAAAGTACACAAGTATTCTTCTTGGTAATTATTTTTGGTATCATCTTCTGGTGAGTAAACTGAAAAATATTTTATTTTTATACCATAAAACTTTGAAATCAACCTTTTATTTAGTTGATCAACATATTCATTTCTGCTAGCTAAGAGAGCTCTTTAATTTCTATCATGTAATTTGCCCAAATTGCATTTTTATCTACTAATAAAAATAGTTTCCTTATTAAATGCACTACTATTACCATTAGGGCTGATAACCAAGTGTTCTAGAATAACCAAATCATCTTTTATTGGATGCACTTCTTAGTTTCCAGCACGAAGCAAGAAGTCATTGAATGTTGGATTTGTTCTTACTTTTATATTTCTTGTCATTTGAATATTTTCATTTAAGGTCATAGGTATAACTTTGGGAAGCTAGCTTTTACAGTTTCTGCTTTGGTCAATTTTGGAACTACTGATCGTATTTGACAGAAATCACCTCCCAAACTATTACTTCTCCACCAAACGGTTCATCGATATTCAATATATTTCTAAAACTCTAGGCGATTGTTTCGATCGTTTAATGCTTAGCCAAAAGAGTGTCATCCCATGTTATTGCTTTTGCTCTCCTTATATGTTTATCACTATTGCTCTGATTTGATATATTTGTAATAGTTATTTCAGTTATTTGAAGAGGTATATCAAATCTGAAGTGAGTTGTACGACCTCATAATAAAATCATTGCTAGTACATCACTTGTTCTCATTGTTAACAATATCAAGTGTCACGACCCAAAACCTAACGCGTCATGATGGCGCCTATCATGGTACTAGTCAAGCTGACATTTTCAAAATAATTTCAACATTTAACAAAAATGAGTTAAGACATTTATAATAACCGGAGTTTACATAACAATGGGGTAAACCCAAAACATCAGTGCGGAATATTAGCCCGACATCAGGGTGTCACTAAGTCATGAGCATTTAACAACCAGTCTAGAAACAGAGTCTAAAACAGTCTGTGCCAAATGCCAATACAAGAGAGGAAAGATAATAAGAAAGGAGAGACAAGGATTGCGGACGCCATCAGCTACCTCATAAGTCTCCGGTACTCAACCACGCACGAGCTCAACGTCCTCCATGGCCGGACACACCTAGATCTGCAAATTAAGTGCATGGTGTAGCGTGAGTAAAACCAACTCAGTGAGTAATGAAAACAAATAAGGAACAGAGAAGCAGTGATGAGCTATACAAATATAAATCATTTCAGTAATTTCAGTCAAAAATAAATAATCTTTCAAATCTGGCAGTTTAAGTCAATTCAATTTTATACAGTTTCAAGTTCAAATAAACCAGATATAAAATCTTTTAGAAATTTCACAATAATGTCAGATATCGACTATGTACAACAACAATGAAAGCAAGTACAACCTCTCAAGGCAACATTCACTCAACTCATCTAAACAACTCAATCACTCGGCTCTCAGCCTTCACTACTCACACTCAATAGGTACATGCTCACTGGGGCTATGTAGACTCTGGAGGGGCTTTTATAGCCCAAGCGCTATGATCTGCATGGATAACTCACGTTTTGCACGAACAACTCACGTGCTGCATGGACAACTCACGTGTTGTTATATCATATGAAGATCATAACGGACAACTCACGTGCTACAGTATCATATCAGGATCCGCACGGACAACTCACGTGCTACAATATCAATACCTCACTCTCAGGTCCTCAACCTTACTCAGCCATCAACCTCCCTAGTCTCTCGAGCTCTCACAAATCATATAAGTCAACCCAAACAGAGATGTATACGGTGAAATCGGAGGGTCCAATTCCTCGTCATTAAGATGTTTCGAGAAGTCATCTCGAGGCCTCGAGGCTGCGAGGTTTCGGTCGAGTTCTCTCCCTCGATGTCCATTTATTCCCGAGCCAACGACAATACTAGGGATGGGAAGTTCCCAAGGTGTGCAGATAGAACTGGCAGAGCCTGGTGTCGCGCTTAGCCGTCCCATCTCCATATCTTTGTAATTAATGCCTTTTGTACTATGTTAGGATTCCCCTTCTATAGAAAGGGGATCCTTACCATTTTTTAAAGAACCTGTTTTTGCTCCAACTATTCTACACGAGATAAATAATAACTCTCTCTCTCTCTCTCTCTCTCTTTTTTCTTTCTAACATATTCTCTCGATACTATTGCTCCTATTTACTGCTTTCATACTTGTTCTTCATTTATTGTTTGTCATTGGCCATAAAGAGCCTCCCTTAATTATATCCTAACTGTTAGCCCTTCCCCGATAGCTCGAGCCCGAGCCCAGGCATCGACCTCGAGGCCCCGCATCGGTCAGTCCGAGACCCGAAGAGCTAACTCCTCGGTTTGGTTATAAATCTACTTTAGTTCACATTTCGTCCTTAAACTTCATATACCTAGCATCAACTGCTTAAAAAACTAGCATAAAAATAGATCACGTATTTTTAGAATCCCATCAACAAATTTAATTGTTATTACCATTTTCAAACAGTTTGGCACCCACCGCGGGGCTAAAAATAATAGTGATTATTTTCTTGCTAGTTTTGTTACACAGCGCAAGTTATATTTCACATTTTTTCTTGTCCAAGATCTTCGATTTCAGGTCAAAATGTCTGGCTCAATGAACAGAGTTGAGAACAACAACCTTGAAAACCACGGAGAAAATGGTGTGGCTGTTCTGAGTGCTGGTACGCCAGCATGGAACCCCGAGAATGCACCTGGAACGATCCCAGCGGATGCGGGTTCGCATGACACATAGCAAGTCGATGAAACCTCACACACCGATATAAGCAAACAACAAAGCGACCAACAGGAAGCCCAAAAAATCCCAGCTCGGGAAGAAAGTAAAGTTAGCCTTTATGTTATTTTTGAAATGTTGCAGACACAACAGCTGGCTATCGCTTAGCTGCAAAGCCACCCAAAAATTCCTAGCACAGTAGGACCGGGAGCTACTCCCCCGGCCAAACAGGTACCAGAGAGAACGAGCAATAACAGATTGGTAGCCGATCCTGCCATCGAAAAAATGCTCGAGGACCTCACCAAAAGGATCGAGTCAGGCGAGAAAATGATTGTAGCCAACAACAAGAAGGTCGAAACCTACAACTTCAGGGTAGACCAAATCCCGGGCGCACCCTATTGGGAAACGTGTCAAGATAATATAAAGAAAAGGATATTTAAGAGAGAAAAGAAATAAATTGCACAAGACAGGACAAGAAAAGATTTACGTGGTTCGGCAATTTTTTGCCTACTCCACGGCCACACAAAGAATAGCTCTTTATTAATTGAAGAGAGAAAGAAGAAGTTTTGGGATGATCTACAAATGAAAATGTAAACCCCGATTTATAGGCATTTGAATGCCCTGCCGAGGTAAGCACTTATATCATAAGAATGCCGATGTAAGCGCTTACATCATAAGAATGCTGAGGTAAACGCTTACATCACAAGAATGTCTATGTAAGTGCTTACATCATATTTCATCTCTTTTTGATTTTTCTTTCTTTTGTCTACTTTCACATATAACAATAGGTTTGCTCCTATCAATCTCCCCCTCAAACCTATGTTACATCAAGAAAGAAAAAAAAAGATTTGCTATTCTCCGGTGGCACCTTCATGCTATCAGTCTTGAAGGCTAACTGAGGCCGTGCACAACCTCAGTTTGTTAATACCGACAACTTTGGTCAACATGTCTGACAGGTACTTTGATCCTGGTATCTTCTGCAGGGAAAGAGTTCCTTCATTTATCAACTCTCGGATATGATGATACCTCAACTGGATATGCTTCGATCTTGCATGAAACAATGGATTCTTGGCAAGATGAATTGCACTCTGGCTATCGCTGAAAAGCTCACAATTGTCCTGCTTTTTTCCTAGCTCTTTAAGAAAATTCTTGAGCTAAATTATCTTTTTTCCAGCTTATGAGATTGCCATGTACTCCGCTTCAGTGGTAGATAGAGCAACACTTTTATGAAGTCTGGACATCTAACTAACAACAGTACCACCCAAGGTGAACACGTAGCCCGTGGTACTTTTTCGACTATCCAGATCGCTGCCTAAATTTGCATCAACAAAACCTTGTAAGATAATATTGCTCCTTTTAAAACAAAGTGCCATACCTGAGGTGCCTTTGAGATATCGTAATATCCATTTTACACCTTCCCAATGCTCCTTTCCTGGATCTGATATGTATCTACTGACAACTCCAACTGCATGGGCTATGTCAGGTCTAGTGCAAACCATAGCATACATCAAACTTCCTACTACTAAAGCATACGAAACTTTGGACATGTACTTCCTTTCTTCGTCTGTCTTAGGTGATTGGTCCTTTGATAGATTTAGATGGATTCCAAGTGGAGTGCTTCTGGTATTTGCATCATGAAGACTGAACCTGCTTAGTACCTTTTGTATGTACTTTTCTTGAGATAACTTTAAGGTTCCTTCCGACCTGTTTTTGCTAATCCTCATCCCAAGCATTTGCTTAGCTGGTCCTAAGTCTTTCATTTCAAACTCCTCCGCCAGTTGTTGCTTGACCAAATAGATCTCATTTATGCTAGATCCTGCAATTAGTATATCATCAACGTATAATAGTAAAATGATATAGGATTCATCAAGATTTTTGATATAACAGCAATGGTCCATCACCCATCGTGTGAAACCATTTTATGCATGAATCCATCAAATTTCTTGTACCATTGTCGGGGAGCTTGTACCCATCATCAAATTTCATGCATAAAAATGGTTCTGCATTTGATTCCTGATTCCAGATTTGGTTCTGCATTTGATTCTATCTATGGTTCCGATTCTGATTCTGATCTAGGTTCAACTTCTAGTTCTTCTTCAAATTCGGCTTCTGGTTCTTCATCTTCAATTTCAGAATCAGTTGTAATCCCTCTAGCCACTTCATTTTCTGAGATTTCTTCTAACTCAACTATTTCAGGCATTGTCTGTTTGCTGGTGTTGGTTGGTTCTACTTCAAGCTTGTCCTTGTACATCACATTTTCATTAAATGTAACATTCCTGTGTATTAGGATATTTCTATTCTGATCATCTCAAAACTGATAACCAAAATTATCATCACCATAGCCAATAAAGAAACATTTTTTGGCTTTAGGATCAAGCTTATCTCTATCATTAGAGTTTACATGCACATAAGCAACACAACCAAAAATTTTCAGATGTGAGAGAGTTACCTTCTTTCCTGTCCATACCTCCTCAGGAATTTCAAAATTCAGCAGTACATAGGGTCTCCTATTTATGAGGTAAGCTTCCGTGTTAACAACCTCAACCCAAAAATACTTCGGCAATCCAGAATGTATTCTCATACTTCTGGCTCATTCATTTAGGGTTCTGTTCATCCTCTCAGCAACACCATTTTGTTTTGGTGTTCCAGGAACTGTCTTGATCATTCTGATCCCATTCTCCAAGGAAAATGCTTTGAACTCTTGGCTATCATACTCTCCTCCATTGTCAGATTTCAGACATTTTAACTTTAGACTTGTCTGATTTTCAACTTCAACTTTCCATCTTTTAAAGGTAACAAACACATCAGATTTAATTTTCAGAAAATAAACCCATACCTTTCTTGTGGAATCATCAATGAAGGTGACATAATAGCGTGAGCCTCCTAGAGAAGTTATAGGAGCTGATCCCCACACATCTGTATGCACTAGTTCCAGCTTCTCTTTCTTTGGCGTCCTTCCCACCTTTGAGAAACTAACTCTCTTTTGTTTCCTGTAAATGCAATCTTCGCACAAACCTAATTCAACATGTTTTAGGTTTGGCAACTTTTCTTTGGATGCCAAAAGCTTTATTCCCTTCTCACTCATATGCCCGAGCCTCCTGTGCCACAATGTTGTATCACGACCATGATCAACTGTTGCTATAGTATCTCTTTCTATTGCAGTTGCATACATTGTTCCCCTTTTGAAGCCTCGTGCCACAACCAAATTCCCTTTGGTTATCTTCCACGATCCGTTGCCGAATGTTTTTGTATATCCTTCATCGTCAATCTGACCCATAGATATCATATTTTTCTTGAGGCCAGGAACATGTCGTACATTTTGCAATTTCCATAGCGTGCCTTGTGAAGTCTTTATATGAACTTCACCTTTTCCGGCAATGTCGAGAGGTTCGCCGTTTGCTAGATAAACTTTCCCAAATTTTCCAGCAATATAATTATGCAATAATTCTTTGCATGATGTAGAGTGAAAGGATGCACCTGAGTCCAGAATCCAAGATTCGACTGGACTGTCTGCACAACAAATTAGTGCATTACCGACTTGTTCAGCAATTACATTTGCTGAATTTTCTTCCTTCTTCTTCTTTGGTTCTCTACACTGGCTACTGTAGTGACCCTTTTTATCGCAATTCCAACAAGTAATGTCCTTTCAATTTTTGGATTGTCCTCTTCTCCTTGACTTTGATCTGCCACGACCATAACTCTGTCCTCTTTGGTTGATTCTCCCCCTACTTTCGGTACTAAAAGCAGGTCCTGGGGAATCACTTGATTCTCTTCGGTGAATATCTTCGCTTAGAACCAAGTCTTTAATATCATTCAATTTGAGTTTGGTACTTCCTCATGAACTGCTAACTGCAGTTACTGTTGCAGACCAACTCTCCGGTAGAGATGATAGTAGAATCAACGCCCTGATTTCGTCATCAATTGTTATATTAACAGAACTCAACTGAGTTAATATTGTATCAAACTCATTGACATGTTTGGTGATTGATCCACCTTCTGTCATTTTTAAGTTGAACAATCGACGCGTCAAATAGACTTTATTTGAAGCAAATGGCTTCTCATACATATTTGATAACGCCTTCATCAGGCCTGCAGTGGTCTTCTCGTTAACGATGTTAAACACCACATTTCGTGCTAGCGTCAAACGAATCACACCAAGAGCTTGGCGATCTAATAGATCCCAATCCGCTTTGGACATAGTCTCTGGTTTCACCTCAGTCAGAGGTAAGTGTAATTTTTTCTGGTACAAATAGTCCTCTATTTGCATTTTCCAGAATCCAAAATCTTTGCCATTGAACTTGTCAATCTTAACCTTCCCTTCTTCCGATGCCATTTTTCACAAGAAATTATGTGAATAGTGCTTGTGAATAGTGCATGTGAATAGTCGATGATCAATAATGTCGCACTATTCTTGTGAATAGTACCTGCACCAATACTGTACTTTTCTACCAGAAATATACTGTCTATACTCCGATACCAGTTGTTGGGAAATGTGTCAAGATAATAGAAAGAAAAGGATATTTAAGAGAGAAAAGCAATAAATTGCACAAGACAAGACAAGACAAGATTTACGTGGTTCGGCAATTTTTGCCTACTCCACTGCCACACAAAGAATAGCTCTTTATTAATTGAAGAGAGAAAGAAAAAGTTTTGGGATGATCTACAAATGGAAATGTAGACCCCTATTTATAGGCATTTGAATGCCCTGCCGAGGTAAGCGCTTATATCATAAGAATGGCGATGTAAGCGCTTACATCTAAGAATGCCGATGTAAGCGCTTACATCATAAGAATGCTGAGGTAAACGCTTACATCACAAGAATGTCGATGTAAGCGCTTACATCATATTTCATCTCTTTTTGATTTTTCTTTCTTTTGTCTACTTTCACATACAATAATAGGTTTGCTCCTATCACACCCCCGTTCCTGAAAGATGTAGATTCGAAGAAATTCGTGCAGCGGCCATTCCTAGAGGAAGCTGCTCCGAAACCCATTCCAAAGAAGTTCAGAATGTCAGAACTCCCAAAATACAACAGGACCTCAAATCCCAATGAAAACGTCACTGCCTATACATGCGCAGTAAAGGGAAATGACATAAAAGGTGATGAGATCTAGTCCGTCTTACTGAAGAAGTTTGGAGAAACACTCTCAAAGGGGGCCATGATGTGGTATCACAACCTAGCCCCCAACTCCATAAACTCATTTGCCATACTGGCAGACTCCTTCATAAAGGCACACGCCAGTGCCATCAAGGTAGCAACAAGGAAGTCCGACGTGTTCAAAATCAAGCAGAGGGAGAACAAAATGCTTCGAGAGTTCGTATCTCGCTTCCAAATCGAACGAATGGAACTGCCACCAGTATCCGACGAATGGGAAGTGCAGGCCTTCACTCAAAGCCTGAGTGAGCGGAATTCAATGGATTTGTGGCAGCTGAAAGAGAATCTGGTCGAGTATCCTGCCGTGACTTGGTTGGACGTTCACAACCGATATCAGTGCAAAATCAGGGTCGAGGACGACCAGCTAGGAGTCCCCTCGGGCTCAGTATATCCGAGCAGGCTCTTAGCAAAGGATCCAAAGCCAAACAAAGAAAGTTATCAGCCATACACTGAAGACTAGAGGAATGCCTCGAGATGCAACCCGCCTCACAATGATCGATTGATGAATCAAGGACAGAATCCCCGGGGGCTCCTCAATAGAACCGAGTTTGATAGAAATGCAGGGCCAACTGAGGCACCTCGCTTGACAGAATACAACTTCAACGTTGACATATCAGACATCGTGTTCGCTATCAGCAAAATTAGGGACGCCAAATGGCCCAGGCATGTACAGTCGGATCCTTCACAAAGGAATTATAACTTAGTATGCGAGTTTCACAACACGCACGGACACAAGACCGAGGATTGCCGGCAATTCCAGGAACAAGTGGCCCGGCTACTCGACAACGGTCACCTTCGGGAATTTCTCAGCGAACCAGCTAAAAATCAGTCTCGAGAAAGAGAAACAATCAAAAAGAACAAAGCGGACGAACCGCAACATGTCATCCACACGATCTTGTAAGACATGCCCTCGACTGTATTCAAATAAAAGGACCGCATCGCGTCCACCAAATGAACTCCATGATCTAAAAGCACTATCGCCATTGAGGTATAATCATTTCCCTTTTTTTTATTGTATGTTTCATGATAACTTTTGTGTAGGCCCCCGACCAAAGCTGTCAAAATGCCGACTCAGCTCGAAGACCTTAAGGTTTCATAGCGTCCGTTGCACTCTTTTCTTTCGAACGAGTTTTTATCCTGAAGGGCGTTTTTCTAGCAAGGTTTTTAATGAGGAAACGACCACGTGCTACCCAAAAAGACTCAACGAGTATCCGAGGCTTCCTTCGCAATCAACACTGAATACTGGGGAGCATCCCCCCAAAGTCCCAATAGGATGATGTATCGGGACAAACAGTCAAATGAACGATGTCCGTATAAGCCGGATCCACGGAAACAAAATGACATGTACTTCTGCCAAGAAATCAAAGAGTATCTTTTGCCAAAACATCTCATACTCCAAAGAAAACTCAACGTTTTCTTAACAAAGATTCCTCCACCGAGAGTGCCCCGAATATTCGGAGACTGGCATCAACAATTCAGCATCCACATGACCTCAGGGTCAGAACTCCAAACTCATAAGCCCTCAAGGAGTCAGCACAAGAAATCACGAAACATCTACAAGAAAGAAAAACATCCCGAACACTCGGAGACTAACTCATGACCTCAGGGTCGGAATCTCAAAAATCATAAGCCCTCAATGAGGCAATTCTGAGCTTACGAGTAATGGCTCCCGAGCCTAAACAAACTCGATGACTCAGAGACTATCGCCAATCGCCATTCATTAAAAAACCCGAGGCTACAAGACCTCGAGCGGGCAGACTCGGTCTATTAAGATCTACATAAGGCAACAACACAAACTGTAAGACCTCAAGCAAGGCATGAATCAAACTTGTACCAAGTGTGAACAAAAACTGAGGCATGAATCATTCTTGTACCAAGTATCAACAAAAACTATAAGACCTCATAAGGCATGGAAATTTTGTAAGACCTTACTACAGACATAAACTCGATCCCGAAGTTCAGGCTATATATCGAATTTGTAAGACCCCTAAAAAGGCATACCCTCAATATAGACGCCTAAAATACTATACTCGGGACCAAAAATGGCTCCGACCAAACATAAATGACTACGGTCATACGACTGTACCAGTCGAATTAACGCGACTCAGGGACGCCCGACCGTCGCTACAAAATTGTAGGCCATTACATCGAATCTACTTCGAAAAGAATCGGTTAAACAGGCTACCCTTGACAGGCAAAAGAGCTTCGACTATGTCAGCTCCAAATCACAAGGCTTCGAGCTACTCAACCTACGAGCCAAACCTTCCGAGGTACTCGAACATCACTGCAAACGACTTGAAATTGAGGTTCTTCCCGAACCGACGATGGGTCAGGAAAAATCATTTCAAAAAGTCCGTAACGAGAGGAAAACAAAGCCTACATATGCCTAAAAGAAAAGCATAAGAGCTATTGTCACCAGCCTAACGAGCATCACAACCACACACATGCCTATGGGCGAAGCGTAAGAGCCATTGTTGCCAGCTTACATAAAAGATCACTTCGATCAAAGGCGTAAGAGCCATTGTTAACCGCCCATGCAAACGTAAAACTTGAGGGTCAAACGAGCTCGAGTCGTAACCCGACTCGAAGACTGAACCCAAAATAGTTAACTACACATGCCTTAGGGCAAAGCGTAAGAGCCGTCGTCGCTAGCCTAACGATCCTCAGGGCCACACACATGCCTAAGGGAAAAGAGTAAGAGCCATTGTTGCCAACTTACATAAAAGATCGCTTCGATCAAAGGCGTAAGAGCCATTGTCGCCCGCCCATGCAAACGTAAAACTTGAGGGTCAAATGAGCTCGAGTCGTAACCCGACTCGGACACTGAACCCAAAAGAGTTAACTACATATGCCTAAGGGCAAAGCGTAAGAGCCATCGTCACCAGCCTAACAAGCCTCAGTGCCGCGCACACAAAAGGTCGCTTCGATCAAAGGCGTAAGAGCCATTGTCGCCCGCCCATGTAAACACAAAAGCTTGAGGGTCGAAAGATCTCAAGTCGAAGCCCAACTCGGAGACTAAACCTGAAACAGTTGATCAATAGCATAAGAGCTATAACGCCAGCTACACTAAAGGTCACATCGACCGAGCGCGTAAGAGCCCCCGGGCCGTATCACGAATCTAAATATTTCTACTAGCTCAAAGGTCGAATCGACCTGGTTAAAATCTTGACAAACAGAAACACAAAAGATACAAATTGAGGGGTTTCCCTCTTATACATACAAGTGATAAAATACAAGCTCCGTTTACAACATACTGTGAAAGCTATATACACAAGAACAAAGAAGGAAATAAACGTCCCCCCTCGGGGACTATGGCTCGCAGCCCCTTTCTCGCCATCTTCAACATCAGACAGAAGGAACTTGGCATCATCCTCCCCCTTAGCTTGCTCGATCTCTTCTGAGAGATCAAAACCCCTAGCATGAATCTCTTCGAGATTTTCCCTCCGAGATTTGCATTTCGCATACTCCTTGCTACTGCTCGCACGATCAAGGGTTTTCCTTAGTTCGGCTTTAGCAACAACAACGCTCTTCGAATAGGTCACCACTTTCTGGTCCGCCCTGGTGCTGCTCATCATGACCTCGGCCCGGACATTCACCACTTCGGCCGTTGCCTTCGAGATCTCGGACGAAAGCCTTCCGATCATATTCGCCCGTGCCGACTCATTCACACTAACGGTCAGGAGTTGTACCTGAAGAGCAGAAACCATGGCTAAAGCATTCTCTTTGGCCGTAAAATGGGTACTTACATGCGCCCGTATCTCGTTGAATTCACATTTGGCTCGACCAACCTCACCCAAAGCTGTCCCAGCTCTTCCGCCTTATTCTCCAACTGAAGTATCAAAACATTAAACCAGTGAGCTAAAAAAGGGAATGCAAGCCAGCATGGAATGTAGGGTACCTGTCTTTCTAGGTAGCTCTCACGACTCTAGTTCTGGTCCACCTCATGCAGGGAAACCAGCTCGCTTTCCTTTTCTGTACAAAGAAGCTTAAGGGATTTTTCCCTATCCAAAGCCTCCCGTAACGGGGCCTCACAGCGAAGCAGCTCGAATTTCAGCCTGTCAAAGTCCTATGAAAGAAAACTAAATGAGAAAAAGAAGAGCGTAGGACTGGAATAATTTTACAGCTATCGAAAACTCACCATGACTCCGAGTCGCTGAGCCTCGCCAAATACCAAGCCAATATCCGATGCCTTACTACCTTTAAAAGATAGCCAATCGATCGAATCGCCTCTCCTTAATCGCTAAGAAGGAGTCGCCCCACTGCAAGCCCCTTCACACCCCGGGGGCCCTTTTTGTTTATCATTGATCCTCAATCCCGAGGCCAACAATCTTCCCTCCTCTTATGGAGGACACAACCTCATTTCATAAAAATCATCGATACTTGCAGCAGTTGAGTTAATTAAAACAAAAGCGCCATGTTCAGGAAACAAGACACCGGACGCCTATCATGATGGCCCGCCTCCCATATCCCTTTGGACAGATCTCGCCATCAGCGCTTATCATGAACGAGCAAGCTGCCAGCTTACGAGACCAATCGACTAAATCAGGGACCATGTTCAGTGACCAATGATTTGCTACAAATATGAAATGGAAAGATATCATTACGGAGCCCGCCTCTGGTCAAAATAATGATAGTTCAGGTGAGACACTTACGTGTGAAGTTCCATTTCTCAGGAAATGGAAAATATTCTCTAGGGATGACATCGATCGTTCGAATCCGAATGAACTGATTCATCCATCCACAGTCCTCTCTCTTTTTGCTACTGACGATAGGGGCTTAGGTGGATCAATGTTGCAGAGCGATCAAACCCGATAACGTAGTGGACGATATAACCTCACGAGATGGCTAATGGTAAACTCAATCCCGGCCTTATCACTGAAATATCTCATCGTCTGCACTATTTTCCAAAGGGAGGGATGAGCCTGTGCCAAGGTAACCTAATATCCCCGACAGAAATAAAACACGACCCGGTCGGGGGGACCCGATGCAAAAATATGCATGTATACGCTCAAAACCCCTCAACGTAGGTCATGATGCTCTCCTCGAAAGAAGGTACTTGTTATACTGCATCTTCTCCCTATCCGCAATCTTTTCTGATAATTTTAAGGTTTTCCTCTCCCACTGATGAGATGATCCTCGACAAGTGCTCCCGGTGACCCGTAACATTGGGAGGCCTCCCCAGCATGATGGCTCTCCTCGAGGCAAGGCACCTCGAGGCCCGCTCACCGAGCACCGGCGGTGTGTTACTATCACCAACCGAATATGGAGCGTAGGAAGAACTCCCCTATCCTTGGCGATCGGACGTTGATGTAGCAGTCATGGATACAATGGAATAGGAGGAGAAAGATGAGGATTTGGACAAAAATTCTGAGTTGAAACAATGGAAGAAGTAGCACGAAGCGCCAAGTTCTGTGGAAGAGGTAGTCCCTCAAAGCAGCAGAATCACCATTGGAAAGGCAAGTGAATTAATTTATAGGGGCAAAGCAGCAACTGCCCGCCTACCCAGAAGGCCAATTAATTCTTGTCACGTTAACATCACCCTCTCCTAGGGAAACGTACTGACAGAATAACTCCGAGGCTCCTTTACCAGATTGAGCAAATGCTTTCTACCTTGCAGAATTCGAGAAACTGTGAGGCCTCGAGGGCTCCTTAATATCGCCGATACCGACCCAATAGAAGCTGTCGATTTAACTCAGGGGCATGGCCTGATTTAAGGGTCTCGGTCGCTCCAAGAACAAATTTTGAAAGGCTAGCGTCGAAAGTTGAAAGGTTAAATCCGTGAAAGCAAAGGAATGAGAAAACTGAAAGAAGAAAAATCCCTCTTTTTACATTGCCAAAAGCATATCTACAAGAGACATCTTTACAAGATCCATCCCTCGGGGATTACATACAAAAGAAAAAAGAAAGGAAGCAAAATGACGTGAGGACTACTCTTCATCATTGCTATCTTTGACCTCATCTGGGGCAATCAAAAGTGCCAATTCTCTCTCCAATTCATGAGCCTCCTCGAGATCAACTGACAGATCGACGCCCCTGGCCCTGATCTCCTCCAGCGTTTCTCTCCTCGCCAATGCCCTAGCATCTTTAATAACTTGAGCTAGTTTCTGCTTAGCTGCTATCGATATGTCACGAGCTATTTTGTGTTCCATGGCTGTATCCTCCAGATAAGTAGCAGCATTTATTTTAATCTCGGACTTGGCCGCGACCAATGCAACAATCTCCTTGCGAGCATCCTTGAGAAGATCATGGGATGACGCCAGTTCAGCAGTCACTACCTCGCTTTACTTCCTCAGCCCGAGGATCTCTGCGTTCAGTCGACTAATTTGCGAATCATTTTGCTCGACCTACAAAGAAAGGTATACCAATCTATATCGAAGTATGGGAGCAAAGGTCGGGTACAAGCAAGACGAAATACATGCGCAGCGAGATCAGCCTTTTCCGAGAACGCTCTCTCCAAAGAAGCTCGGAGCTCTCGTGATTCTTTTTCTCCTCGGGCATAGTGAGCCTCCGACTCCTGCAACATAGAAGTAAGCTTCTTATACTCTTTTTCATGGTAAGAAAGCTCCTCACGGAACTGAAAAAGGGCATGATCATACATATCCTTGCACTGTAGCATAGCTGAAGAGTTAGAAAAATGAAGAATGATGCCCGAGACTAAAAGAAGTATACAAAAGATAGCTATCACCTATTGCATGAATCTCTCTGCCGCCTTGATAGCACCAGAAACGTCAAGACCAACATTATCGCTAACACCGTCAAAGATGTTGTCAAGTGAGTCTCCCCCTTTAAGTGGAATCCCCGCTTTGACAATGTTCGCATTTTGAGTGTCCCTCAGTTCCCTTGACGAGACCTGAAAGCATGAGATAAAATCATTCATGTCGCCAATTTCCCCAAGAGGCAACCCCTGCTCCTGAAAGCTCTAGGCTCCGACCCTTCAGGATCGATTGCAACGGTCCCCCCAATGGAAACCGTGCTAAACCCGATCATGCGATCCGAGGCCACATTAACACCCTCCTCAAGGGACTTTGGTCTATGGGACTGACCTGAGTCGGTCGTTCCAGATTCAGCAACCTTCGGTCGAGGCACCTGTGAGGCTCCCACACTCGACCTCGTCCTCCGTGCTAACGGGCATTCATCATCGTCCTCATCCTCAACGTCGGGATTTACCCCTAAAGTTGAAGAAGAGGTCCTTGTAATGGCTTGATGCTCCAGTGGCCTGGATTTCTTTGCCACAGGAGGATTAACAACCGCTTTACCTTCCCCTTCTTGCCCTTACCGGGCTTTGAAGCCTCCGTTTCATCACCATGGGGTGGCCTCATCTCCATATTCTCGCCAAGGCCTGCACAAGCGCGATAACCATAATTTGTTAATGCAAAGGATGCAGGGAGAAATGCAAATCTAAGATATAGACGACAAGGAAGCTCTACCATGATTCTTCGCCACCCATCACTCCTTGGCCAGGTCAGTCCATGACCGAACATGGTATGGGAACTCGGTGTCCAACAATTTGATCCACTCCAGCAAATCAAAAATCGCCTCGGGGTACCAAGCAACGACTGTGTGAAACGACAAAGAGATCATTATTCCGGAGGAAAGAGAAGAAATTATAAAACATGGTTAAGGGAAAACTACTTATGCTGTGTGTTCCATTTCTCCAGGAAAGGCATCCTCCGGGCGGGAAAGATGCCCGAGGTCCTTACCCAGACGAACCTGCTTATCCAGCCTCAATCCTTCCCCCCGTCGGTGCTCGAGAAAATTATTTTTTGGATCGATGATGGAGCCTGATCAAACCTCGATAAAATCGAGGGCTGTACAACCTAATCAGATGGTTGAGAGTAAAAGTCTCGCCCATAACGCCTTTAGTAAAATGACGGAGCATCAATACTATCCTCTATACAGAAGGATAGATCTAATCGAGCGTCACTTGATATTTGTCACAAAAATCAAGGGTAACCGGATCTATTTTCAAGAAAGAGGATTCAAAAGAATCATTAGGACACAAGGTGAACAGGTAGGTATACACATGAAGAAAGATGGCCTTGTATTCCGTTATATTTTCATCAATGCCGGGAATCTCCACCTCCACTGCCTCGCTCCATCGGCAATCTGTCCTTACTATTTTTATGTTGTTCATGACACTAATGTATCGGGACACATGTTCACATCGGCTCGGTGTGGATGAAGTGGCATCGGTGGTAAAATCTTTTGAAATATCAAGCTTGGAGGGAGTGCACTGCTCCAAGGTGGGTATCACTTTGGCTTTCTCCTTAGACGACTGAGATGAAGATGCAGCTTTATTCCACCGAGGAACCTTTCTAGAAGTCCTGGCCATAGCAATGGTAAAATTTTTCTCCCAGAAAGCAAGATAGAAGAGTGTGAAAGAAGATGGGTATGGACTCGCAAATTTGAAGATGCTATAAAGATAAGGATTTGTTTACCGTGAAAATGGTAACGACAATTAAATTTGTAAATGGGATTCTAAAAATCCGTCATCTATTACCGAGCTATTTTGTTAGGGCAGTTAGTGCTAAGAACATGAAGTGTAGTGACGAAAAGCAAGTTAAGCAAGGCAACAATCGAACCAATAAGGGGCTGCTGCACGGATGCAAAGTCGGCTTGCGGATACCTCGGAGCCGGGCTCGAGCTATTGAGGGCAATCAGGAATGGGAGAACATGTAGAAATATGGCTAAGCAAAGCACTATGTTATCAATATTGAGCAAAGTAACAGAGAACAAATGAGAAAACAATAAAATGCTAAGGTAGCCTCGAGGTCAATGAGAATAGATAATTTAGAAGAAAGAGGTAGAGAGAGAGATATTATTGCACTTGTGGAGAAATGGATCAACATCAGTCTCTTACAAGGTAGGGTGAGTTCCCCTTATATAGGCAAAAGGACTCGGTATAGTACATAATGCATTAAATGTAAAGATACGGGGATGGGATGGCTATACAAGACACAAGAACCTATTGATTCTGGCTATCTCCTCGGGAGTTTCTCGTCTTTGTGACTTCTGCTAAGTCACAGACATATCCTTTAACCTTCGAGCCACTACAGGGACGTGGATGATACTCAATATAAGGAGACCAGTCATGATCCTACGACCTCGATATGCTATTAGGACACTCCGAGCATACCTTAATGGCGGGAAATGGATTCCCCCGATTTTACCGCACACAGATAGTCTCCGCATTTCCTAGATCGAAGTGATAGGAAACGATATTGAATCGTCATCTCGAGGCCATTATTACTATGACGTCATCCATCTAAGAGCATTAAATGCCATATCCCAATGAACCGTGCAGGGTTGCCATCAAATGCAGTAATCGAGGAACCCACAAACTACCGCAGGTTCGTCTCTTCTGCTTCCCCAACGATTTCTAAAAAAAGCTCTGATCGCTAGGTACTCCTCATCCTCGTCCTTCCTTCAGGCTCATAAACTAGAATTTTTGCTATTTGATACATTCACATCTTTCTCTCTTTTTTCGGAAAGGTTTCACTATTTTTCATGGCTAGGACTTCCAGGATGGTACCTCGACGGAACGACACCACGTCGTCGTCTCGATCGACTGAGGGGGAAAACAAATCGATTCCTACTTTAGAGTAATGGACCCCTCCCGAAATTGATACGTTGAGCAATTTCGATATTGAGACTCCCTCATCTATGCTGGGTCGATGCGAGCAGGTATCTCGATATATTATTATCGTGACTGATGCCGGCAAAGTGAAGGAGGACTTCCAATGGGATAAAGCAGTGGAAGTAGAAATTCCTGATCCCGGCAACAACATTACTAGCTTCAAGGATGACTTTCTTTATGTGTACACCTACCCATTCACCCTGGGTCCCAACAACTTTGTCAAATCCCCTCATTTGGAAATCGATCTGGTTATCCTCCATTTCTGCGCTTAATATAGGGTGATCCTCGGCCAGATCTACCCGTCTTTTTGGAGGATCGTGTTGATGCTCAGGCACTTTACTGAAGGGGTTATGGGTGAAGCTTTTACCCTAAGCCATTTGATCAGATTATACCGCCCTCGGTTGTACCGAGGCTTAATCAAGTTTCAACAACGATCCAAAAGATCTTTTCTGCACAAGTGTTGATGAAGGGAAGGACCGGGGGTGGATGAGCAGATTTGTTTGAGTGAGAACCTTGGACATCATCCTGACCTGATGAATGCCCTTTCCCGAGCGGTGGAATGATCGATGTAAGTGAATTTCCCTTTAGCCATTTCTCAATTATTCTTTTGTGTGTCATGATAACCTCTTTGTGTTCTCTCCAGCTTTTTCTTGGCACCCCGAGGTGGTCCCAGATTTGGTGGGATGGATCAAGCGTTTGGATAAAAGGTTCCCGTATCATCTCCGGTCCTGGACCATCATGGATAAGAAGCGTTGGGTGGCTAAGAATCATGGTGAGGTTTCTTTACTGCTCGTGCCCTGCATTTTGTATTCCCTCCCGAGCTCTAAGCAATGGCGTATCACATATATTGTGCTGGTGTAGGCCTTGGAGAGAATATGCTGATGAGGCAACCCCTGATGGTGAAGCGGGGGCCTTGGGGTCCGACACGAACAAGAAAAGAAAAGTTAGGGTGGCCACTGTTTGCCCTGATGAAACTGCTGTTCTAACCTCCGGGCCGAACCTCGAAGTCGAGAGGGAGGATGATGATGGCAGTCCGTTGAGGAGGAGAGGAAGGTCCATCGAGAAAGATTTGCAGGTGCCCCGGTCGGAGGCTACTGAGTCCGGGACGGCTAGGACCGGCAGGGCTATGGAGCTAGAGGTCCTTGATAAGGACGTCGATGTGGCTTCGAATCGTACGACTAGATTCGATGTAGCTTCTGCTAGTAGGGCAATAGGTTCTAATGGGTCGGAATTTGGGGCCTTCCAAGAGCGTGGGTCGCTATTCGAAGGAATTGGCGACCCGAATGACCTTATTCGAAACTATCCAGTCTCATCAAGAGAGTTGAGAGACATTAAGAGGATGATTGGTGCCACGGTTGGTACTCCTTTCAGGGGGAAGGCTTTATTGCCAACATTCTTGATGGCGTAACCGACGGAGCTGATCTCGACGTCTCTGACACCGTTGAGGCAGCAGAGAAGTCCTTGCAGTAGGTGATGAGTTTTTCATGCGCATTTCTTTTTGCTCTCGGGCATTATTCGTCATCTTTCTTAACTTTCCCATTGTGCCGTAGTGTAAAGAGATGTATGACCATGTCATCCTTAGGCTTTGTAGGGAACTTTCATGCCATGAGAAGGAGTGTAATACCATTGCTTCGAAACTACAAGACTCGAAGGCTCGAGGTGCCCGAGGAGATAAAGAATTGAGGGAGCTTTGGGCCTCTTTGGAGGCGGCGCTTCGGGAGAAAGCCGCTCTTGTTGCTTAGGTATTCTGCCTCATTCATATCTACTCATCTGCTCAGTGTCCATATGTGCTCTGTATTCACATATTCATCATTTTGTTTCTCACTAAAGGTCGAGCAGAGTAGCTCACGGATCAATGAGTTGGAAGCGGAGGTCTCCATGCTGAGGGAATAGAGTGAGACTGCGACCGGGGAATTGGTAACATCCTGGAGCCTTCTCTCAAACGCCTGCAGGGAGATTGCTGCTTTGGGCATGACTAAGCTCGAGATCAAATGAGATGCCACTGCTTATAAGGAGGACACAGCCACGGCGCATGCGATGGCTCGTGACATATCCCTAGCGGCTGAACAGAAACTGGTTCGAGCTGTCAAACATGCCAAAGTGAAGGGGAAGAAGGAGGTCTTGGAAGAACTCGAGGCCCGGGGCTTTGAGCTATCTGCTGACCTGGAGGAGGCTTGCGTGGTGGAGGAAAACTGACGCTTTTGATTGCCCCCGACAGGTGGAAAGATGACAGTGGCGAGGAGTAGTCTCCGAGCCTCCCTTTTTTTTGTATGCCTTCTTTTGTTTCATATGTTCTCCCTTCTAGGAGACGAATACTACAAAGATGTTTTTCCATTTTGTCAATATATGAAAGGAGCTTTTATTTTAGTAGTCCTTCTTGCTTCAGAGCATCGAGCATCGGGCCTTTGGAGCCTTTTTGTAGGTTGGACCCGGGGTCCCAAGACTGGTCACGTCCTGAGGTTGAGTCGATAGCTCATTCGAACCGAAGTCGGGGATCTCTCGAGGTCCCTTGATTCCACAAATTATATGGGAGCCTGGAATGGTTCTGCTAGTGCACTCCCCAAGGGGAAAGTGACGTTAATGCAACCAGAATTAATTGGCCTCCTTGGGCAGTTGTTGCCTGGCCCTTGTATATTTGTCTATCCCCTCCCCAAGCAGCGATTCTGTAGTTTTTTTTGATAAGCTTATCTCTTCTGTAGAGCCTGGAACTTTGTGCGAGTTCCTTCACTCCTCTACTTTATGGAATTTTTGCCTGGATCCTCCTCTTCTTCTCCTTACTTTGTCGTGGTCATGGCCGCCACTTCGAACCTGATCCTCGGACGAAGGGGACTCCTCTCTGTGTTCCACCTTCAGTTGGTGCTAGCGTCCCTCTCCTGATGTCGGGGGAGCGACGCTCGGAGTACGCTGCCTCGAAGAGTTTTGCTACGTCGGGGAAGCCTCCCAATATTTTGGGCCATCGGGAGCACGCGTCGAGGATTATTTCATCGGTAATAGAGGAGAGCCTCAGGGCGATCAGGAGAGAATACGAATGGGGGGAAGGCGTGGCTCTACAATCCCTTCCCCTGAGGAGAGTGTCATGATGTATGTTGAGGGTTTCTTAAGCGTGTACACCCATGTTCTCGCACCGGGTTTCCCGGACCGGGTTGTGCTTGATTTTTGTAGAAGGTATCAGGTAACATTGGCGTAGGTTCATCCCTTCTTCTGGAGGATAGTTGGTCGATGAGATATTTTGCTGACAAGGCCGGGATAGAATTTACCCTTAGTCACCTCATAAGGTTGTACCGGCACCTGGTTGCTCTTCAGTGTAGGTCTACTCGAGCTCCTATGATTGGCAGTGAAGAGGATGAGGACCGTGGATGGATGATCCGGTTCATTCGAGTTCGGACGACCGACATTATCCCTGGAAATTTTTTACCATTTCTTGAGAAATGGAACTCCGCACATAAGCACTATAAGGCCTCAAAAAATTTTGCTAAGTAATCTAGGATTTCGTGATGCTACGTAGGCTAATTATAATATTTTAAGTACTATTAACATGGTGTACATTAATTGGAATTGGTAAATGAGTGTACAAGTCTTATGGTAAGTAATTTGGGGTTCAAGGAAGGTCCTAAGTCTAAGTCAAATTGGAAAATTTCGTAATAGGCTAAGATTCCAAATGAGTTCGCACAAGTCCCTACTTTGAACGAGCATATCAAAATATGTATAAGGTTTTCTGCGTTGCACAACCTATCAAATAAAATATCATTGAGTCTAGTTTCCAACGCATCAAGCCGTTTGTCATTTGGAGGTGTATACAGAAAGTTTTGACCATTTTACCGGACCTATGTCAGACGCGCGTCCACGGTGCGACCGCGGGAAAACTGGAAGTTTCTGCCTCCGAGCACGGTAAAAGCGCGGCCACCATGTCCCGGTCATGGTTTGACCGCGGTCGCGTGCCTAGTAGCCCTAAAAATACCCCAAGACCGGGTATGGAGAGTCTCTAAGTCATTATTTTGAGCTAGGGCTTGCTTTATCAAGGGGAATCCGTCCCATACTTCCCTCCTATGATACAAGGTAATGTTTTTGGAGTATTTTAAGTTGATTATTACTCCTAAACACTTATATTAACAAGGATTAATCTTGAAAATCCATAGATTCCCATTCAAATCCCTAAATTGATCAAGAATACTACAAGTGGGGATTCTCAAAATTCTTACTACAAGAGGTATGTCTATCATCTCTAACTACTCTATGGTGATTATTTATGTATGATATATACGTTAGAACTCATGGGATGGTGATTGGAAGCTATATGTGTCTAACCTAGGGTGTGTTGGTGTTGTAGAGATTATGAGATGGGTTATTGAGACATGATTCTTGGATGTAATAGTATTATGTATACATACATGTACAAATTAGGTTTGTGGGAAGATTGTTGAACATAAATAAGTAAAGATTGGGTTGGAGAATGAAGGAAGTCTTGTAAAAGAGATTTGAAATCAAGATGTTCAACTAGTATTTGATAAAATGCTCAAATGAGCTGAAACCATGAATACCTTCTGTCACACCTCCTTTTTCCTACACCCCGGAGAAGGGTATATAAGGGAGTTTTTTCCAATTTAAGTGACAATCGAACAAGATTAATTATTTATTATTCAGAGTCACCACTTGGGATAATTTATGGTGTCCTAATTTACCGGTTTTAAATCCCGAATCGAGGAAAAGCTTGACTCTGTTTAACAGTCCACGAACCAGAAATCCGAGTAAGGAATTCTGTTAACCCGGGAGAAGGTGTTAGGCATTCCCGGGTTCCGTGGTTCTAGCACGGTCGCTCAACTGTTATATTTAGCTTAATTAACTGATTTTAATGCATGTTTTACCCTATGGTTCAATTTTAACTTTATAGCCACCTTTATTCATTTTTAGGAAAATTGCAACGTTATTAAAACACGTCTTGAACCACGTCACATAAATGCACCCGTGGTTCTTTGACATATTTTAACATCATTGAGATTTGGATTTAGGTCACATAAATGCGCACCTGAGTTTAGGAAGGTAAATCATTAAAACAATGCGCCTAAAGCAACTACGCATTTGCAACTTTGCGAGGGCCATGGAAAATTCGCTAAATGGCACGTCTCGAATTCTAAGGATTAAAATATCAACTAAGTGAGGGCCATGCACTTGTCATTTTGTTTGGCGCGGCTCCCCTTGATTTCAATTTTAAAAGGAATTCATGTTAAACTCTTGAGAGCCCTGACCATGTCCGATTTAACGACTTGCCTCAACTTCAATTTTTTTTTTAATTAGGCTACTGTCCAGGCTGACTAAAAAATTATCTTTTAGAAAGATATGCTGATTATTTAAAGAAACTGCTTGGGTTTTGCGTGAAGCCCAATAACCTACAAGACACAAAGCTGCCCCAAACTACCAATTTCGTTACACTGGGCCCGAAAGAAAACCCAAACTAGAGGACGAGCCAGCTCCGGCAGGCGATAATGTCCCTGGTTCGAGTCCACACATCAACACAAAGAGTCGATCCTTTGCATTCAAGCTCACAACCTACGTTGCTTGGCTTTAGGATAATTAAACAATTTCTGATTTGAAAAACATATCAACAACTTTCGTGCAAATACTACAATCCAAACATCAAAACACGTCTGGTCTAAATTTACAGTAGCCGTCCGAGACCCACTCTTGAGACTAGCACATAATTGTTCAAGTTACATGCCCATATCAACTAATTCATCATGATACAGAAATCTAACTAGTGTCTTATGACCCTTCGTACTTGAAATTTTAACTTAAAATTACCAATTAGTTTTCAAATTTAAAGAAAGAAGAAGGGTACACAATCAAAGGCTGCTACTAGACTCCCATGAGATCATTTTCATACATAAGCACAATCAGTACTTCTACTTAATCAGACCATACGATTAGAGCTAATGCCAAACTCTTAACATACAAATATACTTAGCTTCCATTTGATAAGAAATCAATATAATAGTCTAAAGTATGATTCAACAGACTAAGTAAACAGTAAAGCAAAACTAGCCTAGCTTCAGACTTTTATCATAGATGCACATACACAATTTATTCATTTCTTAGAAAACCATATAAAACAAAGCTTCAATTATTGTTACTCAGCAAATTAACCAATCCAAACTTCTTCATGTTTTCACAGTGCTAAAATCTCAGAATCCAGCATCCACACCTTCAAATGATACTAGTTCATCTAGAAAGCTGAACATGCTAAACACAAATCCATATTTATTACAGACATAAATGAGAAAAATAGAAGAAGCACGGTTCAAATCAGTTTCACATTCATTCTAACTTCCATTCACGCATGAGCCTTTGTAATCATTTGCTCTCCATATTTTATAGGTTTACCTGGATATTGAAAGGAAACAAAGAAGTAATGGATCAGTGGTTGAGCAGCAGCAAAACAGTAGCAGAAATCAATCCCAACAAGACCAGCTCAAACCCAGAAAATGAGGTGCAACAATCACTTAAATTGACCAGAACTTTAAACCAAACTCTTAAACTACCCAAATCAAACCATTTCAGCCCCAGATAGATCAACAACTATTTCAGGAATTTGGGAACTTAAGAAATCACAAAAAAACTCAATGAAACAGTAACTTTCAGTGAAGATCTTTAGTCGTCCTTGTTTTTTCTGAATTTTCAACTCTTCAATCTTTTTTTTAGTCTTCCTTGAAAGGCAAGTTTTGGATGCCTTTATAGGCATGCTACTAGGGCAGACTCAAGGAGTCAATTTATACACTTCATCCCTTTTCAAATTTTGTTTTTTGCTTAAGAGTCCTTTATTTAAATTTCAGAACTTCAAATCAGTTCCCCTTCCCTAGCTTCCTAGAAGTTTCCTATTCAGTTACTAAAATATTCCCCACTTGGATTTCCTAGACTACCCTTAAAACCCTTATTATTTACCCCTCAATTGTTAACTTGGGTTAAGTTAACCTAAAGCCCAACTAAACCAGCCCCTTTAACTAGGTCAGTGGTGACCATAATTACTCATGAGGGCTTGAGTACTCAAAACCAGAGAAAGAACAAATCCAAAACACAAGCACCTCTGATTTTAGGCATGGGTTAATTTTAACTAATCAAACTCAGAATTGATTATTATCAATTAAACAAAAAAATAAAGTAAATAAAATTAAACAAATAAAACAGAAAATACTACATTATAAAAGATCAGTAAGTAAAAGGAGGGGAAAATCAGAATATTAAACCCTAAAACCTAAGCAGAAATGAGCAGACAAAATTGGGGCACATACATTAGCAATTTGCGAAGGAAAAGAAGATGGGTTCAAGCTAGCTTCAGTAGGAAGAAAGCTCAACTACACGGAGCGAAAATGACGAAGAAGAACAGGAGGTGAAAGAACAAACAAACGATTAAGAGAAACTTATCGATTCAAGGCTCGAACTTGATTGGTCTTCCAGTTTAAACCGCGAAATAATGTCAATCGCCGGTTCTTTGTCAAGAACAAGCAAATAACATTGTTTTGTGATTAAATTGGCACTGAACACTCATAAGAAACTGGAGTATTAAACTTGCATGCACTGGTCGGGATTTGGCTTCTAGGGCTTGAGCTCAGATTCAATATTCAAAGAGTTTCAGCTATATTCGAGGGGAATGGAGTAAGGATTTGGGAAGAGGGGGTCTTGGTGGTTCCGGGGTGTAATTTTAGTGGTGAACAAAGGTGGTTGCCGCCACCTTGAGGTGGTAGAAATGGAGGCAACGTCGTTAGGGTTTGAGGGTTGGAGTCCCTGTGAAAGAGATGATGAGGGGGTAGGAGGGTGTGTTTGGACACTTTTATATCAAGCCACCCCCACGTCCTAGCCGTCTGATCCCATAACCTTGATGGCCCAGATCAAAACTAACTTAAACGGGGTCGTTTGGGTTGAGAGAAGAGGTGGACCGGGTCAGTGTGACTTTGGGCCAGGTATTGGGGCAATTTGGACTAGTTTTAGGGGTGTAGGGCTTGGAGATAATCACTTAATTTTGGCCCAAAATCCTTTTCTTCATTTCCATTCCTTTTTTTATTTAATTGTTTTTCTTTTCCCTTTTTAATTAATTAAAACTTAAATTAAAGACTCCTAAAAATAATTAATTTACTAAATTAAGCTATAACCCTAATGTAATATTTACAAAAATTAATTACTTCTAAATTAAAAGGAAAATTATTGATTTGTAATTAAAAGGCTAGAAAATGCAAAATTAAACCAATTTTGTGATTTTCATTTTTTGATAAAACACCTAATTTAATAATTAATCTTAAAATGTAGAATCAAATCCTAAATACAAATGCAATATATTTTTTGTATTTTTCACTAATTAAAATGCGCAAACAAAAATGCAAACAATTAACAGAAAATGCCACGAAAATCCACAAAATTGCAAACACTGAAAGAAATTATTTTGTTTTGAATTTATGCGAGGAAGTCATATAGGGCAAAAATCACGTGCTCACAGCTGGCCCTCTTTGCCCGGAAACACGAAGAGTTTTCGTGCAAAGATAAAGTGAGCGGATACGAGCGATTTTTGCCCGTTTGAATACTCCGTGGGAAGCATTTTCGAAAGATTTGACCGCACCCTGCTTCCGGGGTTGCCTACATATCCTTGGCTAAAAAGGAATTAAGTCAGTGTAGTTCAGGAATGTTTGGTAGCTGGGACTATCATGAAGTTGTGACTTCACTGTTGTTGCTGCTGCTACTGCTTACTGAACTCCTTATTACACCATGTCAAAAAAATAAAAAGAAGCTAGACTAGACTATGATCTATGCATTACAAAAACCCTATCTATATCTTCAAACTTGATCTTGTGATTTCTTGTTGCCTTATTGACTTGTATTCTCCCGGTGAGGTCCCTTTGTTGCCGCCATGGCTTGTAATCTGAGATGCTTTCCTTTTCTCCAGGGGGATGCCTGACTGCTGAAACTTGAGTGTATTCCCTTATTGTCCAGGTGCGCGCCTGATTGCTGAACTTGAAAATGTATTCCCTTGCTCTCCAGGTGGGCGCCTGATTGCTGAACTTGAAAATGTATTCCCTTGTTTTCCAGGTGGGCGCCTGATTACCCAAACTTGAGCGTATTCCCTTGTTTTCAAAGTGGGTGCCTGATTGCTGAAATTTGAATTCCCTTGTTCTCCATGTAGGAGCCTGATTACTGAACCGAAATGTATTCCCTTGTTATCCAGGTGGGCGCCTGATGGCTGAAACTTGAAACGTATTCCCTTGTTCTCCAGGTGGGCGCCTGATTGCTGAAACTTGAAACGTATTCCCTTGTTTTCCAGGTGGGCGTCTGATTGCTGAAATTTGAAACGTATTCCATTGTTTTCCAAGTGGGCGCCTGATTGCTGAAACTTGAAACGTATTCCCTTGTTCTCTAGGTGGGTGCCTGATTACTGGATTTGAAATGTATTCCCTTATTCTTCAGGTGGGAGCCTGATTAATAAACCGAAATGTATTCCCTTGTTATCCAGGTGGGTGCCTGATGGCTGAAACTTGAAACGTATTCCCTTGTTCTTCAGGCGGGCGCTTGATTGCTGAAACTTGAAACGTATTCCCTTGTTTTCCAGGTGGGCGCATGATTGCTGAAACTTGAAATGTATTCCCTTGTTTTCCAGGTGGGCGCCTGATTGCTGAAACTTGAAACGTATTCCCTTGTTCTCCAGGCGGGTGCCTAATTTCAACAAAAATAGACAAAAATAAAGAAAATTCTCTGCCCCAATTTGGTGGCTGGGCACATCTGTGAGTGTTAATTGACATGTTACCAAATATCTCTATGAATCTTAAAGTTAAATCCCATTATCGAGGAGGGTCCTGGAAATCAAAACCAAGTATTATCTTAAGAGTGACAACTTTTACGACTGAATTATACTACCCTACAACAGAACTTACGCTAGATGTTGTTAATTGAAATCTTAAAACTAAGTCCCATTATTCAGGAGGGTCCTAAAATTTTCAAAATGAATCTTATACTATGCATGAAAGCTTCAACGCCAAACTTATATTTCCTCAAAGTAGAGCCTATGCTAGATCTTGTTACTCATGAACGTTTTGAATTTTAACTAAGTCCCATTGTCCAGGAGGGTCCTGAGAATTTAAATCAAATCTCGTTATCCAGGAGGGTCCTGATAATTTACAAACTAGATCCCATTATCCAGGAGGGTCTTGAAAATTTAAAACTAAATCCCATTATCCAGGAGAGTCCTAAAAATCAAAACCAAATCCCATTATCTAGGAGAGTCCAGAAAACTCCTACTTGAATCCTATCTCAAACATGCAGACTTGAAACCATCTTGCATTCCTTGGGGTACATTTATGCTAGATTTTACTACTCATGATTGTTTCGATTTTTTAAGCTAGGTCCCATTTTTTAGGAGGGTCCTGAGAATTTTAAATTAGATCCCATTATTCAGGCGGGACCTGAGAGTTTATTGTCAAACCTGTTTGGTACTCGCCTTTCTTTGCGGAGGATTTCCCCGAAACAAACGAGACTTTCTTCCCCTGTTTCAATCAAAGAAAAATCTTGTCAGTTTAAAATGCGATGGTTAGTTGACGACATTCTTTGTTGAAGTCCTCTCCGCTGCCATGCTTTGTTTTGATTTGCTTCCTTTGCACTGGCTAAGAACCGCTTGACTTCCCGGCTGACTTTCAAACCCCCATGACTTTGGATGACCCGAGTGTTCTAAACTTGAACCGTTGTTTCACATCTTTGACCCCTTTAACTGAACCTCTGCATCTCCCGTGAAATTACTAAATCATTCTACCAATGGAACTTTTGCTGGCACTTTATCCCACTTTATATCCTGCTATATTTGGTATGCTCTGGCCGCACTATGCTTTACAATTTTGAATCTGGTAGTGAGCATTGAAATTCCTTCTTATTTGCTTAAACAAAACTGACATTGGGAAAATCTTAGAAAAATAAACCCAAAAGAAATTAAATGCAATGACTTAGAGAGTTGAGGATAAGAAAATCCAAAACAGGAACACTATTTGAAGGGGAAAAAGAAAAGAGACTTGTCTGAGTGGAGCAGCCGGCACCGATGATCATGACATGCATTTTGGATAAATCGTGTCACGACCAAAGCCGATGGGCCGCGACGGGCACCCAGTACCTTACTTGACTGAGTACCAACGTAATGTACCTTTCTTATTACATCATTATATACATGTGACACATGGGCCTAATAGGCTAACATAATCATTTATAAACTCAAACATAGGCCGACAGGGCCGTACAATTTTCCACGTACACGACATATGTCTACAAGCCTCTAAGAGTACATAAGTGTCACAAAGGTCGGAACAGAGTCCCGCCATACCAAACAATAGACGTCTAAATCATACTAACCAAATACGCAGCTCCAAAGCAAATGGAGCGCACCAACATCTTCCGATGAGCTGATAGCCTACTTGGAGGGCTCCCGACCTGTCTATCAAGACCTGCGGGCATGAAACAAAGTGTCCCCAGAAAAAAGGGACGCCAGTACGAATAATGTACCGAGTTGTAAGACACATAAATAAATACATAGGAGACATGAAAGACATATGGAGTACATGACTCAACCCGTACGTCTGAATAACTTTGTAAATCATAAATTACTTTCAGCATCATGCATATGCGTATGAATGTCATGTCGTGCATAGGTATATGTTTCATAACATCATCAGCCTCTGAGGTCATCCCATCATATCATATCAGCCACTGTGGGCAAAATCATCATTGTATACCATCTGATCAGGTGGTGGTGCGTATATAACGCCATAACCTTTCTCATATCCCATATACATATATATACATACATATATACACGTATATAATGCCGTTTGAATACATACATATATATGCGTATATAACGCCATTTGAATACATACCCATATATGCATATATAACGCCGTTTGAATCATATTTCAGCCACTGTGGGCAACATCATCATCATATACCAGCTGATTAGGTGGTGGTGCGTATATAACGCCATAACCTTTTCCCATATCCCATATACATATATTTACATATATACGCGTATATAACGCCATCTGGTCATGGGTCAATGCACGTTGATGCAATGAATGAAAAGTACGTCAATAAAACCATTCAGAATGTCATAAGACCATTTTGCCCCTTGAGCAATATCAAAAAGTAACATTCTTTCAACTTTCGTATTTTTCTGAGACCCATGAACAGATGATAAAATATTATGACACCTGGAAATTAAAGAACATAGATAGTTCTATTACTTCTATGAGTAGAGTCACTTTTGGAATTTGTGCATTTGCACGTTTCATTCATATCGTAGGGATCATGCCAAAAGAAAGAAGGGATAGCCTTAATATACCTGCAGTAGGAACAACTCCGTATAATTATCCCATTGGAAACCTTTGTGGATTGAATGTAAAACCCAAAAATTGGATTGAAGCTTGTGCGCTTTTGAATCTTGAGGAACGAAATTGGTGTTGGGCTTGAATATTTGGACGAAATTGAACTGGATTCTGTTCCTACGTTTTGGTTTCAAACCACAAGCAAATTGATGTTTTAGACCCTTTTAACCAAGAAATGATATCAAACATTCCTGGATAACGTTTAAGATTCAAGTCTTATTTAAGACTTTAATTTTGGACTCTTTCAATTTAAGACACATATACCTATATTCATATTCTTGCAAATTAGTGGCTTTGTTCCACGTTTTTCTTTTGTAGTTGATTAAATTTTGTCCGCTTATTAGTTAACCGGGTAATGTTCCGTTACCGGTAATTAATCAATTACCCGCAAAATCGAGAATTCTTCTCACTTACTTAAAATATTACTCACTTTTAACATACCGTGTACACTTTACTATCATGTCCATGTAGTACATTGTATGGCACTAGTCCATAAATACCGGCTAAATTAGCCCGGGCCGTATTTTATCCCAAAATGCCAAACTTTGACAAAATTCGTTTTCTTAGACTTGCTCCCCTATTCACCTTCATGAATTTATTAATCACTTGTTAAATTGCAAAATCCTTATAATCCCCAAATAATCTTTTCCTTGGACTGATGTCAATTATCTTACGACAAACTCAACGTAAAATACTGCAGGTGCAATACTGTCGTAACTTATTACTGCAAAGCGCAACATCAGCGTAATGTAATACGGATTCAACACTGTCGTAATTTATTATTGCGAAGCATAACATCTCCATAATATAATACTGCTGGGTAGAACATTGTCGTAACTTAATATTGCAGGACGTAATATTGAAGTAATATTGCGGGGTGTAACATCATTCCCCCCCTTTGGAGCATTCGTCCTCGAATGTTGACTGGTGCTCTTATCATTTGCGTAACTTATAGCTCTTGTGAATACATTAATACTCTACTTGCCATTAAAGCAGTTGCTCTGTGAATTAATCCAAAGTCTAGGGTATTCTTCTCTTTAGTCTTTTTGCCTATATCATGACATGTGGTCGAAATCTTCCTAATCATGCAACTTCTGTTACCTCTTGTCATGCGGCCTGTATGACCCTGGCTTGTAGGTGCACTTATGTGATTCATCTTTCCTTTTTCTTTTTAGATCTGTAGGACTTACTTTGTATATACAAGGCTTAGTAGGATGCCTCTCTGGGCCTCTATAGGTATACTGAAGTCCTTTGCTCGATACTTTGTAGAATTTGCGAATATGGTCATATCATATTTCATAGATCTGATTATCCATTCATATGACTTTACTGTATTTACATGGGTTATACTATACCATAATTTTTACTTCAATCTACCTCTACTGAGGTATGCTTACCAAGCTCCCAGTTACTTTTGTTGCTTATCCTTTAGGTATAAATCTCAGTACTTCAATGCTCCTTCATTACCGTTCGTCTTAAGAATGACAGCTTAATCTCATCTCATACTTTGTGACTTTTGTCTATCCATCATTGATTTACATCACTATTAATCTACAATATACCACTGATAACATTAAACTTCTTACGTCATACCTTGCCACTAGGGCTTACGTTCCATCGAGGAATATTTGAAGTGATTTTCCTGATCCACTTAGGGGTGATACTATACTTCAATGATCGTATTTTATAGCATCCCAATGAGATTCACTTATGTGAGTATTTTAATCTCATACAATCCATGAAATCCTCTTCAAATCATTACTCACTCGAAGGCCAAAACGTCATCCTTTATCCATCACAATTACACCGTCATTGTACTATCAGGGCAACGTTCCATCTTTTCTAAATGCTACTAGTCTTAGACTCCTTTGAGTTAATTCAGGCTGTACTGAGCTTTCTGTAACTTAGAGAAACCATCAGCTCTTCTTATTTTCATGGGCTTAATCCCGAGGACTTATCCATTCTCGTCACCTTCTCACTCGCCTTTCCTCATTCTTACTCATGTTTTCTTAAAACTTTGTCGCTCTACCATACTTTAGATTGCAACCTATAAATATCCATTTATAATACTCGCAACTTTCCTTCAACTTGCTTGCACCATAGATTTTCTTATGTTATTCTGGAATGTCAAGCGATACATCACATCATTTCTAATTCTTCTATACTCTTTTAACTACACCTCTCGATACGTAGAAACCATAGGCTGGAAGATATGCCACTAACGATGTCGCTATCATTCGTAGATATTGAATCCTCGTGCTTATAACCTTCTATCCGAAGTATGAACTAATTACAACTTTCTGCATTTGAGTATCTCGTACGTTGTTCACCTTTACCTTACTTACATTAAAATTTCTCATCGTGTCTTTTATCACTTTCATGAACTCCCTTTCACATTGGTATAATTCACATCCATAACTTGGAGCTCTATTATAATACTTGCACCTCTGGTGCCTATACAATCCGGTGGGAGCTTCTTACTGACTTCTTATAAGGCTGGTACTCTTCATAAAGCTATTATAAAATATGGCTACTGTACTATCTTTCTTATACCTCTGCTACTTAAGAGTGATCCTGAGGTCTATAATTCTCTTAGTCCCTCCTGTTTTGCTTAGTCAATGTAACTCTTTAGTCTCCTCTTCTTTCTGATCATCCTCTATGTAGGCTTAAGATATCTTCCGACCTGTGTCTCCTGGTATTAGTTATTACTTTAGTCTTTCGTGGGCGTTATGGAATATCCTTGATAGAATCTTCTAATAATTCAATCCTTTGTCTATGCCCTGGGCTAAATTCTTTCTTTTAACTTATACCAGAGTCTTCTATGGCTGTATGATTGTCAACAAATATGCTGCTTGGATAATGTTCCAAAATCTTGAGTGTGTCCACAACATACTAACTCTGGATCATTGATCAAATAATTCCTTCGTTCTGTCTTAGCTTTCTTTCAACGTAAGCTATTACTCTTCCTGGTTTCTGCCCCCTTGTTGCGTCTATACTTAGCTTATCTTAGTGCCCACACTTGCCATAGTTTTCATATAACTCATATGATCTTGAATATTACTTTGAATTCATACTTCCCATTCATTAGCCACGTTAAGTGCCATTTTCCTTTGGAATGCTTACAATGTTATTACGAGATTGTTGTTACACGACCATTTCCTCTTTATGTCGTTGTGCTTAGGTTGAAGCCTTCTTTCTTATCTCCTCAGCTAGTCATTTGTTGTAGTATTTAGGGAGAACCCTTGACTCTCGTAAAGTTGTGAGCTTATTACTAACCTTTTTGATGTCCTTACTTGCCTGTAATCATCCGTAGTTGCTTACCTCCATGCCCTTGTGCTCGTATGGTTGCTTCTAAATTGATATTTTGACTTCCTTCTCAATGGCACCTTCTTTTATCCCCGTAATACTCATACGGTATATTTAGCTACCCCGACTCTTGTTTGAATATATTTCAATCATTATAATTGTATTCTTCGAGGCTGAACTCTCCATGTTGGGTTCTACTTTGTTTATCTCACACGGTCTGATGATTCGTCTGTAACCTCCTGTTTAGCCATAATTGGGATCTTCCTGACCAATTACTAACTACTCGTTGGCCCATTCTCATATCAATATTCCTTGTAATCTTTCTTGGGTTATTTCCTTTGTCTTAACTTACATCTCGCACAGGCTCTTTATTTATTAATAACAGTTCGGGCAGGAACCTTTACTTCCTCTCCTTGATGTCATGCTTGCACAATATTCTTGAATCGTAGCGTATCTATAAGATTTGGATAAGTGTCGTTTCATTCCTCTTTTATTTATCGCATTCTTCCTTTACCATTCCATAGTCACTAGAACCACTTAATTCTGACATAATACCACATCATTCCATATTCCCCCCTTTTAGGGGTGTATTAAGAGTTGAAGCTACGATGATCTACCTATAGATGTGTTACCTCTTCATCATTGGCGTCTTTTCACATCATCAATGACCCTTACTCTACTTGCGGCAATCCTTCTGTACCAAGGATAACAAAGTTCCTCACTCGCGATGGTAAAATTTAGTATAGCTGACACATACAGTCCCTTAAGCTGAACTTTGCTCATATTGCTTGTTGTAGGGAAGCATCTTCCTGAATAACCATTCTCTGGGTTTCTCATGAATCTTCCTCTGTGGTCCATTCTATTATCGCCGGGAAGCAATATGAAGTTCTCATAATGCCGACCACCATCAAATTACTCAGTCCCTAATTCATATTTAGTTCGTCTTTTTCCACCAGTCCATGCTGAATTCAATTACTCTGGGGTCTAACTTTTTATTCTAAATCACGTTAGCATCGCGAACTTGTTTCTCGAAGTGAGGATATGACTTTATGGCCTATACTCTTTTGTTGTCCTAAGGCCTGTCACTTCCTATTTCTTCCTTCACTTGACTATAAATTTTGTAACATTGTCATCTTTTAATATACCGTTGTCATCCATGTATCACATCTTACTCATAATGCTTTATTAACTCTTTTATAATTTCCCGCTAACATTTATGCTTATTACTTTATTTTATAAACTTGAACAAGAGATTCTTTTGCTCTTAGCTTCCCTTTGCTCTATCCAATGGTTCTTCATATTGCTTAACGTTCTTGCTTTACTAGAGACGCGAGCCATACTAAGGTAATATTTATTCCGTCAAGGCTTATAGTGCATGGCTTTGTGGTACTCATAGCTGGCTGCACTATTTCAGAGGGCATCATCCGGTGTCTCATAAAGAGATCTATTAGCATATTTGTAATGTCTTTCGGAAATGTCAACTGACGCAAACAATTCATCCATCATATCTTCTTATACTACTTCTGTTAATCCCCATAGGGCATATCTGGAATGGGTGCGACCAATTGTATATACCTCTGTTACTATTGACTATAACTCAAAAGGCTTATGTTCCTCTGCCTCAATTAAAAACGTTGTTAGCAGGCATCATCTTATTACGAATAAAATAGAATTTCAGAACTTGGATTCTTATAAGTGAGCTCTACCACACAATCTAGAGTAAGAAGAAAGAGTGACAATCCTAAATGCCCTGTAGCCTCCTGCTTATAAGTGTGGTACACGACACACCCATAAATAAGACTCTACTAGACACGGCTTGTAGACTTCCTAGGATAGAACTGCTCTGATACCACTTTTGTCATGACCCAAACCGATGGGCCGCGACGGGCACCCAGTACCTTACTTGACTGAGTACCAATGTAATGTACCTTTCTTATTACATCATTATATACATGTGACATATGGGCCTAATAGGCTAACATAATCATTTATAAACTCAAACATAGGCCGATGGGGCCGTACAATCTTCCACGTACACGACATATGTCTACAAGCCTCTAAGAGTACATAAGTGTCACAAAGGTCGGAACAGAGTCCCACCATACCTAACAATAGACGTCTAAATCATACTAACCAAATACGCAACTCCGAAGCAAATGGAGCACACCAACATCTTCCGCTGAGCTGATAGCCTACTTGGAGGGATCCCGACCTGTCTATCAGGACCTGCGGGCATGAAACAAAGTGTCCCCAGGCAAAAGGGACGTCAGTACGAATAATTTACCGAGTATGTAAGGCACATAAATAAATACATAGGAGACATGGAATACATATGGAGTACATGACTCAACCCGTACGTCTGAATAACTTTGTAAATCATAAATTACTTTCAGCGTCATGCATATGCGTATGAATGTCATGTCGTGCATAGGTATATGTTTCATAACATCATCAGCCTCTGAGGGTATCCCATCATATCATATCGGCCATTGTGGGCAAAATCATCATCGTATACCAGCTGATCAGGTGGTGGTACGTATATAACGCCATAACCTTTCCCATATCCTATATACATATATATACATACATATATATACGTATATAACACCGTTTGAATACATACATATATATGCGTATATAACGCCATTTGAATACATACCCATATATGCGTATATAACGTCGTTTGAATCATATTTCAGTCACTGTGGGCAACATTATCATCATATACCAGCTGATCAGGTGGTGGTGCATATATAATGGCATAACCTTTTCCCATATCCCATATACATATATTTACATATATACGCATATATAACGCCATCTGGTCATGGGTCAATGCAAGTGGATGCAATGCATGAAAAGTACGTCAATAAAACCATTCAGAATGTCATAAGACCATTTTGCCCCTTGAGCAATATCACAAAGTAACATCCTTTCAACTTTCGTATTTTTCCGAGACCCATGAATATATAATAAAATATTATGACACCTGGAAATTAAAGAACATATATATATTTCTATTACTTCTATGAGTAGAGTCACTTTTGCAATTTGTGCATTTGCACTTTTCGTTCATATCGTAGGGATCATGCCAAAAAAAAGAAGGGATAGCCTTAACATACCTGCAGTAAGAACAACTCCGTATAATTATCCCATTGGAAACCTTTGTGGATTGAATTTAAAACCCAAAAATTGGATTGAAGTTTGTGCGCTTTTGAATCTTGAGGAACGAAATTGGTGTTGGGATTGAATATTTAGACGAAATTGAACTGGATTCTGTTCCTACGTTTTGGTTTCAAACCACAAGCAAATTGATATTTTAGACCCTTTTAACCAAGAAATGATATCAAACATTCATGGATAATGTTTAAGATTCAAGTCTTATTTAAGACTTTAAGTTTTGGACTCTTTCAATTTAAGACACATATACCTATATTCATGAGTCATTCATGCAAATTAGTGGCCTTGTGCCACGTTTTTCTCTTGTAGTTGATTAAATTTTGTCCGCTTATTAGTTAACTGGGTAATGTTCCGTTACCGATAATTAATCAATTACCCGCAAAATCGAGAATTATTCCCACTTACTTAAAATATTACTCACTTTTAACATACCTTGTACACTTTACTATCATGTCCATGTAGTACCTTGTATGGCACTAGTCCATAAATACCGGCTATTTTAGCCCGGGCCGTATTTTATCCAAAAATGCCAAACTTTGACAAAATTCATTTTCTTAGGCTTGCTACCCTTTTCACCTTCATGAAATTATTAATCACTTGTGAAATTGCAAAATCCTTATAATCCCCAAATAATCTTTTCCTTGGACTGATGTCAATTATCTTACGATGAACTCAATGTAAAATACTGCAGGTGCAATACTGTCGTAACTTATTACTGCAAAGCACAACATCACCGTAATGTAATACGGATTCAACACTGTCGTAATTTATTACTACGAAGCGTAACATCTCCATAATGTAATACTGTTGGGTAGAACACTGTCGTAACTTAATACTGCAGGATGTAATATTGAAGTAATATTGCGGGGTGTAACAAATCGGCCCAATCTGTCCAACCGATCAACTTTCAGTTTCCATACTTTGTTGCCTTGGAATTTCCATAACCTGATTTCTTCACCAACCTTGACCTTGTTCGACCTGCGGTGCCCTGAAGGGTTTTCATTAACAAGCCTCTCTCATTTGTTCATCTCTCAACTCACTTTTGCCTTACGGTGCCCGTGAGGGTTTTCACCAATAAGACTCTCTCATTTTTGATTTCTCTCAGCTCCCGTCGCCTTATGGTGCCTGTGAGGGTTTTCACCAATAAGACTCTCTCGTTTTTGATTTCTCTCAGCTCCCCTCGTCTTATGGTGCCTGTGAGGGTTTTCACCAATAAGACTCTCTCATTTTCAATATTTTCTACTTGGACCAGCGTGTTACCCTTGATATGAATCACCTCCACTTGCTTGACTTGGCATCTCTCGAAGACTGATCGGAAGGTCTTTCTTTGGACTGTAACGTGAGCTTTTGGGTAGGGTTAGAAAGAAAGGATATCAAAGGCTCAAAACAATTCGAATGAGTTCAAAATTACAACTTTCGGAATTAGATTTCTGACAACAACCACAACTTCTGCCCTAGTTTCTTGTTTAGGGACTTTTGGATTTTTATTTGATGGGACCGAACCGTGAGGTTGCCTACATATCCTTAAAAGGAATCAGGTTGAACGTAGTTCATGTTATAGAAATTACTTTGTTGTTGTGATTTTCTCTTTTTCTTTCTTTTCTTTCTCTTTTTGCTTTCTCTTTCTTTCTCTTTTTATTCTTTTCTTTCTCTTTTCATTCTTTTCTTTCTCTTTTCTTTTTCTTTCTCTTTTTCTCTCCTTCCTTTACTTATCTTTCACGCTTGTGTTTCTAATATTTGCTACTGATTCCGAAAAAGGGGTATGAAAGAAAATAAATAAGGCTCAAAGGGGTAACAAAGGATAAAGTGTTTAGATAGCAGAACAAAATGCCTTCGTCGTTCCAAATTTTCCAAAAATATGCCAAATACAAACAAATATAAATTAACCAAAGAAAATCAAACATAATATCTCTTGACCGCATCGGAATTGATGGCCATTTCTACACACTTGCCTTCTATATCTGTTAGATACAAAGCGCCATTTAACAACACTCTAGTTACGATGAATGGCCCCTGCCAGTTTGGAGCAAACTTGCCTTTGGGCTCAGCCTGATGTGGAAGGATACGTCTTAACACTTCCTGACCTACTTCAATCTTCCGTGGACGCACCTTCTTATTATATTCTCTTGCCATTCTTTGTTGATACAATTGGCCATGACACACTGCGGCCAATCTTTTCTCGTCGATCAAACTCAATTATTCCAAGCGGGTTTTGACCCACTCATAATCATCGATCTCAGCCTCCGCGACAATTTGAAGGGATGGAATTTCCACTTCTGCGGGTATCACTACTTCAGTGACATACACCAACAAATAAGGAGTCGCCCCTACTGAAGTACGGACAGTAGTGCGATAACCCAACAATGCAAACAGTAACTTTTCCTGCCACTGCCTAGAACCCTCCACCATTTTTCGAAGTATCTTCTTTATATTCTTGTTGGCCGCCTCAACTGCTCCATTTGCCTTAGGGCGGTACGGGGTAGAATTGCGATGTGTAATCTTGAACTGCTGACATACCTATTTCATCAGATGACTATTGAGATTAGCCCCATTGTCTGTAATGATCACCTTTGGTATCCCAAACCGACAAATGATATTTGAGTGCACAAAATCAACCACCGCCTTCTTGGTTACAGACTTGAATGTTTTAGCCTCCACCCACTTGGTGAAATAGTCTATGGCCACCAGAATGAACCTGTGCCCATTTGATGCTGATGGCTCAATTGGCCCAATGACATCCATGCCCCACGCAACAAAAGGCCACAATGCAGACATCGTGTGTAATTCAGATGATGGAGAATGAATCAAGTCTCCATGCACTTGGCACTGATGATATTTACGCACAAAACTGATACAATCTCGCTCCATAGTGAGCCAATAATAACCTGCTCGGAGAATCTTCTTTGCCAACACGTACCCACTCATGTGCGGTCCACAGACTCCAGAATGTACTTCGGTCATAATAGTTGTGGCCTGCCTAGCATCTATGCATCTCAACAGTCCAAGATCTAGAGTCCTTTTGTATAAAACTCCTCCGCTGAAGAAAAAGCTGCTTGCCAACCGCTTAATCGTTCTCTTTTGATCACCTGTGGCTTGTACTGGACACACCCATATCCTGATGTATTCCTTGATATCGTGAAACCAAGGCTTCCCATCGAGCTCTTCTTCCACCACATTACAATAAGCATGCTGATCGTGGATTTGGATCTGCAAAGGGTCCACATAAGCCTTATCGGGATGGTGCAATATTGACGCCAGAGTAGCCAAAGCATCGGCAACCTCATTGTGAATCCTTAGAATATGCCTGAACTCTATTGATTAAAACCATTGACAAATATCCTGCAAGCATTGTCGGTACGGTATGAGCTTTAAATCCCGCGTTTCCTATTCTCCCTGAATCTGGTGCACCAGAAGGTCCGAGTCCCCCAAGACCAAGACTTCCTGGACACCCATGTCTATGGCTAACCTCAAACCCAGAATGCACGCCTCATACTCAGCCATGTTGTTAGTACAATAGAAATGAAGCTGAGCCATAACAGGGTAGTGATGCCCTATTTCAGAAATAAGTACCGCTCCTTTCCCAATGCCTTTCATGTTAGAAGCCCCATCAAAGAAAAGTTTCCATCTTGGCTTTTCGACATGTTCCAACTCATCAATATGCATTACCTCTTCATCAGGGAAATAAGTCCTCAAAGGTTCATATTCTTCATCCACAAGATTCTCAGCCAAATGGTCGGCCAATGCTTGTGATATCATCGCAGTCCGAGTCACATAGACAATGTCAAATTTTGTGAGCAAAATCTGCCACTTTGCGAGTCTTCCCATGGGCATAGGCTTCTGAAAGATATATTTCAACGGATCCAAGCGAGAGATGAGGTAAGTAGTATAAGATGACAAATAATGTTTCAACTTCTGGGCTATCCAAGTTAGGGCGCAACACGTCCTATCAAGATGAGTGTACTTAACCTCGTAAGATGTGAACTTCTTGCTGAGATAATATATGGCTTGCTCCTTCCTGCCAGTGATGTTATGCTGACCTAACACACATCCAAATGAATTGTCCAAGACCGTCAAATACAGAATCAAAGGTCTCCCTGGATCTGGCGGGACCAACATAGGTGGGTTTGACAGGTACCCTTTTATATTATCAAATTCTTCCTGACATTCATCTATTCACTTGACCGCAACATCTTTCTTTAACAGTTTGAAGATAGGCTCACAAGTTGTCGTAAGCTGAGCAATAAACCAGCTGATGTAATTCAATCTCCCCAACAGACTCATCACCTCAGTCTTGTTCTTTGGGGTGGCAATTCCTAGATAGCTTTGATCTTAGACGGGTCTAATTCAATGCCTAGGTGGCTGACTATGAATCCCAACAACTTTCCAAACGGAACACCGAACGCGCATTTTGCAGGATTGAGCTTGAGATTGTATTTGCGAAGCCTTTGGAAGAACTTTGTCAGATCTCTGACATGGTCAGACTGCTTTCTAGACTTTACAATCACATCATCCACATAAACCTCGATCTCCCTGTGTATCATGTCATGGAATATGGTCGTCATTGCCCTCATGTATGTTGCCCCAGCATTTTTTAAACCAAATGGCATGACCCGACATCAGTATGTTCCCCATGGCATGATGAATGCCGTCTTTTCTACGTCCTCCTCATCTATTAAGATCTGATGGTAGCCCGCATAACAATCCACAAAAGAACCAATCTCATGTTTGGCACAATTATCGATCAATACATGGATGTTCGGCAATGGGAAGTTATCCTTGGGACTTGCCTTGCTGAGATCTCGATAATCAACACACACCCTGGTCTTGCCATCCTTCTTCGGCACAGGCACAACATTGGCTAACCAGGTGGGATATCGGGTGGCTCGAATGACTTTGGCCTCAAACTGTTTGGTGACCTCTTCCTTAATCTTCACACTCATATTAGTTTTAAATTTCCTCAACTTCTGCTTGACAGGGGGAATGCCGGGTCATTGGGCAATTTGTGAACCACCAAGTCAGTGCTTAGACCCAGCATGTCGTCGTAAGACCATGCAAAAACATCTTTATACTCGAATAGTGCTTTAATTATCTCCTCTCTGAGTTGTGGTTCAAGATGGACACTTATTTTAGTTTCTCTGATATTATCTAGGTCCCCTAAATTGATTGCTTCTGTATCACTCAGGTTAGGCTTGGTTTTTTCTTCAAAATGGCTTAATTCTTTACTAATCTCATCAAAGGCTTCATCCTCGTCATATTCCGATTCACCATCACACTCTATTTCTTGAATTACTATTTCAGAATTAGATTGGCTTTTAATACTGGGCCGAAGATTCCTCAAGCATGTCATGTCATTGAAACCATCATAAAAAGAACTGTACAAGGAAGAAAAGAAAAACAAAAATAAAACTATCAGGAATAAAGAAGGAAAGGAAATTGCATTTTATTGAAATTAAAGATAACAAGGTTTATACATCCAAATGGACGGAACATAGAATCTGAATTACAACCCTGGAATAATCCAGATAAACTGAAAGAAGATCAAAGCAAACTACCAAAACTCCCTCCGAGTAGGAAGAGGAGTAGCTTCCCAATTGTTAATCTTTGTACTAGGCCCCACAAACTGCACATCCGCTTTACTCAAACCCTCTCCAGCTTCCAACATGTTCATATTGGCGAATAACCTCTCGAACTTTTAAATTAGATCTCCATCCATATCAACCACTGAACTGGGAACCGTTGTTACTGGGCGCTTTCTAGTACCAGGCCTGACAAATGATCTGGAAAGACGCGGGACCGGCTTTGGAAGGGCCCATGCCCTCTGTTTCATTTTTCTGGCTCTTCTTATGTCTGCGACTGTGGGCTTGAATCCCAAACCAAATGTATCCAAGTTTTTAGGAAGAGAAACCGGCTATACAATACCTTGTAACCCTTGCCCGGTACAAAACCATTCTTCAACATTTAAACGGCTACCATGACTGATGCAGCAGCTCCCTTTGGAGTTGGCATGCACTTCCCTTCTGGAATTTTCTCTACCGATACCGTGACAACAACCTGATAAACCCATGGCCCCTTGTCGTCTTCAACCTCTATGAGTGGAACAATGACATCACTGGGAACACACAAATTATCTTCGCCGTGCACAAAAATTTCCCATCTATCCCATTCAAACTTGACCATTTGATGCAGAGTTGACGGGAGCGCTTTGGCAACATGAATCCAAGGTCGACCTAACAGCAGATTGTAAGAAACAGTCACGTCGAGCACCTGTAATTCCATAGTAAATTCAACTGGCCCTATTGTAAGCTTAAGCACTATGTCCCCGACTGAATCTTTACCTCGACCGTCGAATCCCCTAACATAGATACTGTTCTTGTGAATTATTTCATCATCCAACTTCAACTTGTTCAAAGTGTAAAGGGGGCAAATGTTCGCATTGGAACCATTGTCAACGAGTACCCGAGTAACCACTGAATCTTCACATTTCACCGTCAGATAGAGGGCTCTATTGTGCTCAGTACCCTCCACGGGCAACTCATCATCAGAAAAAGTGACTCTGTTTACCTCAAATATCTTGTTAGCTATCTTCTCCAAGTGGTTTACTAAGATTTTGTCAGGAACGTGGGCCTCATTCAAAATCTTCATCAAAGCCCGACGGTGCTCGTCTGAATAGATCAATAATGACAATAATGAAATTTGAGCAGGTGTTTTCCTCAACTGCTCCACAATGGAATAGTCCTACATTTTCATCTTTATCAAGTACTCCTCTGCTTCATCCTCGGTCACAGCTTTCTTTGCCAATATTGGGTTATCTTTGGAGGTCTTAGCTTTTCTCAACTCTTCGGGGGCAAAGCATCTCCCCGATTGAGTCAAACCATGGGTCTCACAAACTTCTTCTTTAACTTCTTTCACCTTGTAAGTCATTGTCATTCGTTCATAATTCCACGGGATTGCCTTGCTGTTGACTATCAGTAATTGAGTTACCGGCTTGATAATGACAGGATCTATGCGGGCACCCTCCACAACTACCACAGTCTTGTTTGCTACTCCTGGCACAACCACTTTGCTCTTTCATGTTTCACTGGAACGTCACTTGATGAACCCTTCTTGACCACCACAGATGGTTCACTATTTGCCCCAGTCAACTTGATCATAGACTTCTCACTTGTTGATTTTTCAAATGGCCTGGCTTCACTGGACCGAATCATCATAACAGTTTGAAAAGGCTTCTTAGGCTCCCCTCCCTTATGCACTATCTCAATCACATTTTTCTCATGATGGGTTGGCAATGGGTTCTGGTTGATATTAGGTACCTCTGGAGCCTGGACCTCAATCCGATTAGTATCAATGAGCTCTCTGTGTCGTGCCCCGGAGCACCAGAACAATATTCGCAGCTCATAGAGTGATCAAGATTTCTCGGGGGAGGATTTGGTAGTTTGGGCTCGATCAGACTCAGCATACCCAATTGCCTTAACCTGTGGAACAAACTGGTATATGATTCTTCCAATGGAGTGAAAGTCTTCTTCTTCTGTAACCTCTCATTCTTGGTGGACTGATTGGGCCTGAAACCTATTCCAGGGGGATTTTGGTAGGCTCTCGGGGGTGGATAGGTATTTTGTGGGGCTGGGTAGGGATTTTGTGGAGTTGGCGCTCGCCATTGCGCGTGGGCAGGAGGTTGAGGGTATGCTTGTGCATGATGGATGGAAAAATGGGGATCTAGTGGTGGGTAATAGTGTTGTGGTAGGCTATATAGAGTGTAGGGGTAAGTTTGGTGATAGGGTCGAGGCTGGTTGTAGTAACGTGAAGGGCCCATGGATCCAACCCAAGCTCCTGATTCGACTGTCGCAACATCCTCTTTCTTATTTTTCCCAAGTACACCCCAGTACCGTTTTGAATGGCCTGGGTGGTCGCTTTAATTGCTGAATAACTCATGATCTTGTTGGACCTGAGTCCCTCCTCAACCATGCCTCCTATTTTACAACCTCATTAAAGGACTTGCCTATTGCGGACACCAAATGACCAAAATAAGTGGGCTCCAAGGCCTGCAAGAAATAATCAACCATCTCACTTTCTTTCATCGGAGGGTCAACCCTGGCTGCTTGCTATCTCCAACGGAATCCATATTCCCTTAAACTCTCACCGGGATTCTTCTTCATCATCATCAATGACAGTCGGTCTAGGATAATTTCAAGATTGTACTGAAAATGGCAGGCGAAGGCTTGGGCCAAGTCGTCCCATGTGTACCACCTGCTGTGATCTTGTCTGGTATACCATTCCAATGCTGATCCACTCAGACTTTGGCTGAAATATGCTATCAGTAATTCATCTCTTCCCCCCGCTCCTCTCATCTTGCTACAAAATCCTCTTAAGTGTGCTACTAGGTCACCATGCCCATCATACAGATCAAACTTGGGCATCTTGAACCCTGATGATAACCGAACATCCAGGAACAAACATAAATCCTTGTAGGCCACACTTACTTGACCTCCCAACCCCCTCATATCTCTAAACAATTGTTCTATGCTTTTGACCTTTCTGATCATCTCCTCATGTTAGGGATTTTTGGGTGGCTTCTCAGTCTCTGCCGGGAGGTCAAGATGAGGGGTGTAAGAATATGGTTCTGGAGCTTTGAAGGTGGGCAAGGGAGGGGGGGGTAATACTGGTTGTCGTGAGTTTGGAACAGAGGTTCACTGGAAGATCGGTGTAATGCAGCAGGTAGCGGTGCCACAAAAACAGGAGTGATTGGTGGAGGAGAGTGCAGGACTTGTCTGGGTGGAGGAGCTTGTGATGTATGGGAAGTGGTGCCGTGGCATTGTTGGTAGAAGGTAAAGGCTGGAGATGAGTTCACAGTGGGAGGCTCCTAAGGTTGGGCCGATGGTGGGATATAAGTAGGGTTGGCGGGATAAACCGGTGGTGGATGCCCCTTTGCCCAGGCTTGGTACATTTCAACCATTTGCTGCTTTAACTTATACATCTCTTCCTTCATCGCATTAACATCCAATTCTTCCACCTCTTTTAACGGGTCAACAATACTTGCCTCCAATTCTTGGTTGGCCATATTCAGCCTGTCTTTTGATTGGGTGTTGTATGAGTGAGTTGCCAGAATGCCAATCAAATAACCACCTGCCTGGAACTCAATACATCAATAACAACCTTGTTAGCGATTAGGGCTTTAACAGATTGGTAACCGCACATTTTGGGGAATGAATGCACCTAAGAAATTAACTGTTTCTATTATGCATTTGATCGGCTGCTTCCGTCATACCGACTTTTCCTTATTTTTCATTTGCAACTTCTCCTTTCCCTTTTTTTCCTATTCACTCTTGCCTTTCCTTGCTTGATCTCTTGTGGTTTCCTTCCCATGGTTTCTTATTTTTCTCTCTTTTCTTTTCTTGTGTTCCTCTTGTTTTTCCTCTCTCGTTTTTTTCTTTTTCTTCTCTCTTTTTTCTTTTGGTTATGGTCAAATCCTATGGAGATTGCCTACGTATCATGACCCCGTATGAATCAGACCGAGCGTAGTTCTAGGAGATAAGTGTGAAAGTAAATAATAAAATATTTTTGGGATTTTCAATTTTCATAAAAAGCAAATGCTTTGATTACAAAGACTCAAAACCAATAGACTCCAAGAGAAACTAGCAGACGCTGATGTAAAGACGAAATACAGATTCTAAAAATAAACTATCATACTCTAACAAAAGAAAATATAGACTCGAAAACAATTGACAGACTCCAGCAGAAAGAAAATACAGACCCAAAACAACTGACAGACTCCAACAGAAAAGGAAATATAGACTCAAATGAAAAATCATGAATACATTAATGCTCCTGGTGCCCGCGGGACATCATTCGGTCTTGCCGCGGGCCTATATGCAAGATCCCTTTGAAGTCTATCCAAGTCACTCATTATTTGTTTAACAAATGTCATCACTGCCACAAAGAAGGTGGTGCGAGTCATATCCTCACAGGCTTGGCACTTCACAACAATGTAATCGATGATAGTTCTAATTCTCTCTCTTATAACACATTTTTCTTACAACAAACGCCCGATCTGCTGGGCCCTGGCTTCCAAAGTTTGCTTGGCCATATGATTCTGCTCTTGAAGTTGTTGCAAATCTATTTGTAATTGTGCCAATGCTGTATAACAATGTTCTCTTTCAACCTCGAAATCTTTCGCCTAGTTGATCATTTTGTTCTCCGCGGTAATGACCTTCTTTTTTAATCCCGCCACCTCATTGTCGTACTTTTCTTTCAACTGTTTGACCAGGCGTGCTTGTTCATCTGTGTTTTTAACCAATTGCTTTTGAGCCCTGGCTAGTTCACTTTCTGCTTTGTTCAAATCAAAACTATAGTCACACTTTCTACCTCAGGTTATCTATAAGTTTCTCATCTTTGGCACTTCGGGCGTGGTTTTTTGCCGCTATTTTCATTTTCTGAATTTGGGCTCGAAGGGCCTCATTTTCTTTGGCTAGCTTTATCTTTTCTCTTTTGTTCACCGCGACTTGCAAGCTATTCTCGAATTGAAGTTCTTTGACTTGTTTTTCCAATTTTCCTATTGTGGCCCTACACTCATTCTCCTTGGCCAACCAAGCCCATTGTTCTTGCGACGCCTCAACGAATTCATGGAGGTTGGATCTTTTGGCCGGCCTCCCAAACTCCATTTCTCTTCTATACAAAGCCAGGTACCCTGGTGAAAGCTCACTTTTGGATCGATCATGTACACAGGTATTTGCTGTTAAGTATTGACATTCACTCCAAATTTGGCAGACCGCTGCTTCATCAAACTGACCGTTAAGTCCGAGACTACTTGGGCACTAAGATCTTCATCTCTCGGAACTGTTTGGCATCTCCCCAGCTGCCTCAAAACCCGATATGGGCCATAAGGCTGGATACTTCTGAGTCCCATTAGGAGGAAATGAGGCCCAGCGGCTGTCATGTATATGATCTCATCCACAGGCAGCCATCCAAATGTCCACTCTATTTGATTTGTAGTGATGGAATGGAGGCATGCTATCCACTCTATAACCCTTTCTGGCAAGCTGATCCCATCAACCCTCGTATAAAATTCCTCTATACATGTTTTCTCTGTCGACCCATAACTCATAAATTGAGGACTATGGCATAGGTGTTCGATCATCCACATCTGCAGCAACACGTTGCACCCCTTGAAAAAGTCTCCTCTGATTTGCAAGCTGTGAGAGCGAGGAAGATTTCAGCTACTATCATGGGTGCGAGGGTGCTCTTGGCCTGAGTGAGCAAAGTGCTGACAACCCCGGCTACTCGTATGTCAATATTCCTATCTTTTCTAGGAAACACTAAAAGTCCCAAAAAGACCACCATAAATGCAAAACACATGTGTTCTTCCCACTTAAGGTGGTTTCCTTTGCTGCAAATTTTGTTTTTCGGCTTGTTGAACCCCCATATATGACCATATATGTTGTATATAAACTGCAAAGTACAAAAACCAGCTGCCAGGTCTGGGTTGTGGACCCCCATGCTTATTTTCAAAGAATCTAGGAACCTGTGTATGGCTACGGCCCTTGGAACAATCAGGTACTGGTGTCTCAGAGAAACTTTGGGACCCCCAATATATACGGCTATTTCTTCCAATGTTGGGGTAAGTTCAAAATCTGAGAAGTGAAATACGTTGTGGGCCGGGTCCCAGAATGTAACCAACGCCTTTATGATGTCTCCCCTAGGATTAATCTTCAGCAACCCAGTGAGGCCTCCCAGGTATAGATTGACCGTGTCTTGTCCCGATTTACCCAGATCATCCCACCACATATACAATTCCAAAGGGATCTTGTTCAGGACTGTTATTGGCAAATTCTGACTCATGCTTATTCTGCACATTTATTAGGGTGGTTAATCACGATTCAATTTACTCAAAAACAAAGCTGACACTTTTCAGATTTTATTTCAAAAGTAAAAACCTAGTTTTGCAAATACGGCCTTTCAGCACTTACAGGGAAAGATTTTAAGGCTGTGCTCGCTAATCGGCTAAAAATTTGAAAAAGAGATCGAAGGCAGCTGTTCTTGCAAAAACAGCCTTCCGACGTCCTTTTAGGGACAATCGGTTATTTTTGACAAAAATGGCATCACCTTAACCATTATAATATAAGTAAAATTTTTGTTTTTTTTTCGGGCAAATTTTGCAAAAAGGAAGTTAGACCCGATGGGGGTTGCCTACGTATCTCACACCCTATGAGAATCAAACTGGCGTAGTTCAGGCAATTTTGACAAAATAAAACCAACTATTTTTCTTCTCTAAAAACACAAAGATTTTCCCCTTTTTTTTCTTTTCTTTAAAAACCACAAAATTTCTTTTTTTTTTTCAAAATTTCGGTAGTGTTTCAGTATGTTTTGGGACACTGATTTTTCAAAACAGGCACTTATCCCTCTCAACCATCTCATTAACCTTTCTAAATTTTCCTTATAAGCCGGTCAACATGCAAATCCGAAGCAAATGAATGCACACGTAGTAAATAAGATGCATCATAATGGTCTTTACATTTCGGGTATACCTGTCCTAGACAGACCCAACCCCTGTGTTGAGTCTCCAAAGTCAAGTGCACATGATGCAAACAAGCCTTCCTACTAGGGATCCGGCATGAGGTTGAGTTATTCTAGGTTCAAAACCTGGGTATATGTACTAGACTATGTACCCGAGCGGATAACTCGAGTCGAAGAGAGGGCTATGTACTGGGAACCAAAAGGCCATCTGGCTTAGTAACTTGTCCGAGCCTCTTTCTTATTTCAAGGTATGACACTAACAGAGTAGGGAGTCTCGACCAGCGAACACATCCCCGAAGAAGAGAAGAGAAGGGTTTCGTAGCAGTTTATATACAGTTAAGATAATATCAAAGCGGTAAAGGCATTATTTAGCATATTAGGCCCAAACATGTAATAAAATCAGATAACAGATAAATCCAAATATAACAATTCATCTAAGCTCGAATTCTGAACCCTGAACCAAAGATTCTGGATTCTTCTTCCCAGCAGAGTTTCCAGAGCTGTCACACCTCCTTTTTCCTACACCCCGGAGAAGGGTATATAAGGTAATTTTTTCCAATTTAAGTGACAATCGAACGTGATTAATTATTTATTCTTCAGAGTTTCCATTTGGGATAATTTATGGTGTCCCAAGTCACCGGTTTTAAATCCCGAATCGAGGAAAAGCTTGACTCTGTTTAACAGTCTGCGAACCAGAAATCCGAGTAAGGAATTCTATTAACACGGGAGAAGGTGTTAGGTATTCCCGGGTTCAGTGGTTCTAGAATGGTCTCTCAACTATTATATTCAGCTTAATTAACTGATTTTAATGCATGGTTTACCCTATGGTTCAATTTTAACTTTATATCCGCCTTTATTCATTTTTAAGAAGATTGCAACGTTATTAAAACACGTCTTGAACCACGTCACATAAATGTACCCGTGTTTTTATTGATATATTTTAACATCATTGAGATTTGGATTTAGGTCACATAAATGCGCACCCGAGTTTAGGAAGGTAAATCATTAAAACAACGTGCCTAAAGCAACTACGCGTTTGCAAATTTGCGAGGGCCATGGAAAATTCGCTAAATGACACGTCTCGAATTCTAAGGATTAAAATATCAACCAAGTGAGGGCCATGCACTTGTCATTTTGTTTGGTACGGCTCCCCTTGATTTCAATTTTAAAAGGAATTCATGTTAAAATCTTGAGAGCCCTGACCATATCCGTTTTAATGACTTACCTTATGTTTTCACCAATCCAAACTTCTTCATGTTTTCACAGTGCTAAAATCTCACAATCCAGCATTCACACCTTCAAATGATACTAGTTCATCTAGAAAGCTGAACATGCTAAACACAAATCCATATTTACTACAGACATAAATGAGAAAAACAGAAGAAGCACGGTTCAAATCAGTTTCACATTCATTCTAACTTCCATTCGCGCATGAGCCGTTATAATCAATTGCTCTCCATTGTTTATAGGTTTACCTAGATATTGAAAGGAAACAAAGAAGTAATGGATCAGTGGTTGAGCAGCAGCGAAACAGTAGCAGAAATCAATCCCACCAAGATCAGCTCAAACCCAGAAAATGAGGTGCAACAATCACCAAAATTGACCAGAACTTCAAACCAAACTCTTAAACTACCAAATCAAACCATTTCAGCCCCAGATAGATCAGCAACCATTTCACGAATTTGGGAACTTAGAAAATCACAAAAAAAAAACTCAATGAAATAGTAACTTTCAGTGAAGATCTTTAGCCATCCTTGTTTTTTCTGAATTTTCAACTCTCCAAATTTTTTTTAGTCTCCCTTGAAAGGCAAGTTTTGGATGCCTTTATAGGTAAGCTTCTAGGGCAGACTCAAGGAGTCAATTTTTGCACTTCAGCCCTTTTAGAACTTCAAATCAGTTCCCCCTCCCTAGCTTCCTAGAAGCTTCCTATTCAGTTACTAAAATATTCCCACTTGGATTTCCTAGACTACCCTTAAAACCCTTATTATTTACCCCTCAATTGTTAACTTGGGTTAAGTTAACCCAAAGCCCAACTAAACCAACCCCTTTAACTAGGTCAGTGGTGACCATAGTTGCTTATGAGGGCTTGAGTACTCGAAACCAGAGACAGAACAAATCCAAAACACAAGCACCTCTGATTTTAGGCATGAGTTAATTATAACTAATCAAACTCAGAATTGATTATTATCAATTAAACAAAAAAATGAAACAAATAAAATAGAAAATACTACATTATAAAAGATCAGTGAGTAAAAGGAGGGGAAAATCAGAAAATTAAACCCTAAAACCTAAGCAGAAATGAGCAGACAAAATCGGAGCACATATATTAGCAATTTGCGAAGGAAAAGAAGCTGGGTTCAAGCTAGCTTTAGTAGGAGGAAAGCTTAACTACACGGAGCGAAAACGACGAAGAAGAACAGGAGGTGAAAGAACAAACAAACGATTAAGAGAAACTCACCGATTCAAGGCTCGAACTTGATTGGTCTTCCAGTTTAAACCGTGAAATAATGTCAATCTCCCGTTCTTTGTCAAGAACAAGCAAATAACATTGTTTTGTGATTAAATCGGCACTGAACACTCATAAGAAACTGGAGCATTAACCTTGCATGCGCTGGTCGCAATTTGGCTTCTAGGGCTTGAGCTCAGATTCAATATTTGAAGAGTTTTAGCTATATTCGAGGGGAATGAAGTAAGGATTTGGGAAGAGGGGGTCTTGGTGGTTTCGGGGTGTAATTTTAGTGGTGGACAGAGGTGGTCGCCGCCACCTTGAGGTGGTGGAAATGGAGGCGGCGTCATTAGGGTTTGAGGGTTAGAGTCCCTGTGAAAGAGACGATGAGGGGGTAGGAGGGTGTGTTTGGACACTTTTATATCAAGCCACCCCCACTTCTTAGCCGTCTGATCCCATAACCTCGACGGCCCAAATCGAAACTAACTTAAACGAGGTCGTTTGGGTTGAGTTAGGAGGTAGACCAGGTCAGTGTGACTTTGGGCCGGGTATTGGGGCAATTCGAACGGGTTTCATGGGTGTAGGGGTTTGGCCCAAATTCCTTTTCTTCATTTCCATTCCTTTTATTTTATTTAATTGTTTTTCTTTTCCCTTTTTAATTAATTAAAACTTAAATTAAAGACTCCTAAAAATAATTAATTTACTAAATTAAGCTAAAAACCTAATGTAATATTTATTAGATTGAATTTCATGAAAGTTCTATCTATCATTGCCATCTTTGGTCTGAGCCCAGACCATCTCAGCTTCCTTCAACTTGTGTTCATATTCTTTGGCTTTCAGAAAAATATCTCCATATTGTTATCTAGACCACTTTCTTAGAGCATTTGACAAAGCTTTAAGCTTTTGGTGAAAAATCCGCATGACATTGCCATTAACTTCTTTGTTCGAGACCTCCTGTACTAATGAAAGGAAGTTCTCATTTTCAACCCAGAAATTTGGAAACTTGAAGTATCTTTTGCATGTATCCCGTGTCATATTCATTTCCAAAAAAGAGGGTTTTGGTCAGATCCTGCAGAGAAGAGGTGAGTGATAGTTGTTGCAGGATAGGATACTAGCCAATTATCATAGACCAATCCCCTATCCAGTATCTTCCATACAATAGAGCCTTGGCCTCTCCCATTTGACCAAGTGTATCTTGGACCATAGAAACTAGATCCAAAAATCCACAATCTTCAATCAAGCTCAAGAATCCATGATTTTATTCATTTTATAAGGAAGACCCCCAATCTTTTCTTCAACTGATGCAATCACATTGAAGTCTCCAATGACACACCAGAGAGTTGAACATGTCATGGACTTCTGTCTCAGGGTTTCCCAAAGTGGTCTTCTCAAGGTTATTTTGCATTTTCCATAGATGGCAATGATTTGGAAAGGTTCTGCAGCTTCAGTATGCTGCAGTGCAATGGTCACCTGCTGCTCATCATGATCAATGACTATGCCTGTGAAATCCTGATCCCAGAAAATCCATATTTTATCATTTACATTGGAGGCAGAGTGTTGCATGGATAATTGTATTCTATAGTGGTTGATGTGAGTGCTATCAAGGAAAGGTTCAAGGAATACAATAGAGGATAAGTTATGGAGTTATTTTATGGTTCTAGGTTTCTTAATGGCACCAACAGTTCTGATGCCTCTTGCATCCCATATCATTGTACTAATTATGGACATTGTTTGGGAGTTATTGACTTTGGTGGGGCTTTAATACTGGAAGCCTTACTTCTGGTGAGGTAGTGGGGAGGTTTACTTCTAGGTGATAGGCTATGTGAATCAATCATTTTTAGCAACATTTGTGGCACCATTGATATCAGTAAGAAGTTGATTGCATGTATCCTCTTCTACCATATCTACACTGTGTTCATCATCAGCCTCATCACCAACGTCAGCCTCATCTTCTGATAGCATATGATTGTACTCATCTTATCCAAGCCTAGCAGGAGAGAATGTTTTGAGATGACACTCCTTAGCTACTGTTTTCTTACGGAAAACATTTTTGAGTGGAATACCATCTACTTGGGAAAAGACTGCTCCCTAGGATCTGAGTGGATATCAAGAGTTACAGATGCACTTTGTATAGCTTCAGACCTACTTTTAGTACCCTCTTCCCATTGTACTGTATCATATGTTGCCTTTTGAGTATCTATAGGAACAACATCTATCAAGTTTTGGTGAGCTAGGAGCTCCGAGTTGGTTCAAAGATTCTGTGATCTATCAGCACTTGTAGAGCTGAGAAGGTTCTGTGCATTTTTTTATTTCCTCATCTGCCTTCACTTTTTCTTACAAGGGTTATTTTTTGGTTTTATTATAATAATCTCTAAAATAGCAGTAGTTTTTCCTTTCTCAACCATATTTTTGTGATCTCTATATGTAGAAATAGAAATCACACTTGTCACTGCTTGTGTATGTGGTGTTTCCTGGATGCGTGGATATTGAGAAGTGGTAGTAGGAGGTATTTGGTCCATCCTAGGGTCACCAAGTGCCACAACACACTCATGAAAAACATGAGGAACATCCACCCCCTTTGGAACCCCATCCTAAACTACCATCCTTCTTTCCTCCAATAACTTCAATAAAATCAACTTTAGCAGTAGGGGGAGTATAGGGATTGGGATGATTCTGAGCAACAGAATCAGCACTTCTCTCCAGTGGAGCTGGAGGATTGATAGATATTATACTTGTGCTTTGGGTGGCTAGATGCTCTTGTGATTCTTCTTGTTTGTTGGTGTTTTGCTTTGGTATATAAACATCTTGTGTCTTTTGGGTGTTATTCTACTGGATTCCTTTGAAGTTTCTTTCTATTGAGTCTGCCAGTCCTTAGTTGGAGGTTGATTCCTTGTGATTAGGTGTGTCTTCTCTTGTTGGTCTCCTGTGTCTTAATTCATGTTACTGTGATCCTGCTCCATTTGCTGTTGTTGCTTACCTTGATTGGGATGATGTGGTGGTTGTTTTAAACTCCAGCTGATCCTGTACTTATATTTGGGTTTTTCTCTGCAAAGGCAGAGGAAATAGCTAGTTTTTTCTGCATATCTTTCTCTTTCAGTCTTTTGGGCAGGCATGAGAGAGGCGACTGAGGTGTTTGCAGTGAGAACAATACTCATGCAAGTTCTCTTATTGTACCTCCAACCCTTTTCCATCATCATTTACATCTTGGTCTTCATCAAAACCATGTTATACATGAGAGGGTCTATCTTTTGTAAGATCAATTTGTATTTTGATTTTTGCGACACTGCCTTTGATCTTTTGAAATGATGCTAAGTCCAAAAATAGTGCCTTTCCTACTGAACATAGAAGAGAGGTGAGGATTTCCATATAATAAAAATTCCATGAGAGCTCAGGTATCACCGCTCATACTGACTGATAAGTTGTTATTTTACCAACTTATCTTATTTTTAAGCCTATATTTTTGCTATGTTTGAATGATAAAATTATGTGTTTAATGTCATTTACTTTTATTTTATAGGTTCTCTGTGATTTAGAAGTGACCATGAAGAAACCAAGTAAAAACGAGTCAAAAAGACGTTGAAAAGAAGAAAATCTGGAAAATGGTCTCAAGCGTCGCAATTGCAGCACAATTGTGGGAAATGCGAAGAAAGCAGACATGGCAATTGCTAGAAATACATCACAATTGAGAAGTAAGCCCAGTCAAGATGTGTTCGCAAACGCGAAGAAGATTTCACAAATGCGAAGTCAAACCAGGCAGTTAAACTTCACAAATGCGAAGTCTTGATCGCCAATGCGGAAGTCAACATGATAGTCTATGTTCACAAATGAAAATATCGCGCTTCAGTTCTGGGCAATTATGTCAATTCACATTTTTTGGCCCCAAATCTTTTAATACACGATTTTGTTCCTTTGTAAAAGATAAACAAGTTTTGGAAGCTAGGGTTTGCACAAACACTTGTGTTTTGAAGATTTGAAGATTTTGGTTAAAAATTTCTTACTCATTTCTTCATTTCCTTGCTTTGTATTGAATATCTAAGTGTGTAGTATTTATTTCAACACTTTAATCTTGTTTATGAGAATATTCATAATTAAAGTGTGGATTAAATATCTTGCTGTGCTTATGTAATGAATGATTTTTTATCATTTATGAAGTGAGTTATTGTTTCTTTAATTATTCTTGTTCTTTAATATTTCCAAAGGGATTAGGTAACCCTAGGACTCGCCCATTAACTCCAAATTAATTTTGAGAAAGATTATTTAGGGTTGGGAAAGATTAATTAACAAGAACTTGAGGTTTTAACCCTCATTTTATAGATTCTATCTAGGGATAGGATTGAACTACTTGTAGCCATATCCGGGTGTTCTTAATCTCTTAATTGTTTTAGGGATAATTCAATTAGGAAGTCTTGTTAGTCTTTGAAAGAAGCTAATATAGAATTACTGCCCGTGGCTAATTAATATAAACTCGCTCATATTTGTAAAATCGTAAAATACATTGGATCGTTACTTGAGTGTAATTCCCCGTGTATCCGTACTTATAGCCATTAATCATTTTATTGCTTTCTAGCTTAGTTTACATTTTCGCAATTAGATATAAATATTTTCAAAAACTAATTCTAAGTGTTTGGCATTGCATAACAAATGATAATTCTCTTACATTCCTAATCACCTACATATTGTTCTCTGTGGGATTCAACCCTGACTCATAATTGAGTAAATTATATTGCATGCGACCGTGTCTATTTACTTTTTAGTAGTGAATTTGGACATCATCAAAATTGGTGCCGTTGCCGGGGAATAATTTGGCGTAATTTAGGTTGTTTGAGAAATAAACGTAAGTGCTTTGGTCCAAACTTTTGAATATTTGTGTAATTATTTTTCTTACCTTGGTCACTTTTCCTTGTTTGTTTCTTGTTTATTTTCTTAGTTTTGAAAAATGGCATCATATAATGAAAATTGGTCGGAGGGTAGTTGTTCATACTTTGATAACCCTTGTCCTTATTGTGGAGGACCACACTCATGGAAAAATTGTTTAAATTCTCCCGGGGGTAGATTGTGCGCACAATTTCAAACCCATGAGTTAAGTATTTGTGATAAGTGTGGTCGTCAAAATGGTCATTGGGATGATTGTGACCCTTCCCCAAACCCCCGCTATGATGACTCTACTTTTTGTGATGAAAATAATAGGGCTATGGAAGTGGAAGAAGTTGAGAATGGTCAAAATGGAGAGTTCAAGCTCATGTTAGAATGCCTAATTGAAGGAGAAAACAAAGAACAAAGTTCCTTGGAGGAGCTTTTAAAAAATAGTCTCCAACATGACTTCGCACTTGAAAGGTTGAACTTGCAAATGGAAGAAATGCTTGAAGCTTTAGAGGTCCGAAAAGCCTTGGAAGTTAATGATAGCCTGTCACGACCCCAGTTCGCCCTCCGTGAACCATCATAACGGCACCGAGTCTCTACGACTAGGTAAGCCTAAATTGCGGAAGATAAACCAATTTGCGGAAATAAAATAATTTAAAATAGAAATAAAGTAATAAAACTACGTTTAAAAGTGCCGCTCGGCATACACAATATTTAACTCTCAAAACAAATACATATTCCCAAGATCCGGAAACACACGAATCACAAGCTAAGGATACTACATAGTGCTCTAACTCCAGAATGTCTAACAAAGAAAAGAAATACAGAAGGGCTAATACTTAAAAGCGAGAATAGAAAGGGACTCCTCGGTCTGCAGATGCGGCAGATATACCTTGCAGTCTCTACAGAAGCGCCTCGCCTGAAGGATGATAAGACTGAGTGAAATACCTGGATCTGCTCATGAAAAACATGTGCAGAAAGGGCATGAGTACACCATAGAGGCACTAAGTAAGTGCCAAGCCTAACCTCGGTCGGGTAGTGACGAGGAAGGTCAGGGCCCTACTGAGGTTAGATAAAACATAAAATTTGACAGTGTAGAACATAGTAGTATAAATAAGAACATCAGTAAAAATAACACCGGATATAAAGGACATCAACAACTATATAGAGGCAAAGTAAACACAGAAGGAAATACAACTCAACATCAATAATAACAATCGGGGATCTTCCAGGATATCGTCCTGTAGACCCAAATATACATATCCAATAGGTCTTCCGGGATACTGTCCCGTAGTCCAACTCATAGTGCGCAGGGATCTACCGGAATTCTGTTCCGTAGTCCCAAATATAAATACCTAGTACTAGGAGAATCTACCGGGTCCAGTCCAGTTGTTCCATATAACTATACAGGGGGATCTACCGGAATCCCACATCCGTAGTCCCAATGTAAATACACAGCAGCAACAGGAAAAATACTCAGAAATGTCAAATTTCATATTAAGGAAAACAAGAAGTCTAGCCTAGCATGCTGCAGAGAATTTAGGTAAAGCACTTTGAACAAATAAAGCAATTAAATCACTTAGACATGTTTTCCTAAGCTAACAACAGGCTTAATAGTGCAAGTAATAAAAAACAGGAAAGAAAACGTACTAGTAGTTACTTAAAGAAAACCTAGATTTCTAACAATTAGCACAAGTACGCACTCGTCACCTCACGTACAAGGCATTTCAATTATCAATAATACCAAATCCTAAGGGGAAGCTCCCACACACAAGGTTAGGAAAGTCACCTACCTCGAACCAGCTCAAATCAACCCGAAACCACGCTCTTGCCACGAGTACTCGACTCCAAATAGACCAAATATATTCAGTTCAATTTCATAATATAAATAACACTTCAAGTAACTGAATCTACAAAGAAATTCTAAGCTAATACGCGAAATTAGGTAAAATGACCAAAACACCCCTCAGGCCCACATCTCAAAATCCGGTAAAATTTAAATTTTCAGAATCCTCATACTCTCACGAGTCTATACATAACAAGAACACTGAAATCGGAGTTCAATTGACCCCTCAAATACCCCTTTTAAGGTCTCTTAATCTCAAGCCTTAATTACCCATTTTTTCCAAAATTTTCACCATTAATTAGGTCCTTAATCACATATAAATGAGTTATGAAGTCAAAAAGGTTACCTCCAAATGATTCTGCTTGAATCCCTCCTAAATCTTCTTCAAAAAGCTCCAAAAATGACCAACAATGGAAGAAATAAACCCCAAAATCGCAGACAAGACGACTATTTAAACCTTCTGCCCAGGCCTGAAATCCTTCTTCGCGAACGCGGTCAAAGCCTCGCATTCGCGAAGCACAAAATAACTTTGACCAAATTTCCTCTTTTGCGATCGCGACCTTCCAATCATGAACGCGATGCTTTAATCAGACCACCCTTAGCGATCGCATTCCTCCCTCTCGCAAACGCGATGAATAAAATACTTCAAACCCAGCTGACCACTTTTCCTCTACGCGAACGTGGTCCACCTCACGCAAACGCGATGACCAAACGCCCAGCCCTTCGCGAACGCGTAGCCTTTCTTGCGAACGCAAAGGCTTAAATCCCAGCTTCATCAGCTGACCCTTCGCGAACGCGAGGACCCACTCGCAAACGCAAAGGTCATTTCTCTACAGCACTGATCTGTAGTTTTCTGCAACTCCAAACATCATGAAATGGTCTGATTGACCACCCGAAACTCACCCGAGGCCCCCGGGACCTCAACCAATCATACCAACATATCCCATAACCTCAATCAAACTTGTTCCAACCTTCGGAACGCTCAAAATAACATCAAAACACCAAATTCGCATCCGGATTCAAGCCTAAGAATTCCAAAATCTTCTAAATTATGCTTTTGATAAAAACCCAACCAAACCATATCCGAATGACCTAAAATTTTGCACACACATCCCAAATGACACAAAGGAACTACTGCAACTCTTGAAATTCCATTCCGACCGCTATATCAAAATCTCACCTACCAACCGGAAATCGCCAAAAATCCAATTTCGCCAATTCAAGCCTAAATCTACTCCGGACCTCATAAACTCATTACGATCATGCTACTAAGACCGAAATCACCCAACGGAGCTAACGGAACTATAGGAATTCCATTCCAAGATCGTCTTTACATTGTTCTGACTACGGTCAAATTTCCAACACTTAAGCTCTCTTTTAGGGACTAAGTGTCCCAAAACACTCCGAAACTCAAAACCGAACATTCCGGTAAATCAAAACAATAGGAAAGAACACGGGGAAAGAAGTTATTAGGGGATCGGGGAGTAAATTCTTAAGACGACCGGCCGGGTCGTCATATCCTCCTACACTAACATTCGTTCGTCCTCGAACGAGCATAGAGACATACCTGAAGTAGATGAGGGTAGCGGCTGCGCATATCCTGCTCGGTCTCCCAGGCGTCCTCCTCGACCAGCTAACCCCGCCACTTAACGTTTACTGATGCAATGTTCTTTGACCTCAGCTTTCTAACCTGCCTATCCAATATTGCCACTAGCTCCTCAATATAGAATAGATCCTTGTCCAACTGGACTAAACTGAAATCTAACACGTGCGATGGATCACTGTGATACTTTCAGAGCATCGAAACATGAAATACCAGATGAACTCCTGCCAAGCTGGGAGGTAAGGCAAGCTCATAAACAACCTCCCCAACACGCCTCAATATCTCAAAAGGTCCAATAAACCTCAAACTCAACTTCCCATTCTTCCCAAATCTCATGACACCCTTCATAGGCAAAACCCAAAGCAGAACCTGCTCTCCAACCATATAGGAAACATCACGAACCTTCCGGTCCGCGTAACTCTTCTGTCTGGACTAGGCTATACATAGTCTATCCTGAATCACCTTAACTTTCTCCAAGCATCCTGAACCAAGTATGTGCCCAATAATCTGGCCTCACCTGGCTCAACCAACCCATCGGGGATCTACACCGCCTACCATATAAAGCCTCGTACGGTGCCATCTGAATGCTGGACTGATAGTTATTGTTGTAGGCAAACTCTTCCAATGGCAAGAACTGATCCCAAGACCCACCAAACTCAATCGCACACGCACAGAGCATATCCTCAAGAATTTGAATAGTGCGCTCGGACTCTCCATCCATTTGAGGATGAAGTGTTGTACTCAACTCCACCCGAGTACCCAACTCATGCTGAACGGCCCTCCAGAATCGTGATATGAACTGAGTACCTCTATCTGAAATGATGGAAACTGGAATACCATGCAGACCAACAATCTCCCGGATATAAATCTCTGCCAACCACTCCGAAGAATAAGTAGTACACATATGAATGAGGTGCGCGGACTTTGTCAGTCGATCCGCAATCACCCAAATAGCATCGAACTTTCTCAAAGTCAGTGGAAGCCCAACTACAAAGTCCATGGTGATCCGCTCCCACTTCCACTCCAGAATCTCTATCTACTGAAGCAACCCACCCGGTCTCTGGTGCTCATACTTCACCTGATGACAGTTAAGGCATCGAGCTACAAATCCAACTATATCTTTCTTCATCCGCCTCCACCAATAGTGCTATCTCAAATACTGATACATCTTCGCGGCACCCGAGTGAATGGAATACCGTGAACTATGGGCCTCCTCTAGAATCAATCATGAAGCCTATCAACATTGGGTACACAAATCCAACCCTGCATCCTCAATACACCGTCATCACCAATAGTCACATCTATGACATCACCGTGCTGGACCTTGTCCTTGAGGACAAGCAAATGAGGGTCATCATACTGACGCTCCCTGATACGATCAATTAAGGAAGATCAATAAACCACACAAGCTAGAACCCGACTGGGCTCCAAAAGATCCAATCTCACAAACTGGCTGGCTAAGGCCTGAACATCTATTGCCATAGGCCTCTCCGATGCTGGTAAATAAGACAAACTCCCTAAACTCTCTTCCCGGCAACTCAAAGCATCAGCCACCACATTGGCCTTGCTCGTGTGATACAAAATAGTGATATTATAGCCCTTCAGCAACTCTAACCACTTTCTCTGGCGCAAATTTACATCCTTTTGCTTGAACAGGTGCTGCAAGCTCCAATGTTCAGTATAAATCTCACAAGCCACACCATATAAATAATGGCGCTAGATCTTCAGGGCGTGAACAATGGCAGCTAACTCAAGGTCATGGATCGAGTAATTCTTCTCGTGCACCTTCAACTTTCTGGACGTGTAGGAAATCACACTACCGTCCTGCATCAAAATCGCTCCAAGGCCAATCTTCGAGGAATCACAGTAGACAGTGTAACACCCAGAACCTATAGGTAATATCAAAACTAGGGCTATAGTCAAAGCTGTCTTGAGCTTCCTAAAACTCGCCTCACACTCTTCATCCACCAGAACGGAGCACCCTTCTAGGTCAGTCTGGTCATAGGGACTAAAAATCGATGAAAACCCCTGCACAAAACGATGGTAGTAACCCGCCAAGCTAAGAAAACTACGGATCTCTGTAGCTGAGGATGGCCTGGGCCAACTCTGCACTGCTTCTACCCTCTTCGGATCCCCCCGAATACCCTCACTCAATACTATGTGGCCTAAGAATGCCACGAAATCCAACCAAAACTCACATTTTGAGAACTTTGCATATACCTTCTTTTCCCTCAGAGTCTGAAGCACTGACCTCAGGTGCTGCTCATAATCTTCCTAACTCCGGGAATACACCAGAATGTCATCAATAAAGACAATGACAAATGAGTCAAGGTATGGCCGGAATACACTATGCATCAAATGCATAAAGGCTGCTGGGGCATTGGTCATCCCAAATGACATAACATGGAACTCGTAATGACCTTATCGAGTCCTAAAAGCAGTCTTCGGGATATCTAGCTCCCGAATCTTCAACTTATGGTAACCTGAGCGCAAGTCAATCATAGAAACACCCGTGTGCCTGAAGCTGGTCAAACAAATCATTAATATGAGGCAAAGGATAATGGTTCTTTACGGAACCTTGTTCAACTGGTGATAATCAATACACGTACGCATAGAACCATCCTTTTTCTTCACAAACAAGACATGAGGTGATACACTGGGCCGAATAAAACCCTTATCAAGCAATTCCTGTAACTGATCCTTCAACTCCTTCAACTCAGAAGGAGCCATACGATACAAAGGAATAGAAATGGGCTGAGTGCCCGGCAACAGATCAATGCCAAAATTAATATCTCTATCAGGCGGCATGCCTGGAAGATCATCTAGAAACACATTGGGAAAATCTCGTACTACTAGAACTGAATCAACTGAAGGGGTATCAATACTGATATCTCTGACATAGGCTAAATACGCGTCACACCCTTTCTCAACCATATGATGAGCTCTAAGGAAAGAAATAACTCTACTGGGAGTGTGATCTAAAGTACCCCTCCACTCAACACGCGACACACCTAGCATAGCTAGCGTCACGGTCTTGGCGTGACAATCAAGAATTGCATAATGGGGAAACAACCAGTCCATGTCCGAGATAATATAAAAATCTACCATGCTGAGCAACAATAAATCAGCTCTGGTCTCAAAACCATTAAGAGCAACCAAAAATGACCGATAAATGCAGTCCACAACAAGAGAATCTTCCACAGAAGTAGAAACATAAACAGGGGAACTCAAAGAATCCCAAGGTACACCCAAATGCAGAGTAAAATAAGAAGACACAAAAGAGTAAGTGGATCCTGGATCGAATAAAATTGATGCATCTCTGTGACAAACCAGTATAATACCTGTGATGATAGAATTAGAGGCAACAACCTTGGTACAGGAAGGAAGGGCATAGTATAGGGCCTGGCCTCCCTCTCTAGGGTGACCTCTACCTCCCCGACCTCCACATCTAGCTGGATGAGCAGGTGGGGTAGCAACTGGAGCTGTAATCATAGCTTGAGAACTCTGCGGGGCACGATGTGGCTGAGAAGTTTGTGGAGGTGTACTCCACCCACGTCTAGGGCAATCCCTCCCCACATGACGTATGTCACCATACTCAAAACAAGCTCTGTGAGGATGTGGCAGTGGGAACTATGCGGTACAGGTACTCCAAGACCCCTGAACACCTAAAACACTATGTGAAATCTGAGATGTAAACTGAGTTGGCTGATCCACAAAACCTCTACCATGTCGTACTCTTCCTCCAAAATAAGGACCAGTGGGTCTCTCCAATCTACGAGGTCTCCTTACTTCCCTATACTCTCTCTCCTGACCTAGTCTGTGCTCTCTCTCTTGGACCCACCTGTCCTCTACTCGGCGATAGGTCCTCACTACCCGCCGAACTGGGACCATAGGCTGTGTCACCATGACACCTGGAACCTAAACAATGAGAACTCGCTGCTCTGGAGTGCGAGCGACGGGAGTATGTGCTCCTCCCCTGGCCTGAGATGTAGCTGCAGCAAGGGGAAGCAACCCTGCCTGAGCCAAAGTGGTGTACATGCTCATGAACTGTGCCAGAGCCTCCTGAAATGCTAGAATAGTAGTACCAGTAGGCATATCAGGTGCCTGGACTCTGTCTAGAACTGCTGGTGGCACTTCGGTGGCAGCTCGCGTAGGTGCTCTGGCTGCACCACGTGCGCGTCCTCGGCCTCTACTCTGGCCCCGACTTCTAGTGACTCTCGTAGGGACACGGGTGCCTGATCATCTCTGGTAGCGCGTGTCCTCACCATCGGTGAGAGAATAGAATATAGAAAGTTAGAATTGTGATATCAAAAATCTCGCACGACAAGGAATTCAAATGAAGTGGAAATTTCCTAAAGGTTACATAGCCTCTTGTAGATAAGTACAGACGTCTCCGTATCGATCAACGAGACTCTAATAAATCGGCTTGTGATTCATGACTCCTATGAACCTAGAGCTCTGATACCAACTTGTCACGATCTTGGTTCACCCTCCGTGTACCATCGTGACGACACCTAGTCTCTATGACTAGGTAAGCCTATATTGCAGAAGATAAACCAATTTGCGGAAATAAAATAATTTAAAACAGAAATAAAGTAATAAAACAGTGTTTACCAGTGTCGCTCGGCATACACAATACTTAACTCTCAAAACCAATACATATTCCCAAGACCCAGAAACCCATGAATCACAAGCTAAGGATACTACATAGTGCTCTAACACCAAAATGTCTAACAAAGAAAAGAAATACAGAAGGGCTAATACTTAAAAGCGAGAATAGAAAGGGACTCCTCGGTCTGCGAACGCGGCAAATATACCTCGAAGTCTCTACAGAAGCGCCTCGCCTTAAGGATGATAAGACTGAGTGAAAGTACTAGGATCTGCACATGAAAAACATGCGCAGAAAAGGCAAGAGTACACCATGACGGGACTCAATAAGTGCCAACCCTAACATAGGTCGGATAGTGACGAGGAAGGTCAGGTCCCTACTGAGGTTAGATAAAATATAAAGTTCGACAGTTTAGAACATAGCAGTATAAATAAGTACAACAGTTAAAATAACACCGGATATAAAGGACAACAACAACTATACATAGGCAAAGTAAACACAGAAGGAAATACAGCTCAACACCAATAACAACAATCGAGGATCTTCCAGGATACCATCCTATAGTCGCAAATATACAGATCCAATAGGTCTTCCGGGATACCGTCCCGTAGTCCAACTCATAGTGCACGGGGATCTACCGAAATCCCATTTCGTAGTCCAAAATATAAATACTTAGTACTGGGGGAATCTACCGGGTGCAATCCCGTAGTTCCATATAACTGTGCAGGGGGATCTACTGGAATCCCACATCCGTAGTCCCAAATGTAAACAGACAAGGGAGAGCTACCAGAATCCCACATCCGTAGTCCCAATGTAAATACACACCAGCAACATGAAAAATACTTAGAAATGTCAAATTTAATATTAAGGCTAACAAGAAATCTAGCCTAACATGCTGCACAAAATTCAGGTAAAGCAGTTTGAACAAATAAAGCAATAAAATCACTTAGACATGCTTTCCTAATCTAACAACAGGCTTAATAGTGCAAGTAATAAAAACAGGAAAGAAAATGTACTAGTAGTTACTTAAAAAAAAACTAGATTTCTAACAATTAGCACAAGTACACACTCGTCACCTCACGTACAAGGCATTTCAATTATCAATAATACCAAATCCTAAGGGGAAGCTCCCCCACACAAGGTTAGGAAAGTCACCTACCTCGAACCAGCTCAAATCAACCCGAAACCACGCTCTTGCCACGAGTACTCGACTCCAAATAGACCAAATATATTCAGTTCAATTTCATAATGTAAATAACACTTCAAGTAACTGAATCTACAAAGAAATTCTAAGCTAATACGCGAAATTAGGTAAAATGACCAAAACACCCCTCAGGCCCACATCTCAAAATCAGGTAAAATTTAAATTTTCAGAATCCTCATACTCTCACGAGTCTATACATAACAAGAACACTGAAATCGGAGTTCAATTGACCCCTCAAATACCCCTTTTAAGGTCTCTTAATCTCAAGCCTTAATTACCCATTTTTTCCAAATTTTTCACCATTAATTAGGTCTTTAATCACATATAAATGAGTTATGAAGTCAAAAAGGTTACCTCCAAGTGATTCTGCTTGAATCCCTCTTCAATCTTCTTCAAAAAGCTCCAAAAATGACCAACAATGGAAGAAATAAACCCCAAAATCGCAGACAAGACGACTATTTAAACCTTCTGCCCAGGCCTGAAATCCTTCTTCGCGAACGCGGTCAAAGCCTCGCGTTCGCGAAGCACAAAATAACTTTGACCAAATTTCCTCTTTTGCGATCGCAACCTTCCAATCATGAACGCGATGCTTTAATCAGACCACCCTTAGCGATCGCGTTCCCCCTCTCGCGAACGCGATGAATAAAATACTTCAAACCCAGCTGACCACTTTTCCTCTACGCGAACGTGGTCCACCTCACGCGAACGCGATGACCAAATGCCCAGCCCTTCGCGAACGTGTAGCCTTTCTTGCGAACGCAAAGGCTTAAATCCCAGCTTCATCAGCTGACCCTTCGCGAATGCGAAGGTCATTTCTCTGCAGCATTGATCTGCAATTTTCTGCAACTCCAAACATCATGAAATGGTCTGATTGACCATGCAAAGCTCACTCGAGGCCCCCGATACCTCAACCAAACATACAAACATATCTCATAACCTCATTCAAACTTGTTCCAACCTTCAAAATGCTCAGAACAACATCTAAACTCCAAATTCGCATTGGATTCAAGCCTAAGACTTCCAAAATCTTCTAAATTACGCGTTTGATAAAAAACCCAACCAAACCACATCTGAATGATCTTAAATTTTGCACACACATCCCAAACGACACAATGGAGCTACTGCAACTCTCGGGATTCCATTCCGACCCCTATATCAAAATCTCACCTTCCAACCGAAAATTGCCAAAAATTCAATTTTGCCAATTCAAGCCTAAATCTACTCCGGACCTCCAAAATTCATTCTGATCACGGTTCTAAGCTCGAAATAACCCAATGGAGCTAAGGAATCATTAGAATTTCATTTCGAGGATGTCTTCATACTTTTTGGATTACAGTTAAATTTTCAACACTTAAGCTCTCATTTAGGGACTAAGTGTCCCAAAACTCTCCGAAACTCAAAACCGAACATCCTGACAAATCAAAACAGCAGGAAAAAACACGGGAAAACAGTTAATATGGGATGGGGATGTAAATTCTTACGACAACCGTCCGGGTCGTTACATAGCCAAAAATCTTCCTTGGAGGTTGAAGCCGAAAATTCTTCCTTGGCTCTTGATCAAAACCAAGAAGAACTCTCAAATGCTCAAAATGAGAAAATGATGCTCATGTTGGAGGCGAAGCAAAGCTTGGCACTCGAGGACTTGAAACAAGGATTGACTCAAAATGATGAGGATATCTGCACTTTGGAAAGTCAAATGAAAGTATTGGTTGAGGCTCACAATGCCCACCAACTTGAGAGTGTGGAAAGAGATCAAGAAGAGTCCGATTTCGAGGAAGAAAGTGAGATTTATTTTGAGCAATCAAGAATTGAACATCCGCTAACCGACTCCTTGAGTGTTTGTGTTGCCAAGAAAAATATGAAATTCTAGTCAATCGGTGTGAATGAAAATTTGGTTGAGATTGACTCTAGTCTTGGGGAAAAAGAGGATGTCAAAATATGGGAAGAATTGCAATTTGGAGGTTTGATGTCACATTCCAAGCATTTTTTAACATTGGAATTGTGTGGTGATATGGTAATTGAACTACACAGTCAATGAGGGATTGCGAGGAGGAAGGACAAAATGCACACATCTTACAATTTGAGGGAACAAGAAGGTAAAATGACATTCCTCACATGAAAGCCAAGAAGTGAAAAAGGAAGAAATTGATGCTTGGCTTGATCATCTACTTACCACCCCCACCGCTCGTGGTCACAAGTTTGATTCCAAGTTGGATGGACAATTCATATCATCAAAGTGGCGAGAAAATTGGCAAAGTGACTTGCGTCGTGCCACGACGTTAAATGCGACGTTTGGTGGGAGGCAACCCATCCTTTTCAAAAATTTTAGTCCTTTTTTGAAATTTCCCTTTTTAGAATAGCTTATTATATTGTTTCTAACCAATATTCTAAGTTTCATAATTTTTGGAGTTGATTTGAGTAGGTCAGGGCGACGGAAAGCACGAAATCCAGTAGCTGAATATTGTAGAAGCACTACCTTTCGCATTTGCGAACTTTTGTTCGCATTTGTGAACCTGGTCCATCGTAAAACCCAAGGATATTTCGCATTTGCGACAACTACAGGATTTGCTAGGCTTTTCAATTGCGAAGGTACTGTCGCAAATGAGACATCAGAGAGTTTAATCGGGTAAATTGATTTCACTCTAAACAAAACTTACAAAAGCTGAGGCTCTTCAAAAGACCATCTTCCTCACTCTACTAACTCTCAAAGTCCACCTTTTTTCACTCCTAAGCGCAAGAATCCAGGTATGAAAGCTTAATCGCTTCTCCTCCTCCTCCTCTCAGTTTTCTCTGAAAACCTAGGGTTTCAAACGGGTAACATTCCTCTGCCCGAATATGTTTAAAAATTATTCAAATCGTATGTTGATTTCTAGGTGAGGTTGGTTGAGACTGAGAATCTATTTCTTTACTATGAAAATGGGGATGTCTGAGTACCCATGGCCTTGTTAAATTAGAAGAGGTCTTGTGTGCTTCCTATGTTATCGATAAAAGGACGAATGAGATTCTTGGCCAAATTATTGATATATTTTTAATTTATGGTCATCTATGGAGTTTATTGCATGAGTCTGGGTTTGAAAATTGCATGGGTTCTCTAAAGTTAGCCTTTGTTCGAAGTTTTTGGGGCTTGGGACTGTCGTCTGTCAAAAACTTGGTTGGGGATAATGGGATCGCAATTGCGATGGCCACTTCGCATTTGTGATCTTCACATTTGCGAAGAGGTGGTCGCAATTGCGCGCAACCTGGTAGCCCTGACCATCTTCGCAATTGCGAACATTGTTTTGCATTTGCGATAACTGTGAAGTCCTTCTTTCTGCACAATTGCAAAGAATTTTTCACAATTGAGATCACTGTGCAATTCGCAATTGCAACATCAGAGAGCAGCCACCTGCAGATTTTAAAATCCTGAAACTTTTTTTAAGGCTGGGTTTCGACTGTCCAATCATTCCTTTGGCATATGTGACTCATTTTGCAATGTTCTTCATAGCCATACCATGTTTTCACTCCAATCCTTTATTTACAGGTATATAAGATGAAAATGAGCTCTAACTCCAAAGAATCCGCAAATGCCAACCCCTTGGAAGCTGAGGAGAACTATGACCAACAGTGGTTCTTGTCATTGGGATGCCAGGAATCGTACTATGTTGAGCTGATTTTGAAGAAGTTGCTCCCGGAAAGTGGTATATTGCTGGACAACATTCCGAAATGTCTTCCCGAGTTCTATCAAAGGCTTGTAAATGCGGGATAGAACTGTTTTGCCCCTCAACCTTGGCGAACAAATGAGCAATGGGTGAGGGAGTTTTACACAAATCTCCCAGCTATCAGGTTAAGGAAGCCAAAGATGAGAATCCGTGGCAAAATGGTGCATTTTGGAGCTGAAGTTGTGAACCAAGTGTATCACCTACCATACCATGACATGGCCCCATTCTGTGCAAAAGACTATGCCTCAGGGGAGTGGTTGGTGTCCAAATTATGCCAGGGTGCGAATGTTCCATGGGTGGCAAAGAAGAGAGGGATCACATCCAAAGAGTTCACTGTCGAAGCAAAGATATGGCTGGCTATCATATGCAGTCATATCTCCCCTTGTCGAATATATGGAATGTACAGGCTATAAGAGCTAAAATGATAGCCTGCATCCTTGATAGTATTCAGCTAAATGTTGGTGAAATCTTCATCAATGTACTGAAGGAGTATCAGATTCGGAATAGTACATCATTGATATTCCCATCTCTTATCATTGAGCTAGCCAACTTGCTGGGGTAGAGGAAGATCCAGGAGACAACTGGGTAGAGCCAGGAAAGCCTATCAATCCTTTGAAGAAAAGAGGAAATGGTGGTGCTGTAAAGAGCAAAAAGAGAAAGTTGAGGTCTTCTTCTCAGATCGATCAGGGTAGCGAGCCATCATCTTCTGCAGGAGGACCATTTGTTGTGCTTACCGAGGAAATACGGCTAATTCGCGACCTAGTAGCTGACCTTCTTTAGGGACTTAGAAAAAAACATCTGAGGGACCAACTGAATACATTTCAAAGATAGAGTTTCAAAAGTACCTTCATGATCAGAAGAGGTAGAGGGATCACCTTAAGACACAGGGGAAGGCATACACTGATCTGACCATGACGCATGGTAAGTTGAGCAGTTCTCATGACAATCTGGCAAAGGCACACACCAATATGAAGAAAAGGGAGAAGAAAAGAGATATATTCTTCGCCCGCATATGGAAGGGTGTGAAGGGGATGTGGAAAGTCCTAAAGCCTCAAGACCTAATGCCATCGACCAAGACGGAAGATGATGATGATGCCCCAGTTGATTGGTTCGATAAAGAAGGAGAGGAGGATGCCTCTAATTGTGACAGCGAGGATAACACTTGATGCAGTATTCAGGGAGCACTTTCCACCATTTTACACTATTATGATTAGTTTCATTGGGGACATTGCAACATCTTTAGTTGGGGGTGGCTTCTTGTATAACAGTTGATCTTGCATAATTGTGGATAATTATGGGTATGGTAGATTGGTAATTTGGTTGTTTTCATGTGATGTGTTATATTAGTATGTTTACTAGCTTCTTAAACTTTTATTTTTATACATTGTATGTTTTAGTTACTTGATGTTTATTAGATTTTTAATTTTTTTGTATATATAGTATGTTTAGGTGGCGATATCCTTGGTTTTCTTTGTACCACGATTCTTTTTCCAAGGATGCTAATTTTCTTCTTGAACCGGGTAATTGTTAGTAAATTTTTATCGACTTTTCTCAATGATGGATAGCTAGACGACTTTCTTAAGGGAATTACTCTTGTAGTTTAGATATAGTTTTTGTTAATTTAGGAAGAATAAGTGGTTTGAGTGGGGTATGAGCCCATTGGCCAAGTTGTGGCTAGCTTGGTACCAACACGATTTAAATCTCGGCATATGAATTTTTGATCCTTGAAAAAAGAAGAAGAAAAATGATTGAAGTAAAGATCATTGTCATGACGTTTAGACTCAATTTTTGTCTCTTTGATTCACTAAATAGCTTCTTAGGCTATACATAACTTCCTTGAGATTCATTGGTTTGAATTGGATTTTGGATTTGTATTCCACTTGAGTTTTCATGTGCCATGTGTGGTGAGAATTATTGTGAAGTTATTTTGTATTATTTGTAGTCTAGAACTTGCCCGGTTGGTCTTTCAATGCTTATGTTAATTATGTTTGATTGGAGGGATGATCTTAGGCATTCTTTTTGATCTTTGAAAAATCCTCTTTAACCTTTCAAGCCTACCATTGCATAAATATAATCACTAGTTTTCCCATTTAAGCGTTTAACCTTTTCTTTGGCCCTCATTACAAATTTTTACCCTTTTGCGAAATAATTCCCTCTTTTGCACCCGTCCCTCCTTGAATATTGAGAATGAGGCTAAAAGCCTAAGTTTGGGGGTTGGTGTTGGTGTCAAGTTGGAAATTGGTAAGGTTGTACTTTGAGTTTAGAAGCATATACCTCAAAGTGTTGTTATAAAATTACTCAAGCTCCAAAAGAAAATAGCTATACAAAAAATAAATTGTGTTAATATGTAGATATGGAGTCTTGAGAAAATTAGAGAGGTACTTTAAGGTGGTTCTATGTTGATAACTAGATGCCAATAAGGGATATGTGGTTTAAAAAGAAGCAAAGTACAAAAAGATAGACAAATGTGAGTAGTGTTCAAGCAGGGTGTAGTTACTTGTATCCTAAATGCTCCAATATTTCCTCAAACCTACATTACAAGCTCAAAAAGTCCTTTTTGGACCTCCAACTGAATATTTTTGAATAGGCGGCGAATTAAAATAAGGGCAAGACTATGGCACTACTTTTGTGCATCTGAATATCTTTGTGAGAGTGAAAGCTTATTCTTTCCATTTGATTTTCCATTTATGTTCTGAATTGCAAATTATGAGCGTGGGATTCTCACTTAAGTGTGAGGGCACATGGGATTTGAGTTGCGAATTTAATCCCATTTCCAATTGGGAGGAATGAACGAGGGGAGATAATTTTGATAGCGAGGTAAATTTTGAAGCTTTAGTGTTGTAGACATGTGATTTTTGACCCTCCCCAAGATTCTTCATATTTTAGCATGTAAATATTTAATTTAGGCCTAATATAGCTATTTCAACTATTTTTGACTTCTTTACTTTATTTTCGTCATAAAAATGGAAAATTACAAAATAATATTGTAGCTTACGTATCTTTCATAAATTTAAATAAAAAATATATACAAAAATAGTACCTTATTTTTATCTTTACATAATTTTGAAAATACAAAAAATATATAATAGTTTCATGTTACCTTTTGGATTGTGTAGTATTTTTATCTTATTTTAAAAGGAGTCAATTAAGGTGCTGTATCACAATTTTAAGAGTTTTAGAGCCCTTCTTGGCCCAATTCGGATTAGTCCATTAAGCGTAGGGACCCTTCTAGACTCTTCTTCGGAACAAAAACAAATAAAAAAAGACCCTAAGGACTTAACACAAAAAGACCTAGGGAATAATTGACAAAATACACAAAAATACACCTAAATCTAGACTCTACATATAAAGTAATGTTTAAAATCTTAAAAAAGAAAAAGGGGAAGAACGCTGAAAAAGATAAAAAGTTGCGCAGCTTTTTCACAAAAAAAGACCCCACCCTCCCACTGGTCGTCTTCTCCATCGGAACCCCAACGAAATCTTCAGCCATTTTTGAACCAAGGAAAATCAGGCGCCATTTTTCGAAAAAGGAAAGGCTAAGGATCTTCATCTTCCTCATGAAAACATAAGACCAACCCTAGAACCTTAAGACCAAAGAGATTTAGCCACACCACTCAAATACGCCGGAACTCCTCCTTTTTCAATGCCGTCGCAATTGCCGGCGAACCAGTCGACCACCAGCCACTCCCTCATCACAGAACTCACCAGAAATATAGCAAAGCCCATCAGATCGAGCACACGCACAGTCACGCATACGAATAGAGTGAGGGAACGAGCGTAAGTCAGGTTTGAGATTTTAGAAAGTCAAAAAACAGTACAAAAAATGTTTCGTCTTCCTCGTTCTTGATTTGATTCTTAGTTTTCGAAACATGAATGTTTAACTGAAGTCTGGAATCGTTTGTGAGTTTGAGTCGTGTGGAGGTTGTCGTACGATTGGTTCCGGTCTATGGTTATCGCTGTCCATTTTTTCCGTCGAGTTCGAGCTGCTGAAACTCGACGTTGGTGTAAACAAATCAGAGTTTCTTCTTACTATTCGAAGAGAAATTCGTGACATATTTTCTTTGTGGTTCATCTGTGAGTATTCTTGTTACATTTTCGTTGCGTCAGTTTTGTTTTCTCGCTTTAACTTCTTGCCTTTGTAAGTAGTAGAAATATATTTGTTATCTTTTTAATTCTATCTGTCATGTCTTGTTTGTTTATCACTAGATTATTAGTTGTTTTACCATTTATTATTAGATTATTAGATTAAGGAGCTTCTCGAATTCTTGTTGATAAATCAATTTGTTGTATAAATGTGATGACCAATTACGAAATGTTGAATGTTGGATGCTTTGTTGAATTAAGTGACAGAAGCTGGTGGATAAGAAATTCGGGGGTGCATTTCATGTGACCCGATTCTAATTTCCAACAAGGTTAAATAGAATGTATCGTGAATCACGGGTGCATTTCATGTAGCGTGGCTTGCGATGTGTTTTAAATAACCTTGAAATAATTCCTCAAATCAATAAAAGCGGTTTTAAAAGTTAAAAATGCACATATGCTTAAAAGTATTTAAAAATCAGATAAATAGGCCAATAATAATAGTTGAGCGACCGTGCTAGAACCACGGAACTCGGAAATGCCTAACACCTTCTCCCGGGTTAACAGAATTCCTTACCCGGATTTCTGTGTTCGCGGACTACAAAACAGAGTCAATCTTTCCTCGATTCGGGATTTGAACCGGTGGCTTGGGAAACCAATAAACTATCCCAAGTGGTGACTCTGAATAAATAAAATAATCCCGTTTCGATTGTCACTTATATTGGAAAAAACTCCCTTATACCCTTCGGGGGGTGGTAAAAAGGAGGTGTGACAGCTCTAGCAACTATGGTGGGGAAAAGAACCCAGAATCTCTGGTTCAGGGTTCAAGAATTCGAGCTTAGAATAATTATTATATTGGGCTTTATTTATTATTTTATTTTTTACATGTTTGGGCCTAATGTGCTAAATGTTTCTTTTACCTCTTTAATATTGTTTGGACTGTATATAAATTATTACGAAACCCTCCTCTCTCTGAGTCTTCTAAATCATCTGGGAAGTGTGCACTTCGTGTGACTTCTTTTTTGTTGGAGTCATATTAAAATTTTAGAATGAGGTTCGGACAAGTTGCAAAGCCGGTGAAGCTTCTGTATTCCCGGTACATTACCCCCCCTCGGCTCGAGCTGTCCGCTCGGGTAATAGACTCAACACAGGGCTTGTGTCCGTATAGGAAAGGTGTACCCAAAATAACATACCATCTTGATGCATCCTATGTGTTACATGTTGCATTTATTCAAGGGTAACAGGGTCATTTGGCAGACCAATGATAGTTGAGGGCAAATAAGAAAAAAAGAGTGAATTGTGAAAATAAAGCAAGTAGGGCCCAGTTATGTTTCCTTTCACATTTTTGTTAAGAAAAAGAAAAAAAAACATGAAAAATTCAAAAAAAGATTTTGCACTTTTTATCATTTTCCAAAAATCAGAAAAAAAGAAAGAAAAGAAAATCCAAAAAAAGTTTATATGTTTCATCATTTTCAAAAAAAAAAAAGACAAAAAAATATGTTTTCTCTAAATTAGTTGTTATTTTTATTTCTCGACCGTATTCAATCTACCCGAACTACGCATACCTGATTCTCGTCTTTCGGGGCGTGATACGTAGGCAACCCACATAGGGTCCGGACTTCCTAGTGAGTCTTAGGTTCTTGGCTTTGCGGGGTCTTAGCCAAATCTTGCATTTTTAACCACTTTTAGCCACATGGGTTAATTTTAGAAAATAGTCACAATCATGTGTTGCATGTATCCAACGGGAAGGGTTATTGTCTCACATAGTGTTTGTCCCAGTTTTCTCATACAGGTGTGGATCTACTTACCGGAGTTTGGGCATGACAGATGCCGTAGGACCATCCAGTCAGGGTTGATCATTCAAGAGTTTGCTTAAGGAGATTTTTTTAGTTATTATGTTTTAAGTTTGTTGTTCTTTTTTATATCGTCTTTTACCTTCTAGTTTGTACGGTAATGTCGAATTTTTGTTATTGCACTTTCTATTATGTATTCGAAAAAGTGTGTTACCAATCAAAAAGAAAAAAGATTTTGCGTTTTTATATTTCTGTTAGTTGTTTTCTTTAGAATACTAACTCTAGAAGTTCAAAAAATCTTTTGTGGTTTTCCTTAGGAAATTAATGTCTAGAACTCAAATACAAATTGCTTTTATATTTCCTTTCGTATATTAAGATTAAAAATTCAAAAAAAAAAGAGAATTTTCTTTGTACCTCGTTAAAGGTTTTCTTTAAGATAATAATTCTAAAAATCCAAAAATATTTTCTTTTGAGTTTCTTCTTTGGGAAATTAATGAAAAATGAAAAAAAAATATTCTTTTATTTCCACTAGAACTTTAGGACATTGTGCATAGAAGAAAAAAACATACTTTATCTTTATTTTTAAAGTTTCTTTCTTAGGTAATCAAAAACCAAAATCCAAAAAATATTTTTTATTTTGTTCATTTCTCGTTTCGAAGTCTTTCTTCAGGGATATCAAATGAAAATTTGAAATATTTTTCGTTGGTTTATTGTTTGGACTTCATTTCAGAAAAAAAAAAGAATCAAAAAATATTTTTCTCTTGTAGGATTTTTCGTTAATAATTTCCCATAGAGTGTTTGTTTCAAAAAATAAAAAGAGAAAAAATATATGCTCGTTAAGCTTGAGTTTAGGATAGGTTATAGAACATTGAGTTTAGAAAATTCAAAATTAAAGAGAAGATTTTCTTCTTTTATTTCTCTTTTCTCATTAGAGTAATTATTAAGGTAAAAAAAAGAATGAGAACGTTAGTTTGTTTACTTTATTCCCGATCTTCCCAAACTACGCAAAGATCTGATTCATGCGGCGTCATGATACGTAAGCAACCTACATAAGGTTCAATCGAATTATTTTTTTAAAGGAAAAAGAAAAGAAAAAAGAAAAAAAGAGAGGTGAAATTAGGGAATGTGAGAAATGAGAGGAAAGAAAAGAGTGATAACTAGAAAAAAAAAAAGGAAGGAAAATGAGCAAGCCAAGAAGTGTTAGAAAAGAAAGAAAAGAGAAGGTTGAATTGAACAAAATTGGGATGATGCCAAGTGACCTTATGACCCTCGAAGTCATTCTAGAACCATTAATTGTTGCTAGGTGCATTGCACGCAAGGTGATATTTTTGCTATTAAATGCCCTAACGCTAACGAGATGACCCTATTTTGTTCCTTTTGATATCTTCATAGTAGAAAGGTGGGTGGTTTGTGGTTCTCAAAGTAGTAACTCCTCTCTACAACATAAGGTCGAAAGGCAATGGCAGACAACAACGGAATCGAGTCGGTTGATACTGGTGCCCAAATGCAATTGGTTGAACAGGGCAATGAGTTGGTTGAAGAGGTAAGGATGTTAAGACAACACATGACAGACATGTACCAGGCCTGGACGAGTGGGAAGGCACCACCCCCGCCACTACCTAGCTTCTTAGATTCTACCCTTACCCAAACTCCGGTCATAGTGCCAGATGATCCTCCATACTCTCTAGATCCACCCGTTTATCACAGCTTTCTCAACCACCCTAGTAGCTCCATCACTCATCCTCCAATTACCTCTCCGCAAAATTTTCCTCCTGTCATTTCCACTATCCCCAACGATGAATACCCATTCAAAGCTCATGATGCCCAATACTACCCCGTAGAGGTTGCCCACAAGGTTCCTGACTCATACAAGCAGAGCCCTCGGGATGAGCTTCATGCTGAAAATAAAAAGGTCACAGGAAAAGAAGGGCGAGATGAGATATCCGGGAAGCTGAAAAGTATAGAACAGTCTTTAAAGAACATGCAAGGTACGGGAGACCAGGTTAGCATGTCTTACAAAGAGTTGTGTATGTTCCGTGATGTTCGCCTGCCCGCGGGGTTTAAAGTGCCAAAGTTTAACTTGTATGATGGGGGTGGAGATCCGGTAGCCCAGCTGAGGGGTTATTGCAGTGAAATGAGAGGTGTTGGCGAGAAAGATGATTTGTTGATGGCGTATTTCAGTGAGAGCTTGACTGGGACAGCTTTGGAATGGCATAATCATCAAGATGTCGGCAAGTGGCATACATTGGGCGACATGGCTCAAGATTTTGTGCGACACTTTCAGTACAATATAGACATTGTCCCAGACCGCTTCTCCCTATCTCAAATGGAAAATAAACCCAAGGAAAGTTTTAGGGATTTTTGGCTCAGATGGAACGAATAAGTTGCTCTGGATAGTCCTCCCATTAATAGAAAAGATGTTGCTGAGCCCCGCCGACGACAGGGTCCAGTTGTCGTTCTTGCTAAATGCTTTCAGCCTTAATGTCGACCCCGTGGATATCCTTGTAATCATCCCCACTGCTACTTTTCTCCACAGAACCCCCAAAATTGTACATCACTTTGCCGATACCCCGTCCACAATGCACCACCATATGCTCCACATCCCCGAGGCCCGCGATGGCCCGTACCACTTCCACAAATGTCTCACCCACCCCCTCAGGCATATCAACCACCTGCCCGCAAAAGGTTCCAACCGAGGCCAGAGTATAAAATGAAAAGACTACTGAAAAAAGAAAATGCTTTCACGCCCATCGGAGAATCCTATACAAGCTTGTTTGAAAGGTTAAAGCATTCTAGCCTGATTGAGCCGCTCCTCGACTATACTCCAGACCCATATGCAAAAGGCTTTGATCCTGCTGTACGATGCAAGTACCACTCTAATGTCCAAAGGCATATCATTGAAGATTGTCGCTCTTTGAAAAAGGAAATAGAAAGAATGATTCAAGAAGGGGTAATTGTGATCAATGACAGTGACAGGGAGCATGCGAATCCTCTTGGGAACTTGTTGACTAAAGTTGATAATGTTGATGTTGGTAATGGTCTTGGAAATATCGATGCGGAATTCAGTGGCTAAGATGCCGAGCTTGGTAATTGGAAAAGACGCTCCTTTCTTGGCTAGCCAGGGAGGAGTCTTGGTGGTTTATTTTGTTGTCATTTCAGTTGTCCGGGTGATTTCAGGGTTGTAATCCGGATATTGTCTTGTGACTAAAACCTATTTATCCTTTTATTTTCCTTGTTTGTTTAGTCGTAGTAACTCGTTAGGTGTTGTGTAGGTTTGTTCCAGGGTTGTAACCCCAGTTTAGTTTGCTTATTTTGTTGTTCGAACCATTTCACCGTCTGTCTACTGCAATTTCTTGTTTTCTTTTATTTCTGGTCATTTTTTGTTTAGTTCTTTCTCCTTTTTAGTCCCTTTCCTGCTGGCTCTAGTGACATGGCATGCATGCATAATTCTAGTCTTGGTCTCAATAGTTAGTTTAATCATAAAGCAATGAAACAATTTTGAAGATGATAGGGACATTTGACGGAAGTAAGTAGAGAGATTTTGAGAACATTTTAAGCCCGAACTGTGTGAAACTGAGGCAGATAATTTGTGAAGTTAATAGGGTGGCAAGAATTCGTTAAAGTAGAGTGCGCCCCAGACAATTTGAAGCGAGCAGTTTTGAGTTCAAGTGCACCTCAAGTCATAATATAAAGTCAAGGAAGTTTTCTCCGAATTGACGGGGGATATCCATTGTGAAAAGGGAATCACCCAACGAGGGTCCTGTACTTGACAAGGCGCTAAAGAAAAGTGATAGGCATATCAGTAATATCAATGCCGAAGCCGCAAAAGAAATATTGTGCATGATCTTCAATTTTCATTTCAAGTTGCATGTGTTGTACTTGGCATTTTCAGGGATTGGGAGGCCCTCTTTCAACTGCCCAAACACTTATACCATTTGATACCCTTTTGAGCCTATATTAATTTCTTTGACCTCACCTCTTTTGGAATCAAGTTAGAGTCATGCGAAAAGGAAAAAAGGTTTATGTCCCTATAGGTTTATTTTAGAAAGTTCATTCCAAAAAAAAAGAAGAGAAAAAATAGAAAAGAAAAGGGAAAAAGGAAAAAATAAGAAAAAAGAAGAAAAAAAGAAGGAAAAAGGAAAAAAGAGAAAAGAAAAGAAAAAGAAAAATAAAAATAAAGAGAAATAGAAAAGGCAAATAGCAACAACAAAACGTATCTTTGTGAACTACTTTTGACCTGATTCTTGTCACCACAATATACGTAGATAGCCTTAGGGTTCGGTCATACAAAAAAAAAAAAAAAATTCTCATAATCTCACGAAGTCGAGAGTGGGGCAGTCCTTCTTAATAACTTCATCAAAAGAAAAGGAAAAAGAGAATTCCTTGTTTTAGAAATTGGGGCAAAGTTTTTAGAATGGATTCCAAAAGCTGTAAATAAATTAACCTCATTGTCTTAGTTATTTTGAGCCTTTATGATATCCTTTCTTTCTAACCCTATCCAAAAGCCAAATTACAATCCAAAAAAGACCTCCCAAATAATCTTTGAGAGTGCTGAGTTAGCCATGCCAGAAGCACATGATATTTTTACCATGGTTGATGCCTTGCCATCTGCAGAATCAGAGGAAATAAGAAGAAAAGAACAAAATGAGAGAGTCTTATTGGTGAAAACATTCAGAGGCACCATAAGGCGATGATGAGTTGAGAAAAAGAACAAAATAAGAGAGGCTTGATGGTGAAAACCCTTCGGGCACGACAAGTCGAATAAGGATCTTGAATCAGATTGGATAATTGGAGCATTAAAGCCCAGTTTCACGTTTTAGAGGTACAACAAGAGTTGAACATCAGACTTGTTTGGCAAATTAGGCCACTTAATCCACAGGTTCATGTCATGGTCATTAGAGTTGGTATCTACATCTGATAGGTTTCTACTTTGTAGTTTTCTTGTTAGGAATCATCTCTTTCTATTGTCCTTTACTTTGTTCCTTTTGTCTTGTTTACTTCCTATTCCTAAGTCTGTTTGGTCAGAACAAGCGAGAAATGACTTTAAAATTTGCCACCAGCTTTCCAATTGCACAAAATGGATTCTGGCTAGCACATCAAAGTGGCACAATTTAGGAAAGAACAACGTGCGTACTGAGTTGGTAACAATCAACATGCCTTGGGTTCATGTGAAATACAAAGGTTTGGTATATATCAATTTATGAACAATGCAACAGATGTAGGGTTCGGGTAAACGGATCAAAGGTATTTTCTGTGATACGATTGACAAAAAAGGTGGTTAACCAGTGACAAGCAAGGTCTTCCAAGCAGAAATCAAAGTTACCATGGCAAGTGGTGGAGCAATAGACCTCAAGGCCAAGGCCAGTGATTTAAATCAGGAAAGAACAACATGCGCATTGAGTGGATGGCAATTGACATCAATGCAAGTGTATAAGGCAACAGATGAATGGTATTGGGTTTGAACGGATCGGAGGTGTTATCCATGATAAAGGTGATAGAGAAAAACGGACAGCCAATAAATAGGCAAGGTCTTTCGAGTTGAAACCGAAGTTACCATAGGAAGTGAAGGAGCAATCGTCCTCAAAGTTCAAGGCCACAAACCAACCACAATGTTTAAATTCATAAGTTTTCATTGATTGAAACAGGGGCAGAAAATTTTGTTTATTTCGGAGAAACCTTCCGTAAGGAAAAGCACGCACCAGACAGGTTTGACCGTAACTTCTCAGGACCCTCCTGGAAAATGGGACCTAGTTTAAAATTTAAAACAATCGTAACAAACAAGATCTAGCGTAAGTGTACCCCAAAGGGATATAAGTTGGTTTCAAAGTTTGCATGTTTAAGATAGGATTCAATTAGGAGTTTTTAGGACCCTCCTGAATAATGGGATCCAGCTTTAAGATTTCTATTAGATAACAAGATTTAGCTTAAGTTCTATTGTAGGGTAGTATAATTCAGCCGTAAAAATTGTCACTCTTAAGATAAGACTTGATTTTGATTTTCAGGACCCTCCTGGATAATGGGATGTAGTTTTAAGACCTTCTTAGATAACAAGATTTAGCGGAAGACACACCTTTAGAAGATATAATTTAGATTTTAAAACCATCATTTAACTAGGTGTTTTCAGGACCCTCCTGGATAATGGGATTTAGCTTACAAATTCATAGAGATATTTGGTAACATGATTTAATTAACACTCACAGATGCACCCAACACCAAACTAGGGCAGAAAAATTTCTTTCGTTTTGTTCAAAGGTAGCAGTTTCAGAATACAGTTCAAGTTCAGCAATTAGGCGCATACCTAGAGAGCACGAGAATACAGTTCAAGTTTTGGCAATCAGTCACCCACTTGTAGAGTACGGGAATACAGTTAAAGTGTTGGCAATCAGGCGCCCACCTGGAGAGCACGGGAATACAGATCAATTTTAGCAATCAGGCGCCCACCTGGAGAGCATGGGTATACAGTTCAAGTTTTGGCAATCAGGTGCCTACCTAGAGAGCACGTGAATACAGTTAACATTTTGGCAATCAGGCGCCCACCTGGAGAGCACGAGAATACAATTCAAGTTTAGCAATCAGGAGCCCACCTGGAGAGCACGAGAATACAGTTCATGTTTTGAAAATCAGGCGCCCACCTGGAAAGCGCGGGAATACAGTTAAAGTTTTGGCAATCAGGCGTCCACCTGGAGAGCACGAGAATACAGTTCAAGTTTTGGCAATTAGGCGCCCACCTAGAGAGCACGAGAATACAGTTCAAGTTCAGCAATCAGACGCCCACCTAGAGAGCACGGGAATACAATTCAAGTTCAGCAATCAGGCGCCCACCTGGAGAGCACGGGAATACAGTTCAAGTTCAGCAATCAGGTGCCTACCTGGAGAGCACGGGCATATAGTCAAAGTCTTGGCAATCAGACGCCCACCTAGAAATTAGGGGAATACAGATAAAATTTTGGCAATCAGGCAATCACCTGGAGAGCAAGGAAGAACAACACCAGTTGTAAGGAGGGGAAACAATTTAAGTGTCGATAATCAGGCGTCCACTGGAGAAAAGGAAAACATCTCAGATTATAATTCGAGTTCAGTAATCAGGTGTCCACCAGGAGAAAAGGAAAGCATCTCAGATTACAATTCAAGTCAGCAACAAAAGAAGCTCGTGGCAAGAATGCGAGTCAACAGTCCGAGGTGATCAACAGAAGTTAGTCACAATAAGGAAAAAAGAGGGAAAGGCAAGAAGTTAATCCAAATGCTAGCAATTGAAGGCAAGAAATCATGGAGCAAAGACGATTGGGCAGCAGCAATTTGCAAACAACTATGGAGTAATTTCGACTGGGAAGCACCAGATTTTAACAACCACTTCAACTGTTATTTGTGGAGCGGAATCAGCACCAATACTAGAAGCTGGGCAGCAACAAATGGTCACAACCACTACAACTTTTTCAGCAAAAGAAAGAAGACTCTTGGATGCAATGGTAAGTGCAAATCATGGGAATTCTATATATAATAATGCTGGCAGCACTGGGCGTGCAAGTAGAAGAAGGAACAAATTGCAAACTGTAGAACAACCACGACACAAGGCAACTTTGGTTAATCCACAGAAGGGAAACACTATGGTGCCACAAGGTTTTGATCAAAACATACCAAAACCGGTGATTGTAGGCAAAGATACATATGAAGAAGGTGAGGAAGATGATATTCTAACTCAATGCCGAGCAGAGGCAGCAAGAAAAGGGGATTTATCACCAATGCATAGTGGAAAAAGTAAGAAGTCTCGTACAAGGGATAAAAGTTGGGACGACAAGGTGAATGAGGATGCAAACGTAAGGCGACTTCCAATGAGAGTTGCCAAACAAAAAAAGGTCATCCAAAATACATCTACAAAGTCAAACCGTTCAAAAAAAATGATGATGAATCTCGAACACATTTTGCATAGGGTTGATGAATAAGACAAATAGGTACAACTTGAAGAAGTTACAGAATTGGACAAGAAGGGACAAGATTTTAATTACTACTACGTTATATTTTATCATTTTATTAGTATAATCATTTGTAATATCATCATAGAGTATGTTATAAACTCTGTGATGATCATAGAATATTTGGTACTTTCAACTTCTTATTTTTTACATGCATGCTAGTAGGTGAGGCTTCTTACGCCTCAATAGAATTAGTAAGGTAAGGTTTAGCCAGGTTTGTGTTGCCTTGGTCCTATGCCTTTGGAAAAATATCCACACGGCTATGAGATTATATGCCCTCGTGAGACTGTGCCGGCAGCTACACCATGAATCCTCTACATGAGGCTGCCATCATAAGGCAATGTGAGGCGCAAATGAGTGATTATATAGCCAAGGTATATGGGTAACAATACCGGTGCTATTATCCCCCTTACTTATACTTTTCCTAATTGTTGTATTTGTACTTTCTTTTATTAATAAAAAACTAGCCCTAGGCACTTGCCTAGCGGATTGCCAAAAAAAAAATCCAAATGTAGAAGTTGATGAAAGATGTGGGCTTCTCAAGACATGGCCGAGGTCACAAACACTGCATGCCCAGTTTTGATCCGAAAAGCTGAGGAAGAATGAACTAGAACCTACAACTAGCAAGCGTCAAGTTTCAAATCCAAAGTCTGCATGAAGAACCATTCAAGACTCGAGATCAAGCTTCAGAAGACTTATAGATAGGAATCTTGTAATTCATAGTTGACAGGCTTAGCTAGTCTTTCTTATTTTTTGATTTTTGATGTAATAACAGGATCATGGACCGGAACCTCGATGGCACCTCAATTGGCTCTCTACCTCGATATACTTCATCATCGCACTCACTTCTGAACTACACGTGGCCTGATTCCTTTATAGCCAAGGATATGCAGGCAACTCAGTTACCAGGGCTCGGTCACATTCCCCTTTTCTCTTAGTTTTGGTCTCCTTAAATAAGGGTCGGGTCAAAAAACATGTCTAGTCGTTCTTTATCTGAAAATTCTTCGAGTTTCCAGTCAAAGAGGGGCAGCTGTAGACATGTGATTTTTGACCCTCCCCAAGATTCTTAATATTTTAGCATGTAAATATTTAATTTAGGCCTAATATAGCTATTTCAACTATTTTTGACTTCTTTACTTTATTTTCGTCATAAAAATGGAAAATTACAAAAAAATATTTTAGCCTACGTATCTTTCATAAATTTAAATAAAAAATATATACAAAAATAATACCTTATTTTTATCTTTACATAATCTTGAAAATACAAAAAATATAAAATAGTTTCATGTTAGCTTTTGTATTGTGTAGTATTTTTATCTTATTTTAAAAGGAGTCAATTAAGGTGTTGGATCACAATTTTAAGAGTTTTAGAGCCCTTCTTGGCCCAATTCGGATTAGTCCATTAAGCTTAGGGACCCTTCTAGACTCTTCTTTGGAACAAAAACAAATAAAAAAAGACTCTAAGGACTTAACAAAAAAAGACCTAGGAACTAATTGGCAAAATACACAAAAATACACCTAAACCTAGACTCTACATATAAAGTAATGCTTAAAATCTTAAAAAAGAAAAAGGGGAAGAACGCTGAAAAAGATAAAAGCTGCGCAACTTTTTCACAAAAAAAGACCCCACCCTCCCACTGGTCGTCTTCTCCATCGAAACCCCAACGAAATCTTCAGCCATTTTTGAACCAAGGAAAATCAGGCGCCATTTTTCGAAAAAGGAAAGGCTGAGGATCTTCATCTTCCTCATGAAGACATAAGACCAACCCTAGAACCTTAAGACCAAAGAGATCTAGCCACACCACTCAAATACGCCAGAACTCCTCTACTCTTTCAACGCCGTCGCAATCGCCGGCGAACCAATCGACCACCAGCCACTCCCTCATCACAGAACTCGCCGGAAAGCCAGCCAACCCCATCAGATCGAGCACACGCACACGAACAGAGTGAGGAAACGAGTGTAAGTCAGGTTTGAGATTTTAGAAAGTCGAAAAACAGTACAAAAAATGTTTCGTCTTCCTTGTCCTTGATTTGATTTTTAGTTTCTGAAACATGAATGTTTAACTAAAGTTTGGAATCATTTGTGAGTTTGAGTTGTGTGGAGGTTGCCGTATGATTGGTTCCGGTCTATGGTTATCGCTGTCCATTTTTTCCGTCGAGTTCGAGCTGCTGAAACTTGATGTTGCTGTAAACAAATCAGAGTTTCTTCTTACTAGTCATAGAGCAATTCATGACATATTTTCTTTATGGTTCATCTGTGAGTATTCTTGTTACATTTTCGTTGCGTCAGTTTTGTTTTCTCGCTTTAACTTCTTGCCTTTGTAAGTAGTAGTAATATATTTGTTATCTTTTTAATTCTATATTGTCATGTCTTAATTGTTTATCACTATATTATTAGTTGTTTTGCCATTTATTATTAGATTATAAGATTAAGGAACTACTCGAATTCTTGTTGATAAATCAATTTTTTGTATACATGTGATGACCAATTACGAAATGTTGAATGTTGGATGCTTTGTTGAATTAAGTGACAGAAGCTGGTAGATAAGAAATTCGGGGGTGCATTTCATGTGACCCGATTCTAATTTCCAACAAGGTTAAATAGAATGTGTCGTGAATCACGGGTGCATATCATGTAGTGTGGCTTGCGATGTGTTTTAAATAACCTTGAAATAATTCCTCAAATCAATAAAAGCAGTTTTAAAAGTTAAAAATGCACATAGGCTTAAAAGTGTTTTAAATCAGATAAATAGGCCAATAATAATAATTGAGCGACCATTCTAGAACCACAGAACTTGGGAATGCCTAACACCTTCTCCCGGATTAACAAAATTCTTTATCCGGATTTCTGTGTTCGCGGACGACAAAGCAGAGTCAATCTTTCCTCGATTCGGAATTTGAACCGGTGACTTGGGATACCAATAAACTATCCCAAGTGGCGACTCTGAATAAATAAAATAATCCCATTTCGATTGTCACTTAAATTGAAAAAAACTCACTTATACCCTTCCGGGGGTGGTAAAAAGGAGGTGTGACAAGTTTCATGAATAGATTTGCTACTTTGATTTGCATTGTATTTGAGCATTTGATATGTAATGAAGTTCATGAGTAGTGTTCGGTAATTAATATGCTTTGGATTAATTATTGGTACCAATCAAAGTCATGTGTTTGTGATTACACTTGTCCTTTTTGGCTTGGCATGATACGGATGCACTATTGAGTTAAATACTTGGGAGGAGATCTTTTCACTTTCATTGCTTGAGGACAAGCAATAGTTTAGGTGTGGGGGTTTGATAAGTTGCTATTTTACCAACTTATCTTGTCTTTAAGCCTATGTTTTAGCTATGTTTGATTGATAAAATTATGTTTTTAATGTCATTTACTTCTATTTTATAGGTTCTCTGTGATTTAGAGGTGACCATGAAGAAACTAAGTGAAAACGAGTCAAAAAGACATTGAAAAGAAGAAAATCTGGAAAATGGTCTCAGGTGTCACAATTGCAACACAATTATGGGAAATGCGAAGAAAGCAGACATGACAATTGCGTGAAATACATCACAATTGCTAAGTAAGCCCAGTCAAGCTGTGTTCGCAAATGCAAAGAAGACTTCGCAAATGTGTAGTCAAACCAGGCAGTCAACCTTCGCAAATGCGAAGTCTTGATCGCAAATGCGAAAGTCAACAGGATAGTCTATGTTCGCAATTGCGAACTTTTGTTCGCAAATGCGAATATCGCGCTTCAGTTATGGCAATTATTTCAATTCACATTTTTGTCCCCAACCCTTTAATACACGATTTTGCTCATTTGTAAAAGATCTTTGGCTTATTTTCAGTCTCTAAGACTAGAGGGAACATGTTTTGGAAGCTAGGGTTTGTACACACACTTGGGTTTTGAAGATTTGAAGATTTTGGTTAAGAATATATTACTCATTTGTACTCATTTCTTCATTTCCTTGCTTTTTATTTAATATCTAAGTGTGTATTATTTCTTTCAACATTTGAAACTTGTTTATGGTAATATTCATAATTAAAGTGTGGATTAAATATCTTGTTGTGATTATGTATTGAATGATTTTTTTTATCTTTTATGAAGTGAGTTATTTTTTCTTTAATTATTCTTGTTCTTTAATTTTTCCAAAGAGATTAAGTAACCTTAAGACTCGCCCATTAACTCTAAATTCATTTTGGGAAAGATTATTTGGGGTTGAAAAAGATTAATTAACAAGAACTTGAGGTTTTAACCCTCATTTTATAGATTCTACCCAGGAATAGGATTGAACTACTTGTAGCTATATCCGGTTGTGCTTAATCTCCCAATTGTTTTAGGGATAATTCAATTAGGAGGTCTTGTTAGTATTTGGAAGAAGCTGATATAGAATTATTACCTGTGGCTAATAAACATAAACTCGTTCATATTTGTAAAATCATGAAATACATTGGATCTTTACTTGAATGTAATTTCCCGTGTATCCATACTTGTATCCATTGATCATTTTACATGCTTTCTAGGTTAGTTTACATTTTCGCAATTAGATATAAATATTTTCAAAAACCTATTCTAAGTGTTTGGCGTTGCATAACAAGTGATAATTCTCTTACATTCCTAATCGCTTACATATTGTTCTCTGTGGGATTCGACCCCGACTCATAGTTGGGTAAATTATATTGCATGTGACCATGTTCATTTACTTTTTACTAGTGGATTTGGACGTCATCACAGGCACAATGGCAGAGTCTTTATTTGGATTAAATAGTGGAGACCGGGCTTCCAATTTCATCATCTGACCCTGACTATACATATAATGCATGTTACAAACTGTTTCATGGTCATACTCATTGTCTAAATCAATATACATTGTCTTAGAATTGATATGAGCAATATTTACTCCACCTTTGAGCTCTGTCTGAGTAATAAAGCTCCTTCTAATGACCTCCATCCCGGGCATTGTGTTGGAGAATTTGCCAACCGCAATATGTTGACACCTGGAAACCAACTTAAATATGCAGTCATCCTTCTTGAATATCTGCAGACTTGCCTTATTTAGTAGTGATCTTGGGAGGAGTAAACTCAATTAGAGTTCTTTCCTGAGCCAGTTTTGCTCTCATTTTGGTTGCAAGTAAATATGTTACAGTTGGTGGTGGTGGTGGTGGTGGTGGGGAGGAGGGGTCAGGGGTATTTTGTGGTTTCATGGCTTGATCTTTTTGTGGGATAGTTTGTGTGGAATTGGTAGCAGCAGGTTCCTGACTTGGGTGGGTTTGATTAGGTATTTTGGTAGGACTATATTTGGCTGGTCTATCAAAGTTAGTAGATACTTTTGGTTATGGAGGTTTGGACTGTGCCTTCCACTGGTTATCCTGAACATTTGTGACCTTGGATTTGTTCTAGGAAGTAACATTTGCAGGTGGTCTGTTAGCCTCGTTGCATGAGGTCAAGTTACTTGTGGTGGTGGGGTTTGGGTTAGTAGTATCAATTATAGGTTTAGGATGGGTCAATACTTGGTTGCATAAGACTTCTGAAGGTTTTCGTGTAGCATGATCTTGGGTTAATTCTGGTGATAGGTTTACATTACTGTAAGGTTTGTTCTTTCGTTTAGTGCGATCAATTCGCTCAGCAATGTCAACATGGTCATTTGGGGGGAGGGGAGAGGGGGTAGGGGGAGGGGTGGGAGCTTTAAATGATTATTCAAATCAACTTGATCACCTTGGACTGCTGGGATGCAAAGGATGACCTACTGTGAAGCTTGAGATGCTTGGTCACCCAATTTCGATGAAGTAGTTGCCCCACCATTAATTTCCTGCGCTTCCTTATCATTAATTGACTGATTTTCATTGTTGAGCATCACAAGTGAGCCTGTGGAGCTGGTTGTGGCATTTTGTTAAACATTTGGGTTGCTCAGTTCAGCCGTGTTACTGTCACGCCCTGAACCTGGGCGGCGAGACAGGCACCTAGTGCCTCACCTATCCTTGCATACCAACTTGCAACTAATAGACTATGAACATATGATGTCATACTTTGGCTATGTGCCACATTGCAAGATAACTGTGATTGCTGATAAAATGTCAATATATAACTGGGCCGACAAGGCCGTCATAACTAGTACAGCTGACAAACCAACCAAATATACATATAAGGCCTGCAAGTCCAACATATTGCACTAACTGATAGGATATGTTTACAAGCCTCTACTGAAGGATATACTGTGATCGGAAGAGCTCCTCGACCTACACATAACATATATACATATATATACAAGGTGTACATAAGGTTCTAGACCCGAAAACTACGATAGGCATGGAGCTTACCGATCAAGTTGAACTCGGGAAACACTTATTGAGGAGGCCTACCTGTCTGTCTGTCGGACCTATACGCATGAAATGCAGCACCCCAAGAAAAGGGACATCAGTACGAAATAATGTACTGAGTATGTAAGGCAATATACTAAAAGTTGAAACTGAACTGATAATATAATAACTGCAAGTAGCTGGAAGTCCAAGATAATTTGAAGATATGTTAACTACTGATACTGACTCAACTCTCTCAATATAGTAAGTAAAATAGTTGTCCGACCCTATAAGGCTCGGTATACATATAACTGCTCTACCGTAGCAGGCTCACTCATAGGCGCTCGGCCATACTAGGCTTTGTATCTCGACCAACTGGGCTCGCTCATAGGAGCTCAGCCACAGTAGGCTTGGTATGTAACTTACCATCTGATCAGAGGTTACCCAATAGGGGCCTGCGCATCGATTATAGCTCGATGGTAATGAAAATACTTTTAATACTGTATATATGTAAATTCTCTGCACTCTTGACTGGAAGAAGGAAATACTCAACTGAATATGAAGTTCAGATAAGGAGAATATTATAACTTACAAAACTAGGAAAATATACGCAATTTGCGAGACTAGCAAAATATACGTAAATTCCGGGAAATGAATTTTTCTTTATGTTTTATTAACAAAATCGTGTAATGACAAGATCATGCAAAATGAAATAAGGGCTTAGCCTTAACATAACTGAAATAAGATCATGACATTTAGACTCAATTTTTGGCTGTTTGATTCACTAAATAGCTTCTTAGGCTATACGTAACTTCCTTGAGATTCATTGGTTTGAATTGGATTTTGGATTTGTATTCCACTTGAGTTTTTAGGTGCAATGTGTGGTGAGAATTATTGTGAAGTTATTTTGCATTATTTGTAGTCTAGAACTTGCCCGGTTGATCTTTCAATGCTTATGCTAATTATGTTTGGTTGGAGGGATGATCTTAGGCATTCTTTTTGATCTTTGAAAAATCCTCTTTAGCCTTTCAAGCCTACCTTTGCATAAATATAATCACTAGTTTTCCCATTTGTGCGTTTAACCTTTTCTTTGGCCACCTCATTACAAACCTTTACCCTTTTGTGAAGTAATTCCCTCTTTTGCACCCGTCCCTCATTGAATATTGAGAATGAGGCTAAAAGTCTAAGTTTGGGGGTTAGTGTTGGTGCCAAGTTGGAAATTGGTAAGGTTGTACTTTGAGTGTAGAAGCATATACCTCAAAGTGTTGTTATGAAATTACTCAAGCTCCAAAAGAAAATAGCTATACAAAAAATAAATTGTGTTAATATGTAGATATGGAGTCTTGAGAAAATTATAGAGGTACTTTAAGGTGGTTCTATGTTGATAACTAGATGCCAATAAGGGCTATGTGGTTTAAAAAGAAGCAAAGTACAAAAAGATAGACAAATGTGAGTATTGTTCAAGGAGTGTGTAGTCACTTGTCTCCTAAATGCTCCAACATTTTCCTAAACCTACATTACAAGCTCAAAAAGTCTTTATTGAACCTCCAACCGAATGTTCTTGTATAGGCGGCGAATTAAAATAAGGGCAAGCCCGTGGAACTACTTTTTTTTATCTGAATATCTTTGTGAGAGTGAGAGCTTATTCTTTCCATTTGATATCCCATTTATGTTTTGAATTACAAATTATGAGCGTGGGAATCTCTCATAAGTGTGAGGGCACATGGGATTTGAGTTGTGAATTTAATCCCATTTCCAATTGGGAGGAATGAACGAGGGAATATAATTTTGATAGAGGCAAATTTTGAAGCTTTAGTGTCATGAATTGATTTGCTACTTTGATTTGCATAGTGTTTGAGCACTTGAAATGTAAGGAAGTTCATGATAAGTGTTCGGTAATTCACATGCTTTGGATTAATTATTAGTACAAATCAAAGTCATGTGTTTGTGCTTACACTAGCCCTTTTTGGCTTGGCAAGATAAGGATGTACTATTGAGTTAAATACTTGGGAGGAGATTTTGTCGCTTTCATTGCTTGAGGACAAGCAATAGTTTAAGTGTGGGGGTTTGATAAGTTGCTATTTTACCAACTTATCTTTTCTTTAAGCCTATCTTTTTTCTATGTTTGAGTGATAAAATCATGTTTTTAATGTTATTTACTTCTATTTTATAGGCTCTCTGTGATTTAGAAGTGACCATGAAGAAACCAAGTGAAAACGAGTCAAAAAGACGTTGACAAGAAGAAAATTTGGATAATGGTCTCAGGTGTCGCATTTGTAACACAATTGTGGGAAATGCAAAGAAAGTAGACATGGCAATTGCATGAAATACATCGCAATTGCTAAGTAAGCCTAGTCAAGCTGTGTTCGCAAATGCGTAGTCAAACCAGGCAATCAACCTTCACAAATGCGAAAGTCAACAGGATAGTCTATGTTCGCAATTGCGAACTTTTGTTCGCAAATGCGAATATCGCGCTTCAGTTATGGCAATTATGTCAATTCACATTTTTGGCCCCACCCCTTTAATACACTATTTTGCTCATTTGTAAAAGATCTTTGGCTTATTTTCAGTCTCTAAGACTAGAGAGAACATGTTTTGGAAGCTAGGGTTTGCACACACACTTGGGTTTTGAAGATTTGAAGATTTTGGTTAAGAATTTATTACTCATTTGTACTTATTTTTTCATTTCCTTGCTTTGTATTGAATATCTAAGTGTGTAGTATTTCTTTCAACACTTGAATCTTGTTATGGGAATATTCATAATTAAAGTGTGGATTAAATATCTTGTTGTGCTTGTGTATTGAATGATTTTTTATCTTTTATGAAGTGAGTTATTGTTTCTTTAATTATTCTTGTTCTTTAATATTTCCAAAGAGATTAAGTAACCCTACGACTCGCCCATTAACTTCAAATTAATTTTGGGTAAGATTATTTGGGGTTGGGAAAGATTAATTAACAAGAACTTGAGGTTTTAACCCTCATTTTATAGAATCTACCTTGGGATAGGATTGAACTACTTGTATCCATATCCGGGTGTGCTTAATCTGCCAATTGTTTTAGGGATAATTCAATTAGGAAGTCTTGTTAGTATTTGGAAGAAGCTGATATAGAATTATTACCTGTGGCTAATAAACATAAACTCGTTCATATTTGTAAAATCGTAAAATATATTGGATCGTTACTTGAATGTAATTCCCCGTGTATCCATACTTGTAGCCATAAATCATTTTACTTGCTTTCTTGGTTAGTTTACATTTTCGCAATTAGATATAAATATTTTCAAAAACCTATTCTAAGTGTTTGGTGTTGCATAACAAGTGATAGTTCTCATACATTCCTAATCGCCTACATATTGTTCTCTATGGGATTCGACCCCGGCTCATAGTTGGGTAAATTATATTGCATGCGACCGTGTCCTTTTACTTTTTAGTAGTGGATTTGGACGTCATCACATGCACAATGGCAGAGTCTTCATTAGGATTAAATAGTGGAGACCGGGCTTCCAATTTCATCATCTAACCCTGAATATACATATAATTCTTGTTCCAAACTGTTTCACGGTCATACTCATTGTCTAAATCAATATACATTGTCTTGGAATTGCTATGAGAAATCTTTACTCCACCTTTGAGCTCTATCTGAGTAATAAAGCTCCTTCTAATGACCTCTATCCTGGGCATTGTGTTGGAGAATTTGCCAACCACAATATGTTGACACCTGAAAACCAACTTAAATATGCAGCCATCCTTCTTGAAAATCTGCAGGCTTGCCTTGTCTAGTATTGATCTTGGGAGGAGAAAACTCAATTAGAGTTCTTTCCTGAGCCAGTTTTACTCTCATTTTGGTTGCAAGTGAATGTGTTACAGTTAGTGGTGGTGGTGGTGGTGTGGGGGGGGGGGTCAGGGGTATTTTGTGGTTTCATGGCTTGATATTTTGGTGGGATAGTTTGTGTGGAATTGGTAGCAGCAGGTTCCTGGCTTGGATGGGATTGATTAGGTATTTTGGGAGGAGTATATTTGGCTGGTCTATCAAAGTTAGTAGATACTTTTGGTTATGGAGGTTTGGACTGTCCCATTCCCTGGTTATCCTAAACATTTGTGACCTTGGATTTGTTTTAGGAAGTAACATTTGCAGGCGATCTGTTAGATTCGTTGCATGAGGTCAAGTTACTTGTGGTGGTGGGGTTTGGGTTAATGGTATCAATTATGGGTTTGGTATGGGTCAATACTTGGTTGCATAAGACTTCTGATGGTTTTCGTGTAGCATGATCTTGGGTTAATTCTGGTGATAGGTTTACATTACTGTAAGGTTGGTTCTTTCGTTTAGTGCAATCAATTGGCTCAGCAATGTCAACATGGTCATTTGGGAGGGGGTAGGGGGAGGGGGAGGGGCTTTAAACGATTAATCAAATCAACTTGATCACCTTCGACTGTTGGGATGCCAAGGATGACCTACTGTGAATCTTGAGATGCTTGGTCACCCAATTTCAATGAAGTAGTTGCCCCACCATTCATTTTCTGCGCTTCCTTATCATTAATTGATTGATTTTCATTGTTGAGCATCACAAGTGAGCCTGTGAAACTAGTTGTGGCATTTTGTTAAAAAGTTGGGTTGCTCAGTTCAGCCGTGTTACTTTCATGCCCCGAACCTGGGGGGCGAGACAGGCACCCAATGCCTCACCTATCCTTGTGTACCAACTTGCAACTAAGGGACTCTAACCATATGATGCAATACTTTGGCAATAGGCCATATTGCAAGATAACTGCGAATGATGACTAAATTTCAATATATAACTGGGCCGACAAGGCCGTCATAACTATTACAACAGACAAACCAACCAAATATACATACAAGGCCTGCAAGCCCAACATATTGCACTAACTGACAGGATATGTCTACAAGCCTCTACTGAAGGATATACTATGATAGGAAAAGCTCCTCGACCTACTCATAATATATATACATATATATACAAGGTGTACATAAGGTTCTAGACCCAAAACTCCGATAGGCATAGAGCTTACCGATCAAGCTGAACTCGGGCAACACTTATTGAGGAGGCCTACCCGTCTGTCTATCTGATCAGTATGCATGTAATGCAGCACCCCCTAAAAAGGGACGTCAATATGAAATAATGTACTGAGTATGTAAGGCAATATACTAAAAGCTGAAACTGAACTGATAATATAATAACTGCAAGTAGCTGGAAGTCCAAGATAATTTGAAGATATGTTTACCTACTGATACTGACTCAACTCTCTCAATATAGTAAGTAAAATAGTTGTTCGACCCTATAAGGCTCGATATACATATAACTGCTCTACCATAGCAGGCTCACTCATAGGCGCTAGGCCATACTAGGCTTTGTATCTCGACCAACTGGGCTCGCTCATAGGAGCTCAGCCACAGTAGGCTTGGTATGTAACTTACCATTTGATCAGAGGTTACCCAATAGGGGCCTGCCCATCGATTATAGCTCGATGGTAATGAAAATACTTTTAATACTGTATATATGTAAATTCTCTGCACTCTTGACTGGAAGAAGGAAATAATCAACTAAATATGAAGTCCGGATAAGGAGAATATTAATCAAATCAACTTGATCACCTTGGACTGCTGGGATGCAAAGGATGACCTACTGTGAAGCTTGAGATGCTTGGTCACCCAATTTCGATGAAGTAGTTGCCCCACCATTCATTTTCTGCGCTTCCTTATCATTAATTGACTGATTTTCATTGTTGAGCATCACAAGTGAGCATGTGGAGCTGGTAGTGGCATTTTGTTAAACATTTGGGTTGCTCAGTTCAGCCATGTTACTGTCACGCCCCGAACCTGGGCGGCGAGACAGGCACCCAGTGCCTCACCTATCCTTGCATACCAACTTGCAACTAAGAGAATATGAACATATGATGTCATACTTTGGCCATGGGCCACATTGCAAGATAACTGTGATTGCTGAAAAAATGTCAATATATAACTGGGCCGACAAGGCCGTCATAACTAGTACAGCTGACAAACCAACCAAATATACATATAAGGCCTGCAAGCCCAACATATTGCACTAACTGATAGGATATGTTTACAAGCCTCTACTGAAGGATATACTGTGATCGGAAGAGCTCCTCGACCTACACATAACATATATACATATATATACAAGGTGTACATAAGGTTCTAGACTCGAAAACTACGATAGGCATGGAGCTTACCGATCAAGTTGAACTCGGGAAACACTTATTGAGGAGGCCTACCTGTCTGTCTGTCGGACCTATACGCATGAAATGCAGCACCCCAAGAAAAGGGACGTCAATACGAAATAATGTACTGAGTATGTAAGGCAATATACTAAAAGCTGAAACTGAACTGATAATATAATAACTGCAAGTAGCTGGAAGTCCAAGATAATTTGAAGATATGTTAACTACTGATACTGACTCAACTCTCTCAATATAGTAAGTAAAATAGTTGTCCGACCCTGTAAGGCTCGGTATACATATAACTGCTCTACCGTAGCAGGATCACTCATAGGCGTTCGTCCATACTAGGATTTGTATCTCGACCAACTGGGCTCTCTCATAGGATCTCAACCACAGTAGGCTTGGTATGTAACTTACCATCTGATCAGAGGTTACCCAATAGGGGCCTTCCCATCGATTATAGCTCGATGGTAATGAAAATACTTTTAATACTGTATATATATTAATTCTCTGCACTCTTGACTGGAAGAAGGAAATACTCAACTGAATATGAAGTTCAGATAAGGAGAATATTATAACTTACAAAACTAGGAAAATATACGCAATTTGTGAGACTAGCAAAATATATGTAAATTTCGGGATATGAATTTTTCTTTATGTCTCATTAACAAAATCGTGTAATGACAAGATCATGCAAAATGAAATAAGGGCTTAGCCTTAACATAACTGAAATAAGATCATGACGTTAAGACTCAATTTTTGGCTGTTTGATTCACTAAATAGCTTTTTAAGCTATACGTAACTTCCTTGAGATTCATTGGCTTGAATTGGGTTTTGGATTTTTATTCCACTTGAGTTTTCATGTGCCATGTGTTGTGAGAATTATTGTGAAGTTATTTTGCATTATTTGTAGTCTAGAACTTGCCCGGTTGGTCTTTCAATGCTTATGTTAATTATGTTTTGTTGGAGGGATGATCTTAGGTATTCTTTTTAATCTTTGAAAAATCCTCTTTAGTCTTTCAAGTCTACCATTACATAAATATAATCACTAGTTTTTCCATTTGAGCGTTTAACCTTTTTTTTGGCCACCTCATTACAAACCTTTACCCTTTTGTGAAATAATTCCCTCTTTTGCACCCGTCCCTCCTTGAATATTGAGAATGAGGCTAAAAGCCTAAGTTTGGGGGTTGGTGTTGGTGTCAAGTTGGAAATTGGTAAGGTTGTACTTTGAGTGTAGAAGCATATACCTCAAAGTGTTGTTATGAAAATTACTCAAGCTCCAAAAGAAAATAGCTATACAAAAATTAAATTATGTTAATATGTAGATATGGAGTCTTGAGAAAATTAGAGAGGTACTTTAAGGTGGTTCTATGTTGATAACTAGATGCCAATAAGGGTAGACAAATGTGAGTATTGTTCAAGGAGGGTGTAGTCACTTGTATCCTAAATGCTCCAATATTTTCCTAAACCTACGTTACGAGCTCAAAAAGTCCTTATTGGACCTCCAGCTGAATGTTCTTGAATAGGCGGCGAATTAAAATAAGGGCAACCCTGTGGCACTACTTTTGTGCATCTGAATATCTTTGTGAGAGTGAGAGCTTATTCTTTCCATTTGATATCCCATTTATGTTTTGAATTGCAAATTATGAGCGTGAGATTCTCTCTTAAGTGTAAGGGCACATGGGATTTGAGTTGTGAATTTAATCCCATTTCTAATTGGGAGCAATGAACGAGGGAAGATAAATTTGATAGAGAGACAAATTTTGAAGGTTTAGTGTCATGAATTGATTTTCTACATTGATTTGCATAGTGTTTGAGCACTTGAAATGTAATGAAGTTCATGAGAAGTGTTTGGTAATTCATATGCTTTGGATTAATTATTGGTACCAATCAAAGTCATGTGTTTGTGCTTAAACTAGACCTTTTAGGCTTGGCATGATAAGGATGCACTATTGATTTAAATACTTGGGAGGAAATTTTGTCGCTTTCATTGCTTGAGGACAAGCAATAGTTTACGTGTGGGGGTTTGATAAGTTGCTATTTTACCAACTTATCTTGTCTTTAAGCCTATCTTTTTGCTATGTTTGAGTGATAAAATCATGTTTTTAATGTCATTTACTTCTATTTTATAGGTTCTCTGTGAGTTAGAAGTAACCATGAAGAAACCAAGTGAAAACGTGTCAAAAAGACGTTGAAAAGAAGAAAATCTGGAAAATGGTCTCAGGTGTCGCAATTGCAACACAATTGTGGGAAATGCGAAGAAAGCAGACATGGCAATTGCGTGAAATACATCACAATTGCTAAGTAAGCCCAGTCAAGCTGTGTTCACAAATGCAAAGAACACTTCGCAATTGCATAGTCAAACCAGGCAGTCAACCTTCGCAAATGTGAAAGTCAACATGATAGTCTATGTACGCAATTGCAAACTTTTGTTCGCAAATGTGAATATCGCGCTTCAGTTATGGCAATTATGTCAATTAATATTTTTGTCCCCAACCCTTTAATACACGATTTTGCTCATTTGTAAAGATCTTTGGCTTATTTTCAGTCTCTAAGACTAGAGGGAACATGTTTTGGAAGCTAGGGTTTGCACACACACTTGGGTTTTGAAGATTTGAAGATTTTGGTTAAGAATTTATTACTCATTTGTACTCATTTCTTCATTTTCTTGCTTTGTATTGAATATCTAAGTGTGTAGTATTTCTTTCAACACTTCAATCTTGTTTATGGGAATATTCATAATTAAAGTGTGGATTAAATATCTTGTTGTGCTTAAGTATTGAATGATTTTTTTATCTTTTATGAAGTGAGTTATTGTTTCTTTAATTATTCTTGTTGTTTAATTTTTCCAAAGAGATTAAGTAACCCTAGGACTCGCCCATTAACTCCAAATTAATTTTGGGAAAGATTATTTGGGGTTGGAAAAGATTAATTAACAAGAACTTGAGGTTTTAACCCTCATTTTATAGATTCTACCTAGGGATATGATTGAACTACTTGTAGCCATATCCGGGTGCGCTTAATCTCCCAATTATTTTAGAGATAATTTAATTAGAAAGTCTTGTTAGTATTTGGAAGAAGCTGATATAGAATTATTACCTGTGGCTAATAAACATAAACTCGTTCATATTTATAAAATCGTGAAATACATTAATCGTTACTTGAGTGTAATTCCCCGTGTATCCATACTTGTAGCCATTGATCATTTTACCTTCTTTCTTGGTTAGTTTACATTTTCGCAGTTAGATATAAATATTTTCAAAAACCTATTCTAAGTGTTTGGCATTGCATAACAAGTGATAATTCTCTTACATTCCTAATCGCCTACATATTGTTCTCTGTGGGATTTGGCCCCTACTCATAGTTGGGCAAATTATATTACATGCGACCGTGTCCTTTTACTTTTTAGTAGTGGATTTAGACGTCATCATAGGCACAATGGCAGAGTCTTCATTTGGATTAAATAGTGGAGACCGGGCTTCCAATTTCATCATCTGACCCTGAATATGCATATAATGCTTGTTTCAAATTGTTGCATGGTCATACTCATTGTCTAAATTAATATACATTGTTTTGAAATTGATATGAGCAATCTTTACTCCACCTTTGAGCTCTGTCTGAGTAATAAAGATCCTTCTAATGACCTCCATCCTGGGCATTGTGTTGGAGAATTTGCCAACCACAATATGTTGACACCTGAAAACCAACTTAAGTATGTAGTCATCCTTCTTGAATATCTGCAAGCTTGCCTTGTTTAGTAGTGATCTTGGGAGGAGTAAACTTAATTAGAGTTCTTTCTTGAGCTAGTTTTGCCCTCATTTTGGTTGCAAGTGAATGTGTTACAGTTGGAGGTAGTGGTGGTGGTGGTGGGGGGAGGGGGAGGGGGAATTTTGTGGTTTCATGGCTTGATCTTTTGGTGGGATAGTTTGTGTGGAATTGGTAGCAGCAGGTTCCTGGCTTGGATGGGTTTTATTAGGTATTTTGGGAGGAATATATTTGGCTAGTCTATCAAAGTTAGTAGATACTTTTGGTTATGGAGGTTTGGACTGTGCCTTTCCCTGGTTATCCTAAACATTTGTGACTTTGGATTTGTTCTAGGAAGTAACATTTGCAGGTGGTCTATTAGCCTCGTTGCATGAGGTCCAGTTACTAGTGGTGATGGGGTTTGGGTGAATGATATCAATTATAGGTTTGGGATGGGTCAATACTTGGTTGCATAAGACTTCTGAAGGTTTTGGTCTAGCCTGATCTTGGGTTAATTCTGGTGATAGGTTTACATTACTGTAAGGTTGGTTCTTTCGTTTAGTGCAATCAATTGGCTCAGCAATGTCAACATGGTCATTTGGGGGGGGGGGGGCTTTAAATGATTAATAAAATCAACATGATCACCTTGGACTGCTGTGAAGCTTGAGATTATTGGTCACCCAATTTCGATGAAGTAGTTTCCCCACCATTCATTTTCCGCGTTTCCTTATCATTAATTGATTGATTTTCATTGTTGAGCATCACAAGTGAGCCTGTGGAGCTGGTTTTGGCATTTTGTTAAACACTTGGGTTGCTCAGTTCAGCCGTGATACTGTCATGCCCCGAACCTGGGGGACCAGACAGGCACCTAGTGCCTCACCTATCCTTGCATACCAACTTGGAACTAAGGGATTCTGAACGTATGATGTCATACTTTGGCCATGGGCCACATTGCAAGATAACTGCGAATGCTGACTAAATGTCAATATATAACTGGGCCGACAAGGCCATCATAACTATTACAGTTGACAAACCAACCAAATAAACATACAAGGCCTGCAAGCCCAACATATTGCACTAACTCACAAGATATGTCTACAAGCCTCTACTGAAGGATATACTGTGATCGGAACAACTCCTCGACCAACTCATAACATATATACATATATATACAAGGTGTACATAAGGTTCTAGACCGAAAACTATGATAGACATAGGGCTTACCGATCAAGCTGAACTCGGGCAACACTTATTGAGGAGGCCTACCCGTCTGTCTGTCTGACCTGCACGCATGAAATGCAGCACCCCTAGAAAAAGGACGTCAGTACAAAATAATGTACTGAGTATGTAAGGCAATATACTGAAAGCTGAAACTGAAATGATAATATAATAACTACAAGTAGCTGAAAGTCAAAGATAATATGAAGATATGCTTACCTGTTGATACTGACTCAACTCTCTCAGTATAGTAAGTAAAATAGCTGTCCAACCCTATATGGCTCAGTATACATATAACTGCTCTGCCGTAGTAGGCTCGCTCATAGGCGCTCGCCCATACTATGCTATGTATCTCTACCAACTGGGCTCGCTCATAGGCGTTCAGCCACAGTAGGCTCGGTATATAACTTACCATCTGATCAGAGGTTACCCAATAGGGGCCTGCCCATCGATTATAGCTCGATGGTAATGAAAATACTTTTAATACTGTAAATATGTAAATTCTCTGCTCTCTTGGCTGGAAGAAGGAAACACTCAACTGAATATGAAGTCCGGATAAGGAGAATATTATAACTTACAACAACAACAACAACAACCCAGTATAATTCCACAAGTTGGGTCTAGGAAAATATATGCAATTTACGAGACTAGCAAAATATACGTAAATTTCGGGATATGAATTTTTCTTTATGTCTCATTAACAAAATCGTGTAATGACAAGATCATGCAGAATGAAATAAGGGCTTAGCCTTAATATAACTGGAGTAGGAAAAACATTCGTAAAGGTTGCACTGTACAACTTTAGAATCGCAAAATGTTTACGTTGTTAAGCTTCTAATAATCCTTGTTGGATTATTTTGGTTGAATAAAGTCTCCTAGTTAATGTCGAACTTGAATTGTAAGATTTTCTAAGGTTCTGTCATGAAGGAGTTTCGTAGGAATTTTCAAAGCAATTTCATTGTTAAGGTAAAAGGCTCACATATGAATTGCTATAAGATCATTTTGAACTTAATATATGAAACATTCTGATTGAATAGTCTCTTTATTCAAAGTGTATTTATTACTTTACAAGTCTTGTACTCAAATTGGTGAAGTGTCTCTTAATTGGTACTTTAAGTTGCCACCCAATGGAGATCTACTAAGAGTCATAATTTTAAAATGTGGCTAGCTTCCACGTGGGGTGGGGATAATTATTAAGTTTTTACCCACTAATTAGTTAATCGGGTAATGTCCCGTTAACCGGTAATTAACCAAATATTCAAAAAATTGAGAATTATTTCCACTTACTTAAAATATTACTCACTTTTAATATACTTTATACATCATACTATCACAATCATATGGTACCTTGTATGGTACTAGTCCTTAATTATCGGGTACTACAGTTCGGACCGTATTTTATTCCAAATCGACAACCTTCAATGAAACTCATTTTCTTTAATTCGTGTATGTTTTACCCTTCATGGCACTTACTTATCGCTTGCTATAAATAGCATAGTCCTGATAATCTACAATTAATCTTTTACTTGGACTAATGTCAATTACCTTACCACAAATTTAACGTTCAATGCATCAGGGTGCAACATCGTCGTAACTTAATACTTCGAAGCGCGACAACATCGTAATGTAATATTGCTGGGTGCAACACTGTCGTAACTTAATACTATAAAGCATAACATCACCGTAATGTAATAATCTTGGTCTTAACATCATCGTAACATATTACTGTAGAGCATAACTTCGATATAATACTGCGGGACATAACATTATTCCCCCCTTTGGAACATTCGTCCTCGAATGTTTACTGATGCACTTATCATTTTCATAACTTATATCTTCTGAATACTTTAGAACTTCCCTTTCCATCTAGGCGACTGTTCTGTGAAAAAGTCCAAAGTCCAGGGCATTACCCCCCTTAGGCATCCTTTTCACACCATAACATGTAGTCAGAATCCTTCCAATCTCGTAACTGTTACTACCTTTCATCATGCAACCTGTACAATTTTGACCTTGTAAGTGTGCCCAATCTCTAGGCTTCATATGTAGATCTTGATAAGATGTCCCTTTGGGTATCTATGAGTATACTAAAGTTCTCCGCTCGGTACTTTGTTGAATTCACGAATATTGCTATATCTCATCGCATAGGTCCGTTTAGCCATCCTTATGAATTTACTGCCATAACTCTTACTTTAATTTATCGTTTCTGAGGTCTACTACCAAATCCTAGCTTACTCTCGTTTCTTATTCCATATGTATAAATTTAAGTCCTTTAATGCTTTCTCATTACTGCTCATCTTTAGAATGACAGCCTAATCTCATCTCAGACTTTGTGACTTTTTCCAACTATTGTTGATTCACCTTAATATTGATCTACAATATACCACTGGTAACTTGAAATTTCTTACATAATACTTTGTCCCTAGGGCATACGTTACCCCAAGGAATATTCGAAGTGATTCCCATAACCGTATTTCATAGTGTCTCAATGTGAATCACCTTATGGGGGTATTCTAATTTCGTACCACTAGCGAAATCTTTTCTCCTTCTCTTCTCTTTTTTTTTTCAAATCATTATTCAAGCGAAGGCCTAAACGTCATCCTGTATCTGTCACAATCATACCCTCATATTTTTTTACCATGTCAGCATTTCATTCCTTCTAAATGTTATTAATCGTAAACTCCTTTGAGTTCATTAAAGCTATAGTGAGCTTTGTATAACATAGAGAAATTGTCCGCTCTTCTTGTTTTTATGAGCTTAATCCTAAAGACTTATCCATTCTCATCACATTTTCACTTGTATTTACTCATCCTTACTCATGCTTCCTTACAACTTTATCGCTCTATCATACTTTAGCTTGCGATCTATACATATCCATTTATAAAGTTTCCTTCAACTTGCTTGCACCATAGATTTTCTTATGTTATTCTGGGACGTCAAGAGAGACATCACATCGTCTCCAAATTTTCTCAATTCTCTTAACTAGATCTCTCAGTACTTAGAAACCATAGACTGGACGACATGCCGCTGATGATGCTGCTATCGTTCCTGGTTATTGGATTCCCGTGCTTATAGCCTTCTATCCGAAGTATGGACTATTTACGATATTGTGCCTTTGAGTATCTCGTACGTTGTTCACCTTTACCTTACTTACCTTAAAATCTCGCATCGTATCTTTTATCTCTTTCGTGACCTCCCTTCCACCCAGGTGTAGTTCACGTCCATAACTTGAAGCTCTATTATAATACTTGCACCTCTGGTACATACACAATCCGGTGGGAGCTTCCTACTGACTTCTTATGAGGCTGGTACTTCTTCTAACTGGCTTCCTTGTATAGCTATTATAGATTATCGTTGTTGTGTTATTTCTTTTGAACATCTGTTATTAAGAGTGATTCTGTCCCGTTCTCAAGCGCAACTTCTATAATTTTTCTAGGTCCAATAATCAGACTCCTGATTTACTTGGGTGATGTAATTCTTTAGTTTTTTCTTCCTTCTAATCAGCCTTTACGTAGTCTTAAGCTATCTTCCGATCTGTGGCTCATGGTATCAGTTATTACCTTAGCCATTCATGGGCGTTATGGAATATCCATAATACAATCTTCTAACAATTCATTCATTTGTCTATGCCTTACGTTCAATTCTTTCTTTTAACTTATATCGGAGTCTTCTATGGCTGTATAATTATCAACAAATATGCTTCCTGGATAATGCTCCAAAATTTTGAGTGTATCCATAACGTACTAACTCTGGATCATTTATCAAATAATTCCTTTCCTTCCATCTCAGCTTTCTTTAAATGTGTGCAATTACTTTTCCTAGTCATTTTGCCCCTTGTTGCATCCATACTTAGCTTATCTTAGTGCCTACACTTGCCAGAGTTTTCATACAATTCATATGATCTCGAATATTACTTTTAATTCTTACATTCCGTTAATTAGCCACGGTAGGTGCCACTTTTCTTTGGAATGCTTACAATGTTGTTGTAAAACTGTTGTTACAAGACCATTTCCTCTTTAGGTCATTGTGCTTATGTTGAAGCCTTCTTCCTCATTTTCTCAGCTAGTCCTTCACTGTAGTATTTAGGGGGGATCTTCTGACTCTTGTAAAGATGCGAGCATATTATATCATATTCCCGATAGAATTTTTGATGTTCGTGCTCACTTGTAATTATCCTTAGTTACTTACCTCCACACTCATCTACTCGTTGGTTGCTTGAAATGAAGTTTTGACTATCTTCCCAGTTGAACTATCTTTTATTTCTGTAACACTCATACGGTACCTTTAACAACTCCTATTTGAATATTTCTCAAGTAATACAATGTCATATATGTGGGGCTGAATTCACTATATTTATCTTGCATGATCTGCTGATTTGTCTATAACCTCTTGTCTAGTCATGATTAGGCTCTTCTTGAATCAACTACTAACTATTTGTCGACCCATTCTCATATCCATATTCCGCATGATCTTTCTTGGGTTATTTTCTTGTCTTAAATTACCTCACATACTACTCCTTACCTATCAATAACATCTTAGGCAGGGCCCTTTACTTCCTTTCTTTGATATCGTGTTCGCATGATGTTCTGGAATTATTGCATATCTGTAGGCTTTGAATAAGTGCAATCTTATCCTTTTTCTCATTTTTATCGCATTCTACCTTTACCATTCCATAGTCACTAAAACCACTTAATTCCAATTTAATGCCACATTACCCCATATTCTCCCCTTTAGGAGAGTACTAAGATTTATCGTTATAATGATCTACGTATATATGTTTTATATCTTTGGCATATTTTCACATCATCGATGACTCATACCCGTCTTGTGGTAATCCTTCTGCAACTGCTTGCTTTAGAAAAACATCTTCCTGAATGACCTTTAAGGGTTATTCTTCCGCTGTCCATTCTTTTATTGCCAGAACGCAATCTGAAATTCTCATGATGCCGACTATTATCAAATCACTCAGTCCCCAATTCATGTTTAGTTTACCTTGTTCACTAGCCCATGCTGGTTTCTTATTACTTTGGGGTCTAACTTTTCATTTTGATAATCACGTTAGAGTCGCGAACTTATTTCTTGAAATGAGGATATGACTTTATGGCCTATACTCGTTTGTTGTCTCAAGGCCGGTCACCTTTTGTCTTTTCCTTCACTTGACTATCGACTATGTAATACTGTCGTTTCATTTTATTTTTCCATCGTTGTCATCCATGTTTCACATCTTACTCATAATTCTTCCTTATCTCTCTTCTCATTACTCTGCTAATATTCCTACCTATCCCTTTTCTTGTGAAAACTTCAACAAGATATTCTTTTTATTTTAGCTCTCCTTGCTTCATTCATCGGCTTTTCGGGTTTCTCAATGTCCTCGCTCTACTAGGGACGAGAGTCACACTAAGGTAATATCTATCCCCTCCAGGCTTTTAGTACATATCTTTGTAGTACTCATATTTAGTTGTACTATTTTATAGTGTACCATCTGGATTTCTCACAAGAGATCTATTAGCACATTTGTAATATCTTTCGATAATGTCAACTAACGCAAGTAATCCATTCACCAATTTGGGTTACCCTAACCCCAAACGAATCTCGATATCTCGTCCTATTCTTAGCTATACCTGTTAGCCCCCACGAGGCATAAATGAAATGGGTGTGACCAATTGTACATACCTTTGTTACTGTTGATTATAACTCAAAAACATTATGTTCCTCTGCCTGAATCATAAACATTGTTAACCTTCGTTAATTGGGCGCCTCGTACCCTTCTTTATCATGTTCCTTTTGCTTGTTGAAAATTGTATTTATCTTCTTAATCTCTCATTGTCTTTCACCATAAAGGTGGATATGAATTCTTGCCTTAAGGCTTCTTATTAGGAAGCTTACACCTTTCAGTACACCCATGATCTGCTAAACACCTCACATGTACTTATCGTAAGCATCATGCAAAAATCCAATTCCTCTCACTCTGCTCTTCCACAACTATCTCTCTTTCAAACATTCTTTCCGGATGTAGGTATCGTCTTATTAGGAATAATAAAAAAAAGAATCTCGGAATTTGAATTATTATAAGCGAGCTCTACCACACGATCTTGAGTAAGAAGAAAGAATGACAATCCTAAATGACCTCTAGCCTCCTGCTTATAAGTGAGGTGCACGATGCACTTATAAGAAAGACTCTACTAGACACGGTTGGTAGACTCACTAGGACAGAACTGCTCAGATACCACTTTTGTCACATCCCGAACCTGGGGGCGAGACTGGCACCCAGTGCCTCACCTATCCTTGCGTACCAACTTGTAAATAAGGGACTCTGAACATATGATGTCATACTTTGGCCATGGGCCACATTGCAAGATAACTGCGAATTCTAACTAAATATCAATATATAACTGGGCCGACAAGGCCTCATAATTATTACAGCTGACAAATCAACCAAATATACATACAAGGCCTGGAAGCCCAACATATTGCACTAACTGATAGGATATGTCTACAAGCCTCTACTGATGGATATACTATGATCGGAACAGCTCCTCGACCTACTCATAATATATATACATATATATACAAGGTGTACATAAGGTTCTAGACCCGGAAACTCCAAAAGGCATGGAGCTTATCGATCAGGCTGAACTCGGGCATCACTTATTGAGGAGCCTACTCATCTGTCTGTCTGACCTGCACGCATGAAATGCAGCGCCCCCAGAAAAGGGACGTCAATACGGAATAATGTACTGAGTATGTATGGCAATATACTGACTCTCTCAATATAGTAAGTAAAATAGTTGTCCGGCCCTATAAGGCTCGGTATACATATAACTGCTCTGACGTAGTAGGTTTGCTCATAGGCGCTCGACCATACTAGGCTCTGTATTTCGACCAACTGGGCTCGCTCATAGGCGCTTGGCCACAGTAGGCACGGTATATAACTTACCATCTGATCAGGGGTTTCCCAATACGGGCCTGCCCATTGATTATAGCTCGATGGTAATGAAAATACTTTTAATACTGTATATATGTAAATTCTCTGCTCTCTTGACTAGAAGAAGGAAATAATCAACTGAATATGAAGTCCCGATAAGGAGAATATTATAACTTACAAACTAGGAAAATATACGCAATTTGTGAGACTAGCAAAATATATATAAATTCCGGGATATGAATTTTTTTTATGGCTCATTAACAAAATTGTGTAATGACATGATCATGCAAAATGAAATAAGGGCTTAGCGTTAACATACCTGGGATAGGAAAAAAATTCGTATAGGTTGCACTATACTCCTTTAGAATCACAAAATTTTTATGTTCTTAATCTTCTAATAATCCTTGTTGGATTTTTTGGTTGGATAAAGTCTCGTAGTTAATGTCGAACTTGAATTGTAAGATTTTCTAAGGTTCTGTTATGAAGGAGTTTCGTAGGAATTTTCAAAGCAATTTCATTGCCAAGGTAAAAGGCTCACATATGAATTGCTATCAGATCATTTTGAACTTAACATATGAAAAGTTCTGATTGAATAGTCTCTTTATTCAAAGTGTATTTATTACTTTACAAGTCTTGTACTCAAATTGGTGAAGTGTCTCTTAATTAATACTTTAAGTTGCCACCTAATGAAGATCTACTAAGAGTCATAGTTTTAAAATGTGGTTAGCTGCCACATGAGGTGGGGGATAATTATTAAGTTTTTATCCACTAATTAATTAATTTGGTAATGTCTCGTTACCTGGTAATTAACCAATTATTTAAAAAATTGAGAATTATTCCTACTTACTTAAAATATTACTCACTTTTAATATACTTTGTACGTCATACTATCACAATCATATTGTACCTTGTATGGTACTAATCCTTAATTATCGGGTACTATAGCTCGGACCGTATTTTAATCCAAATCGACAACCTTCAATGAAACTCATTTTTTTTTTAATTTGTGTATTTTTTACCCTTCATGGCACTTACTTTTCGCTTTCTATAAATAGCATAGTCCTGATAATCTACAATTAATCTTTTACTTGGACTGATGTCAATTACCTTACGACAAATTTAACGTACAATACTTCAGGGTGCAACATCGTCGTAACTTAATACTGCGAAGCGCGACATCACCGTAATGTAATATTGCTGGGTGCAACACTATCGTAACTTAATACTGCGAAGCGTAACATCACCGTAATGTAATACTGCTGGTCGTAACATTATCGTAATATATTATTGCAGAGCATAACATCGACGTAATACTGCGGGGCATAACAGTTACCTTTTTGTAAAGTTGTGGAGTTTGGCTGAGTGAAATCCACTACAATTGGTTGGAGAAAATTCTCTATGGTAGCAGGAGCTATTTCACTTTGGTTTTGTTCCATTTTAGTAGTTGGAACACCATTTGCAATCAACTGGTGTTCGCCATAAATTTTTAGTTGGTCGGGCCTCTAAATTCTCATGGTGAAACGACTTTAAAATTTGGGGGCATCGTCAATTTGACTTGGAGAAATCTCTCTAGCCCTTGGATTGACTCGATTTGACCCAGAATGAAGAAGATTTCTCTCCTCCCATGCGATTATCTGCTACAGTGATTGGCGCGCCAAAAAGAAGACCTGTATATGCTAGGTGTTTACCGTGAAAATGATAACAACAATTAAATTTGTAAATGAGATTCTAAAAATACGTGATCTATTCTCGAGCTAAATGTTAGAGCAGTTGATGCTAATAATATAGAGTTTAATGATGAAATGCAAGCTAAAACGAAATAGTAATCGAACAGAGGGGCCTGCTGCCCGGGTATAGGTCTGGTCGATGGGGGACCTCGGGGTCGACGTCAGGGTCGAGTTCGAGCTATCAGGGATAGTCGGGAATGGGATAAAAACTGAGGATATAATTAAACAAGGTTCTTTACGGCCAATACTAAGCTATATAATGAAGAACAAGTAAGCGAGCGATGGATATAAAGGTGACCTCGGGCCAAGGTGACCTCGGGCCAAGGTGACCTCGGGCCAGTAAGAATGAGCAAGTTAGAAAGAAAGGAGGGAGAGAGAGAGATATTACACTTGTGGAAAAAATGGAGCAACATCCGCCCAGCCTACAAAGTAATGGGGATCCCCTTTTATATAGGAAGGGAATTCGTTATGGTATAGAACGTATTAACCGTAAAGGTATGGAGATAGGATGGCTAGACATGACATCTTGAAAATAGGCCCCGGATAGACCAACCATGTCAGGTTAAACCGCGTGCCATGGGAACTCCCCTCTCGCCTGTCGTAGCTTACTGTGTTTGTCAGAATACGATATCCTTCAGACCAATATATATCGAACCTCGAGGATGAGTCTCGCCATTGGCTTCGAGCTTCGAGGGGCATAACCGCGAGATGGTTCTTTGACGGGGGAATCAGGCCCCCGGATTTGCCGTATACAGATAGTCTCCGCACTTCTTAGAGTGAAGGCGACAAGAAATGATAAGAAACGGTTCTGAACCCCTGCTTCCTCTGGTTCCCTTGCGAACGGATACAAGGTATTAAGGTGCATTACGTGCACCGTTCCTACAGATTTTAGCATTTACTGCGGCGGTTGGCTTCCTTCAATGTACCCATGATGCTTTTATAAATACTCGTCTCATCCTTTCTAGATTCCATCTTGTGTTCAAAACCCTTAGTGAGGTCTGTTTCTCAGGGACGCAACTCCCCTTTTCTTCTTTCCTCAGATTTCCTCAAGGATGACGAATATTTCCTCTTCTGCTTCCCAGGAGGCTGCGGGCTCATCCTCTTCATTTTTCTCTCGAGACGAAGTGGCCACTCCCTATGGTGCTGTGGAGTGCATTCCAGGACCCTTTGTGATGACCTCCGATTTTAGGGTTGAGAGATCCTCCTCGAAGTCAGGGCACCTCGAGCCTGTAACTCGGTATATTAGCTCAATAACGGACATCAAAAGAGTGAAGGAAGACTGTTGTTGGGGAGATACCGTGCTCGTGGAGATTCCCGCTCGGGATGAAGATATTACGGCTCATAAAGCAGGCTTTCTAAGTGTGTACAACTACCCATTCTCTTTGGGGCTGGTGGGGCCATCCTCGCCCCTGATCGACCCCGTGATTCTCGACTTCTGGCGGAGTTACCAGGTAACTCTAGGTCAAGTCCACCCTTCATTCTGGCGCATGGTTTATGAGATCAGGCATTTTTCGAGCATGATAGAGGGAATGACCTTCACCCTGAACCATTTGATCTGGATGTATAGTCCTCGTCTACTTCACGGAGGCTTAGTCAAGCTTCGCTGTCGAGCCTCGAGGTCCCTTTTTGCCCCCACCGAGGAATTCAGGGATGATGGTTGATTAAGCCGATTCGCTCGAGTTAGGACGTCTGGTTTGATTCCAGCGGAAAAGATGTCGTTCCTTGAGAAGTGGAACGTTGGGCGTAAGTAGACGTGGTGCCCTTTACCCTTATTGGTAACTTTTCTTTATACATCTGACTCTGCCTTTCTTATCTTTTTAGCCGCATCAATCTACCCTTGTGCAGTGCCGGACTTTCAGGGTTGGGTCGATCGTTTGCACTCAATCTGCCCGTATACTGACCAAGCATGGCGGGATTTATCCCTAGCTCGGTGGGAGGCCGGAGGCCCTGGTAAGTCTTGAGTCTTGATGCATCCGTGTATTTTGATGTAGCTTGCTGTTAGAAGATTTCTCTGTCCCGTGCATTTTAACATCTACATCTATGCAGGTCTGGGGAGGAATCCTACTGATGAGGGAGGTGTCGTCTGTTGGAGGGGACACTCTGATGCATGACGAGGAAAGGAAGAGGCAGGAGAGCCTATCGGTTGAGCCACCGGAGCCCGAGAGGATCAGAGTGGAGGATTCCAAGGTTGACCCATTAGCTCCAGTATTCGGGGCGACGGAAAATCCTCGTACTGAAGGTGAGGGAGAAAGCAGCTTCTCGACACCATTTGAAGAGCGTTTAGGGTTGATTGATCCTCGGGCCATGGGGATAGATGCTTCCAGACATGAGTCTGATGCTGGCGTGGCTCAGCTTCGTGGTAGTAATACAATGGGTGGGGTATCGAGCACTGACCTTGAATTGATAGGTGGCTGGAGTTCTACCCGAACCAAGATGCCCTTGATAGGCAGTTTGGAGGGACCTCGAGCTGGGACCCGGGATGAACAGAGGACGGAGATTCAGGTTAACCCCGTTAGCCCATTGGATATTGTTGATTCTCCAACGGGGTGGATCCTTCCATCTTCCGAAATGCAAGACGAGTCTCGTGAGGAACCTTTCGTGGCGAGAGCAGTGATCAAAGGCGGAGAAGCACTCGGAAGGTCGGCGATCATTCTTGAGGGTAGTTCCTAGGTCTACGCCTCATCTATTTTTGGTGAGATGGGTAGGCTTTGTGAGAGGGTAACTTTATCTAGCCTTGTCTGTTGCTTCGGTCTGCTCCGTCCTTTATTCTCTTAACTTTTTTAGGCGGTTTCAGGCCGAGGTGCTTTATAACCAGGCCCTCGCCCAGTATCAGGACGAGGTGACTCATCGTGAGCGTGAGAAAGCCTTTTTCACCAAATAGGTTATCCATCCCTTTTTTTGCTATCATTTGAGCCCTTGTAAAATATTGTCGCTTTTAACTCTACGTGCCCCGATCTATGCAGTTTGAGAGGGAAAACACCCTGCTAAAGGAGAGCTTCGGGCCAGGGATGCTAAAATCTCCGAGCTTAGCTGGCATGTGAGTGAGGTGTCTTCTGAAAGGGACAACCTCAAGGAGAGAGTTACCTTAATTGAGCGTCAGTTTCAGGGCGCGAAGGAGGATAGCGTCCAGTATAAGAGCCTTCATTTCGAGTTGGTGACTTCATTGCTCCAGATCAAAGTTGAGGCTGAGGCGCTTGTATTTTTGCATAGGGGAGAGCGGTTGTCGTAGATTCCTACGTTGAGAGGGCGTTCGAGGGGGCTGGCCCAATCTTACCTCGAACCATGGATCGTGCTTAGCCAGGTTCCCGAGGGCTGATCATCGAGGGCGTATTGGAAGGCAACTCGAGCGGGGTTAAAAATGGGGATGGATCCCCAGAGAGGGGGGACGCCGTCGAGAAGGGGCCATAGGGGGATCCGTAATCGCCTAGATGCAACCTTTGAGGCCGTCTGTTTGGTAATAAAGTAGGATCTGCTATTTTTCCTATTGATCTCCCTGTTTGTTGTACAATACTTTTATTTTGGCATATGTATGAGGAGAATTCCACGACTCTGTTTCCCTTATTCCCTTTCTGTTTTGAATTCAGCAATGATTGGCGAAAAATCCTTAGACCTGCAATATAGCCCTGTGGCCCTTTTGGGCTGGCACGATAATTGTTCTGTGGCTGGTTGATACGGCCTCCAGCGTGAACCGCTGTGAGGGATCTTACTCTTTTTCCCTGCCGTTTTGTGTTGGGTTTCTGGGCCGGGTTTGTCCCAAGCTTTATTGATTTCCGCTCTCCCGTGCCCGCATTGTCGGGTGATGACAGTTCTTATCTTTTTCCCTTGGGCATTTCGTTGTTTCAACTATTTTGGGTCCAATCTCCGAGTCGCATTGCAATTCGAGCTTTAATTGACCCTAAATTCTTTCCTCTCTGCATGGTTGGGCAACGACAGCTTTTTATGCTTCGGGCCGAAGTGACCTTACAAGCGCGTGGACTAGAGGCTTACTCGGTTGGTCAATAGTGGCATTTATGCCGTGCCCTTAGGCATGTTGCAGTTTAACTATTTCAGGTCTAGTCTCCAAGTCACATTGCGATTCTAGCTTTAATTGACCCTTAAGTATTTTTAGACCAGTAATAGTGCCTCTTACGCTGTTTTGGTTGTTGAGACCTTTTAATATGTGGCTCGGAGTTTTGCATAGTTAACTATTTTGGATTCGGTCTCCGAATCGGGTTACGATTTGAGCTCATTTTAATCCTCAAGTTGTCAATTTTTAAGCTGGCGACAATGGCTCTTACGCTGTTTGGTCATAGAGATCTTTTAGTGTGCGGCCCAAAGGCTCGTTTGACTGATGATAATGGCACTTACATTGTTTTTCCCGTGGGCTTTTTGTAAGCTTTGTTATCCGCTCGTTAAGGTCTTTTGAAATAATTTTGCCTGACCCATCGCCGTTCAGGAAGAACCTCGATTTCAAGTCGTTATCGGCTATCTTTGAGCACCTCGGAAGGTTCGTAGCTCGTAGGTTGAGTAGGTCGAAGACTTGTGATTTGGAGTTGACATGGTCGAAGCTCATTTTTACCTGTTGAGGGAAGCCTGTTTTAACCGGTTCTTTCCGAAGTATATTCGAAGTAGTGGCCTGCGATTTTTGTTTAGCGACGGTTGGGCGTCCCCGAGTTGCGTTAGTTTGGTTGTATGAACCGTTTCGACCATAGTTATATGTGTTTGGCCGGAGCCATTTTTGATTCCGAGTGATAGTTTAGGCATCTACACCGAGGGTATGCCTTTTTGGAACTCTTACAAATGCGAAATATAGCATGAACTTCGGGATTTTCATGCCTGTTGAGGTCTTATAGTTTGTCAAGCCTGTTGAGGTCTTACAGTTTGTCATGCATGTTGAGGTCTTACAGTTTGTCATGCCTGTTGCGGTCTTACAGTTTTTGTTGTAATGTAGAATAGATCTGGTTACGCCAAGTCTACCCGCTAGGGGTCTTACAGTTTCGGGTTTTCTAGCGCATGGAGATTAATGATAGTCTCCGAGTCATCGAGTTTGTTTAAGCTTGAAGACCTCTTTTTATGAGCTCAGAATTGCCTTGTAGGGGCTTTACGAGCCTGGAGTTCCGACCCTGGGGTCATACGAGTGCTAAATTGCTGACGCTAAGTCTCTGAGTATCTCGGGACGCATTTGGTGGAGAGTCCTTTACCGTAAGCATGTTGAAATCCCCTTTTTTGGAGTACGATATGCTGAAAGATATTCTTTATTGCTTGTCATAAATACATGCTATTTTGTTACGAGTTCGGCCCGCGTGGATGCGGCTCCTTGGACCATTCGACCCGGTACGTTGTTCCCTATCGGAGCCTTGTTTGTCTTTTTCCCGGGGCGGGGCTGATTGTGAAAGAAATCTTGTAGACTCTTCGAATCCTTCTTGGGAAATGTATGGACGTTGTCTTGTTAAAAAACTTGCTGGCAAAAACCCATTTCAGGATAAAAAAACCCGGTCGAAGGAAAAGAGTGAAATGTTTGCTTGAAGATATTTATGGGGCTCCACATCGGGCCGCCCTAGCAGTAATACCGCTTAAGCATCGATACATTCCAGTTACTAGAAAACTGCTTGCCGTCCATGGTACCAAGATTATAGGATCCTTTTCCAACTATCCCAGGATACGGTACGGTCCTTCCCAAATTTGGCCCAGCTTCCCTTCATTAGGGTTTTTGGTGTTGAGGGTAACCTTCCTTAGGATCAAGTCTCTGATTCTAAAGTATCGTAGATTCGTTTTTCTATTGTAGTATCTTTTGATTTTCTACTTCTGGGCAGCCATTCGAACCAACAAGGTTTCCCGTCTTTCGTCGAGCAGATCGAGGGCCGTTGCCATGGCTTCATTGTTTGATCCCTCGCTAGTGTGTCAGAATCTGGCGCTTGGTTCCCCGAACTCCACCGGTATCAGTGCCTAGGCACCATACACTAGAGAGAAGGGTGTCTCCCCGGTGCTCAATTTTGGAGTTGTCTGATATGCCCGCAGCACCTCAGGCAGCGTTTCTCTCCATTTTCCTTGGCGCTTTCCAACTTCTTTTTCAAGTTTTGAATGATGGTTTTAATTGAAGATTCGGCTTGGCTTTTTGCACACGGGTGGTATGGCGTCGATAGGATTCTCTTGATTTTGTTGTCTTCAAGGAACTGTGTTACCTTGTTCCCGATGAATTGCCTCTCGTTGTCGCATGTTATTTTGGACGGGATCTCGAACCGGCATATGATGTATTCCCATATAAAATTGATGACTTCCTTCTCTCTTATTTTCTCTAAGGCCTGCGCTTCCACCCATTTTGAGAAATAGTCAGTCATAAATAAAATGAATCTGGCCTTACCTAGCACCGTCGTCAAAGGGCCGATAATGTCCATCCCCCACTTCATGAATGATAATGGTGATAAAACAGAATGCAGTTGTTCCTAGGGCTAGTGGATCATGGGAGCAAACCTCTGACGCTTGTCGCATTTTTGGACGAATTCCCTAGAGTCTTTTTCAATGCTGCCCCAATAGAAGCCCGCTCTGATCACTTTTCGGACTAAGGAATCGGACTCGGAGTGATTTTCGTAGGTGCCCTTGTGGATCTCCTGGGGCACGTAATCCGGGTAGCCCGGTCCCAAGTATATCACCAGGAAACCATCAAAAGTTCTTCCGTAGAGAGCCCCATTTTCGTCGAGTGAGAACCGGGCCGCTTTGGTTCGCAGGGCCCTCGATTCTTTTGGATCCATGGGTAGCTTCCCATCCTTCAGATAAATGATGTTTTTGTTTCTCCAATTCCATGTCAGGCTGGTGGAGTTAATTTCCGCATGACCTTCCTCGATCACAGATTTGAACAGTTGGACAACGGTTTCGGGGAGCAGGTCTTCTTCTTCAGCGGAAGATATTAGGTTCGCGAGGGCATCAGCCTCGCAATTTTTCTCTAGAGGTACATGGACTAAGGTCTATTATTTGAAGAGATGTAATGTGATTTGGATTTTGTCCAAATACCTTTACATCCTGTCTTCTCGGGCTTCGTAGCTTCCATTTACTTGGCTTACCACGAGGAGCGAGTCGCATTTTGCCTCGACAGTCTCGGCTCCCAAACCTTTGGCCAACTCTAAACATGCAATCATAGCCTTATACTCGGCTTCATTGTTAGTCAGCTTTGTGGTTTTTATGGATTGCCTGATTATGCCGTCGACGGGCGGCTTTAGGACTATACCGAGTCCAGATCCTCTTACGTTTGCGGCACCATCTATGAACAGGGTCCATACCCTGGAGGATGTACCTAATTTTAATAAAAGCTCCTTCTCTACCTCGGGCACGAGGGTTGGCGAGAAGTCGGCCACGAAATCCTTCAGGATTTGGGACTTGATGGTCGTCTGAGGTTGATACTCGATGTCATACCCTCCGAGTTCGATGGCCCACTTGGACAATCGACCCGATAACTCAGGTTTATGCAGTACACTCTGGAGGGGATAAGTTGACAGGACACAAATACGGTGGCACTGAAAGTAAGGCTTCAGTTTGCACGAGGCGCTTATTAGTGCGAGACACAATTTTTCCAGATGGGGATATCGGGGTTTCGGCGTCCCCTAAGGTTCGGCTCACATGATAATTAGGAAATTGCGTACCTTTCTGTTCTCGGACCGGTATGCCGCTTACTGCCATTTCGGATACGGCCTGGTATACGTATATCGTTTTATCCTCCTTGGGCGTGTGTAGCAAAGGCGGGCTAGACAGGTTCCGTTTCAATTCTTCCAGGGCGCGTTGGCATTCTGGAGTCCATTCGAAGTTGTTCTTTCTTTTGAGTAGGGCAAAGAAATGGTGACTTTTGTCCGATGATCTTGATATGAATCTGCCCAGGGCCGCGATCCGCCCTGTCAGCCGTTGAACGGCTTTTATGTTGTTCACCACCGTAATCTCTTCAATGGCCTTTATTTTGTTGGGATTGATTTCGATCCCCCTGTTTGAGACCATGAAGCCCAGGAATTTGCCTGAGCCTACTCCGAAGGCGCACTTCTCAGGATTGAGCTTTATGTTGTAGCTTTTGAGGTTGTCGAAGGTTTCCTGCAAATGGGTCAGATGGTCCTCTGCGCGTAGGGATTTAACTAGCATATCATCAATATATACCTATATTGATTTTCCTACTTGGTGCTCGAACATTTTTTTAACTAGCCGTTAGTATGTTGCTCCCGCATTTTTTAGCCCGAAGGGCCTTACGTTATAATAATATGTATCGTATTTCGTGATAAATAAGGTCTTTTTCCTATCCTCGGGGTTCATCTGGATTTGATTGTACCCCGAGTAGGCATCGACGAAAGTGAGGGTCTCATGGCCGGCCGTAGTATTGATTAGGCAATCGATATTAGGCAATAAGAAGGAATCCTTTGGGCACGCTTTGTTCAAATCTTTATAGTCTACGAACATCCTTAGCTTATTCCCCTTTTTTGGTACTACCACTACGTTATCTAGCCATCGGGATACTTTACCTCCTTGATGGATCCAATTTTAAGGAGTTTCGCCACTTCCTCTTTGATGAAAGCATGCTTTATCTTGGACTGCGGTCTTTTCTTATGCTTCACGGGTTTGAATTTGGGGTCAACGCTTAGTTTGTGAGAGGTTATTTCTGGTGGGATACCTGTCATATCTAAGTGGGACCAAGCAAAACAGTTGATATTATTACTAAGGAATTGAATAAAGCCTTCCCTGAGTTTAGGGGTCAGCCCCGTTCCCAGGTATACCTTGAAATCCGGGAGGTGTTTGATCAAAACGGTCTGCTCCAGCTCTTCGACTGTTGACTTGGTCGCATCGGATTCCTCAGGGGTGACGAAGGTTCGGGGTGCAAAGAAGTCTTCCTCATCGTCTTCAAAGTTCCGCACGCTTCCCTCATCATCCGAGGCCGGGCATGTCATGGTGGACTGCGAACATTTCCCTTGCTGCCCGTTGTTCTCCATGTATGGTCGTGATGCCATTCCTGGTGGGAAACGTTATCACCTAGTGCAAGGTCATTTTGTTGTGTATCTAAGGCCTGCCAAGTAGGGCGTTGTATCTCATGTCGCCATCGATGACCTGAAACTCGGTGTTCTGGGTTGTGCCAGACGTGTCGGTCAGGAGGGTGATTTCTCCTTTCATTTCTTCTCTGATCATGTTGAAACCACGGAGGACCCGAGGTATGAGAACAACTTGATTGAGCAGCTCTAGCTATTCTACTACTTCTTACCTAATTATGTTGATCGAGCTGCCTGGATCCACGAGCACACACTTTATTCTGGTGTTGTTTGAGAAAAAAGAGATTACTAGCGCGTCGTTGTGCGGTTCCATCATAGCTTCGAGATCCTCTTCGCTGAATATGAGGGTTTCTCCAAGTAAGCATTCTCGGGCCGGCCCCTCCTCGTAGCGAACGTTCTCGCTGATTTGGACACGGGTCCTCGGGGAACATTGTCTCCCCCAATAATCATGTGGAAATCGGCCTCTAGGTCGGTTGTGCCCTTTTCTCTGTCGCCTTTGAGGTTTGGGCTTCCCATTTCACTAGTCGAGCCAAGCGCTTCGTCCTAAAAGAAGAGATCTTTGGACGAGAAAAAGTGTGAAAGATAACGTGCGTTTGTGCAATGGAACCAACAAGAAAATAATCACTATTATTTTTAGCCCCACGGTAGGCGCCATACTTTTTGCCGTGAAAATGGTAACAACAATTAAATTTGTTAATGGGATTCTAAAAATACGTGATCTATTCCCAAGCTAGTTGTTAGAGTAGTCGATGCTAATAATATGGTGTTTAATGATGAAATGCAAACTAAAACGAGATAGTAATCGAACCGAAGGGCTTGCTGCCCGGGTATAGGTCTTGTCGATGGGGGACCTCGGGGTCGACGTCAGGGTCGAGTTCAAGCTATCGGGGATAGTTGGGAATAGGATAAAACTGAGGATATAATTAAACAAGGCTCTTTACGGCCAATACTATGCTATATAATGAAGAACAAGTAAGAGAACGATGGATATAAAGGTGGCCTCGGGCCAGTGAGAACGAGCAAGTTAGAAAGAATGGAGGGAAAGAGAGATATTATTGCACTTGTGGAGAATATAGAGAAACATCCACCCAGCCTACAAGGTAATGGGGATCCCCTTTATATAGGACGGGAGTCTGTTATGGTACATAACGTGTTAACCGTAAAGGTATGGGGATAGGATGGCTAGACATGACATCTTGAAAATAGGCCCCGGATACACCAACCATGTCAGGTTAAGTCGCGTACCTTGGGAACTCCCCTGTCGCCTGTCGTAGCTTGATGTATTTGTCAAAATACGATATCCTTCGGACCGATATATATCAAACCTCGAGGATGAGTCTCGACCATGGCTTTGAGCTTTGAGGGGCATGACCGAGAGATGGTTCTATGACGAGGGAATCAAGCCCCCGAATTCTCCGTATACACTAGGAGCGATCTGAGGGAGCTATTTGTTTGAGGTTATGTACATTTTGTAGGGAGTTAATTTTTTTAGTAATCGCCTAGGGCTAGTTTTTATACATATAAATGTTTACTGTGAAAATGGTAATAACAATTAAATTTGTTGATGGGGCTCTAAAAATACGTGATCTATTTTTATGCTAGTTGTTAGAGTAGTTGCTGCTAGATATGTGAAGCTTAACAAGAAATACAAACTAGAACAAGGTTATAATCAAACCGAGGGGCGTACTGTCCGGGCCTCGTACTGACTGATGAGAGGCCTCGAGGTCGATGCTTGGTCTCGGGCTTAGGCTCGAGCTATCGGGGATAATCGGAAAAGGGCTAACAGTTTGGCTATAATTAAAGGAGGATCTTTATAGCCAATATCAAGCAATAAATGAAGAATAAGTATGAAAGCAATAAATGGAAGTGGTAGCATCGAGCGAGTAAGCTAGAGAGAAAAGAGAGAGAGAGTTGTTATGATCTTATGTAGAATAGTTGGAGCAATACCAGCCCTTTACAAAGTGGTAAGGATCCCCTTTATATTGGAGGGGAAATACAACATAGTACAAAATGCATTAATTGTAAAGATACGGGAATGGGACGACTAGACATGATATCAGACTCTGATGGTGCTATCTGCTCGCCTTGGGAATTCCCCATCCTCGGGATCATCGTTGGGTCGAGCGTGAATGAACCTCGAGGGAGAGAACTCGACCACAACCCCATAACCTCGAGACCTCGATATGACTCTCTGAGAACACCTTAATAAAGAGAAATTGGACCCTCCGATTTCACTGTATACATCGTATGCTGCTTAGGCCTTAGGCGAGGCTCAACGCCTTGGCCTCATGGTGAGTTTTGATTATTGTAAGATCATTCCGGCCCCGTGCCCTTCTCTCTCCTTTTTTTTATTTAGCTTTCTTTCATAGGCCTTTGACAGGCGTAAATCCAAGCTGCTTCGTAGTGAGGCCCTATTGCGGAAAGCTTTGGATAGGGAGAAATCCCTTAAGCTTCTTTGTGCGGAAAAGGAAAGAGAGTTGGTTTCCCTACGGTGCGAGGTGGATCAGACCCGGAGCCATGAGATTCGCCTGGAGAAATAGGTACCCTAAATTTCACGCTGGCTTGCACTCCCTTTTTACCTCGGCGTCTTGATGGTTTGCTATTTCAGTTGGAGGACAAGGCGGAGGATCTAGGATAGCTCTGGGGTGAGGTTGGTTGAGCTAAACGCGAATTCAACGAGCTGCAGGCACATGTAAGTGCCCATTTTGTGGCCAAAGAGAGGGCTCTAGCCATGATTTCTGCTCTTGAGGCGCAAATCTAGAACGTTCGTGAATGATTCTGCTCGGGCGAATATGATCACAAGGCTTTCGTCCAACATTTTGAAGGCAAAGACCGAGGTGGTGAATGTCCAGGCCGAGGTTGTGATGAGCAATACCAGGGTGGGACAGAAAGTGGCGGCCTATTCGAAGAGTGTTGCCATTGATAAAGCTGAACTGAAGAGAGACCTTGATTGTGCAAGCAGTAGCAAGGAGTATGCGAAGTGCAGATCCCAGAGGGAAGTCCCCGAGGAGATTCACGCTAGGGGTTTTGATCTCTCGGGGGAGATTGAGCAAGCTAAAGGGGAGGAGTATGATGCCAAGTTCTTTCTGTCCGATGCTGAAGACGGGGAGGAGGCGGCCACCGGGCAGTAGTCCTCGATGGGGGAACATTTATTTCCTACCTTGTTCTTGTGTACATAGCTTTCATAATATGTTGTAGACGAAGCTTGTATTTCACCGCCTGTATGTAAAAAAGAAGAAACCCCATAATTTGTGACTTCTGTATTTTTGTTTGCCAAGATCTCAGTCGGGTCAATTCGACCTTTGAATTAGTAGGAATCTCCAAACCCATGATACGGCCCTTAGTTATGCATTATTTAACTATTTTGGATCCCGTCTCTGAATCGTGTTATGACTCGAGCTCATTTTTATCCTCAAGCTTTCAAATTTTAAGCTGGCGATAGTAGCTCTTAAGCTTTTGGTCATTGCGACCTTTTAGTGCATGGCCTTGAGGCGCGTTTGGTTGGCGATAATGGCTCTTACGCTTTTGACTTTGGGCATGTGGAGGCTTTGTTTTCCTCTTATTAAGGACTTTTTAAAATGATTTTGCCTTACTCGTCGTCAGTTCGGGAAGAACCTCGATTTCAAGTCATTTTCGGCGATGTTCGAGCACCTAAGAAAGTTTAGCTCGTAGGCTGAGTAGCTCGAAGCGTTGTGATTTAAAGCTGACATGGTCGAAGCTCATTTGCCTATCGAGAGTAGCCTGTTTAACCAGTTCTTTTCGAAGTAGATTCGAAGTAATGGCCTGTGATTTTATAGCGATGGTCGGGCATCCCCGAGTCGCATTAATTTGGCTGGTGCAACCATATTAACCGTAGTCATTTGTGTTTGGCCGGAGCCATTTTTGATCCCGAGTGTGGTAGTTTAGGCGTCTACATTGAGGCTATGCCATTTCGGGACTCTTACAAATGTGACATATAGCCTAAACTTCAGGATCGAGTTTTATGCCTGTAGAAAGGTCTTACAAAATTTTCATGTCTATTGAGGTCTTACAAATTTTTCATGCCTGTTGAGGTCTTACAGTTTTTTCACACATGTTGAGGTCTTATAGTTTTTGTTGCTATGTAAAATGGATCTTGCTAGACCGATTCTGCCCGCTCGGGGTCTTACGGCCTTGGGTTTTTAGTGAGTGGCGATTGGCGACAGTATTCGAGTTATCGAGTTTGCTTAGGCTCAAAGGCCGTTTCTCGTGATCTTGGAATTGCCTCATTGAGGACGCATGAGAATAGAGTTCCAACCTTGAAGCCATGCGGGTATCAAATTATTGACGCTAGTCTCCGAGTATTTCGGGATGTACTCGATAGAGGGATCCTTGCTGTGAACATGCTGAATTTTCTTTGGAGTACGAAATACTTTTGGCGAAAGATATTCTTTGATTGCTTGGCATAAGTACATGTCGTCATGTTGTTGTAAGCCCAGCTTAAGCAGACACGGTTTGTTCGACCGTTTAGCCCGGTACCTAATTTCCTATTGGAACCTCGTTTGTCTTTTCTCGATACAGGGTTGATTACAAAGGAAACCCTGTAATCTTGTTGAGTCCTTCTTTGGTAGCGCGTGGATGTTGCCTCGTTAAAAACCTTGCCGGAAAAAACCCATTTTGGGATAAAAACTCGGTCGAAGGAAAAGAGTGCAACAGACGCTTTGAAACCTCAAGGCCCTCGAGCTAGATCAGCATCCCAACTGCTTTGGTCGTTGACCTGTGTAAGAGTTACCGTGAAGTAAAAGATAGAAAAAAGGAGAGATGATTATACCTTAGTGGCGATGGCGCTCTTGGGCTTCGGCGTTCGTTTGGCGGATATGATGTAGTACTTCATTTGAATATGGCCGAGGGTGTGCATTAAAAAATCGTGTGGATGATGTGTTGGGGCTAGTCTACTTTGTTCTTTTTGGTTGTTTCTCTTTCTCAGGACTGGTTTTTAGCTCGTTTGCTGAGGAATTCTCAAAGGTGCCCGTTATCGAGTAGCCGGGCCACTTCCTCCCAGAGTTGTTTGCAGTCCTTGGTTCTATGCCCGTACGAGTTTTGAAACTCGTATATCAAGTTGTATTTCCTTTGGGAAGGATTTGAGTGTATAGGCTCGGGCTATCTGGCATCCCTGATTATCTTGATGGCGAACACGATGTCCGATACATCGATGTTATAGTTGTAATCTGATAGGTAAGGTTCTCATTTTGACCCCGTGTCCCCGTTAAAGTCACCTCTGTTGATAGGTCCTCGAGGGTTCTGTCCTCTGTTCAACAATCGATCGCTGCGAGGTGGATTGCATCTCAGAGCATTCCTCCTATCATTGGGTACGGCTGGCATCTCTCTTTATTCGATTTTGACTCCTTCGTCAGGAGTTTGCTCGGATATACTGAGCCCGAGGGGGCTCCTAGCTGGTCTTCCTCGACCTTGATTTTTGACTGGTACCGATTGTGGACGTCCGACCAGGTTACAATGGGATACTCTATTAGATTCTCTTTCAGCTGCCTTTAGGCCACCGAGCTTCATTCATTCAGGCCTTGAGTGAAGGCCTGCACTACCCAGTCATCGGAGACACGAATTCTCACAGCATTTCAATCTCCCTCTGCTTAATCTTGAATACGTCGGACTTCCTTGTTGTTACCTTGATGGCACCGGCGTGCGCCTTTATGAAGGAATCTGCTAGCATGGCAAATGAATCTATGGAGTTGGGAGCTAGGTTGTGATACCACATCATGTCCCCCTTCGAGAGAGTTTCTCCTAACTTCTTTAGTAAGACGGACTCTATCTTGTCGTCTTTTATGTAACTGCCTTTCACCGCGCACGTATAGACAGTGACATGTTCATTGGGGTCTAAGGTCACATTGTATTTTGGTAGTTCTGGCATTTTGAACTTCTTTGGAATGGGTTTCGGAGTCGCTTCCTCTGGGAACGGTCAATGTACGAACTTCTTTGAATCTACACCCTTTAGGACTGGGGGTGCGCCCGGGATTTGGTCGACTCTGAAGTTATAGGTTTTGACCTTCTTATCGTTGGTTGCTATCATTTTCTCGCCTGACTCGATCCTTTTGGTGAGGTCCTTCAGCATTTTCACGATGGTAGGATCGACTACTGATCTGTTGTCGCTCGATCTCTCCGGTACCTATTCGGCCAGGGGAGTAGTTTCGAGTGCTACTATGCTGGGGGTCTTCGGGTGGCTTTGCAACTGAGCGATAGCCAACTGTTATGCCTGCAACATTTCAAAAATAACATGATGACTAACTTCATGTTCTTCTCGGGATAGGGTTTTTTGTGCTTCCTGTTAGTCGTCATGTCGTATGCTCTTGTCGGTGTGTGAGGTTTTGTCGACCTGCTGCATGTCTTGCAAATCCGCGTACGCTGGAATTGGTTCAGGTACATTATCGGGGTTCTGCGGTGGCGCGCCAACAACTGGAACAACCACACTGTTTTCTCCATGGTTTTTGAGGTTGTCGTTCTCGACTCTATTTACTGATCCAGACATTTTGACCTAAAATCAAAGATCTTGGACAAGAAAAAGTGTGAAAGATAACTTGCGCTTGTGTAATGAAACCAGCAAGAAAATAATCACTATTATTTTTAGCCCCATGGTGGGCGCCAAACTGTTTACCATAAAAATGGTAATAACAATTAAATTTGTTGATGGAACTCTAAAAATACTTGATCTATTTTTATGCTAGTTGTTAGAGCAGTTGATGTTAGATATGTGAAGCTTAACGACGAAATACAAACTAGAACAAGGTTATAATCAAATCGAGGGGCGTACTGTCTGGGCCTCGAACTGACCGATGAGAGGCCTCGAGGTTGATGCTTGGGCTTAGGCTCGAGCTATCAGGGATAATCAGGAAAGGGCGAACAGTTAGGATATAATTAAACGAGGCTCTTTATGGCTAATATCAAGCAATAAATGATGAACAAGTATGCAAGCAATAAATGGAAGAGGTATCCTCGAGCGAGTAAGTTAGAGAGAAAATAGAGAGAGAGAGAGATAGAGTTGTTATTGATCTTGTGTAGAATAGTTGGAGCAACAGCAACCCTTTACAAAGTGGTAAGAATCCCTTTTATATAGGAGGGGAAATACAACATAGTACAAAATGCATTAATTATAAAGATACGGGGATGAGATGATTAGACATGATATCAGACTCTGTTGGTGCTATCTGCTCGCCTTGGGAATTCCCCATCCTCGGGATCGTTGTTGGGACGAGCGTGAATGAACCTCGAGGGAGAGAACTCGACCGCAACCCCACAAACTTGAGACCTTGATATGACTCCCCGAGAACACCTTAATGACGAAAAATTGGACCCTCTGATTTCACCGTATACAATAAATAAGTAAAAAACAAAGTGTCATGAAATCCTAAGATATGAAAGAAATAAACTTTCTAAGCTACATATAACCTATTATCAAGGTTGAGTAAAATACTCAACAATGATAGCACATGAGATCTAATGTAGCTAATAAAATCAAAAACTAGCCATTGAAGTCCATAAATAGAGTTGTCCAGACGCATTATGCTTCACGTTCAGATAGGCCCATTTTATTTACACTGCCCATCTCCTATGATTTATTTTCATGAATAGCCAAAAATGGAATCCGCTGCTTGCATATAGCCCAGATCCATAATGATTTCAGTTCTGCTCCGCTAATTGCATAAATAACCCTTTTGTTCTTGCAATTTAGCACTGTCCATATGGTATTGATGTGAAATTCCTTATGTTGCTCTTGTGATGTCATTACTAGTGCCATTCCATTCCAATTATCCAATATGTCCTCTAACTAACAATTGCATATGTACCACTGATCCAAGCTCCTCATACTTTTGTCAATATGCACTGCCCAGAAATGTCCACTTATACTGTCTTTGCTCTCAATTTAACACAACCTCCTTCTGTATATTGGTGTTGTCTTTGCATGGAATCGATTCTGAGTTGTTCTACTATTATGTAGCATTGAGATATAAACCCACTTAGATCTAATGAGTCCATATTGTGTTGCCAAAAATGCCATGTCGATTGCCCTGTCTAATATTGTTCTACTATGCTATTTTTGTGTCCAATTTCGTGTGCATTACATGTGATTTTTGTTGAGATCTTTGCATGGTTTAATCTCTGGGTTGTTAGTTTATATTTCTGCACTGAGATTGGGCAGCTCAAAATATCCATTTTTCCCAAAAATCTTCGCCAAATCTAGAAACTTTAGTGATTATCTATGTGTAAAAACTGAGCATCAGTTTTGCCCCTTCATGTCCTTGCTACTATGCTTGTGATCATCCATGATTCCCCTTCAATGGAGTGAGTACAAAGTACTAATAGCATCAATTGAAGGTTCGTCAATAGGTAAAGCGTTTCCATAGTGATGTTCCCTGCAAAAAAGAAAAGCTTGTTAGTGAAAAAAATCATCACCATGTTCTCCTCCCTAAGGATTTGAACATGGTAGATGAGTGTCATAACTCCCTCCAAACTAAGGTGTTCTTTGTTGCTTTTTGCCTGACTCGAGATCGGCTCGAACCTCGGGTCTGAGGTATCCTCAAGCCGACTTTGCATCCAGGCAACAGCCCCTTATTGGTTCGATTACTGCCTTGCTTAAAATGCTTTTCGTCACTATACTTCACGTTCTTAGCACTAACTACACTAACAAACTAGCTCGGGAATAGATCATGTATTTTTAGAATCCCATTTACAAATTTAATTGTTGTTAAAATTTTCACGTAAACAGTTTGGCGCCCACCGTGGGACTAAAAATAATAGTGATTATTTTATTGCTAGTTTCGTCACACGAACACACGTTATCTTTCACACTTTTTCTTGCCCAAAATCTTTTGATTTCAGGTTAATGTCTGTCTCGGTAAGCGAAATCGAGAACGACAACCCCGCATATCACAGAGAAAACAACATGGTTGTTCTAACGGCTGGCGCGACACCGCAGAACCCCGATAACACATCTAGATCGGTTCAAGCGGATGTGGGCTTGCACGCCGCGCAGCGGGTCAACAAAGTCGCGCATACCAATGGTGGTATACAACATGTTGACCAATAGGAAGCCCAAAGAATCTCGGCCCGGGTAGAACTGGAAGTTAACCTTCATATTATTTTTGAAATGTTGCAGGAACGATAGTTGGCTATCGCTCGGCTGCAAAGTCACCCGGAGACTCCCAACGCGGCAGCACCGAAAATATCTCCTTATGTCGAGCTATTACCCGAGAGATCGAGCAACAACAGATCGGCAACCTACCCCGTCGCGGTAAGGATGTTGGAGAACCTCATCGAAAAGATCGAATCAGGCTCATGGAAGCTCTTACATCAACCATCTCCCAAAGATACGATCCCGGAACTCATTTCACAAAAGTTAGGAACAACGAATCTCTCTAGGTGTGAAAGGACCTCGGATCCTTACGGACGCATCACTACTTACGCATGCTCATCCAGGGACAGCGACCTCCAAAATATTGGATTCGAGCCCGTCCCAATAAGGAGATTCAAAGAGACTATCCCGTAAGAAACTATGATGCAGCGCCACTGCCCGACACCTGATCTCACGGACCCGCTTACCATACCAGCGCGGTCCTCCACAGAAGCATGCATTGGCACCATCAAAGCAATACCGAGAGGGCCCAATGAACCTGAGGCCGCACGAAGAAGAAATAAAGTGCCACGGGAAGTTGCACCCCACTCCCTGACAGGACGAATGAGACCGCTCTTAATTTCGGACGAACGGGAAACACAGGCCTTCACCCAAAGCCTAAACGAAGCATACCCAACGGCTCCCATGCATTTCAAGCAATGCCTGGTCAGATATCTGGCCGAGGCCTAGTTGGATGCCCACAACCGACACAAGTCCCGAATCAGGGCCGTAGACAACCTTCCGAGAACCTCCTCTGGTTCCGCATATCCAGGCAGATTCCCGAAAAAGAAGCTGACGCCGAGCGGATGGAGGCATCGTCCGTGTGTCACGAACGGAAGGCACGACTCGAGGTGCCCGCCTCGCAACAACATGGAAGTAGCCCGAGGATAGCACCCTCGAGGAACCTCCAATGGTACCAGATTCAACAAGACACAGCTGGCGGGGAAACCTCGCCTGGCAGAGTACGATTTTAGCATTGCTGTGCCAAGCATCATGATCACCATAAGCGAAACTAGGAACGCCAGGCGCCTCGGACCTATTCGACCGAAACTCCTTATAGAAAACTATGGCCCAGTGCGGGAACCACGAGGAGCATGGGATCACTATCCCAAAAGAGCAACAACTATGCTACTCAACAGAGGTCGCCACAAAGTATCATCGAGCAGACAGACTCGGATCCAGCTCCACAAGAGGAAGGAGATCGAGAAAAATGGAGCCGACGAGCCACGATGTATTGCCACGACTGTAAAAGAACGTCGGCACCCCTCAAAGATCCGTAGATTATAGAGTGAAAGTTCCCATCACCGGAAAAGGACGGTCCCGAAAAATGCTCCCGAAAGACATCCTTGCGCCCGAGGGAAGGGACATCGAGACTCCGCCTCGGCCTCGCATTAACGTATTGGTAATCCCCTTCCATCATTTGACTTATGTCAAATCAAGCATGTGTTCATGAGTACAGGTGGTTCGGCCAACTATACCGACGATGTCAGGCCAAAGCCGATAGGGCAGTCTGGACCGACATCGCCCCCGTGCCTCGAACCTTTGATGGGTTCCTGATGCCAATCGCCACAACAATCAGGTTGATCCCTATGTACAACCCACCCGAGCTCGGGCCAGTACTCCAAGCACGCAAGGCGCGGATGTTTTATACAGATGACAACGGATTCATCACCCGTAGGTGACTTCGACCCTGCTCCACCAAAGCGGTGAAACCCCACGACAAACACGGGACTAAAATATTTGACAATGAGCTACACGCGACGAGATGAGACCCCTCACCATGTGACCCATCGCTGGCATCACCCTCGAAGGGATCAAAGGGTAAGCAGAACCACATCTTCGGTCAGGCCTGGGCGAACGTAGCAGAAGGCTGCGTCAGCGCTTGCTCCCTAAAACGTCGCCTACGTATCCCGCAGAAAGGAAGAACTACTCTGCCCCTTTGTCATTTCCTTTTCTTTTCTTTTTGCTAACCTGTATGCATGCAGTCAGCTGAGGCATTCGGTAGTTCTGAACCCCACTCGGGGATCCGAGGCGCCCATGGGACCCGCCGAGCTTTCTTTCCTCAATTGGGTTTTTAACATGAAGAAGGTTCCACTAACAAGATTATTAACGGGGCAGCATACCCCCAAGAAAGGGATCCGACGAGATCGCAGTCCTCTCTTCTAAGTTCCAATACGGAATCATATAAACACTTCAGATAATCGGAGAAGTAACACCCGTGCGGGCCGAACTCACAACAATGAGACAACATGTATTTACATCATATATTCACGCCAATCAATAAAGAATATGTTCTTTTTTGGCATTTCATAAGGCTATTTCGGCATATTCACGGCAAATGCCTCTCCGCCAAGTACGTCCTGTGATAATCAGAGACTTCAACAATTTGGCGCCCACATGACCCCTGGGTCGGAACCCGGGCTCATCAAGCCCCTATAAGGCAACTCCCAGCTCATGAGAAGCGGTCTTCAGGCTTAAACAAACTCGATGACTCGAAGACTGCTGCCAATCACTATGCACTGGAAAATCTGAAAAAACTCTAAAACCCTAGTGGGTAGCCTTGGCATAACCAGATCTATCCTCCACAAACTGCAAGACCTCAATAGGAATGACAAATTGTAAGACCTCAACAAGCATGAAAATCCTGCAGTTTAGGCTATACGTTGCATTTGTAAGAATCCCTAAAGGGCATACCCTCGGTGTAAACGCCTAAAACTGCCACTTGGGATAAAAAATGGCTATGGCCAAACGCATATGACTATGGTCAAAACGGCTGATACAGCCCAAATAACGCGACTCGGGGATGCCCGACTGTCGCTAAAAATTCCTCCGAATATACTTCGGAAAGAACCGGTTAGAAATAGGCTTCCCTCAACAGGCAAAAGATGAGTTCCGACCACGTCGGCTCCAAATTCGCAAGAGCATCGATCTATGCGACCTACGAGCTATGAACCTTACGAGGTGCTCAAAACATCACTAACAACGACTTGAAATCGAGGTTCTTTTAGAACCGACGATGGGTCAGGCAAAAATATTCTAAAAGACCTTAACGAGCAGAAACAAAGCCTACAAAAAGCCCACGGGAAAAAATAGCATAAGAGCCATTGCCGCCAGCTAAGCAAGCCTACGGGCCTCATATTAAAAGGTCTTTACGACCATACAACGTAAGAGCCATTGTCGCCAACTTGAAAATTGAAAACGTGAGGATTGAAGTGAGCTCGAATTGTAACCTGATTCGAGGACCGGATCCAAAATAGTTAACTAAGCAAGCCTACGGGACACATACTAAAAGGTGTCAATGACCGAACGGCATAAATGCCAATATCAATGAGATTTGAGGGTCGATTACAGCTCGAGTCGCAACGCAACTCGGAGACTGGACCTGAAGCTAATTGAGGCAACCAAAACAACCAAAGGCAGGAAATAAAAACCATTATCACCAACCCGAACAAGCGCCAAACTCGAGGGTATTTTAAGCTCGAGTCGGATCCCTGACTCGGAGACTGGACCCGGAAAAATTGCAAAATTCATAAGGGCACGGCATAAATGCCACTATCGCCGACTAGAAAATCGTGGAAACATAAGGGTCAATTATAGATCGAATCGCGACGCGATTCGGAGGCTGGACCCGAAGACAATTCAACTGAAATATGCTTAAGGGTACAACCCAAATGATACCATTGTCAGCCAAGATAAATCTCCGGGCCGCACACCCGTAAGGCCACTTCGACCTGAATCACAAAGAGCCATCATCATCCACCCATGCGGGCAGAAGAATACGTGAGGGCTAATTGCAACTCGAGTCGCAACGTGACTCTAAGACTGGATTCAAAACAAATTAAGATTCAATCTGCCTAAAGGAACAACTCAAATGATACCATCATCACCCGATTAAATCTGCATGCCATGCGCCCGCGAGGTCGTTTCAACCCAGAGCACAAAGGACCATCGCCCTCTGCCTATGCAGGCGGGAAAGAGCTGGAAAGCCAATTGAAGCCTCAGTCGCAACGCGACTCATGGAATAGACCCGAAACAGTCGAAACGACAAAATGTCTGGGGCAAAATATAAAAACAGCTACCACCTGCCCGCACGGGCACAAAAGTTCAAGGATAAGAAGGCTCAAGTCGGACCCCGACTCGAAGACTAAGCCTAAACATCCAAGCCAAACAACGAAGGCTCCGGTGCCTACTCGCACTAAAAATCACACTTAAGAGCCCTGGGTACGTCCAATCAGCCCCGAATCTATGAGGGCCTCACCGAACTCCCAAAACTAGTTTACACGATCGAAAGCAATGACAGAAAAAGGTACAAAAGGATAAAGCTTCAAATTTCTTCTCATATATTACATGCGCGAAAAAGCGCATTCACCACCTACAGGCACGCCCTACGCGTATCGGAGACAAAACGACAAAATGGCGGAATCTACATTCTGCTCCAATGGGATACAGCTTATCAAATTCGCCCTCCGCAACATCAACAACAAGTGATAGAGCGTCACATTCATCCGCCCTTGCTCGAGCCAATTCCTCCGAGAGAATGAAGCCCCTTGCATGACCTCCTCGAGTACCTCTCTACGGGATCGGCAGCGAACATATCCCTCGATCCTCTTCTCCCAGTCAAGGGCTCGCTTCAGCTCAGAATGGGCATCAGCTGCATCCTTTATACAAATCGCCATCTCACGATCAGCCCTGGTTCGGCTTAATGCCGCTTCCGCCCGGGCATCGATTATCTCGGCTCTGACCTTCGAGAGATCAGACTCAAGTCTCTCAATCATATCCTCTTGAACTTTGGCATTGTCACGGATCAAGTTGAGTTGGACCTCGAAGGCAGGAATCTTAGCCGAGGAGCTCGTCTCCTCTAAAGCTTGAGCTCGCACTTGGTCCCTTAGCTCCTCGCAAGCAGCCCTGATGTGGTTTACGTCGCCTTTGAGGTACTCCAAGGCATCCGCCTTTTTCTGCAACTGATACGACATGAGGAAATTAGCCTTAAGATTAGAAAAGAGTGAAGCACGTACTATAGGAAATTACTTTCACCATCAAATAGCTCTCATAGTTTGAGCTCTGGCACGCTTCGTATCGCCAATGTTGCAGCTCAACTTCCTTCTCCTTATAAAGAAGCCTAAGGGATCCTCCCTCATCCAGAATTTTTTGGAACTTGGCCCCTTGACGGAGCAGCTCAGATTTAAGCCTATCGTAGGCCTGCACAAGAAAGATTCAATGAAGGGAGGAGGATAGGGGATACAAGGAAATTGTGCAGAAACTCACAACAAAGTGGAGACGACGAATTTCCTCCAAATTGGAACACACTCCTGTTGATCCTGCCCTTGCGACCCTAGAAGAGACGGCCCCGGGCATAACATGTTCACTCAAAGTAGCCATTGGTCGGGGCTCAGGCACTCCGGGAGCAGTAGACTCGGGCAACACCCCGCACTCGAAAATACGAGCCCGACCAGCACCGCTAAAGGCTCTGTTGCACCGCGGGCTCTGATCCCTCTTATTACCATCATCCCTCGGCCCGGAGGCCAACGACTCCATCTCTTATTCGGAAAAATGTTGCCTCACCCAAGGAACTGCCCGATATCTGCAAAATGCAAATCCAATACAGATGATAGGGGAAAGTGTTACCTCAGGTATACGGAGGAAGGGCAAAAGCAACATACATATATACCTCGGTATTCTGCTCCCCACCTAACGTGAAACACAGCTTGCCACCTGCGCTCATCGCAAGACAAACATGTCACCAGCCTCCGGACCCAGCCAGACAGATCATGGACTTTACTCGGTGCCCACGAAGTTGCTGCAACAAGGGAGATAACATTGTTACTTAGCTGGTTTTCACTATGAGCGAAATCTGAAAAAGCAACAAAGCGCCGCACTCACATGCGTGATTCCACTCTTCGGGAAATGGCAAAAACTCCACAAGGATAATATCAGTCGTTCGGACTCAGACAAACCAACAGGCCCACTCTTGGTCTCCGCCTTCCTCGTCATCAACAACTTAGGGCGTAGACGAACGACCCATCAGGGTTAACAGGCCTCGATGATGAACAAACCGATATAGCATTAAGAGATGATCAAGCGTGAACTCAAGCCCGACTTTATCCGCGAAGAATCTCATCATCGACACCGTTCGCCAAAACGACGGATGAATCTGTGCCAGGGTAACCCGATACTTCAAGCAAAAATCAAGCACAACCCTATCAGGGGGCAAAATGCGAAAAGGTATAGGTGCACACTCAAGAACCCATCAACTGAGTCTGCGATGCCTTCATCTGGGGAAAGCACCTACAATGCTAACCCCTCGCTCCTGTAGTATCGCCTCGCAATCTCTAGATGTTCCTCTCTTATCAAGGACGCCGTCTCTAGAGCGAAATCCTTCGACTCCCGAGCACCGGGAACAACACTCTCCACTTTTTGCCATGCCGGCCCCGAAGTGCTTGTCATGACTATGGTAAAACTAATAAAATTAAACAAGGGCGTGCACGAACACTTTTTGAACCTGAAGAGAAGAGAAACCCTATGCCAAAATGGAAGCGCAGCTGCCTAAAAATAGTGAAGTCTCGTAAAGAAGCCGAAGCCGCCACACTTATATGCAAGAAGTAACGATGATTCACCTGCCCGAGGCAAGCTCCAGAAAGCCAACGGCCTCGTTAAAAATCAATTAGTTGATACCCGATACAAAAACATCCTCCAATAAGAAGTCAAGACTCGAGGGACCGTGCGTATTATCTCCACGCTTGAGGCAGCACTCTGCGTCAGGAACCCTCGACCCCAAGAAATAAGGCCTCGATGAGCTTTTAACACTGATACTTGACGCAAGGCAAGCGCCTGGTCTCGTGATCCCCTCTCCCTGAGAAGAGGAGTAAACCCTGGAAGCTCTGATTGCCAAAGCTTCACGAGGGCCCAAGTAAGCGCCCAAACACAGGCAAACTTCTCAGCAGAGTCCAATGTTGTACATCCTAAAATGATTATCTACCACAAGATCGATAGGGACCCCCGGGTGCCCAAGGGTAACCTTCATCCGGAATAACGTTCCCGAAGGCACCGAAATTCGACGCGTGATCTCCAAACAATTTAGTAGGCCTTGATAGCCCGAACCTATTAGATCAATCCACCATTAATCTGAAGTTCGACAATGGGTCGGAAGAGAGCCATGTCGATCAGCTGGAGACTAGGATGAACGCTCACAGCATATATCAATGGCCAACAAACAAAAGAAGACATTCAAAGAGCCCCGAAGGGCGTAAGAGCATACAGATACAAAACAAAATAAGGGAAGTAGAAGTCAGCAAAATATATTCTTATTTATGAAGATTTGCATACAATAACCCTGAAGGGTCATGATATACAATTACCAAAGCCTACAGGAATCTACACCTAAAGCGGAGGAACGGGAGGATGTACATGTGATGAAACCCGGGCACCTGGTCTGCCCTCGAGGATCTATCTACAGTATCAGCAACCCCAGGCGCCGCACCCTCGAGCGCGTATCCTCGAGGGTGACTCCTTTGACCTCCACCTCCCATAGGTTCCTAGCTCAATCCCCCGAGGGAACCTCACCGGGGAAGATGAAGAAGGGAAAAAGAAGGGGACACAGAGGAGGCAGAGAAAAGAGACATAGCCCACCGAAGCCAAAGGTTGAAGATTCGGCGGGCCACGGCCTCGATGGCCGGCAGTGCCACTTTATCCCTTGGGAAAGGAAAAACCCTAGGGACGAAGTGCCACACCAGGACTGGGTAGGAGAGTGAGCAGCGGTGCATAATTCGAACAGCCGTCTACGCAAAGAGGAAGCCGACTACCCATCCATCACCATCTCGGGCCAACAGCAGCGGAAAAGGCCAATATACTAAAGACCGCAATGGTAGCGAGACAGCACGCTTATGTTCAACGAAGGGAAACCCCGGCAGAAGGACACGACGTACTCCAAAGGAACTCCTCCAGACAGCCTTGAGATCGAAAGCTTCTATCATGATGTTCAAAAGTAAAAGAAGGTGAAGAGAAGGAAAAAGAAAGTGTGCCAATGGAAATGTTGAGATGAGAAAAACAATGCCAAAACACCCTCATTTATAGGGGGAAAACGACATGATCGTTGAGTCTCTGGAAGATTGACCAACGATTGCAATTACTGCTTCCTTGAAACAATGAATCGACGGCAGTACTTTTGTCTCGATGAGCGGAAATGACAGAGTACCGAGTAGGAATCTATAAGATATTCCATTTATCACAAGAGATTACGCCACGATTCGAATCGCCAGCATAATGTCACCAAAAGGAGCTCGAGGAGTCAAGTGTCAGAATCATTTCCATCACTTCGGCATGACAAATGCAGAGACTATCTGTACGCGGCAAAATCAGAAGACTAGACTTCTCGCTATCATGATATTTTGGAAGCATGCCCCGAGACCCCGAGGGCGGGAGGCCGCGATCGGGTTCTCAGCCTCGGGGTTGGTGAAGCCCGACTCGAAGGAAACAGAGGCCGAAACCAGGACAGAGGGGGAAGCCCCCTAGGCGCATGGCTATGTCTGACAGGCCCGGCCTATCTAGAGCCTACAATGAGGCATTCTATCAAGCTATCCCATCTTCGTGTTCTTGCAATTAATACACATATACTTATAGTCGAGTTCCCCTCCTATATAAGGGGGACTCACCCTACCATGTAAGTGACTGATGTTGCTCCATTTCTCCACAAGTGCAATAATATCTCTCTCTCTCTCCCTCTTTCTTCTAAATTATCTATTCTCATTGGCCTCGAGGCCGCCTTAGCATTTTATTGTTTTCTCATATGTTCTCTGTTACTTTGCTCAATATTGATAACATAGAGTTTTGCTTAGCCATATTTCTTCCTGTTATCCCATTCCCGATTGCCCTCGCTCGGCTCGAACCTCGGCTCTGAGGTATCCGCAAGCTGACTTTGCATCTGGGCAACAACCCCTTATTGGTTCGATTGCTGCCTTGCTTAACTTGCTTTCATCACTATACTTCACGTTCTTAGCAGTAACTGCCCTAAAAACTAGCTTGGGAATAGATCACGTATTTTTAGAATCCCATTGACAAATTTAATTGTCGTTACCATTTTCACGGTAAACACTCTCCCGAGTAATTACGACAATTTACTAGACGCACTCTCCCGAGTTACGTTAGCTGGTATTTATTACAGCTCACTTTAGATCGCACCCAAGGTTTTGTTATCCCTAATCCCACCTTTAAACCCTTAGTTATTGATTCGTCATATACTTTGGGAGTGGTGTTGTTCAACAATTACCTAAATATGCACTCTCTCCCGAGTAATACATACTAAAAGGCACAACTAATTGAGTATCACGAAATAGTTCCGTAATATCATTTAAGACTTGCACGCAAAATTTGGTGTCATTCCAAGTAGTTTAAGTACGTTTCAGCGCATTGGGAGTAAATTGAAGAACTTGAAGTTCATATTTTTGATTCAATTGGTTTGTGGGTGTGATTCTTAGTTTTAATGTTGTTCGATGCATTTTGAGAGTTCAAACAAGTCCGTTTTATGATTTCAAATTTGTTGGTATGTTCGGGCGGGGCCTCGGGGGCCCCAGGTGTAAATTGGATGAGGTGCGGAACTCATTTGGCCTTGGAAGTTCAGCTGAAGCACCGGCCTTCTGGTGTAATCACACCTGCAAGGCTAGGGCCACAGGTGCGAGCTCACTGAAGCGAGTTGGAGATCACAGAAGCAGCATGAGGCTGGCCAGGCCTGGATCGCAGATGCAGCAAAGCTTCCGCAGAAGCGGGTCTGCAGATGCGATGCCCGTCCACGGAAGCAGGTTCGCTGGTGCGATGGGACAGAGGCCTGGCGTGTTCCGCAGAAGCGGACTTTTGACTGCAGAAGCGGAAGTTCCTTCGCAGGTGCGAAAATCGCAAAAGGTAGAACCATCATTTAATGCAGGACTTAGTCCTTTTTAGCTCATTTATTCCATTGTTTGGGCGATTATTTGAGCTCTTAGAGAGGGGATTTCATCTAACATTTTGAGGTAAGTAATTTCTACACAATGTGAGTTAAATACATAGTTTATGGGTAGATTATACCATGTAAATTAGTGAAAATTATGGGTTTAGGTGAAAATCTAGGATTTTGATAAAAATAGGATTTAACCACGACATTTGTTATGGAATTTAGTTAAAATTATATATTTGAGTTCATGAGGTTATGGTTAACAACTTTTTTCGAAAATTTATGAAATTCGGGCACGTGGGCCCGGAGGTGAATTTTAGGAATTCTTCAAATAGGGTTGGGAAATCACTTCGATAGTTAGGATATGAACTTTTGAACATGTATTGACTATTTTATATAATATTTGACTAGTTTCGAGTCATTTGGCACCAAATTGAGGGTTTGAACACAATCTTGGACCGGAAAGTAGGCTTTGAGACAAGGTAAGTCTCTTTTCTTGTAAGAGGGAATTAACCCTATAGGTGAACTTAATTAATATGTGCTTCTAATTGTGGGGATACGTATGCACGAGATGATGAGAGTCCGTACGTAGCTACTATTTATGCTTATATCCGGGTAAATTTAGGTTTATACCATGCTTTGTTGACATCGTTATTTGATTATACTTATTAATTGCCTTGAATAGAACTGAGGTTGAGGATTTCAAGATTTTAAAAGTTCCTAGTTGAATTGCTTGTTTTGGAAAGGATTGAGGTATATTATGATAACTTGAGAAATTTATGTTCAACCGTGTCGCAAGAATATTCCGCGAGGGGGGCAAATTTTCACTACTCTCATGGGAGCAAGTTGTTCGCCTCGGCAGGTTAATAGATGCATTTATAGTTCATGTCGCTCGGCCTTCGGCAGTGCACACAGTATATGTATATTTGGATCGGGTCGCACATCCCCGGCATAATTCGTGCGTAATAATACTGGAAGCCCTATTATATTTGATATTGTTCCATTGGCTTAGGAGGTTGAATGGTTAAATGAGGGAAATGACTTGGTACTTACTAACAATAAAAGGATTGGTTATTTATTTCTTGCTCCGAGTTCTATTGTAATATATATATATAAAAAAACTATATATATATACTACATTGAAAACACGAAGGTCCTTAGCGAAATGTCGTTCGCCTTTTTTACCCTTTAAAAATAAACTTTACATTAGACAAAATTATAATTTGGTTATTATCCTAATATATAGGACTTTAAAAATAATTTATTTTTTTATTATTAAATATTTCTTTATTTGAATTATGTAAGAATTCCTAATATTAAGGACTCTAAGGTAGGTATTATTTGGGGAAATAGAAGTAATATTACGCTTCTTTTCCTTGTGTATCCGACGACAAATTTCAACAGAAATACGTTTCACATTCATTCTTCTTATATTGGGGAACTTATAATTCTAATAAGATATACTACTAAAAGTAAGAGATTTGGTACCTAATTAATTATATATTTTAATTATTAATATAGTTTTTAAATATAACACAAATTTAATAAAGAAAATAATATATTGTTCGAATAGGAAAAAAGTTCGAAAATAATTTATATCTTCTATTATTTGCACGTGTACATATATCAATAAATATATAATTTTTAATAATTATGTAAATATTATTAAATGATATGGTTGAGTTATTGAAAAAATATTAAAAAATATAAGTTCCTAAAAATAATGAATATTAATCTCACTAAGCTAGCTCAGTAAAATTATTGACAGAGCTAGCTTAGTGAGATTACCATTCGTTATTTTTAGGAACTTATAATTTTTAATACTTATTCAATAAGTCGAACACAATATTTAATAATATTTACGTAGTTTTTAAAAATTAAATATTTACTGATATAGGTACACGCGCAAAGTGCGTACCATAAGACCAGCACACACACACACACACACACACATATATATATATCATGTTTAATTAGAGTTTCATATTATTTTATTGTTGACCCATAGTAAGTGTCGAAGTCGACCTCCCATCACTACTTCTTCGAGGTTAGACTAGATACTTACTGAGTACATATTGTTTAGGTACTCACGCTGCACTTTTGCACTAAGGGGTCGTTTGGTAGGATGCATTAGATAAATTAATGCATGCATTAGCTTTGTGTATTAATAATACATTGTTTGGTAGACATTTGAACCTATGCATTAGTTATGCAGGCATTAGTTATACATCCTATTTTGTATTATCCTATGCATAACTAATGCATAGAAAATAATGGTATTAGCAATGCAATGGATTTTAATGCATGCATTAGTTTAGTTAAAGACAAAATTGTCCTTCAAAATTTATGTTTTATTAAAATATACTAGTTAGTATATTAATGCAAGTTCAAAATAATCCAAATAGTGAGAAATAAAATTATATCCCTAGTAAATAAATAAATACTTAGCATATTTTCTTTTTTATAAATAAATATTTAATTTTATTTTACAACATAGGTAGACAAATAAAATAATTTTTTTAAAACTTTTTCATATAAAAATATTTCTCAACATATGTTTCTTTTAAAAAGTTAGAGTGTGGACTAGATTTTAGGGCGTTTTTGTAAACAAATAATTCTTTTAGAAATTGTGCAATACTTTAATACATCAAACCAAACAATGGATAAGAAATATGTCAGCATAACTAATACCAGCATAACTAATGCAAGCACAACTAATACCAGCATTACTAATACACCATATTCAGCATTATTCTTATGCATCCTACCAAACGACCCCTAAATGTGCAGGATCTGAGGCATGTGCATTTGGATATCAGTCCGGCGCGCATCCCTAATTCCCGAGACTACGCGGTGAGCTGCCCTTTTGAGCTCGTTCTGGAGCAGCCGGAGTCTTTCTTTTGCTTGTATTTTCTGTCTATTTCACTTCATACAGTAGACTAGTATTCTTTTATATATTCTACTAGTTGCTCATACACTTGTGATACCAGATCTTGGCATACACACTAGTAGACTTGTGGTTTTAATTGTATTTCTACTCGTTTTATTTATTTTAAATTTGTTATATCTTAAATCTTTTAAATTAAGGAAAGCTGAGCGTCATTAGTCCATTACAACCTATAATAGAATTGGGTCCTTGGGTATGGATAAGATGGAGATTAAGTAATTCTATTTTCAAAAATGATGATGGTCAATAATGATTAGCAAAGAACTAATTGGCAGTTGGCGATGTGACATTATATATTTTGACGAATTATATATGGTTTTGGATTTAGGATAGAGATGAAAGGGCAATTGTCTTAGGCTGTCCCATATTAGGTCGAAGATATGCAATATTTTTTTTTGTTAATGTCGGTTTGTTAGGGTGAGAACTGAGAGATAAGACAGCAACGAGACTATGGGCATAAACGGCACCTAATTAAACTATACTGTACTGACTTTGAATTATCACAATTACATACTACTGTCTTAAAAGAAGCATATCCACAATTAAACTATGTTTCATGGACATCGACTTAATACACGAAAAATTTATCAACAGCCTATATTTACATTAAGCTGATGCATATACATACACTTCTTATACTTAAATAATCAGTTGGTACACCTCAATTTGTTACTTAATCATGACAAATTATAGTATATAATTTAATATAAATTTCTTCGTCTGAAATTACGATACAGTACTACTATTTAACTCAATGTTTGTAACTATACAAAATGGAAGTGTACATCTTTTTGCGATAAGTTTTTGGTATGTGTTACAAAAATTACGAAATACCAAAACCTATTTTACACAAATGCTTCAAAAAGATTCGATGACAATTATGGACATGGACAAGATCCCGATCGTGTCTCAAAAAGAGAAAAAGAAAAAAAAAACCTATCCCATCAAACTTTTAGTTGATTAAACAATGCCAACTCACTTGCAGCTGCATTTTCACGACAAAATCAAATGCATGCGTGCCACGAAAATTGATGCTTTATATGTATTTACTCCTTCCGTTTCATATTATATGAGGTAGTTTAACGACACAAAGTTTAAGAAAAAAGAAGACGATTTTTGAAACTTGTGGTCTTAAAAGCTTAAGGGGTAAAAAGTTTGTGGGGCCATGACGTTTGTGTGGCTATAAAAGTTTCTCATTAAGGATAAATGAGTAAAATGAAAGAGTTTAAAGTTGAATTATTTCCAAATTTAAAAATATGTCATTTATTTTGGAACAGACTAAAAAGAAAAATACCTCATTTAATATGAAACGGAGGGAGTAATACTTATGAAAAGCGAAGGGGGGGGGGGGGGGGTTGGTTAGAGAAATGTTTGAAATTTGGGTTCGAATTATTGTTGGTTATACCAACTTTCAGTACATATGAGTACTAATTAAATGCGAAAGAGCAAAATATAATTGGAGGGACAATGCCATTATATAGGTTGAGCTCCTTCAAATCCATCATATCTTTCATGTCTTTATTTGGTAAGCTAAGACATTTTAAGTTTACTACTATAATCTTATAAAATACAAAATGAAAAGTGCCATTGCTTATTTTGCGGAAGATTGTAGATTAACTAATACACAATTATACACAAAGCAAATAGAGAAGAAAAATCAACATAAAGATTTAACGAGGTTCGGCTAAGCCTAATCTCCGCGTTCGAGAGAGTTTTCCACTATAAATGAGAAGAAAAATACAATATAATCTATAGAATCCCCAACTACAACCCCTATATATATGTAAGGCCCCGTAAAATTTTACGGAAACCCAGGGTTTCGTGGTGCCGAGGTAGGCTAGCGTGTTTGAAGGCTATAGATAATCTTTGCTTGCCGCAATATGGACTTTTTGGGTTGTGCAATGCAATGGGGAGTTGAAAGAAAAATTATTGCAGAACATGGCATTTTTGCGGTCCATTATGTGATCGCAGAACTGCCCGCGGACTGCAGATCCGCCACAGAGTAGAGCAGAAGAAAAACCTAATTTTTTTGGAGGTCGTTTTGCGGTCAATTATGCGACCGCATAATCATTTTGTTGTCGCATTTCCGTCGCAAATTCAGCATGAGAAATTCTGGAGGCCGATTTTGCAGTCCATTTTGCGGCCACATGTGGTCTGCGGACCGCAGATCTAACCCGACCAGCACAATTTTTGGGATCATTTCTGCGGTCCACTTTGTAGACCGCATATCTCTTTTGCGGTCCGGTCTGCAATCGCAGACCCAGTTCGGAGGCTTAAATTTGAGGAATTTTTTACCTGACCATATTTTAATAAATATACTTAAGGGGCCGTTTTGAAGGAAAGTTCTGATATTTTAAGAGAGAGAGAGAGAGGGGGGGGGATGAGCTCCAACACCTTCCACTTCAATTCCTTGTTTAAGCCTTGGAGAATTCACAATGAAAGCTTGCAAAATTATCTACTATAGAGGTAAGGTTCTAGCCCTAGTTTTCAATTTTGAAATTAGGCTAGGAATATGTAGTGGAGAATGTGGTTCTTGAGAATTGGAGTTGGTTAATTATGCATGCATGTGCCAATAAAGACGGTAGGGAGGTTGTAGAGCATATATGGGTGGCCTATTGGTGTTAGATTGGTTGCGGGGTGAGAGAAATCTTATAAGAGAACCTTGTAGTCAAATTTGCACACCTAGTGCTTGATGAAATGCCTAGGTGAATTGAACCCATGAATTTCTTCCTAATTATAGTTCAATTTTTCCATGTCTCTAATAGATTGAAGTCGCTAGGATTTCCGGAACGTTATCGTAGTTTAAGGATAACTCAAGCAAGGTATGTTGGATAAACTTCTCTTGTGGAATCGAATTCCATGATGTTCTCGTAAGTTTCAAGTGTGATTGGCCCAAGTTCTTGTTTCTCATATTCCGAATCATTCCTAATAAATTTAATTATTCCAAAAATGAGATATGAGATATAAAGTGTGGTCATTATGCCAAGAATGAAAATTATACTTGTGGCCAATAGTGCAATGAAAGGAAATGATACGTGAAAGATTATGAAATGATCTTTAATTCCTTTATATAATACTCCCTCCGTTCCAGTTTATGTGAACCTATTTCCTTTTTGGTCCATTCCAAAAGAATGACCCCTTTCTAAATTTGGAAAGAATTTAGGTTAAACTTACAATTCTACGCTTAATGAGAAGCTTTATAACCACACAAATACTCTGGGCCCTTTTTTGACTTGTTTAGGACAACAAATTCCAAAAGGCTTCATTTTTTCTTAAAATCCGTACCCAATCAAATAGATTCACATAAATTGAAACAGAGGGAGTAAGTATTTTTGGGAGTATTGTTAGTCACCAAGGAAGGGTAGGTTGAAATAACCAAACCCCAAAACTACACTTGTCGATGTAGGAGTGATTGAGGGGTAAATTTCTATGATGTATTGAGATTATTACCCTTAATTGGGATGGGATTAATGTGTTGAAATTATTCTCCTTAATTGGGATGAGATGATTGCTAGCAGAAGGTGATGTCGACCCATACGGTATTGCGGTGAGACAACTTAGTTGATCGGGCCGAGATCAGACGCCATGTCGCGCACATGGTGGTATTGTGATTGGATGTCTTGGGTGAGACGACTTAGCTGATCGAGCCGAGATCAGACTCTGTGCTAAAAGTACGATGGTGTATCGGTACTAAAGATCTCCCAACTTAAAAATACTGATATTTATTTGAAAAATTTATCAGTCTCTTAACTTGACACTTTAATATTGTTTGAGGCTCCTATTGGTTCCATGTTTCCTTCTCCTTGTACTATTGCTCAATTCATTAGTCTTATATAGTAGTACTATTTCATATGTAATAACGTCCCTTTTGCCGGGGACGCTTCATCTTTAATGGATGCAGGTGGTTTCATGACAGGTGGCATCGATCTGTGATAACGGTACACCCTCTCTCAGTTGACTTGGTGAGTCCCTCTTTATATTGGGGTCTTGTATCTTTTGTTCCTTATATACAGTGTTTTGAGGTATAGTAGGGGTCTTATTACCGGTATCATCATATTACTCGTTCGCATCAATTAGAGGCTCTATAGACATAGTGTGAATTGTATTTTGATATGCGTAAGTTGTCATGCCCCGACCTCGGAGAGCGCGACCGGCGCTCAACCGAGACACCCCGGTTAAGTAAGCTTACTAGATACCTTCTAACCAACCTTTCCCTTTAACATTATCAGAATCAGTAACAGGAGATATACATGAGAAGAGTAAAGTGTTTCACATTCTTTTTCATTACTCAAAAGAGGTCCATTTACGATTTCCAAAATATTACAAGTTTATAGATATGATGAAAAATATATTTGCCAAATACCAACAGTTCTACTTTAGTTCCCAACATCAAACACCACCCACAACCTATCTCCAAAGCCTCTAAGTACAACAGAAGTGTAGTATAGAAGTGCCGGCGACAAGGTCCCGGATATACCTCAAAACATAAAGTACAAGGTCAAGTGACATAAGGCCCGTAATAGAGTAGGGCTCACCAAAACCTACTGAATAGAGAGTAACTGCTAACGAGGGTCAAAGATGCTCACTGATGAACCACCTGCATCAATTGAATATGTAGCGCCCCCGACAAAAGGGACGTTAGTACATTTGGAATAGTACTAGTATATAAATCTAAATATCCTCTTTCAAAATAGAATCCAATATAAGAAACGGGAAACCATGGAACAGCAAGCAACAATCAATGATATCCAAATGCCAAGTTAAAACATAATAACTTTCAAAATATGAAAATAATATATATATATATATATATATACATACTAGTTGGGAGACCATTAGCACCGATATACTACCGTGTTTTTAGCACGGAGTCCGATCTCCGCCCGATCTGCTAGGTCTCTCTCCATGAACAATGTGGACCGACAAGTGATGCAAAAAAAAGGTGTTACCAAAAGTAGGAACCACCATGCATGCAACATCACATCCGATCTCCACCTGATCGGCTAGGCTGCCTTCCCATATATGCCATGTGGGTCGACTTCGTCACTTCCAATTCACAACTATCATCTATCTCATCCCAATTAAGGGGAATAATATCATCATATCAATATTTCAATCTCATCTCGAAATAAAGGAATAATCACAATCCACTCCTAAACCGGCACATGTATTTTCGGGTGTGGGTCGTTACAACCCACCCTTTCTCGGTTCGCTAATGATACTCCCAAAAATACTTTTATTTTGCGCATAAGGAAAACAGAAGTACAAATGCATTCACTTCATGACATTTCACACCATATATAGTTTTGTTAATACTTTCAACCACATTCATATGATTCTCCATTCAAAGCACAATGGTCGTAACTCATATTCCACACTTTCATTTCTTTACTTTCAGGGATCATCATCTCAACATCAGCATATAGAATATTCCGGAATTGTAAATTTAAATTCATTAGTAATGAAAGATTTAAATACAACAGATTCCTTTCCAAAGAATGGAGCAAAATGACTAGCAATTGAAGCACAAGTTAAAATCACGAACGAGTAATACACCACTTATTCTTGAAATACTTTTCCCAAAGAGATCAATACACAATGTCAACTCATGAGTATGTAAGATCTCAAATTATATTGGAAATATTTATAAAGCAAAGCATGGTGATTTATGATTGAAACACGAATTCAAATCAAGTGCACTAATTACAACAATCATGGCCACATTTTATATCTCACTCTTACTTATTTCGCTTCCAAATGTAGTCATAGTTTATCAACAATAAGGTCATTTGAAAATTGATATTTGAAATGTATATGAACAATAAGAGTCTTAAGCACATTGAGTTTTCTTCCACCATTTGGCATAATAACTTGCAATGAAAACATGATTGAAATCACAATATTTCGACACATGGTCACATTTGAATACAATCTCAGAGGATAACACAATATGATAAGAGCACCCCGAATATATTTTGAACATATATCTTTCGATACAGAGTTTATTCGCAATAATCAAATTTATAATAAATAACGTAGTACATGAGAAGTAAGTAATTGACCCATCATACTTGAGATTTACGCGAATACCGTGGGATTCAATTCTAAGAGAGAAGTTTAGCCAACATACCTTGCTTTCTTTTCTTAGATTACTACAACGTCCCAGCACTTCTAGAAATAATAATCTATAGGAAGATAGTGAAAATTAGATAATAATTAGAAGGATTCTCATAATATAACTCTTTTGGGAATTTTGTTAAACACCTAGTATGCAAAATAGACTACAAAACTCTACAATGGTAATCCCATCTCCTCTTAACCAACTTCAACAAGAAACTACCCAAAATAGTTCAACAACCCCACATACTATAACATATTGTCACATGCATGGCCTATTTCAAACCCCATAATATAATTAGACCCTAAATAACTTGCAAGGGTGATGTAGGACAAGAACTTACCCGGATATTTGGTGGTCTAGTGAGTGGATTCCATGATTCTTGAAGATTGGTGCAAGAATAGGTGATTAGAATGGCTAGGTCCTCCCCTTCCCTCTCTAAGATACTCTCATTTATCTTTAAAATCGTCAAATATTTGCTCTAAAATGAGTTCCAAAGGCTATTAATCAAAACGGGGTCGGGCTATAAAAATAGAAAAAATGGACCCTCTAAACTCAACTCTGTGGTCGCAGAGTGGAACCCAGAACAAATATGCGGTCCGCATAAGGGACCGTAAAATTAACTTTAAAAAATGTGCTGGCCTGGACCGATCTGCAGTCAGGTCTGCGGTCCACTGACCAGTTCTACGGCTGTGAAACGGATCGTAGAATCCCTCTCCGAAAATCTTCATGGAAAATCTGCGACAGAAGTGCGGATCGCGAAAGAACTATGCGATCGCATAATGGATTGCAGAATAACCTTCAAAATTCAACTATTTTCTGCTCAACTCCGCGATGATTATGCGGCCCGCGAAATGGTTCTATGGTCGCGAAAATGACCACAAAATCGCCTTCTTCTGCCAAAACTTTCCATCAACTCCTCAGTGCATTCTTCAACCCAAAAAATTCGTACCTACTACCTTCGAACACATTAGCCTACCTCGGTACCACAAAACCTTTAGTTGCTTGGCAAAATTTTATGGGGCCGTACATAAGTAAAACTAGAAATGCTGTTCTTGTAACACGTGTTTATACTTCTAAAACTATCAAAATGTAATGTATTTTGGGAATTTGTAAATGAAGTTACTAATGGTAATGAAATTGGTGTTGTTCATGTAACCTTCTCATTATCTAATTAATGGAATACATCTTCACTTTATTCATGGGTAAGGTCGGGTAGAAAGCATCAAGTAGTTGCTTGACTGGGGTATCTCAGTTGAGCGCCGGTCGCGCTCCATAAGGTCAGGACATGACGATATAGATCCCAAACAGTCCCAAACCTATAAGAAAAAGGTTTCCCAATTTGATAAGGATAATATGTTTTACTTTCCCAAATCTATTAGGACAATGAGTTTTCCTCAACCTATAGGGATTATGGGTTTCTTAAAAATACAATAAAATAATTCAAGCTACAAAATAATAAATCTTCCCCTTGGCTTGAATTCTCTTCATCAACAGGAACACTGTCTCTCTGCTTTGCTCTCAGCCCTCGCAAGAGCTCTAGCCATTTCCGCACACATAAACCAAGGCTAGGAAATGCCTAAACTTGTTAAGAGACTCAATCTCTTTAACAATAGCACTAATCCGTCGATTTGGTTCTATACTCGGAATAGATTCTGGATAGCTATAACACTCAAACACATCAATGGTCTCTGCAACTGCCAAAGCAAATCCCAATGGATTGGTATATATAAGAAAATTCCCATCAACTACGTTTGCAAACCTTTGCGGTCGGTTGATCACTCTCTTCTCTCTGCCAGTTGCAATGCTATATGGTTGTTGTTATGTAGGTGCATCGACTTTATCATCTTGATCAATATTTTTCACCTCCTCCACTTTCTCTATTTTAGAACTATTGGGTTGAGCTAGTGGAGATTCAATACCCAGCTCTATGTGGTCATTGACACCACGATCTGTTTCTGCTATTGCCTTCTTCCTCTGATTGTCCAGTGAGGCAGATTCATTGAATATTATATCCCTACTAATAATTAGCCCTGAAGTCTTTTGATATATGCACCATAATCTATAACTTTTCACTCTAGTTGAATACCCTAGAAATATGCACTTCCTTGCCTTCGGCTCAAGTTTTCCATCCCTCACATGAGTATAAGCAGGACAACAAAATATCCTTAAATTCGAATTATCAACAGGCGAACCAGATCATACCTCAAAAGGATTTTTGAACTCAATATATGTGGATGGATATATGCCGACCAAATAACAAGCTGTATTGGTTGCTTCAACCCAAAAATCCTCGCTAACACATGAGTGTGAAAGCATGCTTCGTGCCCTATCACAAAGCGTTCTGTTCAAATATTATGCAACACCATTCTATTGTGGTGTTCCGACACAAGTGCGGTGTCTCACTATGCCCTCTTCGCTATAGAAATTATTGAAAAATTCCAACCCATTGTCAGTCCGAATACGCTTAACTTTTCTTTTCATCTGCCTCTCAACCATTGTCTTCTATTTAATAAATGTTGGAAATGCCTCATCTTTTGTTTTAAAAAAATACACCCACACCATCCTTGAGTAATCATCAATCAAAGTCATAAAATACCTGGCACCACTCTGGAGAAAACTCTGTTTGAACCCCACAAGTCTAAATGTATATAATCTAACTTGTGCTCGGACTTCTTGCTGAACTTTACCCTTTTCTATTTACCAAACACACAATGCTCACAAAAATTCAAAACTTCATTTTTGTACCCATTCAGCAAATTTTGCTTACTCAACAAAGACAATCCTTAATCACTCATATGATCAAGTCGCAAGTGCCACAATTGAGACTGATTTAGATCACTTTTACCAGAAGCTACAATAGCTTCCCCTTCAACTACACTAGCATGAAGATAATATAATTTGGAATGCAGTTTACCCTTCATGAGTACAATAGAGCCTTTACCTTTAGGTATTCCATTCTCGGAGTGAAACTTATACCCTTGATCATCCAACGTCGAAAGAGAAAGCAAATTTCTCTTTATCCGAGGGACATGCCAACACTCAATGTTTCGGATAATTCCATCGAACATTATCAATTTGATATTACCAATCCTCTCTACTGGTAATGGACCATCATCTCCCATGTAGACAGTCCCACTCATTTGCTTGTAAGTTGCAAATCAATTCTTGTGTGGACACATGTGGAAATTAGCACTAGAATTAAGAACCCAAGAATTCTGCCCATAACTAGAACTCACAGCACACTTCCCCTACATAGTCACTATCATCAGAATTATTGGCAATGTTAACAATATTTGCAAAATTATCTATTTTATGCTTCCCTGTTTTCTCTTTCAGCTTAAGATAATCTCTCTTGTAGTGACCTTGCTCTCCGCACTCATAACAGTTTTGCTTCCTTTCTCTAGACTTTGATCTGGCAGTTGACTTTTTCTATTAAAGTCCTTTTGTTGTATTCTCCCTTTGCTCACAAGACCCTCGCCCTCAATTCTGTTGTCTAAAAAGCTCTTTTTTTCAACTCTTTAGATTTTAGTGCATTACTAACATCTTCTAGTGAAATGTTGTCTTTCCCATATAGCAGTGTATCGGAAAAAGTATCATAAAATGGTGGTAAAGAACATAACACAATCAAGGCATGATCCTCACTCTCAATTTTTATATCCACGTTCTTCAGGTCCATTATAATTTGAATTAAATTCATCAAGGTGAGTTTTAACATGTGTACTTTCGTTCATACAGAGATTGTATAATCTCTTTTTCAGGTAGAAGAGGTTTGTCAGTGATTTCTTAGAATATAAATCTTCCAGCTTATTTAATGTCGTTGCTGCAGAAGTTTCTTCTGTAATTTCTTGAATAACGCTATCTGTAACGCTCATGAAAATCACACTCAAAGCCCTTTCCTTCAGGTCTGTCTTCTTTGTCTCTTTCATCTCTTTAGGAAAATCCTCATCAGTTGCATTCCATAACCCTTGTAACATCAGGGACGATTTCATCCTAATCTTCTATAGACTGAAACTAGAACTCCCGTCAAATTTCTCTACTTCGTACTTTGTTGAAGATGACGAAGACATCTTAACCCTAGATTATATGTAAAAACCTGAACCTTGCTCTGATACCAATTGTTGTGGAAGATTGTGGGTTAACTAGTACACAATCACACACAAAGCAAATAGAGAAGAAAAGTCAAGGATTTAACAAGGTTTGGCTAAGCCTAATCCTTGGGGTAAAAGTAGAGAGAGTTTTTCACTATGAATGAGAAGAAAAGCACAATACAATCTATAGAATTCCCAACTACAACTCCTATAAGAGAAAGGTTTCCCAATTTGTTAAGGAATATAGGTTTTCTTTCCCAAATCTATTAGGAAAATGGGCTTTCAAAAACCTATAGAGATTATGAATTTCTTAAAAATACAAAGAAATAATTCAAGCCACAAAATAACAGCTTAATTGTTTTCTGTAAAGGAATCTGTTATCAAATTCTACAAACATTGTGAAAATATTTAGAACCACGACATAAGAACAAACTCAGTTTAAATAGAAATGTCTAAGAATGTAAATTTCGAAGGTCAAAAAAGAAAAAAAATGGAAGAATAGTATCCTGAAAAAATAATGTGTTCAAAACTGTTAAATATTTTTTTAATTCCAAAAGGTGATTTTTTAACTTTTTAACTATAGAGTGACGGTAAATCACGTCATTCAATAGTGATGTATAAAATAAAATCTAACACCTAAATGATAATACGGTAGAGTTATGGCCTGTCACAGGTTTTACTTTTTAACATGATATTTTAAAAATAATAATAATAGAGCAGCTGCCAAATGTTATCCCTTTTTTCACCTTTCTAGATTCTGAAAGGCAAAAGTTGTAGGATTTGGTCCTAAGGAGGAGGAAGAAGAAGAAGAAGAAGAAGAAGAAGAAGAAGAAGAAGAAGAAGAAGAAGAAAAGGGAACTTTAGATCGCACAACAATAAAGTTATCTTCATATGATCCAGTACGAGCCATGAAAATAAGTTGCTTCATTACATGCTCTTGAAATGCAACCCATGATATGTCGAAGAAGAGGCACACCCGAAAATAAAGGAGATAAAGAACACCATATTTTATCGTGGAAAACCCTTCAAATCGAAGGTTAAAACCATGGGATCTCAAAGATCTAAGACGTTCCACTATAATATAAGAGGGTTAAAAATTTCTCCAAATTAGCTATACAACAAGTGCCAAACACGGAGCAACAATAGCAACAAGATCAACAATAAATCAATTGAAGAAAGAGGAGAAGTAGTCAAAAATATGGAGCTACTGTTCGTGGCTCGAGATCAGATACTATGGGCCTCAAAATATGATATTCACCATTCAAATCAAAGACCAAGCTGTTATAAATACTCAGTCAAAATTTTAACCCGATCCAACGGTTAACGAATCGGAACACATGATTTGAATTTGGCTGGTCGGAATAAAAATCTGTAGTAAAACAAACACTTTTTCTTCTCTCTCGTGACAAAAGCTCTCTCAGAACCACTCTTATATGCTAAATCTTTCAAAGACTTATACCAATAAGCATAGAACAATTCTCCAAGGTTGTTCTATTTATAGATCATGAGTGGTGCTTTCTCTTAAAGACAAAACCAACTCTAAATGAGAATAAAAACCGAATCCAATTTCGAATAGGAATGGAAACCAAGAGAATAGGATTAGACCATTGAGCCTTTGACTGGACAACATGAGCATGCACCCAAATAACTCCCCCTCCAGCCAAGGGGCCAAATGTGTCTTCAAGTACAGGAACTATGACAGGCCTCATGCCTGCCAATTTTCTGCAAAACACATGTTTATCTACAACCACCGCTTTTGTCAGCATATCCGAAGGATTTCCATAAGTGTGTATATTCCCAACCTTAAATAATTTCTCTTTCATGTCTATTCTTATCCAATTATTCTTTCTATTTATATATTTGGTCTTAGAATGAAAAGTGGAGTACTTGGTAAGACAGATAGCACTCTGATTATCACAAAATAAGATGTACCTTGGCTGCTCAAAGCCAAGATCATTAATAAACTCCTTCATCCATAATAGTTCTTTGACGCCTTCTATGACAGCAATATATTCGGCTTCTATGGCGGATAGAACTATGCATTTCTGTTGTCTAGATTGCCAAGAAACAACTCCCCTTGCAAAAGTGATCAAATAACTGGAAGTGGATCTTGAATTATCAAGATTTCCTCCCAAATCAGAGTTTGTGTCAAACAAGTTTAGGCTTTCCACTGCCAAAGTACAGATTCAAATCTGCAGTACCTTTCAAATACCTTAATATCTATTTCTTCCAGGATTAGAAAAGAATCTGCTAACAGTACCAAAGACATGTGCAATATTTGGTCTAGTAAAAACCATAACATACATCAAGCTACCAATAGCAGAAGAGTAAGGAATACGGGACATCTCCTTTTTCTCTTCATCAGTAGATGAACTCCGACTAATACTCAGTTTAAAGTGTTTAGCAAGAGGAGTACTAACCACTTTTGCATTTGTCATATTGAACCTCTTGAGTACCTTCTCAATGTATTACTTTTGGGACAAAAATAACTTGTTTATATCTCTATGTCGGTGGATTTGAATGCTTAAAATTTTCTTTGCTGGTCCCAAGTCCTTCATCGCAAACGATTTGCTCAACTACTTATTAAGGACTACAATTCTGGATTTATTCTTTACAACAATAAGCATATCATCGTATAAAGCAATAAGATAATAAAATCATCATCGGAGAACTTTTGGAAGAATACACAGTGGTCTGAAGAAGTTTTCTTGTACCCTTATTTTTCTATAACAGATTCAAACTTCAAATACCATTGCCTTGGAGCTTGTTTCAATCCATAAAGGCTCTTTTTCAATTTGTAGACAAAGTTTTCTTTTCCCTTAATTACAAAACCCTCAGGCTACTCCATATAAATCTCCTCATCTAAATGACCATAAAGAAAATCAGTCTTGACATCCATCTACTCAACCTCTAAATCTAGACTTGGGGATAAGCCTAGAACTACACGAATAGAAGGCATCTTCACAACAAGGGAGAAAATTTCATCAAAGTCAAGTCCCTTATTTTGGCCAAAACCTTTAACAACTAACCTCGCCTTGTACCTAGGCACAGAGGTATGATTATCTTGCTTTATTCCGAATATCCATTTGTTAGATAAAACTCTCTTACCTTTTGGCAATTTCACTAACTCATATGTGCCATTCTCATGGAGTGACTTCATTTGATCTTCCATGGCTTCTATCTACTAATCTTTGTGAGTATCTTGCATGGTTTTATCATAGGTCTCAGTATCTTCCATGTCAGTCAAAAGTACATACTCCTCAGGAGGATAACACATGGATTTTTTGCTTCTCCCTTGTAGATCTTCTAAGAGAGGTTTCAGGAGCATTCGAAGTAGCTACCTGAGTAGAATTGGTTTTTGATCAACCACAACTTCATGAACTGGAATATCCATAACATCTACATCATGATGGTTATTTTGATCTTGATCACAATTTTTATTATTGTCTTGGGTTCCTTCATGTGAAATATGTGTCTTAGCAATAGAAACTGGATCAATATAAACTAAGCTCTCATTACTCTAAGAATATATCTTCTTAGCTTTGTTAATATCTTATATTATGGCCTTCAAAGAATATTGCATCACGGCTTCTAATAAGTTTATTGTCAAATGGATCATAAAAATGATACCCGAACTCATATTGACCATAACCGATAAAGATGAACTGCTTAATTTTGACATCCAGTTTTGATCTCTTATATTTAGGAACATGGATACAAGCTTTATACCCCAAAAACTCTCAGGTGATCATAAGAAACATCTTTGGCAAACCAAACTCTGTTTGGGATATCACCATCCAAAGTAACAACAGGAGAGAAATTGATAACATAGACAAAAGTGTTAAGTGCTTCTGCCCAAAATGTATTTGTATGTTTAGCTTCTGAAAGCAAACATCTAGCTCTCTCAACTAGAGTTCTATTTATCCTCTCTACCAAACCATTCAATTGAAGCGTCTTGGGCGGAGTTTTCTGATGACGAATTCCTTGTTCTTTATAAGAGTTATTGTAACACTTCATAAATTTGGACTAGGTGTGGACGTATTAACTGAGTATTGATATGACATTTTAGATATATGAAGTCCTATCAAAATAAGTATGGGTAAAAATAGTTATTTTGGAATCAAGACCGAGAGTGAGGTGCATAAGATTCGATAAAATCGACTAAGTTTATGGAATGTCTGTTTTCTAGAAGGATTTCGCAATATTAAAATGGGAATTTGGGAAAATGTAAAACACAAAAGTTGTAGATCTTTGAAATATATTTCCAACAATATATTGTGGAGCCCTAAAGATTTTTGAGTAAAACGTTAAGTGTATTTTACTGGGCAATGCACAGTATGCACGCCTAGATGGTCTCGTGCACAGGCCATTCACTTGTAAATGCTACTGCCCTGTTGAGCGTCCAGGTGAATAGTTGGGCCTTCAGGTGCATGGAAGCTCATCCGGGAGGTTATTTTTAAAGCCTTACTTCATTCCCCACACCCCTAAAACACAAAAATTTGCTCTAGACCACGAACCTAACTCCTCAAAGGTCCCTCGACCATCCAAGGTAAGTTCTAATGGTGATTCTAAGTTAATTTCAATTCCCAACACCTTATTAACATGGGTAAACCCTCCAAATCATTTAAATATTTGATTGGGATATCGTGGTTGAGAAAAGAAACCCTAGAACTCGAATTCAAGAGGATTGAACTTCAAAAGGTAATTTTTTCACCCTCTAATTGATTATACCATTGGATTAATGATTATAGACTCTATGTTCATGAGATATAAGTTGATGGGTTTGATTGAAAAGCATGAATAATTATATGTTTGGGTTATTGATTGTTGATTATTGGTTAAGGTTATTGTTTATCGTATGGGTGAAGAAGAATGATATTAATTATAAAAAATTTGAGATTTTAGAATTTATCTAGGAGCAAGAGAATTGCTTGTTGGATGTAGAAACACCATTAATAAGGGTTTTCACGCTTTATGCCTACCAAGTATTTGATAAAATACCTAAGTGAGCAAAACATGAGTATTATTGCTAATATGGAATCCTTTTTACTTGTATTGATATAGATTAAAGTTGAAAAGGTTAGCGAATATTGTATTACGCTCAAGAGAAGGAAGTTAAGGTATGTGAGGATAACTCTCTATGTTTGGGAATGTTAATGGTTCTCCCTACATTACGTTTCTTTTACGGCGTTACCAATTGCCTCAGAAATATAGTTAAGCCTAGTTCCTTGAATAGTTGCAGAACTTCTATTCTCTAGCTTCGTAACTCATTCATGAATTTCATTCTGAACGTTGTGAAATCAGTGCATAATCAATACAGATTTGGGTTTGATGCCCATGAGTCTTAGTCTAGATTACCCAGCATGTTTAAACAGTTAAAGTTTCAGTTTTCATAATCAGTTCATGAATACATGTCTCAGTCTAGTTCTATTCAGCATTCGATATTATGTAACTCAATGTGATTCAGTATTTCAGTATTATATATTGCAGTATGATTCTCAATTCCTAATTTTAAATCCCTGAATGTTGAAACCTTGTATTTGGGCATAAGACCGCAGTTAATGCTTTATACATCTTTGGGCCTAAGGCCGTAGTTATGTATAAGTATACTTGGGCCCGAGGTAGGTGGTTCATGATAAGTGAGGATTTTGACTACTTATTAGCGCCTTTTAGCTTTTGTTTTAGTCTAAAATTATTCAATTTTGTTCCCTAAAACTGATAAAATATGCTTAATTGCAGGAATATTGGAAGGTGAAATCCCGAGATGAAATCCAACTCAAGAAGAATTAATCTGAACTCAAGGACACAAAAAGCACAGAAGCTCAGAAGTGCAGACGCAAAATATCATCTATTGCCGCAGAGTATGAAGGAAAGGTCAGCAGAGAAAGGTGCAAAGTGCAGTCTACACATGAATTGGCAGCCGCAAATGAAGGCTAGGACAAAAAGTTCAAAGAATGTGCATTCCAAGTCACCCAAAAGTGCGGACCGCACAAGATTTGTGTGGCTGCAGAAGAAGAGCTATGCGGCCGCAGATGTAGAAGTATGGACCACAGAAGAGCAAGATGTGGCCGCAGTTACAAATTTGCGGACTGCAGCCTGCGACTGCATATCAGAGTTATGTGCTCGCAGACTTCCAATCTTGACAAGTTGAAGAATTATACGGACCGTACGTGGAATTGTGCGGCTGCAGAATCTCCCGAAGGGAATTTTTGTCCGAAATTTCCAGCCCTATATAAATAGATGAGTTTCACATTTTTAGGTTAATTTGACATTAGCAGCTACAGTAGTTGTTTCTCTTTACTTCTTTTAGTAGTTTTTCATATTTTGGGATATTTTAACATAGATTTTATCTTTTTGATTTTACAAAATGAGTTTAATTAGCATCTCTTATTCTATTTCTTCAATTTCAAGCATGAGTAGCTAGATATATACTAGGGTTGTGACCCAACACTAGTGTGTGAACCTTATGGGTGTTTGATTTAATGCTTGTTTATGGTTGGGTATTTATTATTTAGCCTTGTTCATGCTTTAATTTGTGACATCAATGGTTGCAAACATTAGTTCATGCCTATTTCACTTAATCTCTACTTGAGAAAGAGAGACTTAGTCTAGAAAAACTTCGTTAACAAGAAATTGGGTCAATCGGGAGATTGATAATCCTAATTAAAGGGTTCAACCTAGAGATAGTACTAACCTGACTTGAGCTTTTATCAACCATTTTGTGCAATACCCATTTGGACTTGAGAAAGCCAAATTGGCAAAATTACTCTCTGACCGAGAGGTATTGAGTGGGTAATTGAGCGTTGATAGCTATAATACACCCCGATCAACAAAACAAGTATTAAGGTTTATATCCCATTAGGCAAACACTTAGGTGAAGGTGATAGCCCTAGGCTTTTTACAAAACTTGAAAAACAACAAAAATAATTTCTTATTTTCATTTCTTAATCTTGCAATCTTAGTTTAAAATAGACATAGAACCAACACCAATTTATGGAAGGGTAAATTGAGATAGTTCATACCCATACACTACAATCTATACTCCTAAATTCCATACATAGCTCCCTGTGAAAATTGACCCCGACTCCGTGTTGGGTATTGGGTATTACTATTGCAATCGACCGTTTCATAACCTTGATTTGAAGTGTGATTTGGAAGAGGTCAATTTTTGGCACCATTGCCGGGGAGCTAAAAATGGATTTAGCTATATATTTGGTTTTGTGTGTGGATTGTCTTCTTTTCCTTCCGTGTTACTGATTTTTGTGAATCAATTGTAGGTGCAACAATGGCTAACAACAATGATCAACTCGGAAACATGCTTTTGGGGCATGTTGTTGATGATGACCAAGTTGAAGAGGTTCCTCTTGAACCTCAAGCAAATAGAAAAGGTTGGGCGCCTCAAGACAACGTCCCAATTCCACCCCTACCTCCACCAAAAGCGGCTCCACACCGGGTGTTGACGAATGAAGGGTATGCAAGTGCCATAGTCCCGCCCTGCATTAGGTGGGCAACTTTCAAATAAAAAATGTAATGCTAACATTGCTAGAGCAACAGGGATTCTTCACCGGGGCTCCAAGTCAAAATGAATACAAACACGTGAAGGGTTTTGTGGACACTTGTTGGGGGAGTAAACAAATAAACGTCTCCGAGGATCCTTTAAGGATAAGGCGATTTCCCTTCTCTCTATGGGGAAAAGCCATAGATTGGTTGGAAATATTGCCAAACCATTCCATCCATACATGGGATGAGTTGGCGGAGAAATTTATTTCCAAGTTCTTTTCTTTCGGGCATATGACTACTCTTTAAAACGAGATTCTAGCTTTCAAACAAGATCCCAATGAACTGTTACATGAGATATGGGAGTGGTATAGGACAATGGTCAAAGATTGCCCCAATAATGACATGACGAAAGTTATGATTCAACAAACTTTCTATCGGGGGATCAATACGACCAATCAGTGCGTGGTAAATCAACTTGCCGATGGAAATTTCATGACAACACCGTATGAGGAAGCTTGTGAGATTTTAGATGAAATGGCGGAAACATCATCGACATGGCACAGTCAAGCAAATGTTTTTAAGGTGATCCGAACGTGATTCACCTCCATAAAAAGTTGCATGATCATGGGCAAGCCATTGCCGAATTGACCACCACAATGAATCAATTAGCAAAGGCTCAACTTTAACAAGTGCAAAGTCCTAAGAAAGTCAATGCCATGGAGGGAGCAGCATGATGGTGAAGAAAATAAGGACCAAGGGTCCACATGTGCAAAATCGTATGGAGAATTATGTGCAAGAAAATAGTGGGTTTGATCAAGATGAATCTTATAATGAACAAGAGGAGGAAGTACAATATGTGAACAACTTTCAAGGGCAAAGAAACTACTCTCAAGAGCCGAATCAACAACAATGGAGACCTCAAGGTAATCAAGGTAATTGAAATTTTAACAACCAAGGTAATTGGAGTGTTGGAAACAATCAAGGGAATTGGCATAATAACAAAAATCAAAGAAATTGGAGTGGAGGACATAATCAAGGTAATTGGAGTGGGTACAAACAAGGATATTGGGTAGGCAACAATTAAGGGGGATGGAACAATAATCAAGGTAATCAGGGGTCGGGTTTTCAAAGGCCCCGGATGTATCAACAACCGAGCAACCTGCTTCCTTAACCTTCCCATGGTCCAAGTTCTTCCAACAATGAAATAGGGCGTATTGAGAATATGTTAAAGCAAATGATGGAGAAGAATTCTGATTCCGATGCCCAACTTGTCTTCCACAGTACATCAATCCGTAACTTGGAATTTCAAATGGGGCAAATCTATCAAGCTCTAAATACTCGTCCTAAGGGGGCATTACAAAGTGACACGGTGGTGAACCCAAAGGGTGGGAACAACACGAGACATGCCATGGCTGTTACTACAAGGAGTGGAAAAGGTGGATATGCACCCACCTCGAGTTAAAGAAAACTTATGGATGATGAGCAAGTGGTACAAGAATATGAAACCCCGAACAATGCGGTGCAAGCAAATGATGAAATGCGAATTGATATTGATGACAATGTGGAAGAGATTAAAGAGGAAATGAACCCATCTAGGGATCACATTGTTGACATACCGGAACCAAAAATGCAAAATGCTAAGGCACCATTGCCTAAGCCTCCTCCTTCATATCCTCAAAGGCTTGCCAAGAAAAATGGTGAGAATCAATTCAAAAAGTTTATTGACATGATGAAGAGTCTATCGATCAATGTGCCATTTGTTGAAGCTTTGGAGCAAATGCTTGGTTATACAAAGTTTATGAAGGATTTAATGACAAAGAAGCGGTCGATGAATTTTGAAACTATAGAAATGACTCATCAAGTGAGTGCAATTGTGCCTTAAACCCGATCCGAACATACGCCCAAGTCTAAAATCATTATACGAATCTATTGAAACCTTCAAATCCCACTTCCGAGGTTATTTGCTCAAAACGTTGACTGAAGTCAAACTTAGCCTTTTTAGCCAACCTTAAGGAACCAAGTGTTCCGATTTCAACCCGAACTCTTCCAATTCTCAAACTAACCATCTCCACAAGTCATAATATAGTAAAAGCATATACGGGAAGTCTTATTTTGGGGAACGGGGTTCTAGAAAGCAAAACGACCGATCGAATCGTTATATCCAATGGGTGGCTCAAGGGAAAGGCCGGGACGGTAGTAAAGCTTTTTTTAGACCCTAAAATTTTAAAAAATATTAATAATAAAATATATACATTTGCCTAGACAATACTAAAGTTTGTAGAAAAAAGGTGCAATATCTTTATAAATAAAAAAAGAAGAAAAAAAGTCTGTTAAAAAAGGTTGTATATTTTTAAACGGTAGATGTATTTTAAACTTTAGACTATTCAAATCTTCATTTCAGTAAATAAAGTTTTATTAACTTTAATTAATCCTTACCAATATAAGTAATAATATTACTGAGTGAAATCAAAAGCTTTATGCCTTGTAAAAATACCACACTATAAATAAATGTGTGTTTAATATATTGGCCAGGTAATAATATTTTTCTTATCAATGTATGCTTCAATGTTACTAATCCGTATAGTTGATGTTGCATAATTATTTTTAAATTCATGATTAAAGAAGATAAAAATACAGTAGCTAAAGCCTTATTACTTTTTTTGCCTTTGTTTTTTGCATGTAACACCTGAAATGTACACTGCAAATCAAGTTATACCTTTTGGAGAATTTGGGACTTGTCCTAGAACATTGATTCTGCGGGCGAAGAGGTCAGTTGCACCACCAATTCATCTATTTTATGGCTAACTAAGAATTTAGTTCTAGTAATTAAAATAAACTTCTCAAGATTGTCCTTGATGTCTAGGAACACGTGGGTTTTGTTGCTGGATGATGATGAATGACTACTCAATGAATCACTAGAAAATTGGGTGCGTTCGATGGACTGATAGTTCGATAAATCACCGTTAGATGACGACATTTTATATATATTTTGCATAAAAAATTGAGGAAACTAAATTAGTTATACCGTAATAAGCACAATAAAAGCTCAATTTTTTTTTTATTTAAAACCCATTAAATGTGAATTTGTAATAAACAAGGTCAAGGCGGAGATACTTAAATCAAAGATTCATTTAATGTGAGCTTGTAACCATTTTATATATTAGTAATAATATTTTTCTTATTGGTGTATGCTAAAATATGTAACTACTAATTCGTGTTATTAATGTTGCATAAATATTAGTAATTTCTTCGTCTCAATTTCTACGGCATTATTTAACTGCGCACAAAATTTAATAAAAAAATACTTTTAAAACTTAGAGTCAAAAATAAGCCCATAAACATTTTTGTGACTTATAAATCTTCTCATTAAAGAGAAAATTAGAATTTTAAAATTAACTTATTTTCAATAAAAAAAGATTATATTCTTTTTGAAATAGACAAAAACGGAAAGCGTGTCATATAATTTGGAACATATAAAATAGTACTCTCTCTGCTTCAATTTAAATGACACATTTTCCTTGTTAGTCTGTTCTAAAAAGAATAACACATATCTATATTTGGAAATAATTTAACTTTAAACTTTTTATTTTATTCACTTTAGTCTTAATGAGAAGCTTTTATAGTCATAAAAATATCATAGACCCACATAACTTTTGCCCCTTAAGCTTTTAAGACCACATGTTTTTCAAAAATCTTTTTTTTTTAAACTATGTGTTAAATCAAACTATTTCATCTTAATTGACACAGAGAGAATATCTTTTTAATTTCATGCTTAAAGAAGAAATGAAATGTAGCTAGCATTTGGCCATAGACTTTCAAATTTGTTTTGAAAAAATATGATTTGGGTGAAGTTTGGTTTGAAGATGAAAATGTATTTGGACATACGTTTTCAAAACTAAACATTTTGGAAAAATATGTGTATTATTAGAGATTTGGCCCAAAACCAACTATTTGGAATTTTGCTAAAATATAAGCAAAAATTATGGCCAAATATATGTTTGACAAATAAAACCCAAATTTATTTTGGCAAAATCTATGACGCTAAAACTTTATTACTTTTTCAGCTTTTGTTTCTTTGCATCTAACATCTGAAATGTTGTACAGACCAAAGTAGGACAAGGAGTAAAGAAAAGCACTTACTCACAGCTCATCAAAATAAGAAAAAGGTAAGAGAATAAACAAGAAGAAAGAGGGGCCCCTATACTAATCCATTAAACAATTTATAGTACTATGACTTGCTATTTGGTGCAAGTTGATCAGGGCCCTTCTATCCAGAGTACCTGCCTAAACTTACCATAAATTATTGAAGTTTAAATAGAGGGGAAAAGGCAAATATATTCATTAGTGTTTAAACTAGATTCTTTGTAAAGTATACACATTTTCTGCACAAATTTCAAATTTATTTTATTTGAAGATTTAGTGCCAATCTAGATACAGTTCTTGATAGAGGCAAAATTCAATATTCATACTGAATCGGTTCAACATTTAAGATTTTTAACACTAATAGCCTGTTTGGCCAAGCTGGAGAAATTAGCTTATTTTGAGAAGTATTTTTTTCAAAAGTATTTTTGAAAAAAGTACTTTTGGAGAGAAGCAGTTTGTGTTTGGCTAATCAGTCTGAAAAGCACTTTTGAGAAATAATTTGTGTTTGGCCAAGCTTTTTAGAAAGTGCTTTTAAAAGTACTTAATTCTTTTAATATAAGTTAAATATATTAAAATTCCTTCAACAAATATAAAAGCATTCACCCCTAAAGTCACTATATATTAGAAAGTTTTCCTAAAAATAAGAAGAAATATTTATAAATTAATATCCTAAGTATTAGGTTTAAGGGTTATTTTGGTATATACTATATTTTGTTAAGGGTATTTTAGGTAAGAAGAAAAGCCAAAACTGCTTCTGCTTCTGCTTTTGGAAAGAAGCTACTTTTTTCTGCTTCTCTAAAACTGCTTCTGCTTCTTCCCAAAAGCACTTTTTTTTCCCAAATAAGCTAGGCCAAACACCTCAAATTAGGAAAAAAAAAAGTATTTTTGGGAAAAAAAGTGTTTTTTCCCCTTGAGAAACTTGACCAAACATGCTATAAATATATCATAATTTAAAATTATTCATTTAGGTTTATTATTTGTTACTTTTGTACATGTATGTTTGTTTTGTGAATATTGGGTCCAAAACCTATTGCACAAAGGTTGGATCTGCCTCCAGATTTAGAGTCTGTTTGGCCAAGCTTTTGAGAGGCCAAAAATATATTTTTTGGGGTAAAAAAAGTACTTTTATGAAAAATTTAAGGTATTTGGCCAAAATGAAAAGTACTTTTGAACTGCAGCAAAAATAATTTTTTTGCTTTTGGGGAGAAGATACAAATTCTAGTTTTTTCAAGAAGCAGAAACAAAAATTAATTTTTCAAAAAAAAACATAATCTTACAATAAATTTGTATTTTTCAAATTATCTCTCATCAATTTAACATTTTTTTATTTTTTATTTTTATTTTTATTATATATTTCTTCTCTTTTTTATTTTAATTATATTTTTATTCACTTTCTCCTATTCCATCAAGTAAATTTAAATTTGTATTGAATGATGTATTTTAATATATTTAAATTATCATGTAAACAATAAGTATTCCAAACACTCAATGTTAGTGCTTTGGAATAACTATAATTTATATTTATTGGAATTATTATTTTATATTTTTACTTTACGTTTTATATTTTAATTAAAATCTTTTATAATAAATATTTAAATTTATTTTTCTTTCTATATAATACTAATCGCAAATTGAACCTTTGTTGTCCTTTTTCATAATTTAATACTTAAAAGTATTTTTTAAAACATTGGTAAAACACAATGAGCTTGCAAAAAGCACTATTTAAACGAATTGGCCAAACATAAACTGCTATTTCGTAAAAATACTTTTTCAAAAAACATTTTTAAACAAAAGTACTTTACAAAATAAGAGCCCGTTTAGACATAAGAATTTTTACTTTTTTGAAAAAAAATCACTTTTTTCGACATTAGTATGTTGCCATAAAATTTTCAATTTTTATTTGAAGACGAATTTTGGAATTTTTTGAAAATTTGAAAAACTCAAAAAAGTTTTTTTTTTCAAAATTTTCACTCAGATCATTTACAAAACTTCAAAAACAACCCAAAATTATATTCATGCCCAAACACAACACTAATTTTCAAATACCATTTTCACTTGAAAAAAGTTTCACATTTTTTTGGATTTTTATAATTCTTATGTTCAAACGCCCAATAAGTAGTTTTTGACAGCATGACCTAAAATGATCTTAGAATTGATAAATTAATTAATGATGGACATATTTTAGGACAGAGTAAAAACACGCTAAATTTGGTTACATTTCTTTTAATCTTATACAATGTCAACGTATCCTTCTTATATATGGTCAAAATCGGGCTCGTCCTTTGTGTGATTAGTCGAGACTGAAATATGATAGGTTAAGGTTCGACCTTGTATTATATCGAACCATGATCGTTGATCTCGTGACCCAAAGACCGATCAAGATCGAGATTGAGCACGATCGAGACCGAGCAAGATCGAAATCGAGCAGGATCGAGGGAAACTTACTGAGCCAAATAATGAAAAGCCGAAATATATGCAATCGGTCGATGATCAAGGCGAAAATCATGGCACATATCAAGAAGAGGCCGATTAATTAGCTAATCATGAGATTTCTTACCTCATATAGAACTGTATCAAGAGTAGGACTCCCTTACTATATAAAGGGGATCTGATCATTTGTAAGACACGTCATTTTTACGCAATACAAAGCAATATATTGTCATTCTTTACCTTCATCATCTTGTTACTCTGTTCATACATTAGTTGAAATTCAAGGGTGACTAAACTCAAGGGCCAAGGCCATTCAATTCGTGTGGTTTGCATTTCAATAATAATTTATCTTCTTAATTTGTGTCAAGTTATATCACATATCCTTAAAATCGTGTATAAATTCAATTGTTATCCATTTTTTTTAGGGTAAATAGTCTGGCACCCACGTGGGGCTAAGGATAATAGTGATTACTTGGTACAAACTTTCGTAACACACACTATTTTACACTTGTTCTTTGAAGTATCTTTGATTACCGGACTAAAATGTCAAACTCTCAATCAGTACCTTTACACGTTGACAATAATTTCGGCCACCACGGCAAAAATAATAACATAGCACTAGGGAACGATATACCTCCGATTGGCCTCGATGCAGTTTCGGCTATAGATCTAATTGATGTCAGCTCATATATGGCCATCAACGGAAACTTGCCCGTCGATCCCAAAGGCAGTGTCTGTGGCGATGTTCGATGAGCCGCTCAAAGTGCACGTGTCGGTGAAGATGGTGGGATCAGCCTACGGATGATCTTCGAAATGTTACAGGCTTAGCAGGCAGCGATAGCCCAGCTCCAAAATCATTATCACCCACCGAGTAGGGTCGAGCTCGAGCCGTCCCAGGAAGTTGTACATAGGGTCGAATCAGTTTCAAGAAAATCGAATAAGAAGGAATCAGAGGCAAATCATGCAATCATGAAAATGCTCGAAGAACTGACAAAGCGAATTGAGTCAGGGGAAGGAAGATCGAGGTAAACGACAAAAAGGTGGAAACTTACAACTCCAGGGTCGATGAAATCCCGGAGGCACCATCAATATTGAAGGGACTGGATTCCAAAAAGTTCGTACAAAAACCTTTCCCCCGAGCGTGGCTCCAAAGCTAATCCCCAAGAAGTTCTACATGCCTGAGGTTCCTAAGTATAATCGAACGACTGATCCGAACGAGCACATCACCTCTCACACGTGTGCTATCAAAGGGAATGAAATAGAGGATGACGATATTGAATCTGTCTTGCTAAAGAAACGGGGAGACCTTGTCAAAGGGAGCTATGATATGGTACCATAATTTACCACATAATTCCATTGACTCATTTTCTATGCTTGCAGATTCTTCCGTAAAGGCACACGCCGAAGCCATCAAAGTCGAGACCAGGAAGTCAGACCTTTTCAAGGTAAGGCAGAAGGACAACGAAATGCTTAGAGAATTCGTGTCTTGATTCCAAATGGAACAAATGGACTTGCCACTGGTCGCTGATGATTGGGTTATTCAAACTTTCACTCAAGAACTCAATGTTTGAAGCTCAGTGGCTTCACAATAGTTGAAGCAGAATTTGATAGAATACCCGGCTGTTACTTGGGCTGATATGCATAATCGGTATCAATCAAAGATCAGGGTTGAGGATGATCAACTTGGGTCCCTTGGTCTGTTTATCCTATCATACCCGTCGATAGATTCAAGAGGGATATTGATCGAGAACCGAGGTCGAACAAAGATCGATATCAGCCGTATAATAGAGATCATAGGAGCAGCGAATCTGGGCAAAACTCTACATGAAATGAAAAAAGAAATGATCAAGGTCAAAGCTCTCGAGGAATCATGAGTAAGAATGGCTTCGATAGATCCATCAGACCCAAAGAGACACCACGACTATCAGAGTACAACTTTAATGTGGACGCATCTGCCATCGTATCGGCCATTGGACGCATCAAAGATACCAAGTGGCCTCGACCTTTACCAACTGATCCAACACAAAGGGATCCTAACCAAATATGCAAATATCATGGCACACATAGCCACATAACGGAGGACTGTCGACAATTGCGAGAAGAAGTAGCCCGGTTATTCAACAATGGGCACCTTCGAGAATTTTTGAGCGACCGAGCTAAGAATCATTTCAGAAACAGATATTCCAACAAACAAAGCGTGCCACTTTTAATCCAACAAATTAGTCCGATTATATCCAGAGTTCAAATGATCACTCCCTCACTCGGGGACTACCGTCCGAAAAACAAACTCGAATAGATCAAACTATTAATCATTGGGGGGCATAAGACCTCTCAAGCAACCCCCGAATTTTAAATGCCATAGCCATAACCACTTGGGGACTGTTATCTTAGGCAAGCCTGGATAACTCGAGAAAGCAAGCTCACTGGGCTACACTCGAATTAAAAGGCTATGACCATATTAACACGGCTCAGAGACGTCCGAGAACCGTAACAAAAAATAGGCCTTCGAAATTTTCATAACCGGTTTTAAAGGCTACCCTCGACAAACTATATTCTGAGTTACTTACTTTGGGAAAAACTTCCCGATAACAGTAACCTCCAAGATGACTCAAAAATAAAAATAATAAAGGCAGGGTTTGTTCGAACTTACACAACCCAAGCTATTTTATGCTAAGGCATCCCGACCTATTTGAATACAAGTAATAAAGCAAAGGAAAAATTCGAAAGCCAAAAGGGAAAAGAAAGCCTTGTATATATTTACCCAATAATCTTTTATAGAGGCCAGAATGGCTTAATTAAAAAATTTACAATGGCCGAAACGACCTAAAAAGATGCAAAAGGAAGCAAAATATATAAAGGCCTAAGTGGCATGGTCTTTATTGGAGGCAACATCTCCGCCCTCGGGATCTTCCCCGCCTTCAGACTCGCTTAAACTCTAGGAATCCTCCTCGGGAAAGGCTAGCTTCTAGGCCCTGGCTTCTTCTGCTTTGGCATTCTCGATTTCAGCCAGTATATCGAAACCTTGAGCATGGACTCCCTTAAGGGCTTCCCTTCGAGCCTGACACCTTGCATGATCCACCATGCTCTTGGCCTACGCCTGGATGGCCTCGACGCCGACTTTGTATTGGGCCACTTTAGCATCGACTATGGTATTGGCCACGACCGCCTCGAATTTGGCCACCTCAAGTTCATTGACCAAGTTTGCCTTATCTAAAATAGCCAAGTCCAATTTGGATGGAAGCTTCTCGATTTTCTTGACCTGCACCGAGGCTTTCTCTTTTGCATCCCAGAGATGGGACTTGGCCGACTCCAGTTGTGCTTGGACAACTTCATTTTTAGACGCTAAGATGTCCATGTTTCTCTTGAACTCTTTAGCCTCGTCTTGTATCGAATCTACCTCTGTCTTGAGCTTCCTGATCTGTTCGAGCTTCTGCCGGACCTACAGGATCAGATCGTTAGTCACTATCTCCAAATTCGTATTCACTATCGTGAAGAACTTGAAATACCTTGTCGGCCATCTTGATATGTTAACTCTGAGTTGCTTCTAAGTCGGCCCGAAGCTTCTCACTCAGAAGCTTGTAAGTATCCCCCTTCTTAGTGAGTTCCTGGACCTCAACCTCGTGCTCCTCCCGGATTTGGATGAAAGCCAACCCCGTGCTTTTCCCCGATTCGGAGGAAAGCCTCATGATGCAATATCGAAGCCTGCAAGCATGAAGAAAGATTTTAGGATTATTTACAACTTCAAGTTTAAAATAATTAATAAAATGACCCTCAAAGTTACCCGATTCAAAGCATGTCGGGCCTCATTAAATAGACAAGGCGCTCCCACCATATTCATCACGACCTGGTCTTCCTCGATCACCAAGCATCTAAGGTAGCTAGCAACACCTACAGGGGCAGAAAAAACTCGGGCATCCTCTGGGACAGAAAAATTTATCGACCGCCTGCGGTCGGGGTTAACATTTGGGGCCAAGAATCGTTCCACTAGTTTTAGGCGCGATGAAGACCTAGTGGCACCCGATACAGGTCACCAAGCCCGGTGATGTCTTCTGAAGTTGCGGACTCGAACCTATCCAAGATGTCGTGGATATCTGTTACCCTGTGAGGCCCCTCATAAGAACGACTTTCTAACATACCAGCCTCACAAATCATGGCGTCCGAAATCTTAGGGGACCTGTTGATGTCGATCGCTCCAAGCAAGTTTCTCGAGGCACTTTTCGCTACTCGAGAAGCATCTCCCCCGGTTTCTCTCTCGACCCCCCTAGATTGGGGCAGAATGGCCTCAACCTTTTCTGGCTTGAAAGCTTCAGCCAGAGCTCTCTCACTAACCTCCTCATGTCGGGATTGTTCAACTTCAGTACCCCCCGGTTCGAGAACTTCTTGTACCGTGACATCAGCCCGCACACGAGCCACAAACTAGGATTTCTCTTCTTCTTCTTCTTCTTCTTCTTCTTCGGACTCGTCCCTTAATCGATGGATTGAAACTGAGGATAGAGCGTTGGTGCTTCTCGTGGGCTCGCGCGACCTCTTCTTCGGTTTCTTCTATTCTGTGTTCGGGGAACTCGAGGCCTTTTTCCTCTTCTTTTCATCATCCTACTTTGGAGCAAGGGACCTGAGAGGCACATCCCCATCACTGGATGGAGGCCTCATGACAACATCTTTGGGGAGACCTACGAAAGAAAATAGATCCGATAAGAATTTAATAGTATAAGGGGAAAATCAAGCAGTATTGAATCAGAGGAGAAAACATTACATGGTTGCAGACCTCCCATCGACCCTTTTATATTCCAGCCAAGAACGCTCGGAATATGGTCTCTATGATACCAGGCCCTCGAGGCCTCGACCCATTCCTTGAGTTCAGGAACTACGTCCGGCACCTAGGACATAGCTGCAACACCAAGAACATCGATAAGGAAAAAGATAAGAGGTAAAACAACGAGATTGAACATTCAAGGCGAAGTAATACTTACGATTCATGTTCCATTTCTCAGGAAATGGCATGTCTTTAGCAGGGATTAGGTTTGAAGTCTTTATTCGAACAAATCGGCCCATCCAACCTCGGTCCCGAGCCTCATCTATACTCGAGAACGGGGCCTTGCTGGCCCGACGAGCAAGCTTTATCAGCTCTTCTTAATAGAGTTAGGGAGCTGTAGATGCGCATAAGGTGATCGAGGGTAAAGGTACATCCCTCGATTTTGCTTACGAAGAATCAGAGGAGAATCACTATTCTCCAGAAGGAAGGGTGGATCTAGCCATGGGTCACGTTGTACCTCTTGCAAAAGGCGATGATGATTGGGTCTAAGGGACCTAACTTGAAAGGGTAAGTGTAAAAGCTTAGAAAACCCTCCACATAGGTAGTGATCGATTCCTAGGGAGAAGGTACTACCATATGCTTATCGACCCAGTTGCAATCCTCTTTAACCTTGGTAAGGAGATCGTCGATAATTGTGCATATGTACCTCAAGACCGGTTCACATCGACCCGGTACCAAGGAGGTCTTTTTAATCTTAAATCAGCAACAGTAGGTCACAATGAAATCCTCAAGGGGATGTTCCGCCGCAGCTACGTCGCCGGCGGGCCTTGATGAAGACGTAGCTCCTTTTGCGGTACAATCTTAGAAGTTTTTGCCATTGTAGAATAGAAGAAAAAGGAATTAGGATGGTATGCAATTTGCTAAAATTTCAAGAAATTTGGGTGCAAGAGTTGCAAAGCAATGTGATTTTTTGAAAAGAAACAAGAATAGGAGGAGATTTGAACGTAAAGTTTGAATGGATGAAGGTTACAATACTTATAGTTTGCGGGTGACGGTTTAGAACCCATAGTTGCCGACCAGCAACTGACAGGAACTTCATAGTTGCCGACCAGCAACTGACAGGAACTTAATACCTTGGTAATTGGACAGACCGGATATTTTGATATCTATTTGTTGCTTACATCATAATTGGGTGTATCAGTGGCATTCGTCACTTACGTCATGGCCCATCGAGACAGGACTCGGAAGTTCATATCGTTTCTAGTCATCTTCTCTCCGAGAAACGAGAGGACTATCTATATACGGTCAAAACCAGGCTCACCCTTTGTCTGATTAGTCGAGACTGGAATAAGATAGGTTAAGGTTCGACCTTGTATTATATCGAACCATGATTGTTGAGCTCGTGACCTAAAGACCGATCAAGATCGAGATCAAGCAAGATCCAGAACGAGCAAGATCGAGGGAAACTTACCGAGCCAAATAACGGAAAGCCAAAATATCGGCAATCGGTCGAGGATCACGATGGAAATCACAACACGTATCAAGAAGGGGCCAATTAATTAGCTAATTATGAGATTTCTTACCTTATATAGAACTGTATCAAGAGTAGGACTCCCCTACTATATAAAAAGGGCCTGATCATTTGTATGACACATCATTTTTATGCAATACAAAGCAATATACTGCCAATCTCTAGCTTTTATCATCTTGTTACTCTGTTCATACGTGTTAGTTTATATGAGTCCACCAAACTGTAGAGTACCTGGTCCTATATGAGATAATGCTAAGAATGCTATAGAAACTGAAAGTAAAGAAGACAAGGGATTTTTACCTGGAAATATCCCACACAAGTGGATCAAAAAACCACGACCTACTCTTGTAGGCTTTTAACTTCACTAACTTGCAATCTCCCAATTACAAGCCACTTTGCAATAACTCAATTACAAAGACTTCAACTAACTTGTGATGCTCTCACCACAAGCCACTTTATAACTCTCCTAGTTACAAAGGCTTTAAACTTATGACTATTCCTAGTCACAACATAAACTCGGAAGTTTACGGATTTTTGGTTTTTTCCTAAGACGGAGCTTCTAAGAAAGCAAACTAAGAAATACAATGAAGAGCAAATAACAAGATTACAACTCAACTACGGATGTACATAAACTCTTTTAGAAACTGATCCTTAGTGGAGTTGTCTTCTTGTTCTTGACACACCAGTGACTTCAATACCGGATAAACACTGTTATGCTTGAGAGATTATCACTAAATGCACAAAGATGTTGTGCCTTGCACCAGGTTGCTATATCACAAAAAGACATCACAATAGATAGTGATGTCAATTCTTGGTACACGCTTCTTCCCAATGAGAAGTGACTGTTGTACTATCTGCACAACCACTTCTGTGCAGTTGCATTCCAGCTGGATAGTCGACTTGTACTTCTGTCAGAGAACACTAACGAACCAGGTCCTAGTTGTGTTCCTCTTCTGTAACAATTGCGATATGGTCCCCTTCTGCTGCTACGTTCTAGCTGTACAATGACTTGTACTTCTGTCAGAGAACCCTAAGGGACCAGGTCCCTGTTGTGTTCCTATTTATAATGATTGCGGATAGTCACTGACTTGGACTTGTGTCGGAGAACCCTAAGGGTCCAGGTCACCAAGTCCCTATTGTATTCCTCCATGTGGTCGTTCATTCATTTGCTGATTTTCAGACTTGGACCAGGCCAGTTAAAATGTATACCATATGGGCCAGGTTCTCTATCTGGTTCTTCACAACAAGTTTGTTAGATCATCTAAATATAAGAATCATAAGGCAAAGACATTGAAAACCCATTAATTTCCCCCTTTTTGATGATGACAAACTTAGGCATGGATAGTATTTGTTTAGAGCAGAAATAACCAGATAAGATACCAGAAACTACACAAGGTTCCCCCTTAATCTCAGATTTTTTTTTTGAAACTACACAAAGTTCCCCTGAAATCTAATATTATATTCTTCCCCCTTTTGGCATCATTAAAAAGATCACAAGCAGGTATTTAGCATAACAAAGTCTAACATAGCTATCTCATGCTACATATGTGCACACAAAATGACAGAAAAGAGAAGCCAGAGGAACACAACATTGTATATGCAAAAAGGGGAGCTGTTTTATTAATGTTTATAATGGACTGAGCAGAACAGGAGCAATAATAGTGAATACCAACATGCCATCAAAAAAACAAAGGCAAACAAATATAAAACAGCAGCCACAAAATATTAGAGAAAAAATAGCTGGACACTAGGAGGATCCTAGGGGGCACTAGAAGAAGGAGGCTTGGAAGAAGAGACAACAATGGTTTTGAGAACCAGGTCCAATTGAGCATTTGCAGACAGTTGTTCTTCAAGTAATTGTGCTCGAAGTTTATCATTTTCCTTTATCAGTCATGCAATTTCTTCATTAACAGAATCAGGTCCTTTAACTGCTTGACTGAGCTGAGTTTCCAATATGGCATTTCGAGCTCTCAACCTTCTAACCTCTTCAGAAGCTATATTTTGAGCGTTGATCAGCTGAGAAATAGTCGAGATGCTTCCACCAACTCTTTCTACACATACACATTCTTATAAATTAGTCTTAGAGAAGGTTTGCTTGCGTGTGCCTACTCTGGGATTTCCCAAGGGGACCTTGTAGAATCTGAACACCTGAGTGAGGAGAAAGCCATATGGTAGCCCATGATTCCCACCTTTAAAGTTTGCCACCTTTTGCATATGATCTATCATGATTGCTGGCAAATTGATTGGGACAAACTCATCAAGTGCTTCCATTAGGACCATATCCGATTTTATAGCAATAGATCGCCTCTCAGAACGAGGTAAGAGCACCTTATTGACCAGTTCAAAGAGAAGCTGATACTCAGGAAGCAATACCTTCTTATGCACCTGTTCCCCCTGCTGAATAGCTTGCTCCTTCATGATGGCTCTCCTGAAGTTTACACCACAGATACCCTTGACTGAGGACATCCCTTCACATGGAATTCTAAGAACCTTTCCCATTGTTGAGGCATCGAGTACAATGTCTACTCCATTTACTAGCGCACAAATGTGATCCCCCTCAATAGTGAAGAGAGATGCGTAAAAAGTTTGTACCGCATCTTCGTATACCAGATACATGCTCCCTTCAAACAAGTGTTCCCATTGTTGAAATTCCACAATCTCTAGAATTTTTCTCATATCGGCCATCTCTGAAATTGCTGGATCAAATGTACGACCCCACAAGACTTTTTGAGTTCTTAATCTCTACTGCCAAAGACAATTATCACAGGGCGTGGTCCTCAATGAACCAGGTTCTTTAACAGTTTCTCGTTTTCATTTGCTAGACCCTTCAACAGACTTTCCTTTACAGCTTACTATCCCCATAGTATCATCTTCTGACATAGCTTGCTCAGTTTGACTCCTTTTAGACTTTCTGCTACCCTTCACGGATGACCCTTTTTGTTGCTCAATAATTTCATCGGAAGCTTTATCCATAGAATTTCGAGCTTTTAATCCCACTTACTGGAACACTCTTGATAGTGACAAAATCCTTTTGATTCATTATCCTCCTTTTTCCTTTTCTTGACACTCTTCTTACTTTTCTGTAATGTGAACTCAAAGCTCTCTTGTTGTTGTGACCTGATATTTAGTGACTTGGAGGAGGATTCTATGAGCTTAGAATGATCAGGAGGTGCAGAAGTGGGTTTGCATGGAAGAGAATCAGGTTCTTTAGAAGGTTTTATTGAGAACGTCTCATGAGCCAAAGACTCAAGGAGTACTATTGTTCTTACATCTCCTAGGAATGGAGTTTTTTTCCCTTGATACCCAGATGAGAGATACGCTCTTTTATTCATCAGACTCTCAGCAATGATAGCCATGATGTTATGCGTTGCTTCCTTTTCTGGTGACTCTGAAAGAGTTACTAAGTCCAGGACGAAGGAGTTCAGATATTGGTCAGGATCATCCTCAAAAACTTCTAGCACTTGAGAGGTAAAACCTCCTAAGTGTACTTTGATGAGATCATAGGAATGACTAGACATAGGGTTTTCAAAACGAGAGAGAATAGGGTTTATTAGAAAAGGGAAAACTGTAGGAAAGGAGGAGGAGATAAGAATGGGTAAAGTAGTAGAATGAGTGAAATAGTGAAGCTCTGGGGATGATTTCAAGGATAATAAGGAAGTGGGAGTGGTGTTAATGGTGGGAGAAGGAGGCGATTGTTCGATTGCCATTATAGGAGTACTTGGAAGACGAGTAGAGTGAGAGATAGAGATAAAGAGAGGATCACAGGTACACAAAAGAGATGAAGGTTCATGACTTGCTATGAGAGAAAAAGAAAGTTTTATTGGAAGAAGGGTTAATGATGAGAGGAGAGACAAATAGGTTCTGAATAGTTCTGAAAACGGCAGTAGGTTTGTGGGAAAGCGTTACCGTGCAGAGGGGATAAAAGGATTTGAAAGACAAGACATGGCATGCAGACTTTGAAAAGTTGGATGATGTGGCAGTTGAATTAATTTTGTTAATTTGTTTTGTTTTGTGAAGGCATGCATAATAAGCATATTACTACAAACCTGGGGTACAGGAACCTGATGCCAGACCAATTTTTTGAAAACGGTTTTAGCAGCTCCTATCTCACAGTTCATACTGTACCTTTAGCTTCTATGATCGTCATGCGTGTTTACCTGCAATGGTATTGATGTGAGTTAGGGTTGATCATAAAACACTTTAGCTAACTTTACCTGACGGTGTCTTGCATAGCCAGTTGATAGAAGATCAGGTTCTTTAGTAGACTCTTATGACCTCATCTTCACCTTGTTTGATCCAGAATATTCTCTACTCAAGGCTTTGACAAAGATATCTGGAATTTGGTCTTCTGTTTTGGAAGACTTTCCATAGATCAACCCTTTTTTCATATTGACCCTTAAAAGATAATCCCACCCCTCAATGTGCTTGGTCCTCTTGTTTTGAGATTCTTTTTCAGTTGTTGACGAGGCCATTGAGTTTTGCTTCCTTGTCCCCCAAGGGATGAGGCATGATCATGGCAAGTGAACCGTTCTAGAAGTGCTTTTCCTTTTCACAGAAAAAACTGCACAGTTAACATCATCATACCTAATAGGATTAAAAACGCTGTCACCTAAGGGGTAACACGGAACCAGGTCCTGAGTTCCCTTAAGGTATCTCAAACTTCTATGGGCATCCTTTAGGGAGAGATTCTTTCTCTTTACTAGAGCCAAGACTGTACGAGGAGAGAAAGACTTAAGTCGACTCAAGTGGAAATAATCAGACTGCTTCCATACCTTATCTCAGGTTACCCCTTAGTGCGGGTATGGGGCACTTCGTCAGTGGTGGTTTATTTAGCAAGCAGTCTTATTGCTTGAAAGCTTCCGTCTTTCTCAAAAGGGCCCTCTTCCTATTTAGGGGGTTGAACGTGGGGGTTGTTCTTATTTTACCGGAGGGGTTTGAATTAGCTCCTCCCGATTGTATCTCTCAAAAGAACCAAATTCTTGTTAGCGATTATTTATGATAAAAAATTTCAAGTAGGATTCCTACTGACTTTCACTTTGGATTCTATTCTAGAGTGGTGATACAGAAGGAACTAGGGAAAAATGTTTTTTTTTTTGAAAAAAAACTTATCCAACTCTAGAATAAAAGAAAGTGATGATGAGAGCTTTTGTGTTTCCAGTTTGGGACTGAAGTTTGATTGGTAGGGGAGATTTGGAAGAATTTGATTTCCCCACACTCTGTGTTCTGTTTCTTGAGAGGTGCCATGAGTTGCATCTCCACTCTTTCTTCAGCTTTAGTGGAAGTAAGTGAAGTACCATGTTCCTTGTGAGAAGTGGAATATGATGTTGCATTGTCTTTCACCAGTCTCCTTCATCTTGCTCATTTTATCAGCCTTGCCTATTTGAAGTCTAAGATATTTCCCAAGGACCAGAGTTGGTTCATCATATTGATCATCACCGTTTCTTCCTTGGCTAGAGGAAGGTGTCTTGTTGAATACCCCATGAGCACTTCCTTCCATTTAGTGTGACCTTTGTTGTAGAATTTGTGACCTTGCTTTGTGGAGATTACCCCAGAAGGATTCCTTCGTTCGTCTTTTGCATTGAAATTCCCAAGCTGATCTTTCTCGTTGTTGAGAACATGGCATTTTCAGTCAAGAAGGTTCTCAGATGAGTTGTCTTTCAGTCAAGAAGGTATTTTCTTCCATTTGGCAGCTCAAAGTGGGTTTTGATTCAGGGGGACCTGATCAGACACCTGTTCACCAAGTAGAAAGCAGTATTTACTACTTTTGCCCGGAATTTCTTGGTGATTCCATAGTCAATGAGCATTGTCCATGACATATCTTCCAGTTCCGTTCTTTCTTACAGCAATACCATTTTGCTGTGGAGTCCTTGGTGTAGAGAAATTATGCGTGATCCCTCCTTTTTTTGCTTTCACTTGAATCTTCTTGACAAGAACCATTAACACCTCGAGAGTCTCCTCCATTGTTTTGTGGACCTGTGTCCAGGTGACTCATGAGTTTGGCAGACCACGCACCAGGTCCTTCTGAGTTAATTTATTCAGAGGTGTGAAGCTTGCATACACCAATCTTTCATGCCAATTTTCCGACTTCACCCATCTCATACCTGTCGCGCCCCCTTTTTCTCGCGAAATCGGGTTTATGATATTTGGGAGGACAACTCATTCCCTTTTGGGAATTTGGGTTAGCATTTGAAGAGTCGCCACCTAATGATTAATGTGCATTAGGACACCAAGAAGGTTTGATTTGAGTAACCAGAGATTAGGTAAGGGCTTGAAATTATTCCAAGGGGAAGGTGTTAGGCACCCCTAAGTATCCACTAGTGTGGTTCCCGACCAGACTATTATTGTGAATTTAGGTGCAAATAACATGTAGGCGAATAGAACTTCAAATAAAAGGGAATTTTCACATAATGGTTACAAACAAAATTGGAAAGAATTAAAAGGAAGCTGATTTTCTTAAAAGAAATAGTTTGAAATCTTTATAAGAAACAAAGAAACAAAAGGAAAAAGGGGGGTCCTAGGTTTATTAATAATATGGATCACCCCACATAACATCCAGTAATCACTCCTCAGTGAGGGGCTACACGAGACGTTATCGCGTGGTCATCATATCCATATCTACCTTTTCCCACCCTGTTGAGGTATTAAAGCGCGAAATGGTCTCGATTGCTTATTGCATGCTATTACCCTCCCAATCCTATCAGTCTGGAGGCATTAGGAATACTAATCCTAATAGGGAGGGATATTAGGCTTATTTGTAGTTTGAAAGGTAAAATTCTAAGGCGACATACAAAAAACATGTATAGCAAGTTGGGGAAAGCACATAACAAGTAAAAGGCTCAGATATACCCCCTCGAACAAAGAAAGCATATAATTAGAATGACTTTCACATACTGTTTATGGTCTGAGAAAGAACTTAAAGGTTGAGGCAAACTGATTTATTACATAATTCAGCTAAGAAGCCCGAGTCAGGCCAGCCTGCTGGTTGTAGTTAATAACACAGATTTAGTTTATAACTTTTATCTTAAGGCTTGCTTGAGTGTTGGACAAGGATCCTATAGGCATGGTATCTATTGAATTCAGGAAAGCCATGAAATAATAAGGCCTAAAAAATAAATTGAGTACATGCTGGTAAAAAAGGGAAGTCAGAGAAAGCGCACTTTAATGAAAGTTATAGGCTCTGAAACTGATGATACTCGTTATTACTGATTTTATATCTAACATTAAGTGAGGCGAATCAGATTCAATTAGAAACTCCTATAGGCATGCTTTCTAGGCGTTACTGATTTTAAAACCTTGAAGACGTAGTATAAAATGAAGAAGACTCATTTTAAACCTATACACATGATATCTAGATGCTGAATTCTGTTTAAGACATGATGCCCAAGTGCAATTGAATGTTTAAGTCCTATGAGCATGGTATCTAGGTGCAGACATTTGTTTAAGACCTATAAACATGATTTCTATATAAGAAAATGGATATACAGGATTCAGAAAGACCTATAGGCATATTTTCTATATGCATATGCAGAATTCAGATTGACTTATATGCATGATTTCTAGACGAGAGTAGTAGACCTATGATCATGATTTCTATATGAAAAATGGACATTCAGAATTCCCTATAGATGTGCTTTCTATATGCATTTGAGTGTGTAGAATTCGAAAACCTATATACGTGGTATCTATGTGAGAATACAGAATTCAGAATTCCTATAGGCATGACATCTATGTAAAAGTGCAGAATTCAGAAATACCTATAGGCATGGCATCTACCCTTTGCATACATAGTTACCCGCCCTTTCACTAACCAGCCCAAATGTTTATTACAAAATTATTATAGCCCAAAATAAAGTGAAATACATCAGAAAAAAATAAAAGTACAACCAAAAGAGAGCCAGATTCAAACTTCATGTCTGAAATATGAGGTAAACCAACTCCATAAAATCAAGATCCAAAGCCTTTCTCCCATTCGAGTGTGTCAAGTTCCCTAAGAGCCTCAAAAGGACTCCGAGCAATGCTTACACCCAAATGTATTATCAAATTAGGACAAGTGCAGTGTGGAAAGGCCAGCCCTCAAGTGTCCAAGTTTAAAGGGAACTCAAGGTCCCAAGGCAAGGCTCACAAGAGGGGGCAGAACTTAAAGACTAAAAGGGAGTGCAAGTGCAGAAAAGAATTTTGAGAGAGGGAAAGGGGAAGAGAAGCAACTACAAATAAATACACATAGGGGCACAGAGGAACGGGGAGGTTGTAATGAGCCAAGGGCAGGCTGTGGGCATACCCAGCATGGTGAATGCTAGCACACCCATAAGCCTGTTAGAACACATTATTAGAGGCTAGGATCCCAAAGGATCAAGCTTAATTCATGGACAATAATTTGCATATTGACATGCCTTAAGCCATAGCTCAAACACATAGGGGGCAGGGGTTTGGGATCCATAATAGAAACATGCAGAAAGAAATCGGCAAGCTAATTTAAGTGTTGAACTGTACAGAAATAGTAAGTAGGCATGGATACAAAAACAGTAAATAAACACGTTGTCGTGGTGCTAAAGCTTAAACCAGACATACCAGTTTCAAAGAAACAAATAGAGAAAAGCAGTAGGTCTTGTAAACAGGCCACGATGCAAGCAAATAAGAGAGAATACTATTGTGTGTAAGTGTAGTTTCAAAAGAAAACTATGAGTGAGTGATCCTTTCTTTTTTGTGCTAATGAAAGAGTAGTGTATTTATAGTGTGAAAAATAGGCAGAAAGAAGGTAAGAAAACAATTAAGGGACTGGGGTATCAAATAAAAATCAATCAATACAAAATTTTCCTTAATTAAGGAACTCATATTCAAACGGGAAAACTATTTAAGGGAAGAAATCAAATAAACATCTTGTGCAAAGCATGCAATTAGGGGTAAATACATAAGAAGCTACTTAACGACAGAATTTTGAAATACACAGTTACAAAAATAAGGTAAGAAAAATCAATTAGTAGCCAGTAAATCAAGGATCAGTGATTTTGTAATCACTGGTCCATGAGTGAACCAAGTCAGAAAAGCTGAGAAAAGTTTTAACTTAAGTCGAGTCACATGGAAATCAGCCAACAAGGAAAGAAATCAATCAAACCTATACAGAAGGAAGTCTGAACTAATCACAAATTTGAAAGCCATTTTAAAGGGAAGTTCAGCACATATAAAGAGCATACAAACATGTTAAGCTGAAAGAAAATGAAGTGTCATTGCAAAATCAGTAGATAGTAGACTACAGGAGCATGGTAGTCACATAGGTTAGCAATGTAGAAGAGAAGTAGCATCAAATAGCATACAAAAGGTCCAGTGTAAAAGACCTTAGAAGAGTTTAGTGGAAAATTAAAATTGCTTAAAGAGACAGAGGTTGAAATAAAGATTTCGAGACTCAGTTGAGAAACAAATTCAGAAACACGAAATAGTTAGGGTTTCTTAAATCAGATGGTTTTAAAGATGAAGGACAAACATATCACATAGGCAATGTTCTCAAACTCGGATGAACCCCAAATTTTAGGGTTTTACCATCAATCGAGTGCCGAGATGAGAGGACAAGTAATTAAGAAGAAGATACTAGTCGAAAACAAGTTCAAAGATCTCAGAAGGGAACTGGGCCTTCGACATGCTTTTTCAATAACGAAAACTCATGAGAAACATAGTAAAAGAGTAACATGCAAATCACAGTAGAAGAGCTCAAAGAAACATAGTAGAAGAAGCTAATAAGAAACATAGTAGAAGAAGACTAATCAAAACACAGTAGGATAAACATATAAAGAAGCATGGTAGAAGAAACTAATTAAGAACACAGTGGAAGAAACTTAATAAAAACTCACAGAGAACACAGTAGAAGAAACGTAGTAAAAAAACATACAAAAGAAAAAGAAAATCAGAGAGGCCTCTAAATAACTCAGAAACCCTAGGTCGGAAAAAATAAAGTGTTTTGAAAACATAGCTTTGAAAGAAATATCAAGAAATTCGTTTAAAAACTTAGGGAAAACATGGATCTGGAATAGATCTAAAGAGATCAGAAAAATCTCAAAAGCTAGGGTTTCAGAGGAATCCAAACTGTGAGAAAGGCCTGGACCAGGCTCGAAACAGACGTAGCTTGCCGGAGCAAGGCCAGAGATGGCCATAAAACTCGAATAAATAAGGCCGGGATGAAGCTTCTTCGTGGTCAGGGCATGAAACCTCAGCAAACGAGCGTGTATGCACCATGGAAGGTTGGCAGGTGGTGAGACCACCATAGATTCAGGCCAGGAGATGGCCGGAAAAGATGGATGAGACTCATCGGAGAGGGGGGAAGGGGAAGGTTCTAGAGAGAACCAGAGATAGAGAGATAGAGAGAGAGTCGGTTGAGTGAGGGAAATGAGACGGGTTTGGGAGGGTCGTTTGGTTTAATTTAGGAAAGATGAATGGTGGTCGTTGATCATTTTGATCAACGGCATGGATTAAATGGGATTCGGGCGGGTCATTCAAATGGTTTGTAGGTCAGGTAGATTTAGGATTTGGGTTGGGTAATTGGGTTTGACATTGGGTTTAATTAGGGGTTCAAATCTGGCCAAAATTGAAATGAAATGGGCTAACATTTAAATAGCCACTTTTTCCCTTGTTTAGTTTATAAAAATAGTAAAATAATTTCTGGGAGTAAATTGAAGGTACTAAAATGATTAATAGTACATAATTATCCAACTAAAAAAACTGAAGTTAATCTTGTAAATATAAACACCATTAAATCTTTAAAAAGGCTAATATCGCAATTACGTGCAATTTAGCTTTAAAAATACTAAATAAATTTATAAAAAATATGAAAAAATTATGTTAGCTATATTTAATGCAAATATGATAATCTAATAGATGAATCACCAAAATGATAATTTTGGGAACAATTATTGGGTTTTCTTGCTAAAATAAGTCAATAAATTGATTTAAAAATCCTTAAAATTAAGAGAAAAAATACTAAAACCTTGGGACATACTTATATATGCATATTCATGCTATTTTGAAAGTATTTTGCATATTTAAAAATATACAGAAAAATTGGGTATCAACAGCTGCCCCTCTTTACCCGGGAAGGATGAAAGAGTTGTCGAGTAAAGATATGATAGCCAATTTTGACCGGATGAAAGGGTTCAAGGAGACTTAGGCCATACTATGGTTTTTGAGCTGCCTACATGTCCCTAGTTTTACAGAAATCAGGCCATATCTAGTTCAGGATCCGTCGGCGGAGTAGGCCTGATAGAGACTTTCAAGAACGGACGCAATATTCAGGTTGGGGTGGATGGCTGAAATCTGATAGGGATGCGGGAACTGGAGTGGGATCACTCCTGCTGAGATGGTCGTTGTTCGCTGGTTTACCTGCAAATAAGCATATATTGTGCGTAAAATTAAAATGATGTAAATTCCCGTCGGACCATGGATGTTTGTCGTCGGACGGTTAGGATGACGTCCTCAGACCATGGTGTCCTGGGCCATAAAGCGTATAATAAAGGATTCGCAGGCCATGAAATGATGCTCTCGGGCTATGAGAATGATGCCTCCGAACCATGATGCCTTTGAATAATGATATGCAAGGGATTAAAAGGGAAAGGGGGTCCTCAGGCCATGGCATGGTGTTCTCGAGCTATGAAAATGGTGCCTCCGAACAATGACGCCTTTGGATAATTTGGCTATCTTTCAACCCATGAAATGCAACAGGTGGCGATCTTTCAGCCCATGAGATGCAAATGTAGAGGTGTAGATCTTTCGGTCATGCAAATGTAGAGGTGGAGACCCTTTAGCCATGCAAACATAAATAAGGTGGCGATCTTCAGCCAATGCAAATGTAAATAAGGTGGCGATCTTTTAGCCAATGCAAATGTAAATAAGGTGGCGATCTTTCAGCCAATGCAAATGTAAATAAGGTAGATGCAAATGTAAATAAGGTGGCGATCTTTCAGCCAATGCAAATGTAAATAAGGTGGCGATCTTTCAGCCAATGCGTAGAGGTGGCGATCTTTCAGCCAATGCAAACGTAAATAAGGTAGCGATCTTTTAGCCAATGCAAATGTAGAGGTGGCGAACTTTCAGCCAATGCAAACGTAAATAAGGTGGCGATCTTTTAGCCAATGCAAATATAAGTAAGGTGGTGATATTTCAGCCATGCAAATGTAGAGGTGGCGATCTTTCAGCCAATGCAAATGTAAATAAGGTGGCGATCTTTCAGCCAATGCAAATGTAAATAAGGTGGCGATCTTTCAGCCAATGCAAATGTAAATAAGGTGGCGATCTTTCAGCCATGCAAATGTAGAGGTGGCAATCTTTCAGCCATGCAAATGTGGAGGTGGCGATCTTTCAGCCATACAGATGGAGGTAGAGCTTAACCTCGGAAGGCAGAATGGTAGCCTTATGCAATGCAGAAATGCAGATGGAGACAGAACTTAGTCTCGGAAGGCATAATGGTAGCCTTATGCAATGCAGAAATGCAGATGGAGACAGAGCTTAGTCTCGGAAGGCAGAATGGTAGCCTTATGCAACGTAGAAATGCAGATAGAGACATAGCTTAGTCTCGGAAGGCAGAATGGTAGCCTTATGCAATGCAGAAATGCAGATGGAGACAGAGCTTAGTCTCGGAAGGCATAATGGTAGCCTTATGCAGGAACTAAAGGAAAATAATAATATAATTTTCTTAGCTGATAGCGGATTGCGATATTGCGACTGCTGGGGATATTGTATCTTCCAGGGACACTGCGTGCAGATAGCAACTGTGAGTAAGGGCAACGGTTCTGAGAGTCATATTTCTGAGCAATGTGAGTCTCGTGAGTGTATAGTATATTTGATGATTTTGCAAGTCAAGTGCCTGCATCCAAAGAAAAATTGTGAGTTTTGTAGAAGGGGGAGGTTAGTTCGTATCCCCGTTAGCTCTGCTTGACCTACTCAGCTTGGATCTAGTGATACTATATGTATCATTGAGGTAACGTTTCTAAATAAAGCGATTTCAGAAATAAACATGCATGATTTACTAAAAAAAGACATAAGTATATAATCAAGAACAACTTTTAGATAAACAGGCGACTGTGACGTGGTCCAAGACATTGCAACCTTCCTTGTTACGGAATTTTGAGGGTCCTCCTCAAAACTTTGCCCCAGTTTACTGGGTTGCTACTTCTGACTGCTGCTAGCGATGATTGGCTGAAATTAACATTGGAATTTTGAGGGTCCTCCTCAAAATTCTACCCCAGATTCCAATTGCGGGGGGAAATGAAAGTTTTGTTGAATTGTGATCGAACCCATAGAGATGCCTACGTATCCCCTCTTTAATGGGAATCAGGTCAGGCGTAGTTAAAATTACATCACAAAGGAAAGCATAAAGATTACACATAGTAGCGCTTGACTGCATCTGAATGATCAGCTTTGGCCAGACTTTTCCGTCCATTTCCGCAAGTGTGAGGGCTCCTCCTGTTAGAACCCGGTGAACCATGTATGGACCCTTCCAGTTGGGAGAGAATTTTCCTTTGGCTTCGTCTTGATACGGGAAAATTTTCTTTAACACTAGCTACCCCGGTGTGAACTGTCTTGGCTTGACTCTTTTGTTGAAGGCTCTAGACATCCTGTTCTGATAAAGCTAACCGTGGCAAACTGCATTCATTCTCTTTCCATCTATAAGAGCTAGCTGCTCGTAACGATTCTTTACCTATTCTGCATCGTCTAGCTTTGCTTCCTGTATGATTCTTAATGAGGTAATTTCCACCTCGGCAGGAATGACGGCATCTGTACCATAAACTAGCATATAATGTGTTGCCCCGTTGATGTGCGTACTATGGTGCGGTACCCCAATAAAGCAAATTATAGCTTCTCGTGCCACTACTTATGCTTCTATATCATTTTCCTTAGTATCTTCTTAATATTCTTATTGGCGGCTTATACTGCTCCGTTCATCTGAGGTCTGTAGGCTGTAGAATTCTTGTGTTTGATCTTGAAGGTTTCACACATGGATTTCATCAGGTCATTGTTGAGATTGGAACCATTATTAGTGATGATTGATTCCGGAATCCCAAACCGACAAACGATACAGTCGCGGACGAAGTCTGCCACAACTTTCTTAGTCACTGCTTTGTAAGATACTGCTTTGACCCATTTGGTGAAATATTCGATTGCTACTAGGGTAAACATGTGCCTGTTGGAGGCAGCATGCTCGATTAGTCCAATAACATCCATTCCCCAAGCAGCGAACGGCCACGGTGAGCTTGTTGCAGTAAGCTCGCTTGGAGGTACCTTTATCATGTCTGCATGTATCTGACAACGGTGGCATTTCCGGACATACTGGATGCAGTCCGTCTCCATAGTTATCCAAAAGTAACCAACACAGAGTATCTTCTTTGCTAAGACAAAACTGTTCATATGTGGGCTGCAGGTCCCAGCATGGATTTCTTCTAGTAGTTTAGATATTTCCTTCGCGTTGACACACCTTAGTAATCCCAAATCAGGAGTCCTCCTATATAGGATTCCTCCGCTGTGAAAGAAATTATTGGACAACCTTCGAAGTGTGCGCTTCTGAGTAGTGTTCTCAAGTTCTAGGTATTCCCCTTTTGCCAAATATTCCTTGATATCATGAAACCAAGGTTTTCCATCTGCTTCTTCTTCAACATGAGCACAGTAAGCTGGCTGATCATAGATCTTTACCGGAATGGGATCAATGAAGTTCTTGTGTGGATGTTGTATCATTGATAATAGGGTGGCCGATGCATCGGCGAACTCATTCTAGATTCTGGGAATATGTTGGAATTTCGTCTTTGTGAACCTCTTTCTCAATTCCCGTACATGATGCAGATAAGGGGGTATCTTGGAGTTCTTGGTCGCCCATTCTTCTCGGACCTGATGTATAAGCAAGTTTGAATCCCCCATTACTAGCAACTCTTGAATGTTCATGTCGATGGCCATTTTGAGACCTAAAATGCAGGCTTCATACTCAGCCATATTGTTGGTGCACGAGAATCTGAGTTTGGCGGACACCGGATAATGCTGACCGGTTTTCGATACAAGGACTGCTCCTATGCCAACTCCCTTGAAGTTTACGGCTCCGTCGAAAAATATTCTCCAACCGACATAGGATTCTGCAATATTTTCTCCTATGAATGATACCTCTTCGTAAGGAAAATACGTTTTCAGGGGTTCGTATTCTCCATCCACGGGGTTTTCAGCAAGGTGATCTGCTAGTGCCTGTCCCTTCTGAGTTACGTAGATAACGTCAAATTCACTCAACAAGATTTGCCACTTGGCTAGCTTTCCAGTGGGCATGGGCTTCTGGAAGATGTACTTCAAAGGATTCATCCTTGATATGAGATATGTAGTATATGCACAGAAGTAGTGCCTCAGCTTCTGAGCTACCCAAGTTAAAGCACAATAGGTGCGCTCTAATAGAGGATATCGGGCCTCACACAGGGTGAACTTCTTACTGAGGTAATAGATGGTCTGTTCCTTCCTCCCCGTTTTATTATGTTGCCCCAGAACACAACCGAATGCTCCATCCAATACTACGAGGTAGAGTAATAGAGGTCTACCTGGATCGGGTGGGACCAAGACTGGTGGTGTTGACAGGTACTCCTTGATTCTGTCGAAGGCCTTTTGGCAGTCATCAGTCCATTTGGTAGTGGCATCCTTCTTCAACATCTTAAAGATTGGCTCACAGATAACGGTAGATTATGCTATGAACCGGCTGATATAATTAAGTCTCCCCAAGAAACTCATTACGTCCTTCTTGTTCTTTGGCGGTGGCAACTCTTGAATAGCTTTGACCTTTGATGGATCCAGTTCTATTCCTCGGTGACTTGCATTGAACCCAAGTAGTTTTCCGGTAGGAACCCCAAACGCGCACTTCACGGGATTCAGTTTTAGGTTGTACCTTCTCAGTCTATTGAAGAACTTTCTCAAATCTTCCGTGTGATCAGTGGCTTTCTTGGACTTGATGATAATATCATCTACATATACCTCGATCTCCTTGTGTATCATATCGTGGAAAATGGTTGTCATGGCCCTCATGTAGGTGGCCCCAGCCTTTTTTAATCCAAACGACATCATCTTGTAACAGTACATCCCTCACGGCGTAATAAAAGCCGTTTTCTCAGCATCTTCTTCATCTATCCAGATCTGATGATACTCCGCAAAACAATCTACAAATGACTGCAACTCATGCTTGGCGCAATTGTCGATCAGGATGTGTATGTTCGGCAAGGGGAAGTCGTCTTTTGGACAGGCCCAATTGAGATCCCGGTTGTCGACACAGACTCTAGCCTTCCCGTCCTTCTTTGGTACCGACACAATGTTGGCTAACCACGTCGGATATTCTACTACCCTGAGAACCTTGGCTTTGACCTGCTTAGTGACTTCTTCTTTGATTTTCAAACTCATATCAGGCTTGAACTTTCTAAGTTTTTGCTTTACCGGCGGACATGTCGGATCAGTTGGCAGTTTGTCTGCCACAATAGATGTACTCAGACCAGTCATGTCATCATATGACCAAGCAAATATGTCTTCATATTCCCTTAGAAATTTTGTGTATTCCTTCTTTTCTGATGACGATAAGTGGACACTGATTCTCGTTTCTTTGACGTTCTCTGCATCTCCCAAGTTAACAATCTCGGTCTCGTCCAGGTTGGACTTAGGTCTATTCTCAAAATTCTCAACTTCCTTAACGATCTCTTCCGGTATTTCATCTTCCTCTTAATCTGTATCCATTTGTTGTGTTGTCTCATTGCATGTCACAGTCACTGGTTCATCAAGATAATGCTGACTAAAGTAATGAGAGAGAATAATAATAGTAAGATTCATAGGGAAAATCAAAATGCTTTGAAAAATCCATAACTGTCTTGAACATTGAAGATCTTATTGCAAAATTTTAAAATACAAAAGGAAAGTCAACTAGTAAAAATGAAAGATAGTGCATGACGCTTGTTCAGCCTTGCTACCCCAAGGTTTTTCGGGCTCTGGTGGTTCTGATGGTCCATTTATTGAGGCATGCTCCTCTGCTCACTGCCTGTATGGAAGGGCCTTCCTCCCCCTCCTCCTCGAAAACAACACAACATTCCATATCATTGTCTTCCAGGAACAAATTCCTTACTGTTGCAAGTGCTTCCTCTTCTTCTGACCCATAGATAACATTGGTTGGCTTGAAAGTCTGCTTCAAATGTGGTATTGAATGCTCCAGTGGATAGTAAGGACCGTGCCATGGTGGCGACCAGTTGTTGAATTCCTCCCAAGTGTACTCATATCCCAGATCGAAGGTGGTGCCATGTTTCTTTAGTTTGATAGGCTTAGCGATTCCTTGGAGGTTCTTGCCAAGTCCCTTGTCAAGTTCGTATCCACTCCAGTTCAATATGCTTTCAATTTTATTGTCCCACCATTTGTCCTTGTCGACGGTGTTGACTCGCTCGATATGGTGATAGGTCTCCCCACCATATCTTTCTTCTGCCTCCGATTGCTGGGATGGTCTGGCGACTGTATATGGGATTGCTACCGTCATCGTGAATGATCACCTCTTGGTGGTTCCACTCAAAGTTCACCGCCTGATGTAGTGTTGATGCTACGGCCCCAGCGGCATGAATCCATGGTCGTCCCAACAACAAATTGTAAGATGCCGACATGTCTATTACTTGAAAATCAACATTGAACCAAGTAGGCCCCATTTGCAAACATAGGCTGATTTCACCAATGGTGGACCTTTGGGAACCGTCGAAAGCTTTGCCGTTAATGGCCCCGTCCTTGATCTCGTACAGCCCCTTTCCCAATGTCTTGAGAGTTACCAATGGACAAATGTTAAGGCTGGACCCTCCATCAATCAGGACTCTGGTGATAAAATAATCTTTGCATTGCACGGTGATATGCAACGCCTTGTTGTGACTCAACCCTTCTGGTGGCAGCTCATCTTCATGAAAAGCGATCTTATGACTTTCCAATACCTGCCCTACCATGTTTGCCATCTCTCCTCTAGTGATGTTGTTTGGTACATACGCCTCACTTAGTACCCTTAACAGAGCATTCTTGTGTGCCTCAGAATTTTGTAGCAAAGCAAGTATGGAGATCTGCGCCGGTGTTTTGTTCAGCTGGTCGATGATCGAGTATTCCTTGGCTTGTATCTTTCTCCAAAGATCGTCTGGACCCGTCTCAATGATGGGAGACCGATTGGAGGCCTTCTTTCTTTACTCAGCTAGGTGTTCCGGGGTATAGACCCTATCAGTTCTTATCATACCCTGTGCGGCAACAATTTTCTCGAACCTAACCTTGCCTTTCCTCTTGCCTCAGCTGTATAGTCCCATGGTATAGCCTTTGTGTGGAATGGCGTCATGGCTGACATTGCTACTGGGATCGGTGCGGCTATCTTCACCCCGAACAGAGCATGTTCCTTGGGTGGTAAAACTGCAAGTTCGAATGGTATAGGTGCATTTGTTGGTGACATAAATTCAACCTCAGTCGGTGTTGGCATCTTTGTAGAGGATGGTGCTTCAAACTCAAGTGGCATGGTCATATTTACCTCGGCGTCCCCAGAAGGCTGAATCTGGACTATAATCAGATTAAGGGTGACCATTGGCCCCTTTGGATTGTCGCCTTCTGTGATCAAACCGATCGATCTCTTGGGGTCCCAATCATCCTCTATTTTAATCATGTGAACGTCTCCACTCTTATAGTCTGGTAGAGGGTTATTGCGGACATTTGGAGTAGGTTCCTTTGCCACAATAATTTTGTTATTAATCAGAGCCTGGATCTTGTCTTTCAGGGAGCGACATTCGTCGATGGTGTGTCCTTTCATGCCGGAGTGGTATGTACAAGATTTATTTGGATTAACCCACTGAGAAGGGTTCTCGGGGGTTATATCAAGAATAAGGGTGACATAACCAGCAACTTTGAGCCTCTCGTACAACTGGTCAATTGGTTCGGCAATGGCTGTATACTGTTTAAGGGGTCTGCGGTCAAAATTTGGTCAAGATCTAGGGAAGTTTTGGCATGTAGGAGGTGATCGATGGTGGGATGGTTAAGCATTGTCGGCTTGGTAAACATGTGCGGGTTGGGAATATCTGGGTGATGTAGATTGATATGTGGGAGGTGGAGGTCATTGATAAGTGGGCGGTAGAGTTTGGTAAGAGGGTGAGGGTGCCTGGTAGTTCGGAGTAGGCTGATATGTGAGTGGAGGCATTAGATAGGTTTGGTATTTGATAGGGGATTTGGTTCTCTGTGCCACCATTACGGCACTACGTCCCTTTTCTTGGACGTACCACCATACTGTAAAGCCCTATTGGTAGCTTTCAAGGCTTCAAAGTTTGTAACCATACCACTTTTGATGTCTTCTTCGATCCTTTCTCCCAGCTTGATAATGTCGGAAAATTTGTGGCTCTCAATCATCATCAGCCTTTCATAATACTGCGGGTCCTAAGCCCGGACAAAGAATTTGTTCATCTGCTCCACTTCTAAGGTAGGCCTGACCTTAGCAGCTTTGGACCTCCAGCAAGTAGCATACTCGTGAAATGTTTCTGTAGGCTTCTTTTTAGATTCTGAATGTAGAACACATCCGGTGCATTTTCCGTGTTGAACCTGAACCTGTCCATAAAGTCGGACGCCTTGCTTACCTATTTTGACCATTTATTTGGATCTTGGCTGATGTACCAAGACAAAGCATCTCCTTTCAATCTTTTCATGAAAAGCTTTATGCAAATTCTCTCGTTTTCCCTACTCTAACCAGATTGTCACAGTACGTTCTCAGATGGACCCTTGGATCTCCTGTACCATCAAACATTTCGAACTTCGGAGGTTTGTACTCCTCGGGCAGTTCAACATCAGGCTGTATGCAGAGATCTTCATAGTTCAACCCTTCAATCCCCTTACTTCCTTCGACGCCCTGGATCCTACTGGTCAATTTCTTAAGTTCTTTAGCCAGACTCCTGATGAGTGAGTCTTTATCATTAGACTAGGGTGTGCTTGAGATGAGTTGGGTGGAGTGTGGCACGGTCCCCATGTAGATAAGGTTGTTATGATATGTGTGAAAGTGGTCATTTGTGGAGTTCAAAGGTTTTGGGATGAGCAGTGGAGTATTGTTGGAGGTGTGGCAAGTGTTGCAGTGGTGGTGAAGAGCGGGATGGTTTCATGGCTTTGGGATATTCTGTGGAGGTGTGGGGTTCTGAGCATTTGGGAAATTAATGTTGGGAGTGGTGCGGGAAAATGATAGATTCTCCAGATTCCGAACCTGATCAAGTTCTTCTTGGAATTTTAGCAGCTTTTGTTCAAGCTGGGATGCACTTTCCTTGGAAACCTGAGTACCATGAGTGACCTCGACCCGTTCAGTTGAGTTCTCCTTTCTAGCATTGTTCAAATCTTCCATTTTCCCTTTGTTCTTATTTCTGATAGGACTAAGAGGAGGAGTGAGTGGAGGGCCCCTGGATCTCGTTGAATAAGATGATGTTGCCAGAGTGCACGAACTAACTTTTGGGGAGGGGAATAAACAAAAAGTAAAATAAAAAGGTAACAAGTCAGTGAGGATTATAAGAAAATGTTGCGATATTTAAACACATAGTGCAAGAATGTAAGTCGTGTCCTATTTGGGAGCCTCTTTGTGCCCGAGGTAGGCCTAGCAACAAGTTGATTTGGAGAACTTAAAATGCTAAATGCCTCATTTTATTGATAAAAAGATGACGAATCCCAAATCGACCCTAAATAGCAGGAAAGAAAAATATCACTAGTGGCTGTTGGCCTTATTACATTTCTTAAAGCAAAAGAAAAACTCCTATCTATTTGGTCCCGGAAGGACCTTCCCCAGACTCGGCATCTTTGGCTCCATCGAACAGTTTTCCCAGCTCGCGATGTCCCAGCAATAGGTAGGCTCTGGCTAGATGTCCGTCCTCATTTCCCTCAATATTTTGGCAATCCTCTATCCTTTTGAGGAACTTCCTTTCTAGCTCCACTATGCCTCGCTCCAAGTATCCCAATCGCTTGTTGGTACTGACAGCCATGTCTTTCTGCTCCTCGATCAGCTTTTGGTTGGCTTCTTGTATCTCACGGTGCTCGATTTCACATTCTCGGATCCTCTTGCATAGTTGATTGTATTTGACCTGTGCCTCGGCCCTCTCATCTATGATCCTGTAGCCCCTAGCAAGTCCTGGCTGACCCAGACCATCGTGATTAGATTCCAACCAGCCTGAATAGTATGGAGTACAACCAGCATGGTATCTGTCTGGTTCGATAGTATCTCTTCCCATGATGATCTTGCAATGCCACATATTTTGAGCTTGGCAATTATAAGGACTGTCATCAGCTTGGAAGTCAGCCCGGAAGTGACTCATCTTATCTACACTTGGTATAACCTGCTTCCTACCAGCCTGTCTCATAACTCGGAGAGGGACATAAGGGTAGGTTCCTCTCAGACCGATTAGTATCAGAAACGGCGCATCCCTAGATCGGACGATGAACTCCTCAGTAGGGAACTACTCGAACATCCATTGTACTTGATCCTCAGTTAGATTTTCAAACAGCTCTAACCATCCCTTGGCGTCTTCTGGATGGGCGAACATGTTGGGCATGTAGTTCATTCGTTTCGGATGATGGAAAGCGATATGATCGTCCTAGTCTCTTCGCTGAATTTCCTTTCGGTATTCACCCCTTTGGAGATGCTTCATGAGCCAAAGTTGAAGTAGCAAATTGCAGCCCTCGAAGCATTCGGCTCCTCGTTGACACTTCTCCGAGGCTCGGTATATATCCACAATAATCATGGGCACAATGCTGAATGGTTGCCCACCAGTTCCCTCCATTAGAGTTTTGGTTACCATAGCTAGCCTGGTGTGGATCCTGACTTTCTTCATTGGAAAAACTATCATCCCCAGGAAGCAAAACATGAAGACAAAGACCCTTCGGTGAATATGCCCCAATGATGTGAGGCAGAACTCGTCAGGATAAGTACGGTAAGATTTGTTGTGACCGTACCTCTCGTACAAATAATCAAAGGGAATATAAGACTTTTTCAAGCATGTCAAGTCTGGATTCTTCTTTAGACACATCATTTTGAGGAAACCTCTACCCTTGCGATTTTCCGGCATTAACAAACTCGGAGTTTCCCATGGTATACCAGCTAATCCTCCTATTTCTTCCAGTAGGGGCGTCATCTCAATGTCCCCGAAGTGGAACACAGACCTATCACAATCCCAGAACAGAGTAGCAGCTTCTATGATCTTGTTGTTAGGTTGGACTTCCAGAAGAGAATGTAGATTTCCTAGGTATTTTCGGACAAGAGTCTGATCACTGGAATGAAGATCCTCCCACCAGCTTAGAAATTTTGGGTGGATGTTGGTGACCATGCCAAATCTGGGGACTTCGTGCCTCATATTTCTTCAAGACAAAAAGGGTTAGGCCCTTACCCCCACCAAACTCGACTATTAAATATCAATAATTGGCATAAAACATTTAGTTCTCCAAATAAATGCGCAGAACGTGATGGTGTCCGTTTGGGTTTTAGGGAAACCCAGTGGACTTTGGACAAGGCTATCTTAAAGAGTCATTATGTGGACAACATAATTGACTCGGTTAAGTTTGACCATGATGCATGCACAGTTAAATAGAGTAAGGTTTCTATGGGGTTTTAGACCGGTACCCTTAAGAGGACAACTCAAGGGGGAAAAACACGGAACCGTTGACTACACCATTGATCGACTGGTTTTACCGCAAATACACCTTTTCCGGATTTAAAGGGGTGATAATATCGAAAGAGCGCAACCACTCATTATAAGTGTTGCTATGGTATTTTGTTTGGCACAAGTGAAATATGATGTTGAGCATGATTATGCAACAATTAAAGCAGGTTGTCACGTATTTGCATGTTAGGAAAGTAGTAAATACAACAATTTTTTTTCATAATTTAAAGCGGTAGTAAATGAAAGCAGTAAATGAAAGTAATAAGGAAAAGAAACAAAAAGACAAGTCAGTTTTGCAATCGAAAAGAAATATTGAATGCTTGAAAGAAATAAACAGATAATTGCGCATAAAGAAGCATAAATTAACAATAATAGTCTGAAGTGGTAAAAGCCTAAGAATCCCCAGCAGAGTCACCACGCTGTTGCGCCCCCTTTTTCTCGCGAAATCGGGTTTATGACATTTGGTAGGACAACTCATTCCTTTTTGGGAATTTGGGTTTGCATTTGAAGAGTCGCCACCTAATGATTAAGGTGCATTAGGACACCAAGAAGGTTTGATTTGAGTAACCAGAGATTGGGTAAGGGCTTGAAATTATTCCAAGGGGAAGGTGTTAGGCACCCCTCAGAATTCACTAGTGTGGTTTCCGACCAAACTATTGTTGTGAATTTAGGTGCAAATAACATGTAGGCAAATAGAACTTCAAATAAGAGCGGATTTTCACATAATGGTTACAAACAAAATTGGAAAGAATTAAAAGGAAGCTGATTTCTTAAAAGAAATAGTTTGAAATCTTTACAAGAAACAAAGAAACAAAAGAAAAAGGGGGGTCCTAGGTTTATTAATAATATGGATCACCCCACACAACATCCGGTAATCACTCCTCAGTGAGGGGCTACACGAGACGTTATCGCGTGGTCATCATATTCATATCTACCCTTTCCCACCCCGTTGAGGTATTAAAGCGCGAAATGGTCTCGATTACTTATTGCATGCTATTACTCGTCCCAATCCTATAAGTCCGGAGGCATTAGGACTACTAATCCTAAGAGGGAGGGATATTAGGCTTATTTGTAGTTTCAAAGGTAAAATTCTAAGGCAACATACAAAAATATGTATAGCAAGTTGGGAAAAGCACATAACAAGTAAAAGGCTCAGATGTACCCCCTCGAACAAAAAAAGCACATAATTAGCATGACTTTCACATACTGTTTATGGTCCGAGAAAGAACTTAAAAGTTTAGGCAAACTGATTTATTACATAATTCAGATAAAAAGCCCGAGTCAGGCCAGCCTGTTGGTTGTAGTTAATAACACAGATTCAGTTTATAACTTTTATCCTAAGGCTTGCCTGAATGTCGGACAAGGATCCTATAGGCATGGTATCTATTGAATTCAGGAAAGCCATGAAATAATAAGGCCTAAATAAATAAACATTAGTACATGCTGGTAAAAAGGGGAAGTCAGAGAAAGCGCACTTTAATGAAAGTTATAGGCTCTGAAACTGATGATACTCGTTATTACTGATTTTATATCTAACATTAAGTGAGGCGAATCAGATTCAATTAGAAACTCCTATAGGCATGCTTTCTAGGCGTTACTGATTTTAAAACCTTGAAGACGTAGTATAAAATGAAGAAGACTCATTTTAAACCTATACACATGATATCTAGATGCTGAATTCTGTTTAAGACATGATGCCCAAGTGCAATTGAATGTTTAAGTCCTATGAGCATGGTATCTAGGTGCAGACATTTGTTTAAGACCTATAAACATGATTTCTATATAAGAAAATGGATATACAGGATTCAGAAAGACCTATAGGCATATTTTCTATATGCATATGCAGAATTCAGATTGACTTATATGCATGATTTCTAGACGAGAGTAGTAGACCTATGATCATGATTTCTATATGAAAAATGGACATTCAGAATTCCCTATAGATGTGCTTTCTATATGCATTTGAGTGTGTAGAATTCGAAAACCTATATACGTGGTATCTATGTGAGAATACAGAATTCAGAATTCCTATAGGCATGACATCTATGTAAAAGTGCAGAATTCAGAAATACCTATAGGCATGGCATCTACCCTTTGCATACATAGTTACCCGCCCTTTCACTAACCAGCCCAAATGTTTATTACAAAATTATTATAGCCCAAAATAAAGTGAAATACATCAGGAAAAAATAAAAGTACAACCAAAGGAGAGCCTGATTCAAACTTCATGTCTGAAATATGAGGTAAACCAACTCCATAAGATCAAGATCCAAAGCCTTTCTCCCATTCGAGTGTGTCAAGTTCCCTAAGAGCCTCAAAAGGACTCCGGGCAATGCTCACACCCAAATGTATTATCAGATTAAGACAAGCGCAGTGTGGAAGGGTCAGCCCTCAAGTGTCCAAGTTCAGAGGGAACTCAAGGTCCCAAGGCAAGGGTCATAAGAGGGGGTCAGAACTTAAAGACTAAGAGGGAGTGCAAGTGTAGAAAAGAATTCTGAGAGAGGGAAAGGGGAAGAGAAACAACTACAAATAAGTACACATAGGGGCACAGGGGAACGGGGAGGTTGTAAAGAGCCAAGGGCAGGTTGTGGGCATGCCCAACAATGGTGAATGCTAGCACACCCATAAGCCTGTTAGAACACACTATTAGAGGCTAGGATCCCAAAGGATCAAGCTTAATTCATGGGCAATAATTTGCATATTGTCATGCCTTAAGCCATAGCTCAAACACATAGGGGGTAGGGGTTTGGGATCCATAATAGAAACAGGCAGAAAGAAATCAGCATGCTAATTTAAGTGTTGAACTGTACAGAAACAGTAAGTAGGCATGGATACAAAAGCAGTAAATTAACACATTGTCGTGGTGCTAAAGCTTAAACCAGAACATACCAGTTTCAAAGAAACAAAAGTAGTAGGTCTTGTAAACAGGCCACGATGCAAGCAAATAAGAGAGAATACTATTGTGTGTAAGTGTAGTTTCAGAAGAAAACTATGAGTGAGTGATCCTTTTTTTTGTGCTAATGAAAGAGTAGTGTATTTATAGTGTGAAAATAGGTAGAAATAAGGTAAGAAAATAATTAAGGGACTGGGGTATCAATTAAAAATCAATCAATACAAAATTTCGATTAATTAAGGAACTCAGATTCAAACGGGAAAACTATTTAAGGAAAGAAATCAAATAAACATCTTGTGCAAAGCATGCAATTAGGGGTAAATACATAAGAAGTTACTTAAGGGCAGAATTTTGAAATACACGGTTACATAAATAAGGTAAGAAAAATCAATTAGTAGCCAGTAAATTAAGGATCGGAGATTTTGTAATCACTGGTCCATTAGTGAACCAAGTCAAAAAAGCTGAGAAAAGTTTTAACTTATGTCGAGTCACAAAGAAATCAGCCAACAAGGAAAGAGATCAATCAAACCTATACAAAAGGAAGTCTGAACTAATCACAAATTTGAAAGCCATTTTAGAGGGAAGTTCAGCACATATAAAGAGCATACAAACATGCTAAGCTGAAAGAAAATGACGTGTCATTGCAAAATCAGTAGATAGTAGACTATAGGATCATGGTAGTCACATAGGTTAGCAATGTAGAAGAGAAGTAGCATCAAACAGCATACAAAAGGTCCAGTGTAAAAGACCTTAGAAGAGTTTAGCGGAAAATCAGAATTGCTTAAAGAGACAGAGGTTGAAACAAAGATTTCGAGACTCAGTTGAGAAACAAATTCAGAAACTCAAAATAGTTAGGGTTTCTAAAATCAGACGGTTTTAAAGATAAAGGACAAACATATCACACAGCCAATGTTCTCAAACTCGGATGAACCCCAAATTTTAGGGTTTTACCATCAATCAAGTGCCGAGATGAGAGGACAAGTAATCAAGAAGAAGATACTAGTCGAAAACAAGTTCAAAGATCTTAGAAGGGAACTGGGGCCTTCGACATGCTTTTTCAGTAACGGAAACTCATGAGAAACATAGTAAAAGAGTAACATGCGAATCACAATAGAAGAGCTCAAAGAAACATAGTAGAAGAAGCTAATAAGAAACATAGTAGAAGAAGACTAATCAGAACACAGTTAGGAGAAACATGGTAGAAGAAACAATTAAGAACACAGTGGAAGAAACTTAATAAAAAAAACTCACAGAGAACACAGTAGAAGAAACGTAGTAAAAAAATATACAAAAGATAAAGAAAATCAGAGAGGCCTCTAAATAACTCAGAAACCCTAGGTCGGAAAAAATAAAGGGTTTTGAAAACATAGCTTTAAAAGAAATATCAAGAAATCGTTTAAAAACTTAGGGAAAACATGGATCTGGAACAGATCTAAAGAGATTAGAAAAACCTCAAAAGCTAGGGTTTTAGAGGAATCCAAACGGTGAGAAAGGCCTGGATCAAAGAAGGAGGAATTGAGGCCAGGATCGAAACAGATATAGCTTGTCGGAGCAAGGCTGGAGATGGCCATAAAACTCGAATCAACGAGGCCTGGACGAAGCTTCTTCGTGCTCAGGCCATGAAACCTCAACAAACGAGCGTGTATGCACCATGGAAGGAGGTTGGTAGGTGGTGAGACCACCATAGATTCAGGCCAGGAGATGGCCGGAGAAGATGGATGAGACTCATCGGAGAGGAGGGGAAGGGGAAGGTTCTAGAGAGAACTAGAGATAGAGAGATAGAGAGATAGAGAGAGAGTCGGTTGAGTGAGGGAAATGAGTGGGGTTTGGGGGGTTGTTTGGTTTAATTTAGGAAGGATGAATGGTGGCCGTTGATCATTTTGATCAACGGCCTGGATTAATGGGGATCCGGGCGAGTCATTCAAACGGGTTGTGGTCGGGTAGATTTAGGATTTGGGTTGGGTAATTGGGTTTGATATTGGGTTTAATTAGGGGTTCAAATCTGGCCAAAATTGAAATGAAATGGGCTAACATTTAAATAGCCACTTTTTCCCTTGTTTAATTTATAAAAATAGTAAACTAATTTTTGGGAGTAAATTAAAGGTACTAAAATGATTAATAATACATAATTATCCAATTAAAAATACTGAAGTTAATCTTATAAATATAAACACCATTAAATCTTAAAAAAAGCTAATATCGCAATTACGCGCAATTTAGCTTTAAAAATACTAAATAAATTTACAAAAAATATGCAAAAATTATGTTAGCTATATTTAATGCAAATATGAGAATCCAATAGATGAATCACCAAAATGATAATTTTGGGAAGAATTATTGGGTTTTCTTGCTAAAATAAGGAAATAAATTGATTTAAAAATCATTAAAATTAAGTGAAAAAAAATACTAAAACCTTGGGACATACTTATATATGTATATTCATGCTATTTTGAAAGTATTTTGTATATTTAAAAATATACAGGGAAAAATTGGGTATCAACAATACCACTAGCTTTTGGAGATTCATAGTCGACCGAGTGGATGTTCTTGTTTCCTTTGTCCACTGAGACCATTCGGCCAGTTATCAGATTGGTACCTGTACTTTAGGCCATTCACATAGTACACGTTCCTAACTGAGTGTCAAAAAAAACTTTCCAACTTTACATTTGCTGAGAATGTACCTCTCCTTTCTTTTTAAGGATACATTCCCTTCCTACAAGGCTTTCAGTGAGAAGAAATTCACGATGTTTTTAGTCACGTGCTTTGAGCATCCACAGTCCATAGTCCATTTCAGTCCGCTTCCTCTCACTGTTCCCTGCACATCCAAATCAAAGGTTAGATTTAGGAACCCAAACTAGTTTGGGTCCCTTGTTATGATAGAAAGGATGAATAAGGGCTTTCCTAGTTCATGCAGGCAACATTCGCATCTTGCGAGTGGTACCTGGTACTTTTTTAGTAGTCACTTTATCAGTAAACACTTTGTTTTTCTGAACAGACTGAACCCTAGCCTGACAATTTTCCTTAAAATGCCCATTGTTCCCATAGTGGGTACATAGCCAGTTATTAGGGACAGTGACATACTTGCTGTGAGGGTTGTAAGGAGTTTTATCCCTTTGAAACCCAATGCCCTGCCTGTTTCCACTATTGTTAAGATACATGGCAGTGACAACATCTGAGGACCAGGTCCACTTCAGAGATTTCTCAAGATCAATTCTTACTTTCTCCAATTCAGCTTGAAGTTGCTGATTCTTCTCAAGTTCACTACGTAGACTGGTTTTCACAATAGTTAATTCCTTTTCAAGCATGATGTGTGTCTCATTAGCTACTTACTTTCCTTTCCCAAGACTCACATTCCTATGTTCTCTATTGAGTCCTTCAATGGTTTCCTCTAGATCGGTGCATATCACTAAAAGGTCATCCCTCTCTTCCTCAGTAGTTGCATTTTTTCCTTCTAAGGTGTGTTTCTCATTGCTAAGACCTTCTATTGTTTCTTTTAGATCAACAACTACTACCATCAGGTCGTTTCTCTCATTTTTCACACTAGTTATTCTTTCATTCAAGGCTTCCTTTTCTTTTTCAAGATTAGCTATGGTCTCATTTAGGTCCACTAGACAGACCACCAGATCATCTCTAGATTGTTCGGCCTCTCCTAGTTCTATGGTCAGGATCTCCTTATTATTAACAAGGATATAATAAGCATCAACTAGGACATTTTCTAACGACCCTAGCTTCTTAGAAGAGTAGGATTTCAGATTTCTCTGAACATCCCTGAAGTTTACCTCATCGTCTTCATCTTCTCTATCATCATCAGACTGGGCCATCAGCGCGAACAGTGAATCATACTTCGTTGCTTCAGTTTCCACTTCCATCATGAAACTATTTTCTGCATATGGTTCCTTTTCAAATTTACTAGAGGAGTCTCCCCAAGCAGCAAAAGCCTGCTTAATAATATTGTCAGCAGCACTTTTTCGATTGAATCATTTGTCTGGAACCAGGCTCCTTTTTGCTGCTTTGTTAGGATTTTGTTTGTATTGCTTCTGTTTCGCGAGTGGGCAGTCTTTGATAAAATGCCCTGGCTTTCCACATCTGTGACAAAGATCGTTGTTCCTTGCTTTACTTGAACTGCCCCACTTTGGTATACCACCATGTCTTTGAACCATAGTTTGAAATCTCTTAGTAAGATATGCCATGTCACTATCTTCATCACTTGATTCACTGCTTTCAGCTTTGAGTACCATGTTCTTTTCCTTCTTAGTCTCTCTTCTTTCACTATCTTTCTTTCTTTTCATCTCGTATGTCTTCAGATTACCAATCAACTCATCCATAGTCAGAGTTTGTAGATCTTTAGCTTCAGTAATGGCATTTACCTTACTTTCCCAAGAACCAGGTAGAACACTGAGGATTTTCCTTACAAGCTTGTTTTTGGGAATGACATCTCCAAGTGAATGAAGCTCATTTATGATGGAGGTGAATTTGGTGTGCATATCTTGTATAGACTCATCATCCTTCATCCTAAAGAGCTCATATTCTGTGGTGAGCATGTCGATCTTGGACTGTTTGACCTGAGTAGTTCCTTCGTGTGCGGTTTGCAATGCTTCCCATATTTCTTTGGCAATGTCACAAGCTGAGACTCTGTTGTACTCATCAGGTCCTATGCCACACATCAAGATTTTCTTGGCACGATAGTTCTTTTCTACAACTTTTCAGTTAATGTTGCTGTACTTTTTTTTGCCTTTTGGTACCATTGGTCCTGTTTATTCAAGCTTCTTCATGGGGACATGTGGACCATCACAAATGATGTCCCACAGTACTGAATCTTCTGCCATCATAAAATCATGCATGCGTGTCTTCCATCAGCCATAGTACTAACTATTGAATCTGGGAGGTCTGTAGGTTGATTGTCCTTCCTCAAAGTTGGGTAGAGCAGCCATTGAGATCCTTTCTAGGTGTTAACCTTTTAGAAAGAACCTGCTCTGATACCAATTGTTAGTTTATATGAGTCCACCAAACTATAGAGTACCTGGTCTTATATGAGATAATGCTAAGAATTCTATAGAAACTGAAAGTAAAGAAGACAAGAGATTTTTACGTGGAAAAATCCCACACAAGGGGATCAAAAAACCACGACCTACTCTTGTAGGCTTTTAACTTCACTAACTTGCAATCTCCCTATTACAAGTCAATTTGCAATAACCCTATTACAAAGACTTCAACTAACTTGTGATGCTCTCGCCACAAGCCACTTTATAACTCTCCTAGTTACAAAGGCTTTAAACTTATGACTATTTCTAGTCACAACATAAACTCAAAAGTTTACAGATTTTTGGTTTTTTCCTAAGACAAAGCATCTAAGAAAGCAAACTAGGAAATACAATGAAGAGCAAATAATAAGATTACAACTCAACTACGGATGTACATAAACTCTTTTAGAAACTGATCCTTAGTAGAGTTGTCTTCTTGTTCTTGATACACCAGTGACTTCAATACTGGATAAACACTGTTATGCTTGAGAGAGTATCACTGAATGCACAAAGATGTTGTGCCTTGCACCAGGTTGTTATATCACAAAAGACATCACAATAGATAGTGATGTCAATTCTTGGTACACGTTTTTTCCCAATGAGAAGTGACTGTTGTACTGTCTGCACAACCACTTTTGTGCAGTTGCGTTCCAGCTGGATAGTCGACTTGTACTTCTGTCAGAGAACACTAACGAACCAGGTCCTAGTTGTGTTCCTCTTCTGTAACAATTGCGAGATGGTCACCTTCTGCTGCTACGTTCCAACTGTACAGTGACTTGTACTTCTGTCAGAGAACCCTAAGGGACCAGGTCCCTGTTGTGTTCCTCTTTATAATGATTGCGGACGGTCACTGACTTGTACTTGTATCGAAGAACCCTAAGGGTCCAGGTCACCAGGTCTCTGTTGTGTTCCTCCCTGTGGTCGTTCATTCATTTGCTGATTTTCAGACTTGGACCAGGTCAGTTGAAATGTATATCATCTGGGCCAGGTTCTATATCTGGTTCTTCACAACAAGTTTGTTAGATCATCAAAACATAAGAAGCATAATGCAAAGACATTGAAAACCCATCAATACGTTAGTTGAAACATCTTTTGGTTCAAGGGTGACTGAACTCGAGGGCCAAGGCTATTCAATTCGTGTGGTTTGCATTTATTCTTTTATCGTCAATTTCAATATTAATCTATCTTCTTAATTTGTGCCAAATTATATTACATATCCTTAAAACCGCGTATTTATCCGTTTTCGAGGGTAAACACTTCTAATTGTAATCTAAAAAATATCATAAAAACATATATCCAGAATGTGAAAAATCTTTGAAACGCAGGTTGCCAAAAGGTGAAAATTTATGACAAAATGATTTAGGTTGTCATAGACTGGCCTATTCCTAAATGGGACCATGCACGTTATCAATATTACTCCGTATTTTTAATGCCAACTTTAGGGCAGTTTGACTTGACGTTAGCAAAAGCCAAGTTGTTGTTTGAGTTTCTAATTTGGTATAGTAAAGTGCATTAAACTTGCATGTGGATTTAATAGTCAATTTTGATGTTACAGCGATTCTCAACTTGTCCTTTGGTCAAAATTATTTAATATCCAAAAACCTTTTTGTTTTGTGGTCAGCGACCAAAATAAATAATTATAGGCTGTCATTTCCTTATTTAAAAATGTTTATTGTGGTAAATAAATAAACAGCTTCATGCAAATGGATAAATTAATAATTTCCCAGAACAAATATACTTTGACATCTGTCATGATTTCTCTTGCACGCTCGGCTTCAACACCAAAGTATTCCATCTATTGCTTTTATGTAATAAGGTTATATCGAGCATGAAAGTGAAATATAATTTGATTCACTATGGTATAAAAAATATTAATTTGACAGAAAAATATCACGTACTTCCCCCACCTCTCTGGTTAATTAGATTCAAATCTAAGAACTTGTGACGTATAAATAAATAATATTACTGTTATAACAACGTAAACTATTTTATAAATTAAAATGAAAGAATAAGTTACAAAATTCACACAATACACAAATTTTAAATAGATAAGGAAAAAAGAAAATAAAAACGGAGAGACCGTTTGACTCCGTAAAAAAAATGAGACCCTTTGACTCGAAATAGAGGAATGTTCTGGTTTTTGACAATTTCTTAAAGCAAGATGATTAAAGCGACGCCACTTTCATGTTAGCCACACATTGTTGCCAATGATTAGTTAGCAGAATTAATGTTGTTAATCTTTTTCAAAAGTTTTTCTTTTCATTCCCGCGAGAAAGTGATCAATTTATTTTTTTATTTTAGTCTAAAATAAGTGTTTATTTATATAATTAAAAAAAGGTTAATTTATTTTTACAAAATTACCTTTATATACATAAACCTAAAAAGTTTTCTTACTCCTCGCATTAAATATTTAATTAAGGATAATTTAGTCATACTATGTGTTTTTATATAGAATTTAGTATTTTCATAATGGACGTGTCAAAAATAAATTGATCACTTATTGTGGAGCGGAGGGAGTAAACAATTTGCAATTGGTGCATTTGGTTTTTGACTTCCTGTTTTGTCATTGCTAAGTTGGAATAATTGGACCACAACTACTGTAACCTGAATCACTTAAGTACAAAAGCAATAGCTTGCTTACATATCACATCCACATGATAATTTTATTAAAAAATCTATAAATCTCTTCCGTAAATATTTCATAAATGTAGATCAAAAGTGGTAAAATTCTAAATGATTTTTCAACCTAAAAAATTATGAAAAATATTTTTTAAAAAAACTCCCAAGGAATTGAAAAATTAAAAGAATAGAAATTTTAATATTTTTCAGCCCAACTAAAGAGGTTATTGCTTTCATCTCATTTGAAAAACTTTTCATTTTTAGAAGAGGAGCAATAATATTTGTTATTTAGCACTCCAAATTCATTTGGTAATAATAATTAAGTATTAATTATATTTGTGATTGGCACGGAGAAAAAATATTGAACTCTATCAGGAGGGTTCATTAGTCATTTCAAATACTGTCATTTCTGGAAAGTAAATGGATGGTACTCTCTGCAATGTTCCAAGAATTAATTTCCCCTTTTATCAGTTCATAATTTAGATTCCTATTACCCCATATTTTAATCCTTAATTAATCACATTAATTAGTATAATAAATTTTCACAGCATCACCAAACAAATATGCAGCTATAAAGGGCCCCACCAATTTAACATTATTTTCTTTTCTTCCCTTTTGCTCCTTCTCTCTACAATGAAACACTGCAAAAAGGGTTGGCAAGAATTGTTGGAGAAAAAGGAGTCATTTGATTCTATGCTCTACCCATTTGAATACTCATGTTGAGATTTTTTCCCTTTTTGAAACACCATTGTTTTTTCAAGATCTGATTTTTTTTTTCGTGCACCATCTAAGCTCCAGGTACAACCAAAGCTGCTGTTTTCTTACTTTTAATTCAATCTGCTAATTGGATTTTATGGTTTGTAATTGTATTTTGTGGGTTTTTGTTTTTATCTTAATATTTTTCAATTCTGTTTTCAGTTTTTCTTGTTTGATTTAGCTGTGGTTTGCTATGATGTTTAATTGTTAAGTTTCGGGAGTTGCCAATAAACAATGTAACAATATCATATGTGCTAAATTTTTTTTTAATCTTTTATCTATTTTGGTGTCTAAATCAAATGTTTTTTAATTTTGGCATTGTGGTTTCAGTATATCTAAACTTTGGAAAGTGGAAAAAAAAGGATTTGTGTGAACTCATTTAAGGAAATAGAATTTGATGGTAATTCTTTAACTAGTGCTGCTTGTTATTGCTCAAGGTACTTGAAATTGAAATTTTGTGCTAATTTGTCCAATCTGTGCAAAAATATGGTAGAACAAGTAGATTTTGACTTTTAAAGAGTTGTAGGACAGACATTTGACACAAAGTAATTCTATTCATACTGCTTTCCATCTAAGCACATGATAGCTATATCAAACTGTCTCAAGATAGCATTTGTAGTTTGTAGTTCATTGAATAGATAATAAGATCGATGTCCGGACTTCACGTCATGCTCCTAGATCACTTACTCAAATCCAAATGCCTTCTTAACCTTTTTTGCTGGACAAAGTTGTCACCAATAAATAGTACAGGACAGCTTTTGGATTTTGTTAGCTCACTTGTCCTAATTTGAGACTTTGATTTGAGGCAAACAATGTTCTCCTGTAATTTTTGTTTATGTAGCTCTTATGCTTCTTGTAACTTTGCATCTTCTTGATGCCTTCTTAATGAAACATATTACTTCATCAAAAAAAAAAGATCACTTATAATTGTTTGTTATATTTGTTTCTCTTTTGATCTCTTGTTCTTGTTAACTTGCTACTCCTCTTTCTCTGTCTCTCTCCCTTTTGATAATATGTGAGACACTTGTTGTTAGTTGATTTGCATAGTATTATATAAGTAGCATTGCAAAAATACCAAAATGATGGGTGAGAGAAGTTACTTTGATAGAGAAAAAGAACATCAGATTACAAGTTTAAATAGGTAGTGAAATGAATTAAATTCTAGAAACTTGTGAAAATCGTTATGATTAGATTATTGGTGGAAATATATTAAACATCTTGAAGTTCGAATGTTGTTATTTGTAACGGTGGTGTTCAAGCCAGCGCACCTGTCTATTTCACTTGGTACCTGCTACTACCCACTAGCGTAGGTACCAAGTGTGTGTGTTCACCAGCGCTTAGGTGGATGGTAAGATATGACCTAGTGTTTTGGAAGTTCTGATATGGAAAGAGTATTCTATAAGTTGGGGCAAAAAGATTACCAAACTGATCAGTTTTTGCTGTCGGAGAATTTTTTGTGAACCATATAAGAAGAAGGTATAAGAGGGGTAGTTGTTCTGTTCAATCATCACAACTACATCTAACCTGCATCTTTCCACCCCTCATCTTGACTATCTGTTGCCAGTCTCCGCGTAGATAATATGCTTTTTGATTTATGCATGACAGGTTAATGGAGTTGACATCTGTAAGGTGCCTTATAAACAGTATCTCTCGATTCATTCATCTTGTGACGTGTCTAACATCAAAGACTATGCCTGGTCAAAAGAGTTATAAAAATATTGCGATTTTGTTGAAGCTTTTAAAACCAGTACTTGATGATATTGCTCAACAAAAAGCTCCTTCCGATGAAACCATATCAAGGCAGTGTGAAGAACTGGACATAGCCATTAATGAAGCTAGAGAATTACTGGAAGAATGGTCTCCTAAGAAGAGCAAGATTCTCTGGGTAACGGCCATTTTTAATTTCCTTCTCTGTTGTAGACATATCCTCACAAAATGAAGGAAAACTGAATGCAACATTTAGGATCTTCTGTAGGTTGCATGGCAGAGTTAATTGATCTGACTGTTGTTCCCTAATTAAGTATACGCTTTCATGTTTCAGCTTCCAAGGAGTTCGCACTTTGTAATTTCTGTTGCATTTATTTTGTTCAAACATAATTCATTCTAAAAGGATTCATCATCCATGATTAAATTCTGTGCTGTCAATGTTACATTGATTACTTGCCAGCACATGAAGCTACCTCTTATTGTGGTTAGGACCTGAGTGCCGTTGTCATTTCCTTTACCTTTCATGTTAGTTTGCTTTCTCTGTTTGAGACTAGTCGTTGTGGATAATTCTGAGGAAATAGTCTTCCTCTCTAAGAAGAATAAAACTCTTGGTTGCCTGTACATGGTGTCCTCAACTGTCTTATAGTGAGAGTTGGTGTTTTATTGTGCTGTTGATAAGTATTATGCTATTTTATTTGCTTTGATTATGTCAGACCAACTTTTTCTTATGTTAGATAATGTTCGTGTAATAAAGTCTTTAAATACCTTACATAATCAGGCCTGCTCAGTATAGATCATGTTATGCACAGCTCCGATTACTATCTCAAAGTGCAGAAATACTGAAGTGTTGTTATCACATAAATAGAATGGATTTATGTATCACCTATCAAAAAAAGGAATGCACATATGTATCTAGTAGACTAGTACTCTCATTTTGGACAAACTTTCTGCAGGCTTTTTATATACTTGCCTTGCTGAGTAAGATCAATGTGTTGCATTTATCCAGCTGATCTAAATGGGGATAAATATAATATCAATAACCACGTCAAATGCTCATGTCTAAGCTCATGATTCATGAGAATGATGTTCTTATCAGTTCTCTAATGCTTTTTTTTTGGTCTCCCTCCTTGGAGGAGAAGGGCGACCTTTTTATTGAAATCCGGATATGTAGTAAATCTTTTACTTTTCATCCTCCATTTGTAAAATCTGGAAATTAGATCAAGCTGCGCGCCTGATATCATTCTACCATAAAATCTCCAGTTTGAAAAAAATTATTTCTTTTCAGTTATCATACATGAGTTGAGCTTAAATGAAGAAACATGGTTAGTGAGGATTCATATAGTCAACCAGACTTGTTTGGACTGAGCCACAGTTGTTATATCGTCCAGTTTTATTGAATTGAAGCAAAGTGACGGAAAATCAAATCTAGCCTATCACAAGCTTTTCCATTTCTATTTTTTTGATAAGAACTTATTAGATATTTGATATTCCAGGTTTTCCAGAGCGAGCCACAATTGCTGAAAATCCAGAGCCTTGCACTCAAGATATCTCACATTTTAAGTAAATTAGTAGAATCATCACCATCCACTTTGAGCCTTTCTGAAATTCAGGTCTGGAGCATTTTAAATATCACGAGTCTTTAGTTGTATCCTTCATTGTCTTGTTAATATTGCATTAAATCTAGCTCAGTTAATTATTTGATCCTGACATTATCTGGACTGATTGCAATTTCCTGTGCTTCAGCACTTCATACAGGAACTTCAGAATTGCGAAGTGGGGAAAATATCAAAACACATAAACGTGGCTCTTGAAGGAGGAAAGATACTTTGTTCTGAAAGCCTGACAGAAATTATTCACTCCCTTAATTTGACATCTCACGAAGAACTGTTGAATGAATGTATTGCATTAGAGAAGGAGAGAATGAAGGCTAAAGATAATAAAACAAGAGGAGATTTGGATAAGATCACCATTTCCGTTGACCTCTTCTCTCATATTCGTGATTGCATGCTTGAACTTGACACCTTAAAGGCCATAGATGGTATTAAGATCCCTCCTTATTTCCGGTGTCCTTTGTCTCTGGAACTGATGGTGAATCCAGTCATTATTGCTTCAGGCCAAACTTATGAGAAGACTTCGATTCAAAAATGGCTGGATCATGGACTAAGTACATGCCCCAAAACCCTCCAAGTGCTCGCACATTCAAATCTTATCCCAAACTACACTGTCAAGGCTCTGATAGAAAATTGGTGTGAAGAAAACAAGGTGAAACTGGACGACGGGAATCTTGAGTCCACTCGTGATGGAATCTCATCAAAATCTGGACATCTTACTGATATGGACGACATGCGAGGTTCTTCAGAAACTAGCAATTCAACATCAAGACTTTCTCTTCAAGGTGGACAAGCTTTTGAAAGTCAGAAGATTGATTGCACCTCTGAATTAAGTGAAGAAGAATTTAGTGCATGCCATATCAGGGAGGCTGAAAAATCTGGCCACACATCCTCAGGGGTTTCCTATAGCCACAGCAGGAGCGAATCAGTATCAAGTGCTGTTTCCAGTATTGAATATCTTCCCTCGGCGTCAACTGATGTCTCCAGGATATCAAGCAAACATGATAATGTGAGTGATACATCTGGAGAGGTACAATGTGATTACCGCGTTTCTTCTCCGTGTAACAAGAGTGTTGGGAATTCTCCTAATTTATCTGCAAGGCAATATCACAGCTCCAAAACAATGGGTGGAATGGCTGTGAATGGACTCCACAACCACGCTAGACAGCTTTCCTTACCAACAAAATCAATGCCTGATGATCTGACCACGAGTTCCCATGTTGAAAAGCTTATTAGAGACTTGGATAGTCAATCAACTGAGGTGCAAACGACGGCTGCAGCAGAATTGCGGTTTCTTGCAAAGCACAACATGGAAAACCGAGCTATTATAGGCCGATGTGGGGCTATTGCTCCACTCATCTCTTTGCTACACTCTGATGTGAAGTTAACTCAAGAGCATGCTGTCACAGCACTACTAAACTTATCAATAAATGAAGACATCAAGGCCATTATTGCAGAACAAGGGGCGCTTGAACCCCTTATCCATGTCCTGAGAACAGGAAATGCTGGAGCAAAAGAGAATGCTGCGGCAGCTCTTTTTAGTCTGTCTCTTTTGGAAGAGTACAGGAAAAAGATTGGGCGATCTGGAGCAGTTAAAGCGTTGGTTGATCTTCTTGGTTCGGGTACCATCAGAGGGAAGAAAGATGCTGCTACAGCATTATTTAACCTGTCAATATTTCATGAAAATAAGGCTCGCATTGTTCAGGCTGGAGCTGTGAAGCATCTCATTAGGTTGTTGGACCCTTCAAATGAATTGGTCGATAAGGCTGTTGCTCTTCTTGCAAATTTGTCTACTATTGCAGAGGGCTCCTTAGCTATTGCCCGAGAAGGGGGTATACCATCACTAGTCGAGATTGTTGAAACTGGATCTCAGAGGGGAAAGGAAAATGCTGCCTCAATACTGCTGCAACTGTGTCTCAACAGTCCAAAGTATTGTCGATTAGTGTTGCAAGAAGGTGCTGTCCCACCTCTTGTTGCATTGTCTCAGTCGGGCTCCCCAAGAGCAAAGGAGAAGGTACGTAGCTCGTCTTCTTTGAAGAGTGTTCTTATTTGTCCAATAACTAGAAAACGTTTTACTTAGGAATAGATTCTGCTCTTCTTATGGGAGGGTTTGTATGATCTGGTATGTATCAGCGCTTGCGCTCTTGACAAACTTCAAGCTGCTTTTAACCACATTGAATATACACCCACAGTGTGTGTGCCCTGAAACGCCATGACACATTTTTTTCTTTTTCTTTTTCTTTTTCTTTATCCTTTTATTTTTCAATGTTAGTTATCGCAGCTTCAGGGTGATAACGTTTGTATTTTTTTCTCCTTATGGTGGAGCAGGCACAACAACTTCTCAGTCATTTCCGCAGCCAGCGTGAAGGAGCCACGGGAAGGGGGAAGTCATGATGTAAAAGTTTTGACTCATTGATTCATGCTGGTTTGCTATGGGGTTCAATATTCATAGAGTTGTTTTCTTTCAGGAGCAATATTTTTTTTAAGTTTCCCACATTCTTGTTTGTTTTACCGTTAGGAAGTAGTTTGCTACTGGTTAGGAATTTGATATGTAAATGGTAGTAGATTCTTGTGTTGTAGCTTTCACAATTGGCAACAACTGCTAATAAGGTTTTGTCCCTATGGTTGCTTTTTCGTCTCTAGAAGACCAATTGTTAGCTGGTAGATATTGTACATGTGTGAATACTGATATTAGAATATTTGCATCGGGCCCATCTCTTAAAGCATATGTTCTTGACGTTGATTCATTTTCTAAACACCTAGTTCGTTTGTAATATCTTTTCTCAAAAAAGAACTTATTCGCGCTCGGTGTTTAACCAATTTTTTTCTTCTTTTTTGGGGTAGGCATACATCCAGTGGTCTAGAATTATTCATCAACTGAATAGCAGAAATATCAGTTATTTATTTTTTCACCTGGCCGTTAATCTCATTATCAGGTATGATTAATGATACATTTACAGAAATTTCCGCAACTCCAACATCTATATCACTGTGTTACTGCTTTCTAATATATTGCTGTTTAGAACTTCTTTTTTCCTTTTACAAACTTCGTTTTGACAAGTTGAATTTGTTTCAAAGTATTTGATGTTTTAGAAAAACAAAAAATATTTCTACCTTCTTTTTCCAAATTCACACGTCCTACTCCTGTCGGTGCAATGTTTGAGAAGATTAGTAGAGAGATAAATGAATCTCTCTATTATACACTTTTGTTAAGACTAATATGGCACTGCAATTGGAATTGTCCTCCTTCAGCATTGAGTCTAGGAATCGGCGAGAAAAATTTAGGGGATTGCAAACCCACCCACCACAAACTATTTATCCATCCTACCCGTAAAGTTTTCCCCCTACCCTTTTTTAGCAAAGCCAAACCAAGCCGAGCCGAGCCGAGACAAACCAAGTCGAGCCGAGCCGAGACAAACCAAGTCGAGCCGCGCCAACCAAGCCAAGCCAAGTCGAACCAAGCCAAATCAAGCTAAGCTAGGTTAGATAATTAATTTTAACAGGATATGTATATCGTAATTAGTTTTTAAATGGGTAGAGAAAGATAATTATTTTAAGCTCAAAGGGTATTTTGCATAAATTGCTCTTTTCTTTTCGTGTTTGCTTCTAACAGTTTGTTTGGATAGTTGTTGCATTGTATTACTATATTGTTAGCTTAAATACAATTCTTGTTTTGAATGTTATACAAAATTTGATTGTATCCTATTGTTAAATTCATTGTTACAACGAAAAAGCCCGTTTTATGAAACAATCGATTTGATATGTTGAGATTGTTTTATATTTTTCTTTCTAATTATGCCCTACTTTTATATTTTACCATATTTTTTTATTATAATCCATCCAAATAACGGTAGTTTGTTAGCTGCTGCAACAGTTGAGATAGAGGCAGCCATTACTTTGACTACTCTGAAAATTACAGTAGAGACAAATGTCATGTCCTTAGTTGTTAACTAAGTACACCTGTGACACGTGATAACTCGCTCACGACTTGCACAAGTTGCTCACGTTCTTGCTATGCCAAGTCAGCCTTACTACACTCAAGATCGCTAAGAGAATGGTAGAAAGAACACAAGAGAATTGTTAAAGGAAGCTTTGTATTAGAGAGAACTTGAATGGTTTGCCTGGTGAATTACAAATGAATGCTCCCCTTTATATACTAGTCTCCTAGAGTCTACTGTGTAAATATTAATTGTTACACAAGTCCTTAATATTTACAAGATAAGGGCTTTCTCTAGAATTCTGTACAAGCCTAGAAGATTCCAAGGACTTTCTTAGCAAATCCATAAGGATCTAGGGTTTTCGTAAGGAAATGTCCATACTTCTCTAGAATCTTCTCACAAATGCTAGCTTTCCTCTTATGTAAGCTTCCACATGGCATTAAAATATGCCAAATGTTGCCTATGTTGCATGATGACGTGGTGGGTCATCACACTCTCCCCCACCTAATATTGCGACGACCGAGGGGCAATGTTGCTGCGTAAACTCTCGGATCTTATCTTTGAATTGCCACAAGTATTCATATCGTTCCCACGTGGCCTCCTACGATGATTTCCCTTTCCAATGGACGAGGAACATAGCGGTGGATTTTTGCCCTTGTTTTCGCCTGGCATGATAATCCATAATAGCCTCAATCTCCCGATCATGCGACTCAGTGATAGTCATTGGCATTTGATTTGATTAGCCCCAACTCGTATCATCCTTATCTTCATGATATGGCTTAAGCATGCTGGCATGGAAGACAAGGTAGATCTTAAGATATGGTGGCACGTCAAGCTTGTATGAGATCTTGCCTACCTTGGCGACGATCTTAAATGGCCCATCATACTTGCGAATCAGATTCTGATACATGCCCCGTAGTGCTTTGAACTGTCTTGAGTTAAACCTCACCATGACCATGTCCCCAACTCTATAGTCTGTGGGACGCCTCTTACGGTCCGTAAACTTCTTCATCTTTTTAGCTGCCTTATCTAAGTAGGACTTAGTAGTTTGAAGCTCCTCCTCCCATCCTTTGGCCATATGATAAGCCCCCAAACTCTTTCCCTTGAATGCGGCTGGTAATGAATCTGGAGTTTGTGGTTGTTGGCCTGTGGCTATCTCAAATGGTGTCCGCCCCTTGGACTCATTCCGCTGCAAGTTATAAGAGAATTGGCAGATGTCTAGGAGCCTTGACCAATCTTTCTGATACGCGCTTACATAATGCCTCAAGTAGCATTCTAGTAAGGCATTGACCCATTCCGTTTGTCCATCCGTTTGTGGGTGGGAACTAGTAGAAAAGTGTAGTTTCGTGCCAAGTATGTCGAATAACTCTCTGCAAAAATTTCCAGTAAAAGGGGGGTCTTGATCACTGTAATATGCCTTGGTAAGCCCTAATACTTCACCACATTCTTAAAGAATAGTTTGGCGGCTTCCTTGGTTGTGCAGCCTGGTGAGGCGGGCATGAAGGTGGCATATTTGGAAAATCTATCCATGACCACCGTAATAGTACCATAGCCGTCGTACTTCGGTAGGCAAGTGATAAAGTCCATAGTCACACTCTCCCATGGACGCTCTACAACTAGTAGTGGCTCCAGAAGTCCTCCGGGCTGTTGTTGCTCAACTTTGTCCTACTCGCATACAAGACAAGTTTGCACATAACACTCTATGTCATCTGGAATTTATGGCCAATATTAGATTGACTCGACCAAGGATCTGGTGCGACGTTGGCCTGGATGACCAGCCTACATTGTGCCATGACTCTCCCTTATGATCCGCTGTCTAATGTCTCCAAACTTAGGAACGTAGACCCGCCGACCCGTGGTAAGCAATAGGCCGTCTTCTACCAAAAAACATCTCGTCTTGCCCTGGTTGGCTAACTCGATAAGCTGTTTGGCTGCTGGATCATGTTGCATGCCTTCTTTTATAGCCTCACAAATGTCCCAACTTGCTGAAGTGATGGCAGCAAGCTCGCTTTTTGGCTCAAGGCATCAACTACAACTTTACTTTGCCCGGCTTGTACTCCAGCACATAATCAAACTCGGCAAAGAAATCCTGCCACCTAGCCTGTTTGGTGTGAGCTTCTTTTATGTATGGAAGTAGTTAGTAGCCACATTATCGGTCTTGATCATGAACCTCGACTAGAGTAGATAATATCGCTACGTATGAAGGCAATGCATAATGGCAGTCATCTCCTTCTCTTGCACCGTGTAACGCCACTCCGTTTCATTTAACTTGCGGCTCTCAAACGCTATAGGATGCTTATCCTGCATCAGGACACTCCCAATGGCAAAGTTTGAGGCATTTGTGTGCACCTCAAATGTCTTAGCAAAGTTAGGTAACGCCAAGACTGGCTCATTTATGACAGTTGCCTGAAGGCCTTCAAATGCCTTTTGACAATGCTCCGTCCAAACCCATGGCTTGTTCTTATTTAGCAACTCAGTCAATGGTGCGACCTTTGCTGAGTAGCAACTGATGAACCGACGATAGTAGTTAACAAGGCCAAGGAAGGATCTCAACTCAGTTACCTTTATAGGTGCCTCTCACTCCTGGATAACACGTACCTTAGCCTCGTCCATGCATAGCTCGCCATTGCTAATGACATGGCCTAAGAAGTGCATCTTTGATTGTGCAAACTCGCATTTCTCCCACTTGATGTATAGCTCGTTCTCCCACAAGAATTGAAAAACCTTCCTTAAGTGCTCCACGTGCTCCTCTAAGGTGTTGCTATAGATGACTATGTCGTCTAGGTAGACTACCATGAACTGATCAAGGTAGGGATGGAAAATCTTGTTCGTAAGGGTGCAAATATGGCTGGTGCATTGGTTAAGCCGAAGGGCATCACCAACCACTCAAAGGCTCCATATCTCGTCACACATATTGTCTCTGGCTCATCCCATTCCGCAATGTGAACCTGGTAGTAGCCCCTGCGAAGATCCACCTTGGTAAAGTACTTGGCTTGCCCAAGTCTATTGAACAAGTCAGCAATGAGTGGGATCGGGTACTTAATCTTCACTGTGACCTTATTAAGTGCTCGATAGTCTATGCATAAACGCAACGATCCATCCTTCTTCTTTTAGAACAATACTGGTGTGCCAAAAGATGCCTTTGATGGGCGAATGTGACCAACATCTAGCAGCTCTTTCAATTGTTTCTTGAGCTCCTCTAGCTCGGGCGGTGCCATACGATATGGGGCAAATGCGGGTGGATTAGCCCCTGGCTCCAATTCAATCTTGTGATCCACCTCTCTCCAAGCGGCAAGTGCTTAGGCAACTCGTTGGGCATGACATCTTTGTATTCCTCAAGCAACTACTCTATGCAAGGTGGCAATGTCTCTTGAAAACTCTTGTCTTCCTCCAGACTTGAAATGGTTGTCACGAACGTCGGCTCCCCCTTCTTGATCCCCTTAATAACCTACATAACTGAGAGTTGTGCTTGACTCTGTCCGTGTGGCATAGTCACTGTAGGTACCATACAAGCTCCTTCTTGCTCCATAATCAAGAGATGTTGGAGGTAGGGGTTGATCAAAGTATGACAATGTCTAAAGAACTCTCGCCCCAGTATAACGTCAAAGATATCCATAGCGGTTACGGTAAAGTTTGTCATACCTTTCCAAGTTCCCAATTTGACACCAACTCCATTATCTACCCCACAAGCATTTTGTACCTCGGCATTCACGAACTTGACACGAGAGTTGGTTGGAGCAAGCTTCAATTCTTGTCTTTTTGCGGCAGCCTCAGTCACAAAATTATGAGTTACTCCAGTATCCACCATTGCACGAGCGGGCTTGTTGTTGATGGTGAGATCCACGTACAGATTGCCATTATCGGTAGGTTGGATAGCTTGCTTTGTGACAGAACCAGATAATCCAATCATAGCCAACTGTGCGGTTCCCGAACTCTCTCCTTGTTGCTACTCCTTTCGTTCACGGACTATGGCGCTAAGGCTCTTTAGGTCGGGACAATTCCTAAAGCCGTGCAGCCCTCCACATATGTAGAATCACTTCTTCTCGGCATGTGCCTTCCTCTTAGCGTAGCCATGATGACCACTCGACCTTTTGGAATCTTGAGTCTTGGAGTATTGTTGTTGTATCTCCTTGCCTTTGCCACGGTCTCCCCCACCTTTGACATTGTTAACCTTCGACTCCTTGTCATTGCCTTTGTCATGTTTGTCATGCCTGAAATCCATCAATGATTCGGCTTCCACTATGGCTTGGTCTATATTAGAGACTTGCCGGTGTTGCAACTCCTGCTTAGCCCAATTTTGCAACCCGTCCATGTAGTGGAACAACAAGTCATCATTGGTCAGGTTGTAGATTTGAAGCATAAGTGTAGTGAACTCCCTGACATAGTTACATATGCTCCCTGTTCGCTTCAACTCCCTAAGCTTGCGCCTTTCCTCGTACAAGACTTTATTTGGAAATAACCGTCGCTTGAACTCGGCTTTGAACTGATCCTACGTGCTAATAGTATATAGACCTTTATCCACATCGGCCATCTTCCTTCTACACCATAGCATAACAGTCTCTGAGAGGTAAAACACGGCAGTGTTGATCTTTGCCTCGCCGTCCCTCACATTGCCGTGCCTGAAGTAGTTTTCCAAGTGCCAAAGGATGTTTTCCACTTCTTGTGCATCACGAACACCTTTGAACACCGGGGGTTTGGGAACCTCGATCTTGGCCTCCCTCGTCACCACAACATTGCTGGTTGCCTCGATCATGCCAGCATCGACATGCTCCTCGAGTGACTCTATCTTTCCCTTCATAGCATCGATAGTACTTAAAGCCTCCATGAGTTTGCACTCTAAGGCAGTGATGGTTTGCTTTATTTCCATATCAGTCTGTGTACATGCCTCCAAGTCATTTCGGATACTCTCAATCTCTTCAAGAGTATGCCCATCAAGAACGCTAAGGGTGCCTTCCACCTTCCCCAAGCATTGGCCAAATATCTCCATGGCATCCATCCACACGTTCATCTTCATCACCCCCTCTTTACCGAGCGAGATGTCCTCGGGCAGGACCTCTACTTCATTCTCGCTTGCCTTAGTGGCAGATGGTTCTTGGGATATAAGCCCCTCGTTTGGAACAATCTCGGGCGGCACCTCCTGACTCTTGTTGGTGACATTCCTCTATTTGTTGCGGCCCTTCCTGTCAGCAGCATCCTGGATGACATTGGCTTGAGTGTTGGCAACATTAATTTCTCCGTCGTTCACCATTCCCTTAGTTAAAACCTTCGCTCTGATACCACGTTGTCACGTCCTTAGTTGTTTACTAAGTACACGTGTGGCACTGGACAACTCGCTCACGAACTTGCACAACTTGCTCAAGTTCTTGCTATGCCAAGTCAGCCTTACTACACTCAAGATTACTAAGAGAATGGTAGAAAGAATACAAGAGAATTGTTAAAGGAAGCTTTGTATTAGAGAGAACTTGAATGGTTTTCTTGGTAAATTACAAATGAATGTCCCCCTTTATATACTAGTCTCCTAGGGTCTAGTGTGTAAATATTAATTGTTACACAAGTCCTTAATATTTACAAAATAAGGCCTTTCTCTAGAATTCTCTACAAGCCTAGAAGATTTCAAGGACTTTCCTAGCAAATTCAAAAGGATCTAGGGTTTTCCTAAGGAAATGTCCATACTTCTCTAGAATCTTCTCACAAATGCTAGCTTTCCTCTTATGTAAGCTTCCACATGGCATTAATATATGCCTATGAGCACGTGATTTTTTTCCTATGTGAAATACTCCTACAAATTAAAGAAATAGATTAATTTTTTCTTTTTTCAATTGTTTGCAATTTTATAGGATTTTTGTAGGATTTTTTGTTAATTGTTTGCATTTCTGCGCATGTTTACTTTTATTAAAAAAATACCAAAGATACCATGCATTGCATTTAGGTTTTGTGTCCATATTTTAGGATTAATTAATTAATTAATTTCTTTATTAAAAATAAAATCACAAAATAGCTCATTTTTACATTCTTAGCTTTTAATTTTGGATTATTAATTTTTCTTTTTTAATTTATGATCAACTAATTTATATAAATATTATAGTTAGATAATTAGCTTAAATTTTGTAATTTAAATTAATTTAGGAATTTAATTAATTAAAAAAAAAGAAAACAAAGAGAAAAAAAAAGGGAAATTGAAAAAGGCTGTTTTTAATTCAATTGGGCCAAACTGAGGTTGAGCCCAAGTCCCACCCCAAATCAGCCTCAGACCCAATCCCCTAACCCCTTACCCGATCCGGCCCAGACCCAAACCAAGCCACCCAGTCCAGCCCCACACTACACCAAACGACCCCGTTTATGTGACCTTTCATCATGACTGTTGGATCATTGTGATCCAACGGCTCGGATATGGTCCCTATCCCCATATATTACTGTCCGAATTAGAGCCCCCCATTCGAACCCCTCATTCAGTCTCCTGCCCTAAATCCAGTTACAAACCCTAGCCGCCCCAAATTCCCAAATCCTACCGACCAACGGCGACGCCCCAATTCGCTCCAAACTCACTATACAATCACCACCCACCCCTCTTTCATAATCCATCACGAGTTGCCCCTAAATCCTCACCAGATCCTTTCAATTTCGGATCTGAAAATAAAAAAAATCTAATTTTGTTTCTTTTCCCCTTTTCTGATTTCTTGGCTCATAGCCATTCATTGTGACCTAGAACCTATGTCAATGGAGTTTTCTAGACATGAACAACCAATTGACATTGGTTGTGGTTCATTTTGAAGCCGCCAAGTTAAACCAGTCCGCCCTTTTGATTGAGTTCATGAAGTTTTGAGAGTCGCCGAAGTTTCATGTTCTCGAGCTTGTTCTGAATCCGTTAGGTAATTTTCTACCCCTGTTTATTGGATTTTTTTTGTTTTTTTTTGTTTTGTTTTCTTTCTTTCTTTCTTTATTTCTAAAGAACCAGTGTGTTTTACATCATGCATGAAGTAATGGAAGTGTTTTAGCTTTTAGATAATCATTTTTAGGTTCTGTTTGGATTTTTTGTCAATTGTGATTCAAATATTTGTCGTTTGGGATTAACTTGCATTGATCAAATTGATTATTTGTTTGTGAAATAAATACTGATTCTTTAAGTTTAAAAGAGGAAAACAGTGTTTGGTTCGTTTATTTGATTTGTTACTGTTAGGTTTTTATTTTTGGTTAACGAACCAACTGGGTTTTAGGGCATAATATTAGCTTAATTTCGTTGATTAGATGGCTATGATTGGGTCTCTACTGGGCTTTTGTTATCTTTGGTCTGGTCAGAAGAAGCCCACTCATTTGGGTTTGGGGTTTTGGGTCAGTTGACCCATGTTTGTTTTAGTTTGGGGAGTAAATACAGGCTGTCAAGGGATATTTTGGGTAATTTAGGTATATGGAATATTTTCTGTTAGGAGGAAAGTTTCTAGAAGTTAAGAAGAGGCTTGCATGTTAAGAAATGGAGGGAGTTCAGATATTTGTTAAGGGACTAGGGGTAAAATAAAAAGAGTTGGAGGTTTAAAAGTGAATTAAAAACTGAGGTTATGTTGCCCTAAAGCCTTGCTATAAGAGGCTGATTTTCCTCATTTTCTAGGGGAGGGATTTTAAGATACCAAAAAGGGAAAAACGCCTGAAAGACTTCTTCTAAAAAATCTAATTCTGAGCTTTCATTTTCTTTTTGCTAAAAGTTTTGGAAGTAATCTTTTCTGGGTTTGCTGGTTTCTGAAGCTGAAGCATGACTTGATTTAGAAGTTGTTGTGTGGATTGTTATTGCTGTTTCCTTGGCTGTTGAACCTGTTGTTTGCTAGCAGCCATTAGCTGATTTTCGAATTCATTTGCTTTTGTTTGCTGAATCCAGGTACCCCTTTTGAATCCTTGGGTTGCAAAATGAATCTGAAGATGTATGCGTGTTGAGGCTGATGCACTAATCAATGTTTTTCTTCAGTAAATGGTTTTTTTCGATCCGATTAGCTTATATTTCCTATCTTTTGTCAACCAATGTTCTTCTCTGCATATCAATAGATATAGACTTGTATCTAATGTATAAATTTTCATGTAATGTTGAATCTTTAAGCTGTTATGTTGTGATTTCAGTTGTTAGATGTTGAATTTGGCTCTATTCAAGTTTGGTTGTCAGCTGAATCTATTAGCTTTGGTGGTAAATAGTTAGATGTTTCAGTTGAAATGTCCTTGAATCCATGCCTGAACAATCATCAGAACCCATTCCCTTTTGTTAAAAATGAGTAATTGTGTTGGACGAGTTTGTCTTAGTCAATCTGTTAAATGTTCTCTTAATAAGTTTGGATCTAGGTAGACTAAGTCCAAATTCATTAAAATTGAAAGCTGAATCTCCACGTTTCTAAATCTGTAGATAGCAATGTTAATTCAATATTATGTTTAGTTATAATTAAAATTTGGAGTGTGATTTGCAAAGTTCTTTTTGTGTTGTCAAAATCCCAGATGTGTCTTAACGTTTTTTGATGCTCTAGTTGAGTCAAATTTTGTAAAAGGGCCTAATAAGGGAGTCACACAGGCCCATCCAATTTTATACGGGCTATTTGGGCTTTTGGATTTCATCCATTTAAATCCATCTGACTCACAAGGCTGTGGCCCATTTCTATATTTGTTATTGTTTTGTATCATGTCAAGCCACCTTGATTCCTATCCAGCCAATTCATTAGACCATGTACTCTAGTTAAACTCGTTAAGATGGGCTTACTATCACATTCATTTTATACTACAATTTCTATTAAGGCGTTGTTTTGAGTGTACTGTTTTGAAATCTAGGAAATATCGCACTTCAAAAATGATAATAAATTATTTTTCCCAAGTAAATTCATAACCCATAGATTTCATCATTTTATCTTGAATCTCTGTTTCAACATGAATCTCATAGTTTGCTTTAAGTATGTAACTACATCATCATAACTACGGGTATGGTTCCCACGGCATGGTAGTGATACCTAATTCAATTAGTTTGAAATATGAACATCCGTAGTCGAATAATTTTCCTTTACTAAATTTGAGGTGTTCCATCCAATCACATAGTCTATGGCCCTCACGTCGATATCTTAACTAGTACAGAAAAATGCCTTGAACTCTTGTAGTATGCTTTAGGCGCGTTAATTAAATAATTTGTCATAGCTACAGGTACGGTTCCCGTGACGTAGTTATGATGCATAATTTAATCTTATTAATAAAATAAACGTGTTGTAGATCGTGGGTACGGTTCCCGTGACATGATTCGCAACGTGTAATCAAATAATTAGTTGTATAACAATCGGATTATTGAAAGTGGTTTCAAAAGTGATAAATGCGCATAGGCTTCAAAAATATTTTAAAATAAGATAAATAGGCCAATAATAATAGTTGAGCGACCGTGCTAGAACCACGGAACCCGGGAATGCCTAACACCTTCTCCCGGGTTAACAAAATTTCTTACCCAGATTTTTATGTTCGCAGACCGTAAATAAGAGTCAAACTTCCTTGATTCGGGATTTTAACCGGTGACTTGGGACACCATAAATCATCCCAAGTGGCGACTCTGATTTTTAAATAAAATAATCCGGTTTCGATTGTCACTTAAATTGGAAAAAACTCCTCGATACCCCTTCCGCGGTAGAAAAAGGAGGTGTGACAGTTCTGGCGACTCTGTTGGGGAAAAGAAGCCAGAATCTCTGGTTCATGGTTCAAGAATTTGAGCTTAGAATAATTGTTATATTTGATTTTATTTATTGTCTGATTTTATTTACGTGTTTGAGCCTAATGTGCTAAATGTTGCTTTTTACCGCTTTGATATTATCTGAACTGTATATAAACTGCTACGAAACCCCTCTCTTCTAATCTTCTGAGAAGTGCACGCTGGCGTGACTTCTTTCTGTTAGTGTCATGCCTTAATTAGAACGAGGTTCGGACAAGTTGCAAAGCTGGATGATCTTTTGGTTACCGGTACGCTGCCCCCCCGGCTCGAGTTGTCCGCTCGAGTAAGCCAGGTCTAGAACAATACACCCAGGTTTTAAACTTAGGTTAACACAGCCTCATGCCAGATCCCTAGTAGGAACGTTTGTTTGCATCATGTGCATTTGACCTTGGAGACTCAACACAGGGGTTGGGTCCGTCTAGGACATGTGTACCCGAAAATAAAAGACCAACCTGATGCATTTTTTACGTGCTACCTGTGCATTCATTTGTTTCAACTTGCATATTGACTGACTTCTGGGTTAGGTAGGAAAATCAAAGGAAAACCAAGTTTGAGGTATGAGAGAGGATTTTACTCGTTTCCAAAAATGGTGCCCAAAATATCCCGAAACTCTGTCGAATTTTTGAGAAGAAAAAGATTTATTGAGAAAGAAAAGAGTTAGTTCAAAATGGTTTATATTTTTCCTCCTCGTGTTAAAACTGGCCGAACTACGTGCGTTTGATTCTCACCGGACGTCGGATACGTAGGCAACCCTCATCGGGTCCAGCCCCGCTTTTTGAAAAAAATTGAAAAAAATATATGAAGTGTCATCATTCTTGTCGTAACTAAGTGGGTGATGCCGTTTTGTCTAAATAGCTGAATGTCCCAGCGGGACGCCGGAAGGCTGCTTTGCAAAAATATCCACCGATAGTTTCTTTGTTAGTTTTGGCCTTTTAGCGAACACTGCCTAAGAACTTCCATTCTGAAGTAATGAAAGGCCGTATTCGCAAAAGTAGCCCTGATTTTTATTTTTTTTTTTGCAAAAATAAGCCTTTTGTTAGTTTTCAAATAAGATTCACTTTGTCTTTAAACCAATCGCCTTAATCTAAATGTGTAGAATGAGCACGAGTCAAAATTTAACAATGAAGGTCTTGTCCAGGATTCCATTGGATCTACACATGAGGTGGAAAGATTTGGGTAAAGAAGGACGAGATGTGGTCAACCTTTATTTGGGAGTGCTTACCAGATTGCTGAAGATCAGGCCTAGATGAGACATAATAAGGGCACTGGTAACATTTTGGGACCCATCTCACAACGTCCTACATTTCTTAGATTTTGAACTCACACCAACCTTGGAAGAGATAGCAGGTTATGTGGGAAGTACTGAAGGTCTAAGGCATAAGTATCTGGTCTCTCCAAGGGCCGTTACCCCTCACAAGTTTCTGGATTTGCTAAAAATAAGCAGGGGGTCCAGTATGCAGATTTGGCGGTTGGTTTTTCCACTTTACGCTTCATATACTAGAGGTACGGACATGTAGAAGGATTTGACAACCCGGAAAGTGGGATTTGTAGCAAAGGGAACCGATCAAAATGGGATGAGCCCAGGCGCTTCGCTTTCACGGTAGCTTTCTTAGGTCTGGTGGTGTTTCCCCAGAAGGATGGGAATATTGATTTGCGGGTAGCTGGAGTCGTTAATGTTTTGATTACCAACAACAAGAGAACCCTCGCCCCTATGATAGTGTCTGAGATATACCGAGCTCTCACGGCTTGTAAAGCTGGGGTAGACTTTTTCGAGGGGTGCAATTTGCTATTACAAATGTGGATGATTGAGCATCTGTGTCACCACCCTCGATATATGAATTACGTATCTATGGGGAAGAGCTGCATTGAAGAGTTAGACACAAAGGTTTCAGGGTTCAAATTGCTAGAAGGGTTTGAAGATTGGGTATCCTGCCTTTGCTCCATAACGGCGGGACAAATAGAGTGGACACTGGGTTGGCTTCCTGTTGAAGAAGTTGTGTATATGCCTGCCACCGGTCCTTACTTCCTACTAATGGGACTTTAAGACATTCAGCCGTATGCTCCATACCAGGTGATGAGACAGTTGGGAAGATGCCAGGTGGTGCACCCGAATGAAGATCTTAGTATGCGGTCGAAATCAACTGACGGCCAATTTCATGAAGAAACAGTTCGTCATATTTGGAACGAGTGCCAGTATTTGATAGCAAACACCCGAGTGCGTGACTTGTCTAAAGGCGAGGTCTCACCTACCTATCTTGCTTGGTACAGAAAGAAGAACACTGCAAGGGCCGAACTTGAAAAACCAACCAAAAGGCCCCACATCCAGGAATTTGTTGAAGCATCGAAGGAATAGTGGGCCTAGTTGACCAAAGAGAATGAGTACAGGGCCACAATAGGCAAGTTGAAAAAGCAAGTCAGGGATCTTTAATTTGAGAATGGTTTGCAAGCCGCCGCGGATGAGGGTGAAAAGAAAAATTTAGCCAAAGAAAATGACGCCCTCCGAGCCCAAATTCAGGAAATGAAAATAGCAGCCGAGAACCCCGTCAGAAGTGCAAAAGATGAAAAGCTTATAGATAACCTTAGGCAGAAAATGGGTGAATATGGTTTTGATCTGAAAAAGGCCGAGGGCGAACTGGCAAAGGCTCAAATAATATTGGCTAAGAATGAGGAGGAACGAGCACGCTTTGTTCTACAATTAAAAGGAAAATATGACAGTGAAATCATAGGTCTGAAGAAAAGGGTCAATGTCCTTGAGAATGAAATGACCAAGCAGGAAAGAGACTTCAAAGTAGAAAGAGAACACTGCTATGCCCTGATGTCGCAGCTAGAAAAAGACCTGCAACAGCTTCAAGAGCAAAATCATACAGCCAAAAAAGTTTTGAGGGCCAAATCACAATAGATCAGACGGTTGCTACAAGAGAAGGGTATTATTAGGGAGAGGGTTAGGAGGATTGCGAACTATATTTTGATGAAGTGCAACGAATGCGAGGACATGACCAGGTCCATGTTCTTCGCTTCAGTTATGATTTTTTTCCGGCTAAACATGGATGACCTATTTTGCCTCCAAGAAGATATGGCGCATACGCCCGCGGCGAGATCGACTGATGTCCCGCGGGCCCCTGGAGCAGCAGTTGAGGCACTCATGTATTTCTGATTTTATTGTTCGAGTCTGTATTTTCAGTTTCTTTTGGAGTTCGTTAGTCCCCTTTCGAGTCTGTATTTTCATTTTTCTTTTGGAGTATGTTAGTCCACCTTTCGAGTCTGTTAGTTTTTATGTTTAATTCTGTAGGAGAAGTCGTTGTAATCAAGATGTTTTTGTTTTTATTTTATTTTATGAAAATTTGAAAACCTAAAAAATGTATCTTTCTTTTATTTTGCATTTATCCCCTGAACTACGTAATGATCTGATTCATGCGGCATCATGATACGAAGGCAATTCCCATAGGATTCAATCATAACCATAAAATGAAAAGGAAAAAGAGGAGAGAAAATAAAAGGAAATTGAGGGGAAAGAAATAATAGCAAAACGAGAGAGAAAAGAGAGTGAAAAATAAAAGGGAAGTAACAAAAACAAGTGGAAAAGTCCAATAGTGATTAATGAGGGATTGGAGTAAAAAGAAAAAAAGAGAAAGAAGAGAAAGCGCAAAATGAGAAGAGTTAGTTAAAAGCCGGGATGAAGCATGCAGCCGTTCAAATACACGATAGAAGCTTTAACTGTTTAGGTGCATTGCATCCCAAATGTGTGGTTGCCTATATATTAGATCTTAAACACTAGCAAGTTGCTGTTGTCATTGAGATTAGGAAGGTGGTTAGTTTGTTTGTCATTCTGGAAACCCATCCGTACAACACTAGGTCTAAAAACAAGTTGATCATGGCTAGCCAAGAACTAGACGCAAGTATTATTGATCCACCGAGAGAGGTGGAGGAGTCTGAGGTTGGTTTGAAAGAGGAGTTACATAAGTTGAAACACCAGATGACCGAAATGTACCAGGCATGGATGAAAGGGCATCCACCACCATCATACCTCGCCAACCCTGCTTTTATCCCACCACTAGCTCAATCCCAAGAACCTCCAACTGTTGATTCATCTCCACAACATACACCAAGCTTCACTCCATACCACTACTATAATGGCACCACTTCCCAAACCATACAAGCTCCAATAGCCAAAACAACCTCATACCCCCCTCCACCAGCTACCCCTGTTTTCGTAGCACCTCCACCAGCTACACTCCATTGATCTTCCAGTGAGCCATTATTTCAAACCCAAGATAATCAGTACTATCCCCCAGATCCTACTTTCAAGTCCCCAGATCATTACTCTTACACTCCTCGTTTCGACCTTCCTGTTGAGATTGAGAAACCACCTAAAAACCCGGAACATGAGGAGATGTTTAGGAAGGTGAGAAGCCTGGAACAATCGCTCAGAAACAAGGAAGGGTTGGGAGGTCAAGTAAGTATAGCCTACAAAGATTTGTGTTTATTCCCTGACGTACAACTACCTGTTGGGTTCAAAATGCCCAAATTTGACTTATATGACAGGCACGGAGATCCCGTGGCCCACTTAAGGGGATTCTACAGTAAAATGAGAGGAGCCAGTGGGAAAGATGAGTTGTAAATGGCATGCTTTAGCCAGAGCCTGAGTGGCATGATATTGGAGTGGTACACTTGTCAAGATCACATCAAATGGTATACCTGGGATGATTTGGCCCAAACATCACTCGTTATTTCCAATACAACATTGAGATTGTTCCAGATCGTTTATCTTTGACTAAGATTGAGAAGAGGCCTAGTGAAAGTTTCAAGGAATATGGTTTCCACTGGAGAGAACATGCAGCAAGGGTTAACCCTCCAATGGAGGAACAAAATGGTGGAATACTTTCTTCAGGCGTTGGAGCCTACTTACTTTAGTCATCTGATCTTGGCCATAGGTAAGTCTTTCAATGAAGTATCAAAAATGGGAGGAATGGCAAAGGAAGGGCTCAAATCAAGCAAGATCATGAGCTACTCTGCCATCAAAGCAACTACGCACGCAATCCAGAATGGAACCGTAGGCGTGCTTCGGAAAAAGAAGAAATAGGATGTCACTGTGGTCGTTTCAGGATCGTGGCATGGCCCGAGGGATTCTCATACCCACTACACCCAGCCTCGACCCCAGCTTCAAACCTATACCCCAACTCTATATAATCCATCCCAACACTACTTCCCACCACCAGAGCCTCAGTACTCAATCATGCCACCCCAATATCATGTTCATCATATGCTCAACCCCCTCCTCACCCGCAATGGCATGCACCAGCTCCACGAAACCCTTACCCACCTCTACAAACATACCAAAACCCTGCTAGTCCAAACTTTCGGGCCAAGCCAGAATTCATGAATGAAAGGTTGCAGCGAAAGAAAACTTTTACCCCGCTTGGGGAATATTATACCAGCATATTTCAAAGGTTAAGGTAGTTGGATATTCTGAGGACAATTGAGTCAAAACTACCAAACCCGCCTCCAAAGAACCTGGATTATTCTCTCAGATGTGCGTACTGTTCTGATACTCCGGGGCACAACATAGAAAAGTGCTGGCACTTGAAGAACGCTATCCAAGAGCTTATTGATATGAACTAGATTGTGGTCTAGAGCCCAGAAGCACCCTACATCAATCAGAACCCATTGCCAACCCATGCTGAAATGCATAAGATTAAGATAGTGCATAAATATGGGAAGCCCAAGAAGCCTTCACAATCTATCATGATGATCTAATCTAGTGAAAGTAAGTTAGTCAAGGACCGGGTTGTCACAAAAGCAACCTCTTCAATAGCTGAAGGATCGACAGACAAGTTGAGCATGCCAAATGATAAGCCAACTGTGGTAGTTGAAAAGAGGTCCCCAAGTGATGTTGTAGCAAAGCAAGAAAAGCCAAAGGCGATCATGCCCGGGGTAGCAAGTAAGCCGATCATAATTGTAGAGGGTGCTCGCATAGAGCCTATCATTATCAAACCTGTGACCCAGCTATCGGTAGCTAACACCAAGACTGTCCTATGGAACTATGAGCGAGTGATAGTGACCTATCAGGGGAAGTAAGTGAAAAAGGAAGTTAACGAGGCCTAGGGGTTAACTCGTTCGGGGAGATGATTTGCCCTAGAAGAGTTAAGGAAAGCTAAAACACTCAAAGACAATCCAGTTCTAGTGAAGAAACCGGTCACTAAAGAAGAAGCGAAGGAGTTTTGAGAAAAATGAAGGTATAGGATTACTCTATTGTGGAACAGCTGAGAAAGACTCCTGCTCAGATTTCCCTGTTATCGTTCTTTATCCATTCAAATGAGCACTGTCGGGCCCTGATTAAGATTCTGAACGAAGCTCATGTCCTCGACGAAATCACAGTGAACCATTTGGAGAAGATTGCTAATAAGATATTTGAGTCTAACAGGATCACATTCTCGGATGATGATTTGCCTCTGGAGGGTACAAAACACAATCGACCCTTCTATCTCACAATGAAATGCGAAGATTCTATGGTTACAAGGGTGTTAGTTGAAAATGGTTCTACTGCAAACATCTACGCTCTCTCTACTCTGAACAAGTTAAAAGTTGATGATGAGAGGATTCATAAGAGCAGCATATGCATCCGAGGTTTTGACAGAGGAGGAAAGACTCTGTTGGTGACATCATGCTCGAGTTGACAAACTAGTTGAATTCACCATGGAGTTCCAGGTACTGGATGTGGCTGTTTCTTACAATTTGCTTTTGGGAAGGCCTTGGATACATGCTGCCAAGGCAGTTCTATCTTCTCTACACTAGATGGTGAAGTTCGAGTGGGATAGACAAGAAATCGTTGTGCATGGCGATGAGAACTTATGTTCTTTCAATGATACCTACGTCATGTTTATTGAAGCGGAAGAAGATAAGGGGTCATGGGTCTATCAAATTTCCGAAACAGTGTCAGTTGAAAAGATTCTGGAAGGGGAATACATTCCAAGTCCAAAGCTAGCTTTTGCAACCATCATGATAGCAACTGAGATGTTGAAAAACGGTTTTGTGCTGGGCAAAGGTCTGGGTGCATCTTTGCAAGGTATCGTGCAGCCAATGTCTTTGCGTGAAAATCTGGCTATATTCGGTTTGGGGTTTAAGCCTACAGGAGATGATGTGAATAAGGCTAGAAAGCTGAAAAAGAAAGCATGGTTGCTCCCTAAGCCAGTCCTACGTCTCTCTAGGTCTTTCATTAATGCAGGGGTCGTGAAACGTCCACTGACAGCAGTTTCAAAGCCTGTGGTTGATTTTGATGAGGAATTGGTTAAAAGGTTCTAGAGTCTGTTTGATGAGGTGAACATGGTAGAAACTGGGGAAGGTTCTAGCAAAGCGGATGTGTAGTTCATTGGGCCAAAAGTGAAGCTTAACAATTGGGATGCCACTCCTCTCCTTACTCGAAAGGAGTTTTGGTAGTTTGCTTTGTTTTCTTTTCAGTTATCTGGATTATTCCAGGGTTGTAATTCAGATTTTTATTTTCTATCTATTTTGATGTACGAACTCTTCTATCCTTTATTTTTAATGAAATGCAATTTCCTTTTTCCATTACTCCTGATAGTGCCATTTTCTTTTCTTTCTTTGTACAGTTCCTTTTATCCTGGTTTCAATGACATGACTTGCATGAGGAATCTTCAGTCAAGTCTTAAAAGACAATCTAACTCAGAAATAATAATCCAAGAAATAGAGTGTGATGATGAAATAGAATATGATGAAGAGGAAGCATTTGAGGAAATTAGTAAAGAGCTAAGCCACTTTGAAAAGAAACCCAAGCCTAATTTGAATAAAACTGAAGCAATCAATTTAGGGGATCCAGATAATATCAGAGAAACCAAGATAAGTGTACACTTGGAACCACAAATCAGGGAGGAAATAATCAAAGCATTGTTTGAATATAAAGACATTTTTATGTGGTCATATGACGACATGTCGGGTTTAAGTACTGACTTGGTGGTTCACAAACTGCCCACTGACCCGGCATTCCCTCCCGTGAAGCAGAAGTTAAGGAAGTTCAAAACTGATATGAGTGTGAAGATCAAGGAAGAAATTATAGAGCAGTTGGACACAAAGGTCATTCGAGTCACGCGATACCCCACTTGGTTAGCTAATGTTGTGCCAGTGCCAAAGAAGGATGGCAAGACCAGGGTGTGCGTTGATTACCGTGGTCTCAACAAAGCAAGTCCCAAGGATAATTTTCCCTTGCCAAACATACACATCTTGATTGACAACTGTGCCAAGCATGAGATTGGGTCTTTTGTGGATTTCTATGCGTGGTACCACCAAAACTTGATGGATGAGGGGGATGCAGAAAAGACATCGTTCATCACACCATGGGGAACTTATTACTACCGGGTAATGCTATTTGGTTTGAAAAATGCTGGGGAAACATACATGAGGGCGATGAGTATTGTGTTTCATGACATGATACACAAAGATATTGAGGTTTATGTGGATCATGTGATCGTAAAGTCTAAACAACAGGCTGACCTTGCCGCAGATTTGAGGAAGTTTTTCCAAAGGCTCCGCAGGTACAATCTTAAGATTAACCCTGCCAAGTGTGCATTTGGTGTTCCATCTGGAAAACTATTGGGATTCATAGTTAGTCATCGAGGCATTGAGTTGGACTCGTCAAAGATCAAATCTATCCAAGAATTGCCACCTCCAAGGAACAAGACCGAGGTGATGAGTCTGCTCGGGTGTTTAAACTACATCAGCAGGTTTATCGCTCAACTCACAAAAACTTGTAAGCCCATCTTTAAGTTGTTGAAGAAGGATGTTGTGGTCAAATGGACTGATGAGTGCCATAAGGCATTTGATAAGATCAAGGGGTACTTGTCAAACCCACCCGTGTTGGTCCTGCCGGAACTCGGGAGACCTTTGATTCTTTATTTGATGGTCTTGGACAATTCATTCGATTGCGTGTTGGGTCAACATGACATCAATGGTAGGAAGGAGCAAGCCATCTATTATCTCAGCAAGAAGTCCACATCCTATGAGGTTAAGTATACTCACCTTGAAAGGGCATGTCGCGCCCTGACTTGGGTAGCACAAAAGTTGAAGGATTATCTGCCATCCTACACTACTTACCTCATTTCTCACTTGGATACTCTAAAGTATATCTTTCAGAAGCCTATGCCCATAGAAAGACTTGCAAAGTGGCAGATTTTGCTCATAGAGTTTGACATCATCTATGTGACTCGGACCGCGATGATAGCCCAAGCATTGACCGATCATTTAGCCGAGAACCTGGTCGATGAAGAGTATGAACCATTGAGAACTTATTTTCCCGATGAAGAGGTGATGCATATTGACAAGGTGGAGCAGGTTAAAAACCCAAGTTGAAAACTTTTCTTTGATGGAGCCGCTAACATGAAAGGTGTCAGAATAGGGGCTGTGCTTATTTCTGAAATAGGGCATCACTACCCTGTTATAGCCCAACTTCGTTTCTATTATACTAACAACATGGCTGAGTACGGGGCATGCATTTTGGGATTGAGGTTAGCGGTAGATATGGGAGTTCAGGAAGTCTTAGTCTTGGGAGACTCGGATATTTTGGTGCACCAGATTCAAGGAGAATGAGAGACTCAGGATTTAACGCTTATACCGTATCGGCAATGTTTGCATGATCTTTGTCAACAGTTTCGATCAATAGAATTCAGGCATATTCCAAGGATCCATAATGAGGTTGCCAATGCTTTGGCTATATTGGTGTCAATGTTGCACCATTCAGACAAAGCTTATGTCGACCCTCTATATACAACAAGTTCGTGATTAGCATGCCTACTGTAATGTGGACGAGGAAGAACTTGATAGTGAACCGTGGTTCCATGATATCAGGGAATACATTAGGATGAGGGTATATACAGTACAAGCCATAGGTGATCAAAAGAGAACAATTCGACATTTGACTAGTGGATTTTTCTTGAGAGGGGGAGTTTTGTGCAAAAGAACTCCAGATCTTGGGCTGTTGAGGTGCATAGATGCTAAGCAAGCCACAACTATCATGACCGAAGTACATTCCAGAGTTTGTGGGCGACATATGAGTGGGTATGTTTTGGCAAAGAAAATTGTTCGAGTAGGGTATTATTGGCTCACCATGGAACGAGATTGCATCAGCTTTGTGCGCAAGTGTCATCAATTCTAGGTACACAGAGACTTGATTCATTCTCCACCATCTGAGTTGCATACAATGTCCGCACCATGGTCTTTTGTTGCTTGGGGCATGGATGTCATTGGACCAATTGAGCCAGCAACATCAAATGGGCACAGGTTCATTCTGGTGGCCATCGATTATTTCACTAAGTGGGTTGAAGCTATGACTTTAAATCTGTGACCAAAAAGGCAGTGATTGACTTTGTTCATTCAAACATCATTTGTTGGTTTAGAATCCCAAAGGTAATCATCACAGATAATGGTGCTAATCTTAACAGCCATTTGATGAAAGAAGTATGCCAACAGTTCAAGATTACGCATCGGAATTCTACTTCGTATCTCCCCAAGGAAAATGGAGCTGTTGAGGCGGCCAACAAGAACATAAAAAAGATACTTCGGAAAATAGTGCAAGGTTCCAAGCAATGGCATGAAAAGTTGCCCTTTGCTTTGCTGGGATATCGCATTACTATTCGCACTTCAGTATGTGCAACTCCTTACTTGACGGTATATGGTACTGAAGTAGTGATACCCGCAGTAATTGAAATTCCATCTCTTCGGATTGTTGCTGAAGCCTAAATTGATGATGATGAGTAGGTCAAAACCCGTTTGGAGAAATTAAGTCTGATTGACGAGAAAAGACTGGTAGCAATGTGTCATGGCCAGTTGTATCAAAAGAGAATGGCAAAAGCATACAACAAGAAGGTGCGTCCCTGGAAATTTGAAGTGGGTCAGCAAGTATTGAAATGCATCATTCCACATCAGGCTGAAGCGAAAGGCAAGTTTGCCCCAAATTGGCAGGGGCCGTTCATTATAACGAGAGTGCTATTCAATGGTGCTTTGTATTTAACAGATATAAACGGCAAATGTGTAGATATGGATATCAATTCTGATGCAGTCAAAAGATATTATGTATGATTTCTTTGGTTTGTTTAATTGTTGTTTGTACTTGGCATGTTTTGAAGATTGGAATGACGAAGACATTTTATTCTGCTATCTAAACATTTTATCCTTTTTTACCCCTTTAAGCCTTATTTATTTTCTTTCATACCCCTCTTTTGGAATCAGTAGCAAAGTTCAGAAACACGGACACAAAAGGTAAATAAAGAAGAAAAAGAGGAAAAGAGAAGAGAAAAAGAGAAAGAAAAGAATGGAAAAGAGTGAAAAAAGAAGAAAAAAGAGAAGAGAAGAAAAGAAAAAAATAGAGAAAGAAAAAGAAAAAGAAAAAGAGAAAAGTAACAACAACAACGCAATTCCTACGACATGAACTACTTTCGACCTGATTCCTTTTAAGGATGCGTAGGCACCCTCACGGTTCGGTCCCATCTAATAAAAATTCAAAAGTCCCCAGGCAAAGAAACTGGGGCAGCAGTTGTGGTTTTGTAAAAGATTTGATTCCAAAAGTTGTAATTTTGAACCCATTCAAGTTGTTTTGAGACTTTATGATATCCTTTCTTTCTATCCCCATCCAAAAGCCTACATTGCAGTCCATAGCAAGACCTTCTGACCAATATTAGAGAATGCCAAGTCAAGAAAGATAGAGGTACAATTCGCATCAGGGGCAACCCTCCGTTTTGCACAAGGAAAATGAGCAAATGAGATAGTCCTATTGGTGAAAACCCTCGCGGGCACCGTAGGGCGATGGAAAGATGAGAGAAATCAAAATGAGAGAGTTTATCGATGAAAACCTTCACAGGCACCGTAAGGTGACAGTGAGTTGAGAGATGAACAAATGAGAGAGGTTTGTTGGTGAAAACCCTTCAGGGCGCCTCAAGCCGAACAAGGTTGGTAACTTTGCCAAGAGGTTGGAATTTGGAAATCCCGGGGAAGAAAGTATGACAACTAAAAGGTGATTGGTGGAACAGGCTAGGCTAATTAATCCGAAATGCATGTCATGATCATTGGTGCCAGCTGCCTCACTCAGATAAGTCTCTTTTCTTTTTTCCTCAAAAAGTCTTCCTGTGTCGAATTTTCTTCTTTATTCCTAACTCGCGAAATCATTGCATTTTATTTCTTTTGAGTTTATTTCTCTAAGGATTTTTCAATGTCAACTTTGTTCAAGCAAGTAGGAAAGGATTTCAAAGCTTAGTACCAACTTCCAAATTGCACAAAGCAAAGTGCGGCCAAAACATTCCAGAAATAGCATGATGCAAAATGAAAAATAAGGTGTTAGTGACAGTTTAAGTGGTCGAGGGGTTTGTGAATTTTGTGGAAGATACAGAGGTTCAAATTGGAGGGACAAAAATATAAAACAGCGGGTTGAGGGCAGGTCACTCGGGTCATTCAGGGTCATGTGGGTGAGATTCAGCCAGAAAGTCAAACAATTCTTGGCCAATTCAAGGTAGCCAGTCAGAACAAAGCACTGTAGTGAAAAGGCCACCTCCAGCAAGAATGCTGCAAACTAACCACCACATTTTCAAAACTGATAAAATTTTCTTTGATTAAAACAGGGGCAGGAAATTTCATTTGTTCCGGAGGAACCCTCCGTGAGGAAAGCATGTACCGGAAAGGTTTGGCCGCAAATCTTCAGTACGCTCCTGGATAATGGGATTCAATTTTTAAAGGTTCTCAGGACCCTCTTAGATAATGAGACTGAATTGAATTTCAAGACCTTCATAGATAACAAAATTTAGCATAAGCTCTACCTTTAGGAAATATAAGTTGGCTTTAAAGTTTTCACTCTTAAGATGAGATTCCATTTGAAATTTTCAAGACCCTCCTGGATAATGGGATTTAGCTTTTAAATTCTTAGATATTTTGGGTAACATGATTCGATTAACACTAACAGATGTGCCCAGATACCAAACTAAGGCAGAAAAGTTTCTTTGTTTGTCTGTTTTGTTGTAATCAGGCACCCACCTAGAGAACAAGGGAATACAATTCAAGTTTTTGACTATCAAGCGCCCACTTGGAGAACAAGGGAATACATTTCAAGTTTTTGGTAATCAGGCTTCCACCTGAAGAACAAGGGAATACAGTTCAAGTTTTGGCAATCAGGCACCCATGGAGAACAAGGGAATACAATTCAAATTTTGGCAATCAGGCGCCCACCTGGAGAATAAAGGAATACAGTTCAAATTTTGGAATCAAACACCCACCTGGAAAATAAGGGAACTCATTGCCGCATTCAATTCGAGTTCGCAACAATAGAAGCTCGCTTCAAGAGTGCGAGTCAATAGTTCAAGATGCACGACAGAACTGCAAAAGTTTTAAGATCAAGTTTGAAGATATATAAATATGATTCTTGTAACTCATAGATCCTAGTTTAGCCTAGCTTCTTTTCATTTTGTCTCGGTGTAATAAGGAGGTCAACAAGCAGTAGTAGCAATAACAACAGTGAAATCACAGCTTCCCAGTAGTCCCAGCTACCAAAACTTCCCGAACTACACTGACCTGATTTCTTTATAGCCAAGGATATATAGGCAACCTCGGAAACAAGGTTCGGTCAGATCTTTCAAAATTCTTCCCACGGAGTATCCAAACAGGCAAAAATCGCTCGTATCCGTTCACTTTATCTTTGCCCGAAAACTCTTCGTGTTTCCGAGAAAAGAGGGGCAGCTGTGAGCACGTGATTTTTGCCCTATGTGAAATACTCCTACAAATTATAGAAATAGATTTTTTTTCTTTTTTCAATTGTATGCAATTTTATAGGATTTTTTGTTAATTGTTTGCATTTCTGCGCATGTTTACTTTTATTAAAATCATAAAAAAATATCAAAAATACAATGTATTGAATTTAGATTTTGTTTTCACATTTTAGGATTAATTAATTAATTGCTTTATTAAAAGTAAAAATCACAAAAATGGCTCATTTTTACATTCTTAGCTTTTAATTTTGGATTATTAATTTTTCTCTTTTAATTTAGGATCAACTAATTTTTATAAATATTATAGTTATATAATTAGCTTAAATTTTACAATTTAAATTAATTTATGAATTTAATTAATTAAAAAGGAAAGAAAACAAAGAGAAAAAAGGGAAATTGAAAATTGTTGTTTTTAATTCAATTGGGCCAAATTGAGGTTGAGCCCAAGTCCCACCCCAAATTAGCCTTAGACCCAATCCCCTAACCCCTTACCCGGTCCGACCCAGGCCCAAACCAAGCCACCCAGTCCAGCCCCACCCTACACCAAACGACCCCGTTTATGTGACCTTCCATTACGACCGTTGGATCATTGTGATCCAACGGCTCGAAACTGGTCCCCATCCCTATATATTACTGTCCAAATTAGATCCCTCCCATTCGAACCCATCATTCAGTCTCCTACCCTAAATCCAGTTACAAGCCCTAGCCTCCCGAATTCCCAAACCCCACCGGCCGGCGGCGGCGCCCCAATCCACTCCAAATTGTCACCATACAATCAACACCCACCCCTCTTTCATAATCCATCATGAGTTCCCCCTAAATCCTCACCAGATCCTTTCAATTTCGGATGTGAAAATAAAAATAAAATTGTTCCTTTTCCCCTTTTCTGATTTTTTGGCTTAGGGCCATTCGTCGCGACCCAGAACCTACGTCGATGGAGTGTTCTAGATAGGAACAATCAATTAACGTTGGTTGTGGTTCATTTCGAAACCACCAAGTTAGACCAGTACACCCTTTTGATTGAGTTCATGAAGTTTTGAGGGTCACCGGAGTTTCATGTTCTCCAGTTTGTTCTGAATTCGTTAGGTAATTTTCTACCCCTTTTTATTGTTTTTTTTGGTTTTATTTTCTTTCTTTCTTTCTTTCTAAAGAACCAGTGTGTTTTACATCATGCATGAAGTAATGAAAGTGTTTTTAGCTTTTAGATAATCATTTTTAGGTTCTTTTTGGATTTTTTGTCAATTGTGGTTCAATTATTTGCCATTTGGGATTAACTTGCATTGATCAAATTGATTATTTGTTTGTTAAATAATTACTGGTTTTTTAAGTTTTAAAGAGAAAAACAGTGTTTGGTCCGTTTATTTGATTTGCTAATGTTAAGTTTTTATTTTTGGTTAATGAACCAGCTGGGTTTTAGGGCATAATATTAGCTTAATTTCGTTGATTAGATAGCTATGATTGGGTCTCTATTGGGCTTTTGTTATCTTTGGTCCGGGAAAAAGAAGCCCACTCGTTTGGGTTTGGGGTCTTGAGTCCGTTAACCCATATTTGTTTTAGTTTGGGGAGTAAATACAGACTATCATGGGGTATTATGGGTAATTTAGGTATAGGGAATATTTTCTGTTAGGAGGGAAGTTAAGAAGAGGCTTGCATGCTAAGAAATGGAGGGAGTTCAGATATTTGGTACGGGACTAGGTGTAAAATAAAAAGAGTTGGAGGTTTAAAAGTGAATTAAAAATTGAGGTTATGCTTCCCTAAAGCCTTGCTATAAGAGGCTGATTTTCTTCATTTTCTAGGGGAGGGATTTTAAGATACCAAAAAGAGAAACACGGCTAAAAGACTTCTTCTAAAAAATTTAATTCTGAGCTTTCATTTTCTTTTTGCTAAAAGTTCTGGATTGTTATTGCTGTTATTGCTGTTTCCCTGGCTGTTGAACCTACTATTTGCTTGCTATTAGCTAATTTTCGAATTCATTTGATTTTGTTTGCTGAATTCAGGTACCCCTTTGAATCCTTGGGTTGCAAAATGAATCTGAAGATGTATGTGTGTTGAGGCTGATGCACTAATCAATGTTTTTCTTCAGTAAATGTTTTTTTTCGATCCGATTAGCTTATATTTCCTATCCTTTGTCAACCAATGTTCTTCTCTGCATATCAATAGATATAGACTTGTATTTAATGTATAAGCTTTCATGTAATGTTGAATCTTTAAGCTGTTATGTTGGGATTTCAGTTGTTAGATGTTGAATTTGGCTATATTCAAGTTTGATTGTTAGCTGAATCTATCAGTTTTGGTGGTAAATAGTTAGATGTTTCCATTGAAATGTCCTTGAATCCATGCCTGAACAATTATCAGAACCCATTCCCTTTTGTTGAAAATGAGTAATTGTGTTGGACGAGTTTGTCTTAATCAATCTATTAAATGTTCTCTTAATAAGTTTAGATCTAGGTAGACTAAGTCCAAATTCATTAAAATTGAACTGAATCTCCACGTTTCTGAATATGTAGATAGCAATGTAATTCAATATTATGTTTAGTTGTAATTATAATTTGGAGTGTGATTTGTAAAGTTCTTTTTGTGTTGTCAAAATCCCAGATGTGTATTAACGCTTTTTGATGCTCTAGTTGAGTCAAATATTGTAAAAGGACCTAATAAGGGAGTCACACAGGCCCATTCAATTTTCTACGGGCTATTTGGGCTTTTGGATTTCATCCTTTTAAGTCCATCTGACTCACAAGGCTTTGGCCCATTTCTATATTTGTTATTGTTTTGTATCATGTCAAGCCACCTTGATTCCTATTCAGCCAATTCATTAGACCATGTACTCTAGTTAAACTCGTTAAGATGGGCTAATTATCACATTCATTTTGTACTACGATTTCTATTAAGGCATTGTTTTGAGTGTACTGTTTGAAATACAGGAAATATCGCACTTCAAAAATGATAATAAATTATTTTTCCCAAGTAAATCCATAACCCATAGACTTCATTTTATCTTGAATCTCTGTTTCAACATGAATCTCGCAGTTTGCTTTAAGTACGTAACTACATCATCACAACTATGGGTATGGTTCCTAAGGCGTGGTTGTGATACCTAATTCAATTAGTTTTAAATATGAACATCCGTAGTCGAATGATTTTCCTTTACTAAATTTGAGGTGTGCTATCCAATCACATAGTCTATGGCCCTCACGTCGATATCTTAACTAGTGTAGAAAAATACCTTGAACTCTCACAGTATACTTTAGGTGCGTTAATTAACTAATTTGTCATAGCTACGAGTACGATTCTCGTGACGTAGTTGTGATGCTTAATTTCTAAAACCCGGGGTATATTTTATGTGACCCGGCCATAATTTAATCTTTTTAATGAAATAAATATGTTGTAGATCATGGGTACGATTCCCATGACATGATTCGCAATGTGTAATCAAATAATTAGTTGTATAACAATCGGATTATTGAAAGCGGTTTCAAAAGAGATAAATGCACATAGGCTTCAAAAATATTTTAAAATCAGATAAATAAGCCAATTATAATAGTTGAGTGACCGTGCTAGAATCACGGAACCCGGGAAGGCCTAACACCTTCTCCCGGGTTAACAGAATTTCTTACCCGGATTTCTGTGTTCGCAGACCGTAAATAAGAGTCAAACTTCCTCGATTCGGAATTTTAACCGGTGACTTGGGACACCATAAATCATCCCAAGTGGTGACTCTAATTTTAAATAAAATAATCTCATTTCGATTGTCACTTAAATTGGAAAAAACTCCCCTATACTTCTTCCGGGGTAGAAAAAGGAGGTGTGACAATGCCGAATGACGCCTATGTTGCATGACGACGTGGTGGGTCATCACACAAAGCTCTTAAAATTTGCTGAGTTAAATTACTTGATGGTTGAATAGTGTACATGAAGGGAAGGTATTTGTAGCAATATTTTATGATCCAAATTATGAATGGAGTGTACTGATTATTTTTAAAAAAATATTATTATTATTATTATCTAATTATGAAGTCGCTTATCATTATTTTTAATATTATTAATTTATTTCATTAATTTTGTTAGAATTTGAATGAATTTAAATTCTTAACATATTTACAAGTCATGATTGGTGATCAATTAGTAGAAAGTGATTTTCTTAAATTTTTTTTATGAGTAATTCTTGATAAATTTATAGTTGAAGAAATTTTAGTAAATATGACGACCCGGCCGGTCGTCTTAAGAATTAATGCCCCGATCCCTTATTATCTATTTTTCCTGTGTTTATATCTGCTATTTTGAATTGCCCGGATGTTCGGTTTCGAGTTTCGGAGAGTTTTAGGATATTTAGTCCCTAAATAAGAGCTTAAGTGTTGGAAATTTGAACGTAGTCAGAATAGTGTGAAGACGGCCTCGAAATGGAATTTCGATAGTTCCGTTAGGTGATTTCAGGTTTAGGGGCGTGTTCAGATTGTGTTTTGGAGGTCCGTAGCTAATTTAGGCTTGAAATGCCAAAAGTCGAATTTTGAAGTTTCCGGTTCACAGAGAGATTTTGATCCAAAGGTCGGAATGGAATTCCGAAAGTTGGAGTAGCTCCGTAGTGTTGAATGTGATGTGTGTGCAATATTTCAGGTCATTCGGACGAGATTTGATAGACCTTTTGATCAAAAGCGTATTTTTAGAGTTTTGGAGTTCTTAGGCTTGAATCCGCGGTTGTATCATTGTTTTGATGTTATTTTAGGCATTTTAAGGATTGGTATAAGTTTGGGCAGTGGCATTGGACTAGTTTGTGCCTTTGGTTTAAGTTCTGGGGACCTCGGGATGATTTCAGAAGGTTGCCAGAAGAATTTGGAATTGTTTAAGCATCTTCAGCTGCTGGCCTTCTATCATAACCGCACCTGTGGTTAGGTCCCATAGGTGCTTCGTTGCAGAAGCAGCATTGTCGTCGTAGAAGCGGAAATTAGGAGGAACAATAGGAGCCACATAAGCGGGCAATTTACAGCAGAAGTGGTACCGCATCTGCGTATGGAGAGTCGCAGGTGCGGAAGGCTGAGTTTAATGATTTGTCGTAGATGCGACCCTTGTTCCGCAAAAGCAGGACCGCAAGTGCAGTCTCATGACCGCATAAGCGGATTAGCTGGGCAGAAACATATAAATTCTTGCCTTCGCGAATTTGAGCTATTTTCACCTCTTTCCAAACGGGAAGAAGCCTTAGGGAGCATTTTCAAGAGAGATTTTCAGAGGAATTCATGGGGTTAATGTCTTTGGTCCCTAAACTCGTTATTGGTGTGATTCTTATCATTATAAACATGAAAATTAATGAAAATCAGTGGTAATTTGGGGGTTAAGGCTTGACTAATTAGAAACCTTTGAGTGATGATTTTGAGGGACCATTTGAGGTTCGATTTTGGTACTTTTGGTATGAATGAACTCGTGAGAGTGTGAAAATTCTGGAAATGTAAATTTTAACTGATTCGGAGATGTGGGACCGAGGGGCATTTTGGTCATTTTACCTAATTTCTAGTATTAGCTTAGAATTTAATTGTAGAATCAGTTACTTGAAGTGTTATTTACATTATGCAATTGAATTGAATAGATTTGGGCCATTTAGAGTCGAGTACTCGTGGCAAGAACGTGGTTTCGAGTTGATTTTGAGCCGGTTCGAGGTAAGTGGCTTGCCTAACCTTGTGTGGGGGACCTTCCCCTTAGGATTAGGTATATTTGATAATTGAAATGCCTTGTACAAGAGGTAATGAGTGTGTACTTGAGCTAATTGTTGAAAACCCGGTTTTCTTTAAGTAACTTCAATTGTGTTCCTTTTTCCTGTTTTATACTACTTGCAATTTAAGTCTGTTGTTAGCTTAGAAAAAGCATGTTTAATTGAATTAATTGCTTATTTGCTTAAACTGCCTTAATTGCATTATGTGATAGGTTAGAATTACCTGTTTTACTTGGTACGAAATTGAGCTTAATTGAGTATTCCTTGTGTTGTTGTTGCGTGTTTTATTTTGGAACTACGGGACGGCATCCCGAGAGATCCCCTGTATGTATTTATGATTTGAGCTGAGGTGCGAGATACCGATAGATCCCTAGAACGTATATGAAGGATACCAAGAGATCCTCGAGATACCGAGAGATCCCTAGCACGTATATTGAGGATACCAAGAGATCCTCAGGATACCAAGAGATCCCTAGCATATATTGAGGATACCGAGAGATCCTCGGGATACCAAGAGATCCCTGGCATATATTGAGGGTACTAGGAGTTCCTCGGGATACTGAGAGATCCCCGGTTATTATTCTTGTGAAGAATGGTATCTCCTTGTGATTGTTTTTTTGCCTCTGTTCAGTTATTGAGTTCCTTATATTCTTGTATTAAATTCTTATTGTTAGATTTCAACTGTATTGCTTATCTTATTCTATCATACCTTATATTTTAATTTTAACTCAGTAGGGCCTTGACCTTCCTCGTCACTACCCGACCGAGGTGAGGCTTGGCACTTACTAAGTACCGTTGTGGTGTACTCATGCCCTTTCTGCGCATGTTTTTCATGTACAGATCCAGGTACTTCGACTTAGTCCTTCCACCCTTGAGGCGAGGCAACGGCTCTAGAGACTTTGAGGTATATCTGCCGCGTCCGCAGACCGAGGAGTCCCTTTCCATTCTATCTTGTAGTGATAGCACTTCTATCTTTTCTGTTGATGTTGACATTCCGAAGTTAGAGCATTTTCATTATATTCGTAGTTTGTGATTCATGGGTTTCCGGGTTTTGAGAGAAATGTATTAGTTTTTGAGAGTTAATATTGTGGCCGAGCGGCATTTTTAAATGTTGTTTTATTACACTATTTCTGTTTTAAATTGTTTTCTTCCGCAAATTGGTTTATCTTCCGCATTTTAGGCTTACCTAGTCGTAGGTACTAGGTGACGTCACAATGGTTCACGCAGGGCGAACGAGGGTCGGGACAAGTTTGTTTCAGAGCTCTAGGTTCATAGGAGTCATGAATCACAAGCCAGTTTATTAGAGTCTCGTGGATCGGTACAGAGACATATGTACTTATCTGCGAGAGGCTATGTAACTATTAGGAAAATTTCACTTCATTTTATTTCCTTGTCGTGCGAGATTTGATGTCATAATTCTAAACTTCTATCTTCTATTCTCTCATAGATGGTGAGGACACGCACTACTCGAGATGATCAGACACCCGCGCACCCTATATAACCGTCAGAGTCCGGGGACGGGGTAGAGGTTGAGGATGCGCACGTGGTGCAGCCAGAGCACCTGCGCGAGCTACCACCAAGGTACCACCAACAGTTTCAGCTGGAGTCCAGGCACCTGATACGCCTACTGCTACTACTACTCTAGCACTTCAGGAGACTCTGGCACAGTTCATAAGCATATACACCACTTTGGCTCAGGTAGGGTTGCTTTCCCTTGCTGCACCTACATCTCAGGCCGGGGAAGGAGCACAAACTCCCGCCGCTCGCACTCCTGAGCAGTGAGTTCATGTTGAGATCAGCCCAAGGATAGGGTAGCAGTTTTAAAGGATGAGCAGCTGAGGCTTGAGAGGTTCAAGAAGTACAAGCCTCATGTATTAAGTGGTCTAGCATCGGATGATGCTTTGGGATTTCTAGATGAGTGTTATCGCATTATCCATACCATGGGCATATCAGGTTTGAGTGGGATTTCCTTCACTACTTTCCAGCTTCGAGGAGCCGCCTATGAGTATTGGAGCACCTATGAGTTAGACAGTCCGGATGAGTATGCTTCACTGACTTAGACTCAATTTTCAGATAATTTCATGAGAGAGTATGTTCCTCAGAGCCTCAGGGACGCATGGCGCGAAGAGTTTGAGCATTTGTGCCAGGGTGCTATGACTGTCTCAGAGTATGCTGTCCGTTGCACTAGTTTGGCTAGACATGCACGAGCCTTGGTTTCTACTGTTCGCAAGAGGGTTCGCCGGTTTATTGAGGGGTTTATTCCCAGCATCATGTCTAGCATGGCTCGTGAATTGGAGATGGATATTTTTTATTAGTAGGTGTTGAGCATTGCTAGGAGGATTGGGGGTATGCATGCAAGGGAGAGAAAGAAGAGGGAGGCCAAGAGGTCACGAGAGTCGGGCCATTATTCTGGTGCCCGTGCCCCAGCTGCAGGTCGTCATGGTAGGGGTTATATGAGTCACCCTATTCATTCAACTCTTCCAACAGCCAGTGGTATTCCAGTTCCTCATAGGCCTCAGGAGCATTATTATGCACCTCCGGTATCTAGTGTGCCTCTAGCGTGGGTGCTTTTAGAGGTCAGTCCAGCAGACCTGGCTCGAGCCAGTCATAACCACCACGTCCTCCCAGATCTTGTTTTGAGTGTGGTAACACACGCCATGTGGTGAGGGATTACTCTATACTTGGAAGGAGTGTGCCTTCACAAACCTCTTATACACAACGCGCCCCGCAGAGCTCTCAAGCTATGGTTACAGCTCCAGTTGCTACCCCACCTGCTCAACTAGCTAGAGGTGGAGGTCGGGGAGGTAGAGGTCGCCCAAGAGGGAAAGGGCCAGGCCTGATACTATGCCTTTCCTGCCCGTACCGAGGTTGTTGCCTCCAATTCTGTCATCACAGAGATGCATTAGATCTATTCAATGTAGGATCCACTTACTCTTATGTGTCTTCTTATTTTGCTCTGCATTTGGGTGTACCTCAGAATTCTTTGAGTTCCCCTATTTATGTTTCTACTTCTATGGGAGATTCTTTTGTTGTGGACCGCATTTATCGGTCATGTTTAGTTGCTCTTAGTGGGTTTGAGACCAGAGCCAATTTATTGTTGCTCAGCATGGTAGATTTTGATATTATCTTGGGCATGGACTGGTTGTCTCCCCATTATGCTATTCTTGATTGTCATACCAAAACCGTAACGCTGGCAATGCCAAGTGTACCGCGTGTTGAGTGGAGGGGTACATTAGATCACACTCCCAGTAGAGTTATTTCTTTTCTAAATGCTCATCATATGGTTGAGAAGGGGTGTGACGCGTATTTAGCTTATGTGAGAGATGTCATTATTGATACCCCTTCAGTTGATTCAGTACCAGTAGTACAAGATTTTCCCGATGTGTTTTCAACTGATATTCCGGGCATGCCACCTGATAGAGATATTGATTTGGGCATTAATCTATTTCCAGCCACTCAGCCCATTTCTATTCCTCCGTATCGTATGGCTCCTCATGAGTTGAAGGAGTTGAAGGATCAGTTACAGAAATTGCGTAATAAGGGTTTTATTCGGCCTAGTGTATCACCTTGGGGTGATCCTGTCTTGTTTGTGAAGAAAAAGGATGGTTTTATGCGTATGTGTATTGATTATCGCTAGTTAAACAAGGGTACAATGAAGAACCGTTATCCTTTGCCTTGTATTGATTATCTGTTTGACCAGCTTCATGGCGCACAAGTGTTTTCTAAGATTGACTTGCACTCAGGTTACCATCATTTGAAGATTCGGGAGCCAGATATCCCGAAGACTACTTTCAGGACTTGGTATGGTCATTACGAGTTCCTTGTTCTGTCATTTGGGCTGACCAATGCCCTAGAAGCCTTTATACATTTGATGCACTGTGTGTTCCGACCGTATCTTGACTCGTTCATCATTGTCTTTATTGATGATATTCTGGTGTATTCCCGGAGTTGGAAAGATCATGAGCAGCACCTAAGGATAGTGTTTCAGACCTTGAAAGAAAATAAGTTATATGCTAAGTTCTTGAAATGTGAGTTTTGGTTGGATTCCGTGGCATTCTTAGGCCACGTGGTGTCGAGTGAGGGTATTCGGGTGGATCTGAAGAAAGTAGAGGTCGTGCAGAGTTGGCCCAGACCATCTTCAGCTACAGAGATCCGTAGTTTCCTTGACTTGGCGGGTTATTACCGCCATTTTGTTGAGGGGTTTTCATCGATTGCAGCCCTTATGACCAGATTGACCCAGAAAGGTGCTCTATTCCAATGGACGGAAGAGTATGAGGCGAGCTTTCAGAAGCTCAAGACAGCATTGACTACAACCCCAATTTTGATATTGCCTATAGATTCGGGGTCTTACACTGTCTATTGTGATGCCTCGAGGATTGGTCTTGGAGCGGTTTTGATGCAGGACGGTAGGGTGATTGCCTATGCATCCAGACAGTTGAAGGTTTACGAGAAGAATTATCCAGTCCATGGCCTTGAGTTAGCTGCCATTGTTCACGCCCTAAAGATCTAGCGTCATTATTTGCACGGGGTTCCTTGTGAGATTTATACTGATCATCGAAGCTTGTAGCACCTGTTCAAGCAAAAGGATCTAAATTTGCGCCAGAGGAGATGGTTAGAGTTGCTGAAGGACTATGATATCCCTATTTTGTATCATCCGGACACGGCCTGTGGTGGCCGATGCCTTGAGTCACCGAGCAGAGAGTTTGGGGAGTTTGGCTTATTTACCAGCATCGGAGAGGCCTATGGCAATGGATGTTCAAGCCTTAGCCAGCCAGTTTGTGAGATTGGATCTTTCGGAGCCCAGTCGAGTTCTATCTTGCGTGGTTTCTCGGTCTTCCTTATTTGATTGTATTAGGGAGCGTCAGTATGATGATCCTAATTTGCTCGTCCTCAAGGATAAGGTTCATCATTGTGATGCCAGAGATGTGACCATTAGTGATGATGGGGTATTGATGATGCATGGGTGGATTTGTGTACCTAATGTTGATGGACTTCGGGAGTTGATTTTGGAGGAGGCCCATAGTTTGCGGTATTCCATTCATCCAGGTGTCGCGAAGATGTATCAGGATTTGAGGTAGCACTATTGGTGGAGGCGGATGAAGAAAGATATAGTTGGAGTTGTAGCTTGGTGCCTCAACTGTTAGCAAGTGAAGTATGAGCACCAGAGACCGGGTGGGTTGCTTCAGTAGATAGAGATTTCGGAGTGGAAGTGGGAGCGGATCACCATGGACTTTGTAGTTGGGCTCCCACGGACTTTGAGAAAGTTCAATGCTATTTGGGTGATTGTGGATCGGCTGACCAAGTCCGCACACTTCATTCTGGTGTGTACTACCTATTCTTCAGAGAGTCTAGCGTAGATTTATATCCAGGAGATTGTTCGTCTATATTGTATTCCAGTTTCCATCATTCCAGATAGAGGTACTCAGTTCATATCACGGTTCTGGAGGTCGTTCAGCATGAGTTGGGTACTCAAGTGGAGTTGAGTACAACATTTCACCCTCAGACGGACGGACAGTATGAGCACACTATTTAGATTCTTGAGGATATGCTCCGTGCGTGTGTGATTGAGTTTGGAGGGTCTTAGGATCAGTTCTTTCCAGTGGCAGAGTTTGCCTACAACAACAGCTATCAGTCCAGCATTCAGATGTCACCGTATGAGGCTTTATATGGTAGGCGGTGTAGATCCCCGGTGGGTTGGTTTGAGCCGGGTGAGGCCAGATTATTGGGCACAGACTTGGTTCAGGATGCTTTGGAGAAGGTTAAGGTGATTCAGGATAGACTCCGTACAGCCCAGTCCAGACAGACGATTTACGCACACCGGAAGGTTCGTGATGTTTCCTATATGGTTGGAGAGCGGGTTCTGCTTCGGGTATCACCTATGAAGGGCGTTATGAGATTCGGGAAGAAAGAAAAGTTGAGTCCGAGGTTTATTAGCCCTTTTGAGATATTGAGGCGTATTGGGGAGGTTTCTTATGAGCTTGCCCTACCTCCCAGCTTGGCAGGAGTTCATCCGGTATTTCATGATTCGATGCTCCGGAGGTATCACGATGATCCGTCGCACGTGTTGGATTTCACTTCAGTCCAGTTTGACAAGATCTATCATATGTTGAGGAGCCAATGACAATATTGTACAGGCAGGTTAGAAAGGTGAGGTCAAAGAACATTGCGTCAGTAAAGGTTCAGTGGCGAGGTCAGCCGGTCGAGGAGGCGACCTGGGAGATCGAGCAGGATATGCGCAACCATTACCCTCATCTTTTCACTAATTTAGGTATGTCTCTATGATCGTTCGAGGATGAATGAATGTTTAAGTGTAGGAGGATGTAATGACCCGGTCGGTCGTCTTAAGAGTTAACACCCCGATCCCCTATTAACTGCTTTCCCCGTATTTATTTCTGCTATTTTGAATTGTCGAGATGTTCGGTTTTGAGTTTCTGAGAGTTTTGGGACACTTAGTCCCTAAATGAGAGCTTAAGTGTTGGAAATTTGGCCGTAGTCAGAATAGTGTGAATATGGCCTCGGAATGGATTCCAATGGTTCCGTTAGCTTCGTTGGATGATTTTGGGCTTAGGGGTATGATCGGATTGTGTTTTGGAGGTCCGTAGCTAATTTAGGCTTGAAATTCCAAAAGTCAAATTTTGAAGTTTCCGGTTCGATAGTGAGAATTTGATTCGAGAGTCGGAATGGAATTTCGGAAGTTAGAGTAGCTCCGTAGTGTTGAATGTGATGTGTGCAAAATTTCAGGTCATTCGGACGAGGTTTGATAGACTTTTTGATCGAAAGAGTATTTTTAGAGTTTTGGAGTTCTTAGGCTTGAATCTGCGGTTGTTTCGTTGTTTTGATGTTGTTTTAGGTGTTTTAAGGATTGGTATAAGTTTGGGAAGTGGTATTGGACTTGTTGGTGCCTTTGGTTGAGGTGTCGGGGGCCTCAGAAAGATTTCGGAAGGTTGTCAGAAGAATTTGGAATTGTTTGAGTAGCTTCAGCTACTGGTCGTCTGTCACAACCGCACCTGCGGTTGGGTCCCACCGGTGCGTCGCCGCAGAAGCAGCATTGTCGTCACAAAAACGGAAATAGGGAGGAACAGCAGTAGCCACAAAAGCAGGCGATTTACTGTAGAAGTAGTATCGCATCTGTGTATGAGGAGTCGCAGGTGCGGAAGGCTGAGTTTAATAATTTGTCACAGATGCGACCCTTGTTCCGCAAAAGTGAGACCGTAGGTGCGGTCCCATTACCGCAGAAGCAGATTAGCTGGGCAGAAACATATAAATTCTTGCCTTCGCGAATTTGAGCTATTTTCACCTCTTTCCAAATGTGAAGAAGCCTTGGGGAGCATTTTCAAGAGAGATTTTCAGAGGAATTCATTGGGGTAAGGTCTTTGGTCCCTAAAATCGTTATTGGGGTGATTTTTATCATTATAAACATGAAAATATAAGGAAAATCAGTGGTAATTTGGGGGTTAGGGCTTGACTAATTAGAGACCTTTGAGTGATGATTTGAGAGACCATTTGAGGTCCAATTTTGGTACTTTTGGTATGATTAAACTCGTGAGAGTGTGAGGATTCTGGAAATGTAAATTTTACCTGATTCCGAGATGTGGTCCCGAGGGGCATTTTGGTCATTTTACCTAATTTCGCGTATTAGCTTAGACTTTTATTGTAGAATCAGTTACTCGAAGTGTTATTTACATTATGCAATTGAATTGAATAGAGTTTGGCCATTTGGAGTCGAGTACTCGTGGCAAGAACATGGTTTCGAGTTGATTTTGAGCCGGTTCGAGGTAAGTGGCTTGCCTAACCTTGTGTAGGGAACCTTCCCCTTAGGATTTGGTATATTTGATAATTTAAATGCCTTGAACGTGAGGTGACGAGTGCATACTTGAGCTAATTATTGAAAATCCGGTTTTCTTTAAGTAACTTCAATTGTGTTCCTTTTTCCTATTTTATACTACTTGCAATTTAAGCCTGTTATTAGCTTAAAAAGCATGTTTAATTGACTTAATTGCTTAAACTGCCTTAATTGCATTATGTGAAGCATGTTTGGTTAGAATTACCTGTTTTACTTGGTACGAAATTGAGCTTAATTGAGTATTCCTTGTGTTGTTGTTGCGTGTTTTACTTTGGAACTACAGGACGGCATCCCAGGAGATCCCCTGTATGTATTTATGATTTGAGTTGAGGTGCGAGATACCGAGAGATCCCTAGAACGTATATGAAGGATACCAAGAGATCCTCGAGATACCGAGAGATCCCTAGCACGTATATTGAGGATACCAAGAGATCCTCGGGATACCAAGAGATCCCTAGCATATATTGAGGATACCGAGAGATCCTCGGGATACCAAGAGATCCCTGGCATATATTGAGGGTACTAGGAGTTCCTCGGGATACTGAGAGATCCCCGGTTATTATTCTTGTGAAGAATGGTATCTTCTTGTGATTGTTTTTTTGCCTTTGTTCAGTTATTGAGTTCCTTATATTCTTGTATTAAATTCTTATTGTTAGATTTCAACTGTATTGCTTATCTTATTCTATCATACCGTATATTTTAATTTTAACTCAATGGGCCTTGAAAAAAGCATGTTCAATTGACTTAATTGCTTAAACTGCCTTAATTGCATTATGTGAAGCATGTTTGGTTAGAATTACCTATTTTACTTGGTACGAAATTGAGCTTAATTAAGTATTCCTTGTGTTGTTGTTGCGTGTTTTACTTTGTAACTACGGGACGGTATCCCGGGAGATCCCCTGTATGTATTTATGATTTGAGCTGAGGTGCGAGATACCGAGAGATCCCTAGAACGTATATGAAGGATACCATGAGATCCTCGAGATACCGAGAGATCCCTAGCACGTATATTGAGGATACCAAGAGATCCTCGGGATACCAAGAGATCCCTAGCATATATTGAGGATACCGAGAGATCCTCGGGATACCAAGAGATCCCTGGCATATATTGAGGGTACTAGGAGTTCCTCGGGATACTGAGAGATCCCCGGTTATTATTCTTGTGAAGAATGGTATCTTCTTGTGATTGTTTTTTGCCTCTGTTCAGTTATTGAGTTCCTTATATTCTTGTATTAAATTCTTATTGTTAAATTTCAACTGTATTGCTTATCTTATTCTATCATACCTTATATTTTTATTTTAACTCAGTAGGGCCTTGAAAAAAGCATGTTTAATTGACTTAATTGTTTAAACTGCCTTAATTGCATTATGTGAAGCATGTTTGGTTAGAATTACCTGTTTTACTTGGTACGAAATTGAGCTTAATTGAGTATTCCTTGTGTTGTTGCTGCATGTTTTACTTTGGGACGGCATCCCGGGAGATCCCCTGTACGTATTTATGATTTGAGCTGAGGTGCGAGATACCGAGAGATCCCTAGCACGTATATTGAGGATATTAAGAGATCCTAAGGATACCAAGAGATCCCTAGCATATATTGAGGATACCGAGAGATCCTCGGGATACCAAGAGATCCCTGGCATATATATTGAGTGTACTAAGAGTTCCTCGGGATACTGAGAGATCCCCGGTTATTATCCTTGTGAAGAATAGTATCTCCTTGTGATTGTTTTTTTTGCCTCTGTTCAGTTATTGTGTTCCTTATATTCCAGTATTAAATTCTTATTGTTAGCTTTCAACTGTATTGCTTATCTTATTCTATCATACCTTATATTTTTATTTTATCTCATTAGGGCCCTGACCTTCCTCATCACTACCCGGCCGAGGTTAGGCTTGGCACTTACTAAGTACCGTTGTGGTGTACTCATGCCCTTTCTGCGCATGTTTTTCATGTGCAGATCCAGGTACTTCGACTCAGTCCTACCACCCTTGAGGCGAGGCGACTGCTATAGAAACTTCGAGGTATATCTGCCGCGTCCGCAAATCGAGGAGTCCCTTTCCATTTTATCTTGTATTGATAGCCCTTCTATCTTTTCTGTTGATGTAGACATTCTGGAGTTAGAGCATTTTTATTACATTCGTAGCTTGTGATTCATGGGTTTCCGGGTTTTGGGAAAAATGTATTAGTTTTTAGAGTTAATATTGTGTATGTCGAGAGGTACTTTTAAACGCTGTTTTATTACACTATTTCTGTTTTAAATTGTTTTCTTTTGCAAGTTGGTTTATCTTCCACATTTTAGGCTTACCTAGTCGTAGAGACTAAGTGACGTCACGATGGTTCACGGAGGGCGAACCGGGGTCGTGATAAGTTGGTTTCAGAGCTCTAGGTCATAGGAGTCATGAATTACAAGCCGATTTATTAGAGTCTCGTGGATCGGTACTGAGACGTCTGTACTTTTCTGCAAGAGGCTATGTAACTGTTAGTAAAATTCCACTTCATTTGATTTCCTTGTCGTGCGAGATTTGATGTCACAATTCTAAACTTCTATCTTCTATTCTCTCACAGATGGTGAGACACGCGCTACCCGAGATGATCAGGAACTCGCGACCCCTACTACAACCATCAGAGGCTAGAGCCGGGGTAGAGGCTGAGGTCGAGCACGTGGTGAAGCCAGAGCACCTACGCGACCTGCCACCGAGGTACCACCAGCAGTTCCAGCCGGTGTCCAGGCACCTGATACGCCTTCTGCTACTACTACTCTAGCATTTCAGGAGACTCTAGCACAGTTCATGAGCATGTACACCACTTTGGCTCAGGCATGGTTGCTTCCCCTTGCTGTAGCTACATCTCAGGCTAGGGGAGGAGAACAGACTCCCACCGCCCGCACTCTTGAGCAGCGAGTGCATGTTGAGAAGGTTCTCGAGATTATTCCTGTACCGCCTACAGTCCGAGGATAGGGCAGCAGTTTCCGAGGATGAGCAGTTGAGGCTTGAGAGGTTTAACAAAAACAAGCCTTCTGTATTCAGTGGTCTAGCATCGGATGATGCTCTGGGATTTCTTGATGAGTGTTACTGCATTCTCCATACCATGGGTATATCAAGGTCGAGCGGGGTTTATTTCACTACTTTCCATCTTCGAGGAGCCGCCTATGAGTGATGGCACACCTATGAGTTAGACAGTCCAGATGAGGCTGCTTTACTGACTTGGACTCAATTTTCAGATGATTTCCTGAAAGAGTATGTTCCTCAGAGACTCAGGGACGCATGATGCGCAGAGTTTGAGCATTTGCTCCAGGGTACTATGACTGTCTCAGAGTATGATATCCGTTACACTAATTTGTCTAGACATGCACCAGGCTTGGTTTCTACTATTCACGAGAGGGTTCGCCGGTTTATTGATGGGCTTATTCCCAGCATCAGGTATAGCATGGCTCGTGAGTTGGAGATGGATATTTCTTATCAGCAGGTGGTGAGCATTGCTAGGACGATTGAGGGTATCCATGCTAGGGAGAGAGAGGAAAGAGAGGCCAAGAGGTCTCGAGAGTTGGGCCATTAATTCTGGTGCCCGTACCCCAGCTGCAGGTCGTCATGGTAGGGGTTATATGAGCTGCCCTGTTCATTCAACTCTTCCATCAGCTAGTGGTATTCCAGCTCCTCCTAGGCATCAGGAGCCTTATTATGCACCTCCTGTATCTAGCGCGCCTCCTACGCGGGGTGCTTTCAAAGGTTAGTCCAGCAGACCTGGCCCGAGCCAGTCACAACCGCCACATCCTCCCAGAGCTTGTTTTGAGTGTGGTGACACATGCCATGTAGTGAGGGATTGCCTTAGACTTGGGAGGAGTGCGCCTCCACAGACTTCTCAGCCATAGCGCGCCCCGCAGAGCTCTCAGACTATGGTTACAGCTCTAGTTGCTACCCCACCTCCTCAACAAGCTAGAGGTGGAGGTCGGGGAGGTAGAGGATGCCCTAGAGGGGGAGGCCAAACCCGATACTATGCCCTTCCTGCCCATACCGAGGCTGTTGCCTCCGATTCTATCATCACAGTAATTATACTGGTTTGTCATAGAGAAGCATCGGTTTTATTCGATCTACGCTCCACTTACTCTTATGTGCTTCTTATTTTGCTCCGCATTTGGGTGTACCTAGGGATTCTTTGAGTTCTCTTATTTATGTTTCTACTCCTGTGGGAGATTCTCTTATTGTGGACCGCATTTATCGGTCATGTTTGGTTCCTCTTAGTGGTTTTGAGACCAGAGCCAATTTATTGTTGCTCAGCATGGTAGATTTTGATATTATCTTGGGCATGGACTGGTTGTCTCCCCATTATGCTATTCTTGATTGTCACGCCAAAATCGTGACGTTGGCTATGCCAAGTGTACCACGTGTTGAGTGGAGGGGTACTTTAGATCCCACTCCCACTAGAGTTATTTCTTTTCTTAAAGTTCAATGTATGGTTGAGAAGGGGTGTGACTCGTATTTAGCTTATGTGAGTGATGTCAGTATTGATACCCCTTCAGTTGATTCAGTCCTAGTAGTACGGGATTTTTCCGATGTGTTTCCTACTGATCTTTCGGGCATGCCGCCTGATAGAGATATTGATTTTGGCATTGATCTATTGTCCGACACTCATCCCATTTCCATTCCTCCATATCGTATGGCTCCTCCTGAGTTGAAGGAGTTGAAGGATCAGTTACAGGAATTTATTGATAAGGGTTTTATTCGACTTAGTGTATCACCTTGGGGTGCTCCGGTCTTGTTTGTGAAGAAAAAGGATGGTTCTATTCATATGTGTATTGATTATTGCCAGTTGAACAAGGTTACAGTGGACAACTGTTATCCTTTGCCTCGTATTGATGATCTGTTTGACAAGCTTCAGGGCTCACAGGTGTTTTCTAAGATTGACTTGAGCTTAGGTTACCATCAGTTGAAGATTCGGCAGCCAGATATATTGAAGACTGTTTTCAGGATTCGGTATGGTCATTACTAGTTCCTTGTTATGTTATTTGGGCTGACCAATGCCCCATCAGCCTTTATGCATTTGATGCACAGTGTGTTCTAACTGTATCTTGACTCATTCATCATTGCCTTTTTTGATGATATTCTAGTGTATTCTCGGAGTCGGGAAGATCATGAGCAGCACTTGAGGACAATGTTTTAGACCTTGAGAGAAAAGAAGTTATATGTTAAGTTCTCGAAATGTGAGTTTTGATTGGATTCCGTGGCATTCTTAGGCCACGTGGTGTCGAGTGAGGGTATTCATGTGGATCCGAAAAAAGTAGAGGCCGTGTAGAGTTGGCTCAGATCATCCTCAGCTACAGAGATCCGTAGTTTCCTTGGCTTGGCGGGTTATTACCGCCATTTTTAAGGGGTTTTCATCGATTGCAGCCCCTATGACCAGACTGACCCAGAAGGGTGCTCTATTCCAATGGACGGAAGAGTGTGAGGCGAGCTTTCAGAAGGTCAAGACAGCTCTGACACCCGTGAGGATCAAACAAATAAGAGTTATCAACCAGCAGCAAGAGAGATGAATGCAATCTTGGTATCCAGTAGCAAAGGAAAGGGGCGCGTGGCATAGCAATTACATGAGCTGGCACCTGCTTCTGAATTAGAGTAAGTGAGACCAGGGGCAGAGGAAACGAAACAGTATCAGGTGCCAAGGTATTTCCAAGTTCCAGATGAGATGGACGCAACAAAATCCACGGCGGAAGAACTAGAGCAAGTTGCACTGTTTGAAGAATTCCTAGAAAGGAAATTCCATTTTGGAACAAGACTTCACCCGGAGCTCAAGTCTATTTTTATTGAATTTCTTAAAATTAATGCCGATTGTTTTGCATGGTCACACGAGGATATAGTAGGTATCATAACGTTCTATATATTTGGATCCCAACATACCTATGGTAAGACAAAAGAAGCGACCTATAGCTGAATTGAGGAATAAATTTGTCAAAGAAGAGGTAACCCGCTTACTCAATATCGGTTCAATCCAAGAGGTAATATATCTGGACTAGCTAGCTAATGTAGTAGTAGTTCTTAAGGAAAATAATAAGTTTTGCATGTGCATAGACTATAATGATCTTAATAAGGCATGCCCGAAAGACTCATTCCCATTGCCAAATATCGATCAAATGATTGATGCTACGACCGAGCACGAGTTAATGAGATTCCTCGATGCTTATTTTGGGTACGATCAAATACAGATGTACCTAGAAGATCAAGAAAATACTTCGTTTATAATTAATTCTAGTATAGATTGTTACAATATGATGCCCTTCGGGTTAAAGAACGCTAGAGCCACTTATCAACGGCTCATTAATAAGATGTTCGAGAAATAAATAGGAAAGACTATGAAAGTATATATAGACGATATGCTCGTTATGACTTTGAATGCAGGGGACTACCTTAAGCATTTGCAAGAAATATTTGACATTCTGAGGGAGCATAACAAGAAACTTAACCCGAAGAAATGCGTGTTCGGGGTCAGCACTACTAAGTTCCTGGGATTCCTGGTCTCACAAAGGGGAATTGAGGTAAAACCAAACAAAATCAAGGCCATAGAAGATAACCCAGATCAATTGTCAAACTTAAATGAAGTCCAGTAGGGAGATTAACAGCATTGTGCAGGTTCATTTCCCAATCATCGAAAAAATATCATCGCTTCTTCCCAATGCTCAAAAAGAAGAATAATTTCGAATGAACATCGGAATGTCAGAAAGCCTTGAAGGACTTGAAGAAGTACTTGTCATGCCCTGCGTTGCTCTCGAAACCAAAAGAAGGGGAAAGATTGCTAGATTCCTCGCGGTTTCAGAAGTTGCGGTAAGTGTAGTTCTAGTCCGAGAGGACGAAGGTACGCAATCTCCCTTTTATTACGTTAGAAAATTCGAACAGGAGCAGAAACTCGCTACCCACATTTGGAAAAATTGGCCTTAGCTCTCGTAGTCGCTACTCGAAATTTGAGGACCTACTTCCAATATCACCCAATAGCTGTGGTGAATACTTCCCCTTTGTGAAACATTCTTCACAAACCCGAGATCTCGGACAGAATGGCCAAATGGTCCGTTGAAATGAGTGAATTTGATATTGAATACAAACCAAGGACTGCAATTAAGTCACAAGTCTTGGCTGACTTCGTGGCCGATTTTAGTCGGGGACTATTGCCCCTTGAAACCAGGGAGACAGTAATGGTGTGAGAATCAGCATCGAGGGTTTGGACCTTATTTATGGACGGGGCTTCCAGCATAAAAGAGTATGGGCTCGGAATAGTCTTAATCATGCCATCGGGGGAAACCCTAAGGCAAGCCATTAGAACGATCCCTTTAACTAACAATGAAGCAGAGTACGAAGCTTTAATTGTAGGGGTCAAACTAGCTCAAGGTTTTTGAATCTGAGGTCATTGAAATAAAATATGATTCGCAGTTGGTGGTAAATCATAACTACAGGTTCTTTGACACCAAAGAGGAACGTATGAAATAATACATGGTAAAGGTTTAGGCTCTATTGGCACGATTCCAGGAGAGGTCAATTACACATATCCCGAGGGTGGAAAACACGGCAGTAGATGCTTTGGAAAACTTAAGCTCACCAACATAAATCAAGGGATCAGAATCAGGGACGGTGGTACAACTAATGAATTTAGCCCTGGATACAGATGGCTACTATGAGGTGAATTCGGTGTCTGGGACTAAAGAAATGAAATAATCGACTATCTCAAGCACAGAAAGGTGCCTGAAGATCCCAAAGCGTCATGGGTGCTACACACAAAAGCTATACGTTATAGTTTCCAAAAAGGCCAATTATACAGAAAATCTTTCCAAGGCCCGTTGGCCTAGTGCTTAGGAGCGTTAAAGGCCAATTATGTCATAAGAGAGGTCCATTAAAGGATATGCAGCAACCACTCGGGAGAAGATTCTTTGGTACTGAAATTAGTTCGAGCAGGATATTACTGGCCCCGCATGGAATAAAATGCCAAAGACTTCGTACGAAAATTTGATGAGTGCCAACGTTATGCACCACTAGTACACCAACTAGTAGAACCCTTACATTTGGTTCTGTCCCTATGGCCATTCATGAAATGGGGGATGGACATCGTCGGACCGTTGCCACTGGCTCCTGGAAAGATAATATTTCTTATAGTTTTGACTGACTATTTTTCTAAATGGGTGGAAATGGGTCCTTATCAGAAGATCGGAGAACGCTAAGTGGTCGACTTCCTGTGGGAAAATATAATTTGTAGGTTTAGAATACCAAAAGAGATAGCATGTGACAATGGGCCGCAGTTTATCGGCTCAAAAATTATAAAGTTTCTTGAAGATTTGAAGATAAAGAGGATCACCTCTTCACTTTATCATCTGAGCACAAACGGTCTAGTGGAGTTAACAAACAAAGTGATTATTCAAAACCTTAAAAAAATATTAGAAGCGGCAAAAGCTAATGGGCCCGAAGAATTACCCGGAGTTCTATGGGCCTACCGAACAACGACCAAGTCGAGCACATAAGAGACTCCTTTTTCCCTTATGTACAACGCATAAGCTCTAATCCCGGTGGAAGTGGGAGAACCCACTTTGAGATATTTCCGGGCAGATGAAGAATAGAACAACAAAGCAATGTTAATTAACTTGGAGCTGATCGAGGAACGCAAGGACTTGGCGCGTGTAAGAATGGCAGCTCAAAAGCAGAGAATGGAGCGATATTATAATCGAAGAGCCAATTTCTGTTATTTCAAAGTAGGAGATATGGTCTTTAGGAACGTAACCCAAAATACCCGGGAACTCAATGTGGGGAACTTGGGTCCAACATGGGAAGGTCCCTACCAGATCTCTGCTATCACTGGAAAAGGTTCATACGAGTAAGAGAACCAAAATGGAGACAAATTGCACATCAATTGGAACGTTGCGAACCTCAAAAGATATTATTGTTGATGAACAATATCCAATCTAAAAGTATGTGCTGCACTCTTTTTCCCTTCATTTAGTTTTTGTCCCAATTAGATTTTTCTGGCAAGGTCTTTAATGAGTCATCGATAGAAAGCATATATACTATGAAGACAGCAGCAATAAGACCTTCGATAGCAAAGCAAATTAGCAAGTTTCCCCTCGAGGACGGTTAGATAATCTTTGGCTCGATAGAAAATTTCCACTGGGAAGTTAAGTTTGCTATCGGACAGAGGTTACCTGACCGTTCACGAGAACAAACCATTAGAGGATTGTTAGATAGTCCTTTGCTCGATAGCATGGGTTCCTAAGGCAAAGTAAGGTGTGTTGCTGAGTTAAGGATTATCTAGCAATCCATTGGTGGAATCTTTGAAGGCACAAGACTTCCAATGTTCCAATTCGCATTCGAACGCTGGGGGGATAATATGAGGATACAACATCAATAACTTCCACGTCGAATGGGAACAAAAATCTAGAAATACAAACAAGTTGTACAATATAGCTACAAGCAATGGCAATTTCTTTTTTAGCATAACAAATACTTTTGTACTTCTGAAAATAGAAGGAATTAAATGAAATAAAATCCTTTTGTTTTTATCTTGTTTCTTGTCTGAAGGATGAACTAATTTTGTAATTTGAAAGTTAAACAAGTACTTCAAATGCTAGTGCCGTAATGAACATGAGACATCCTCTTCAAGAACACCGTAAATATAAGAGGTCCCTCTCTTATTAAAACCCTCACGTTAAAGGGTTGGTTTCAAAAGAATTTATGCCGAAAATCAAAATGCCTTCGGGTAAAGAATGCACCCGAATTTGTATACGAAAAGACGCAAAAAAGTAAACTTGCACAAAAAAGAAACCCTCATGTAAAAAGGATATTGCTCGGAATCAAAATACTTCAAAGAAAGAACATCCGAAACTACGCATAGCACAACACGAAATGAAAATGTGTACAAAATTCTTAAGAAATTGCAATGACTAAAGACTTGCATGGATATTCAAACGAAAATAAGAATCAAATGATACTTGAGAAAAAATGTGTCTTTATTTACAAAAACATACCAAAAATGGCAAGGATACAAGAATGGGAAAAATAAAGGCAAAGCTAAACTACAGAATCTCTGGAACCAGGAGGAAGAGAAGTGTCTGCGCCCCCGGGAGAAGTAGGTGGATCCGTCAATGACTCGACATTTTCCCCAGTTCGGTCTTCAGCATCATCCTCCTCAGTTTCCTCTTCAGTTCCCAAATACTCGGAATCAGAACTAGAAGCATCAGACTGCGATGGGAGTCCATTTTTAGCAGCCAACTCAAGCTCTCGAGCCTTAGCAATTTCAGCATCAAAGTCAAGGATTCCTACTTTGGTCTCTTCCAAGGTTTTTCTCCTCATGTTGTACAAGGCTTAAGTTTTTAACAATGAGGGAAGCCCTTTGGCGTTTTTTACCTCCTCAAAGAGGCATTTCCGGGTGGAGCTAATTGATTGGAGGCTAATATCAAGGTCGCGGACAGTTTAACTAAAACCCTATTATGCTCGGTAGTTTTTTTATACTTCTCCTCCAACTGGGCACATTTCGAGTCTTTGCAGCAAGCTTCGATTTTGGAGTCCAAGGTTGCATCTAATTCAATCACTTTTTCAGCAGTGGGAGTCTTATGCTCGGTTGCAGCAAGAACAACGTCCTGGACGTCAACCCATTTAGCCTTAACTTCATCAAGTCTAACCCTCAACATGCCAATTTCTTGGCTAGCGTTCACCAACTCTTGCTCGTCTTACTGGAAACAAACCTCCAACATAACTGCCTCAGTGGATTTGGTTTCCAGTTCCGAGAGGCGGAAGATAGTCTGGTCTCATCCCGCCAAAAGCTAATTTCGTTCAGCAGTAAGTTCTTCTTTCTCGCAAATCAGCTTCTAAAGGCCCTCGGAAGCAAGAAAGTTGGCCTACAAAACAAGAGACACAAAACTGAGAATGCATTCAAGCAAAAGTAAAAGAAATTACAAAGGAAGAAAGGAACGCACCGCTGTAGCATTATGCATGGCATTGTTTATCAACATTCTCCTCAGAGTGCTTAGATCCTTTCCCAATCTCTTTCTGAAGCCAAAGGCTTCATATAATTAGCAAGCTCCACCTGCGGGGAAAGCAGATTACACTTGGTAGAGACCGAAAGAGTTACATTCCTCCTCCTTTGTGGATTTTTAGAAGGAGCAGGATAATTTTTCCCCAAATTCCCTTGAACTGGGGATTAGGGAGGAGGAACATCTCCTTCATGACCAGATGCGGCCGATGGATATGATGTAGCAATTGCTGATGGAAGAGTGGATGAAGATGAAAATGATGTAGCAATTGCTGGTAGTGGTGAATATGGGAATGAAGTATAGTACAGTTAATGGAAGATCATAGCACCATGTGGAGTACTTCTTTGTTTTCCTTCTGAAGTTGGGAAGATAAGCTTGTTCATTTTTAGGGGATCTCTAGCTTCACTTGGGTGATCATATTACGGAAAATAATTAATCATGAAATCTGTAGTGAAATTTTCAAAGCTTAAAGCGTGTCAAAGACACTATTGTTAAGGATATTTTACCTGATTTGCATATATCCCCCAGGATTTAACAAGCTCTTCTAGTATAAAACTAGGATAAAAAACTAAAAAAGATTTATTCTTGGTGGAAAATCAAGCAGAAGGAGTGAGACTATTTTCCGCATACTGAAGGGAAGAGTGTGTGCATATATAGATAAAGAAAATTAAGAGGTCATGATGGGTGAGTAATGGTCCAACAATTACAAATGTGGAATAATAACCCATTATTCTATGAAATAATAAAGCACTAAATGTTTATAAAATGAATCTAGATACTTTCAGAAAATATGAATATGAATACTTCCTTTTGAGATATCATATCCATTATTTTTCTAACAACTCCCCACATATCTCAAAAGGAATAGAAGGATAGAATATTTTACTGGATTTTCTACATATAAGTACAATACATCTAATCTAGTGTCTCGTTGACCCAGACCTAAAAAATTTAAGCTTACAGAACAATTGGTGAAGTTTAGAACTTCGATGAATAAAAAATTCTTTTGTAAGACCAAGGCCTTATTTATCACATTATACTCGCACAATCTTTGTCGTTATCGTGGTTTTGCTCTAAGAGGCCATGCGCGCGTCTGGTTTTCAAGAGAGCTCTAGAAATTTTGCTAGAAACTTCATAGGAGCGGCCACACTCCACACTCATATATGTCCATCCATCAAATGTATTCTACAGCGCAATACACCACCTATAAAAGGCTATGAATTAATGGATTAAGAGTTTAATAACTTAGCCTCACATTCCTTACGGTCTTGCACTATATACATATATACCATAGGAAGAGACATAAATTGATAGTGAATCTTTTGTCAACTAATGACTTGGTATTGCCCATACGAACTTACTTCATGGGATCTCCAATTACATAGGTTGGGTTACCAACAGGTTTCATTTGGGTGTATCCTCCAAGATTTAACAAGCTCTTCTACTGTAAAACTAGGATTAGGCACTAACAAAGATTTATTCCTAGTGAAAAATTCAGCAGAAGGAAGGAGACTATTTCTGTATATTTAGTCTCTCCCATAAAAGGGAAAAGTGCACATATATAAATAACGGAAATGTCACGACCTGAATTTCCCAACCTCGGTAGTCGTGATGGCACCTACTGATGTAAGCTAGGGAAGCCAAACCTTTAATCCAATTACTTCATTAACCAATTATTTCTTTTTAACAAATATAAGACGATAACGTGGTGACAGCAGAAATTCAAATTTACGCGGAAGACAACCATAAAAATATATGAAAACTGCATCTATTACAAATACTTAAGCCTTAACCACCCAAAACCTGGTGTCACAGTGTCACAGACTGTCTAAGATTGCTACCTACAAAGTCTGAAGAAATAACAGTACACTATTTCTGAATAAAAGAAAAATGAAACAGGAAATAGGGACAAAGGGAGATGCCAGGGCCTACGGACGCCTACAGGTCTACCTTGGGTCTCGGGATGGACTGAAGGAAGCCTCCAAGCTACTATCCAAAAGCTATTCCGGGATCTGCACATAGTGCACAGTGTAGTATCAGCACAACCAACCCCATGTGCTGGTAAGTGTCCAGCCTAACCTCAGCGAAGTAGTGACGAGGCTAGGACTAGACTACCAAATAAATCTATGCAGTTTCAATATATATACAGCGGAAAAGCAATACATAAATAACCAGCCAAGTATGGAAGGGGGAGCATACTGTAGGGAAAATAACAATTCCGAATAGAAGGAACATCAAATAAACTAAGGAAAACAACATAACTCGGATATTAAAAAGAATCAGAAATCAATAAATACACGACATCACCCTTCGTGCTTTTACTCTCGTCCTCACCAAAGTAATCATATAATAAAAATGTACACGACATTACCCTTCGTGCTTTTACCCTCTTTCCTCACCATATAATCAATATAATCAGCATGGAATGGTACATCGTGCGGCACGACATCACCTTTCGTGCTTTACACTCTTTCCTCACAATCATACACGACATCACCCTTCGTGCTTTACACTCTTTCCTCACAAAAAAACAAACAATGCACGACATCACCCTTCGTGCTTTAACTTTCTTACTCACCCAAACAACAATTATAAAAAATAGGGCAAGGGAATAAAGGAAATTTGAAATAAGAATCCCGGCAAGGGAACAACATCAATAACATCAACATCCCGGCAAGGGAGATAACAAATAAGTCAACAATAGCCCGGCAAGGGTGACAACATAATAATTCCTTCTTTTTCTCACTTTTACTTCGTAATTCACTTCACAACTCGAGCCAATGCTCTAGAGGTTCAACTATCTCTTACACTTCCACAATTTGTTATGCAACTTGAGCCAACGCTCCTCAATGTTCATAGGTCACAATTTCCTTCCACAATCTTTGTACAACAAATAGAAGCTACTACTAAGGCATGAAAGATACAACGAGGTCATGATAATCACAATATAAAGACTCACAAACATGCTAGACACCAACGTATAGATACTCATCACCATGCTTATATGTCGTACTCAACAACTACCACATAGAAATAGGACTCAACTCTTAATCCTCAAGCTAAGTTTAGACCAAACACTTACCTCGATGCCACGAACACAATTCACAATTCAATTATAGATTTACCCCTTGATTCCACCACCAATTCGCTCGTATCTAGTCACAAGTTACTTAATTACATCAATGAACGCCAAATGAATCAATTTGAATGCATAAAAATGAGTCTTCCAAAGTTTTGCCCAAAAAGACAAAAATTGCCCCAGGCCCATGATCAAAACCCAAGGTTCGAACCAAAACCCGATTACTCATTCTCCCACGAACCCAAATATATAATTTGTTTTGAAATCGGATCTCAAATCAAGGTCCAAATCCCCAATTTTTGAAAAAAAACCTAGGTTCTACCCAAAACACCCAATTTCCCCCATGAAAATCATTGGTTTTGAGTTGAAATCATGTTAAAAGATGTTAATGATTGAGGCAAATGAGTAAAAATTAACTTACAATCGATTTGGAAGAAGAGTTGTTCTTGGAAAATCGCCCAAGGGAGTTTGTGTTTTGAAAAGATGTGAAAAATGAGTTTAAAATCGTCTAAGTATAAAAGTTGTACGTCTCAGATGTGGGAATTGCGAACAGGGGTTTGCAAATGCGAACCCCAACCTCTGTTGGCTTGGGAATTTCAAAGGGAAGCTCGCATTTGCGAACCCTTAGGAAATCTGGGCTTTTCGCAGTTGCGAATAATAAGTCGCATTTGCGAAGGGGATCCTCGCATTTGCGAGGTCGCATTTGTGAAACATAGCTCGCATTTGCGAGATAAGGCAGGCCTGGGCTGGTTCACATTTGCGACCAAGCCCTCGCATTTGCAATATCACATTTGCAATGCGAAGCCTGCATGCCTGATCATACCAGCAAATTTCTGCAATTTTTCTAAGTTCAAAATGCACCCCGTGGCCTATCCAAAACTCTCCCGAACCCTCGGGGCTCAAAACCAAATATACACATAACATCAAAAACATCTTACGGACTTGTTCATGTACTCAAATCACCAAAATAACATCATGAACATTGAATTAATAATTTTCTTCAAAAATTTATTTCTCGGTCTTGGAACCTCGGAATTCGATTCCAGGCATACGTCCAAGTCCCATATTTTTCTACGGACCCTCTAGGACCGTCAAATCATGGGTCCGGGTCCGTTTACCCAAAATATTAACCAAAGTCAAATTGATTCATTTTATAGTCAAAATTTATCATTTTTCATAGATTTTCATATTTAGGCTTTCCGGCTACGCGCCCAGACTATGCACACAAATCGAGGTGATGCTAAGAGAGGTTTCTAAGGCCTCAAAATGTAGCATTTCATTTTTAATCATATTCACCACCTCTAAAACAACCGTTCGTCCTCGAATGGACAGAAGAAGGAAGTACCTGAGTCGGGGAAAGATGGGGATAACGGCTCCGCATATCGGACTTGGACTCCTAGGTCGATGCCTCAGGAGGCTGACCTCTCCACTGAACACGAATAGAAGGAAAACTCTTCGATCTCAACTGACAAACCTGCCGGTCTAGAATAGTTACCAGCTCCTCCTTATAAGACAAGTCCTTGTCCAACTGGACAGTGTTGAAATCTAACACGTGGGATGGATCATCGTGATATTTCCGAAGCATGGACACATGAAACACTGGATGCACGGCTGATAAGCTCGGTGGCAATGCAAGTCTATAAGCCACTCTCCCACTCGATCAAGAATCTCAAACAGGCCAATGAACCTAGGGCTAAGCTTGCCCTTCTTCCCAAATCTAATCACGTCCTTCATAGGCGGCACTCAAAGCAATACCCGTTCACCGACCATGAATGCTAAATCACGAACCTTGTGGTCAGCATAACGCTTTTTCCTAGACTGAGCTGTACGAAGCCTATCCTGAATGATCCTGAACTTGTCCAAGGCATCCTGAACTAGATCTGTACCCAACAACCGAGCCTCTCCCAGCTGAAACCATCCAATCGGAGACCGACATCGCCTACCATACAAAGCCTCATACGGAGCCATCTGAATACTCAACTGGTAGTTGTCGTTGTAGGAAAACTCTGCTAAAGGCAAAACTGATCCCACGAGCCTCCAAAGTCAATAACACAAGCTCAGAACATATCCTCCAAAATCTGAATAGTCTACTCGGACTGTCCGTCCGTCTGGGGATGAAATGTTGTGCTCAACTCAACCCGTGTTCCCAATTCTCACTGAACTACTCTCCAGAAATGGGAGGTAAACTGCGTACCTCAATCCGAAATGATAGACTCGGTTACACCATGAAGGCGAACAATCTCTCGGATATATATCTCAGCTAACCTCTCGAAAGAATAAGAGACTGCCACAGGAATGAAATACGCTGACTTGGTCAGCCTATCAACAATAACCCACACTACATCGAACTTCCTCTAAGTCCGTGGGAGACCAACAACAAAGTCCATAGTGATATGCTCCCATTTCCACTCAAGAATTTCAATCTTTTGAAATAAACCATCGGTCCTCTGATGCTCGTACTTAACCTGCTAACAATTCAAACACCGAGCCACATATGCAAGGATATCCTTCTTCATTATCCGCCACCAATAATGTTGCCGCAAATCCTGATACATCTTCGCGGCGCCCGAATGAATAGAGTACCGGGAACTATGGGCCTCCTCTAAAATCAACTCTCAGAGCCTATCCACATTAGACACACAAACTCGACCCTGCAATCTCCAAAATCCATCATCACCTAAGGTAACCTGTTTGGCACCTCTGTACTGCACCGTGTCTCTAAGGACACACAAATAGGGATCATCATACTGCCAATCTCAGATACGCTCCAATAATGAAGAACGAGCGATAGTGCAAGCTAACATACAGCTGGGCTCAGAAACATCCAACCTCACGAACTGATTGGCCAAAGCTTGAACATCCAAAGCAAGCAGTCTCTCACCGACCAGAATATAAGCAAGACTGCCCATACTGGATGACTTCCTACTCAAAGCATCGGCCTTTCCCGGGTGATATAAGATAGTGATATCATAATCTTTCAACAACTCCAACCACCTCTTCTGCCTCAAATTCAACTCCTTTTGCTTGAACAAATACAGAAGACTCTTGTGATCCGTGAACACCTCACATGCCACGCCATACAAATAATGCCTCCAAATCTTCAACGCGTGAACAATGGCTGGCAACTCCAAATCATGAACCGGATAGTTCTTCTCATGAATCTTCAACTGCCGTGAAGCATAGGCAATGACCTTGCCATCCTGCATCAACACTGCACCAAGTCCAATACGAGATGCATCACAATAAACTGTGTAAGGCCCTAAACCTGTGGGCAAAACCAACACCAGTGCCATAGTCAGGGCTATCTTGAGCTTCTGAAAGCTCACCTCGCACTCGTCCGGCCATCTAAACTGGGCACCCTTCTAGGTCAACCTGGTCATCGGGGTTGCGATGGATGAAAACCGCTCCATGAACCGACAATAGTAGATTTCTAATCCCAAGAAACTCCAAATCTCTGTAACTAATGCTGGTCTAGGCCAGTTCTTGACTGCCTCAATCTTCTTCAGATAAATCTGAACACCCTCTACTGATACGACATGACCCAGGAATGCAACTGAACTCAACTAGAACTCACATTTCGAGAACTTAGCATATAACTGACTATCCCTTAAGGTCTAAAGAACCATTCTAAGATGTTGCTTGTGCTCCTCCCGTCTGCGGGAATAAATCAAAATATCATCAATGAAGACTATCACGAATGAATCCAAGTAAGGCCTGAACACTCGATTCATTAGATCCATAAAAGTTGTCGGGGCATTTGTCAACCCGAATGACATGACCAAGAACTCATAATGCCCATATCGAGTATGGAAAGCTGTCTTAGGGACATCGGATGCCCTAATCCTCAACTGATGGTAGCCAGATCTCAAGCCAATCTTCAAAAATACCTTGGCACCCTGAAGCTGATCAAACAAATCATCAATCCTCGGCAATGGATCCATATTCTTGATTGTAACCTTGTTCAACTGCCAATAATCAATACACATTCTCATCGATCCATCCTTCTTCTTAACAAACAACATCGGCGCACCCCAAGGAGAAACACTCAGCCTAATGAAACCCTTCTCAAGCAAGTCTTGCAACTGCTCCTTCAACTCTTTCAACTCCGTCGGGGCCATACGATACGGCAGAATAAAAATGGGCTGAGTGCCCGGAGCTAAATCAATGCAAAAGTCAATATCCCTGTCAGGTGGAATACCCAGTAGGTCTGAAGGAAAAAACTCAGGAAACTCACGAACAACAGGCACAGAATCAATAGAAGGAACCTCAGCGCTAAAATTACGAACATATGCCAAATAGGCCAAACACCCCTTCTCGACCATACGCCGAGCCTTTATATAAGAGATAACACTACGAGTACAATGACTACGAGTCCCTCTCCACTCTAAATGAGCCAAACCCGGCAAAACTAAGGTCACAGTCTTGGCATGATAGTCCAAGATAGCGTGGTAAGGTGATAACCAGTCCATACCTAATATGACATCGAAATCAACCATGTCCAGAAGAAGCAAATCTACGCGAGTCTCAAAACCCCCAATCACAACTATACATGAATAATGGACTCGATCTACAACAATAGAATCACCCACCAGTGTAGACATATAAACAGGGGCACTCAAAGAATCACTAGGCATGACCAGATACAGTGCAAAATAAGATGACACATACGAGTACGTAGACCATGGATCGAATAACACTGAAGCATCTCTATCATAAACCAGAACCGCACCTGTAATAACTGCATCTAAAGCCTCAGCCTCGGTCATGGCTGGAAGAGCATAATATTGGGGCATGGCCCCACCACCCTGAACTACATCTCTGGGATGACTTGCTGCTGGCTAGCCTCCACCTCTAGTGGCTTGAGCTCCACCTCTAATACCTCTACCTCCACCTCTAGCACCTCTACCCCCACCTCTAGCTGGCTGGGCGGGCTGTGGAACACCTGGTGCCTGAACCATAGCACAGGAACCCTGATGTTGAGGGCTAATCGGTGCTCGAGGGAAAAACCTAGCAATGTGACCCACATCACCACAAGTGTAACAAGCCCTCAGTTGCTGAGACTGCTGGCCTTGACGACCTGAATCACCATGCTGGAAACTTTGAAGTGGCAGTGCACTGATAGGAGCAGGTGGTGCACTGTAGGACTGCTGATCAGAATACTGTATCTGAGGACCACGACTACCTGAAGCACTATGAGAAACTTGAAGTGCCGACTAAAAAGGCCTAAGAGGATGGCCTCTACCATATAAATCCCTACCTCCAGATGAGGTACCACTGAATCGACCTGAATGACAGGGCCTCTTGTCTGACCCATGACCACCTCCCTATGACAGAACCATCTCTACTCTCCTGGCCACATTGGCCGCCTCCTGGAAAGATATCTTACTCCCAGCCTCCCTAGCCATCTGGAGACGAAATAGTAGAATAAGTCCATCAATAAACCTCCTCACCCTCTCTCTCTCGGTGGGAAGTATGATAAGAGCATGATAAGCCAAGTCGATGAATCTGGTCTAATACTGAGTAGCAGTCATAGAACCCTACTAGAGACGCTCAAACTGCCTCCGATAGACCTCTCTCTGAGTGATGGGGAGAAACTTCTCCAAAAATAGCTGCGTAAACTGCTCCCGATTTGGCTGGTCTAGCTAAATAAAAATCCCTCCACCAAGTCTTGGTGGATCAAGACAAGAAAAAAATAGCAAAATTGACCCCATTGATCTCAATTATCCCCATGTTCCTGAGAACCTCATAACAGCTGTCTAGATAATCCTGGGGATCCTCAGTAGATGCACCGCTGAAAATAGTAGTGAAGATCTTGGTGAACCTATCCAACCTCCACAAAGCATCGGCAGACATAGCCGCTCCATCACCGGTCTGAGCTACCACACCTGGCTGAACTGCTCCAACTGGCTGAACCGCTGGAGTCTGAATCTGAGGAGCTACGTGCTCCGGAGTGTGAGTAGCAGGAGTCTGGGCTCCTCTTCCAGCCTGAGAGACGGCTGGTGCTATAGGAAGCAAGCTTACTCAGGTGACACTCTCCATGAGGCCCACTAGATGGACCAGAGCATCCTAAAGAACTGGGGTAGCAATAAACCCCTCTGGGACCTGAGCGGGGCCCACCGAAACTGTTGTGGCTAGAACCTCATCATCAAAGTCAACCTAAGGCTCCGCCGCTGGTGCTACTGCTCGAGGTAGAGCTCTACCCCTACCTCGACCTATAGCACGGCCTCGGCCTCGCCCTCTGCCCCTCGTAGGAGCTGCTGCTGGGGGCTCGATCTGCTGGTCAATAGATGAGGAAGCGCGTGTTCTCGCCATCTGTGAAAGAATAGAGTAAAAATTCAATTAGCATTGAGAAACCAAACAACACGACAAGAGAGAGTAAATGTGAAGTTGTTCCAAACTCTGTAGCGTCTAGGGGATAAATACAGATGTCTCCATACCAATCCCTCAGACTCTACTAAGCTTATGTATGAACTATGAAACCCATGTAACCTAGAGCTCTGATACCAACTTGTCATGACCCGAATTTCCCACACTCGGTAGTCGTGATGGTGCCTACTAATGTGAGCTAGGAAAGCCAAACCTTTAATCCAATTACTTCATTAACCAATTATTTCTTTCTAACAAATATAAGACAATAACATGGTAAAAGCGGAAATTTAAATTTAAGCAGAAGAAGATCTACACATAGTGCAGAGTGTAGTATCAGTACAACCGACCCCATATGCCGGTAAGTGTCTAGCCTAACCTCAGCGAAGTAGTGACGAGGGTAGGACCAGACTACCAAATAAAATTGTGCAGTTTCAATATATATACAGCGGATAAGTAATACAAAAATAACCAACCAAGTATGGGAGGGAGAGTATGCTGTGGGGAAGATAACAATTCCGAATAGAACGAACATCAAATAAATGAAGGAAAACAAAATAACTTGGATATTAACAAAGAATTAAAAATCAATAAATGCACGGCATCACCCTTCGTGCTTTTACTCTCGTCCTCACCAAAGCAATCATATAATAAAAATGTACACGGCATCACCCTTCGTGCTTTTACTCTCTTTCCTCACCATATAATCAATATAATCGGCACAGAATGGTACATCGTGTGGCACGGCATCACCCTTCGTGCTTTACACTCTTTCCTCACAATCATACATGGCATCACCCTTCGTGTTTTACACTCTTTCCTCACATAAAACCAAACAATGCACGGCATCACCCTTCGTGTTTTAACTCTCTTTCTCACCCAAACAAAAATCACAAACAATAGGGCAAGGGAATAAAGGAAATTTGCAATAAGAATTACGGCAAGTGAACAACATCAGTAACATCAACATCCCGACAAGGGAGATAACAAATAAGTCAACAATAGCCCGGCAAGGGTGAGAACATAATAATCCCTTCTTTTTCTCACTTTTACTTTGCAATTCACTTCACAACTCGAGCCAATGCTCTAGAGGTTCAACTATCTCTTACACTTCCACAATTCGTTAAGCAACTTGAGCCAACGCTCCTCAATGTTCATAGGTCACAATTTCCTTCCACAATCTTTGTACAATAAATAGAAGGTACCACTAAGGCATGAAAGATACAACGAGGTCATGATAATCACAATATAAAGACTCAAGGACATGCTAGACACCAACGTATAGATACGCGTCATCATGCCTATACGTCGTACTCAACAATTACCACATAGCAAATAGGACTCAACTCCTAATCCCTCAAGCTAAGGTTAGACCAAACACTTACCTCAATGCCACGAACACAATTCACGATTTAATTATAGCTTTACCCCTTGATTCCACCACCAATTCGCTCGTATCTAGTCACAAGTTACTTAATTACATCAATAAATGCCAAATGAATCAATTTGACTTCATAAAAATGAGTTTTCCAAAGTTTTGCCCAAAAAGTCAAAAATCGCCCCCGTCCCTCATGGTCAAACCTGAGGTTTGAACCAAAACCTGATTACCCATTCTCCCACGAACCCAAATATATAATTTGTTTTGAAATCTGACCTCAAATCGAGGTCTAAATCCCCAATTTTTGAAAAAAAAACCTAGGTTCTACCCAAAACACCCAATTTCCCCTATGAAAATCATTGATTTTGAGTTGAAATCATGTTAAAAGATGTTAATGATTGAGGTAAATGAGTAAAAATTAACTTACAATCAATTTGGAAGAAGAGTTGTTCTTGGAAAATTGCCCAAAGGAGTTTGTGTTTTGAAAAGATGTGAAAAATGAGTTTAAAATAGTCTAAGTATAAAAGTTGCAGGTCTCAGAGGTGGGAATTGCAAACAGGGGTTTGCTTGCAAACCCAACCTCTGATGGCTTGGGAATTACGAAGGGATGCTCTCATTTGCGAACACTTAGGAATCTGGGCTTTCGCATTTGCGAACAATAAGTCGCATTTACTCAAGCCTTCCCAGCATACATCGCATTTGCGAAGGGGATCCTCGCATTTGCGAGATCGCATTTGCGAAACATAGCTCGCATTTGTGAGATAAGGAAGGCCTGGTCTAGTTCGCATTTGCGACCAAGCCCTCGCGTTTGCGATATCACATTTGCGAGCCAGGCTTCGCAAAATTTTTGTAATTTTTCTAAGTTCAAAATTTACCTCGTGGCCTATCCAAAACTCACTCGAGCCCTCGAGTATCCAAACCAAATATACACACAACCTAAAAAAACATCCTACGGACTTGATCGTGTACTCAAATCACCAAAATAACATCATGAACATCGAATTAAACCTCAAGATCAATGAAATTCCTCAAAACTCCTTCAAACATCAAATTTGCATTTAAGGTCCGAATCACGTCAAAAGGATTCCGTTTCTTACTAAACTTCACAGAATTATCTTAAATCATATATAAGACCTATTCCGGGCGTCGGAACCAAAATACGGGCCCGATACCAGCATGTTCTCATCAAAATTCATTTCCAACCCTTATAAACAATTTCAGAAAATAATTTTCTTCAAAAATTCATTTCTCGGGCTTGGGACCTCGGAATTCGATTTCGGCCATACACCCAAGTCCCATATTTTCCTACGGACCCTACGGGACCGTCAAATCACGGGTCCGAGTCCGTTTACCCAAAACGTTGACCGAAGTCAAATTGATTCATTTTATAATAAAAATTTATCATTTTCACAGATTTTCACATTTAGGCTTTTCGGCTACGCACCCGGATTGCGCACGCAAATCGAAGTAATGCTAAGAGAAGTTTTTAAGGCCTCGAAACGTAGAATTTCATTTTTAAACAAGTGATGACCCTTTAGGAAATCAAGAGGTCATGATGGCTGAGTAATGGTCCAATAGTTACAAATGTGGAATAATGATCCATTATTCTACGAAATAATAAGGACGCTAAATATTAAATAAAATGAATTTAGACACTTTCAGAAAATATGAATTCAGACACTTCTTTTTGAGATATTATATCCACTATTTTTTCTAACATTCTCTAGGAAGAAATTTTTTTCATCTGAGATGGTTGTTGTATATTTGGTAGGAGCATCCGTAATATAATTGTCTTTCCTAAAGTAGTGAGTCGCTTGAATGTTTCTTTGGTATATTTTCTTTTGAATATTCTCAATCAAGTTGTGCAGTGTCCAAGGAGATTTAATGGATTCCTGAATTATTTAAAAAATAATTACTGAGTCCATTTCCAATTCCAAACATTCAAATTGTAGATCACAATACCAAATGATACCAATAAGCATAATTTTTGCTTCAATAAATTGTTAGTGTATAACCGAGTAAGATAGACAAAAGCCATAATCATATCCCTTTATTTCTGACATTTCCACCTGCTCCTCTTTTTCTTTGGTTGATCATGAAGCTGCCATTTGTATTGAGCTTTCAGTTGTTACCATGTGATCTCAACCAATAAACCATGAGACTATTGATTTTAGGCTTGTAGTTCTCAGTGTTGGAAAAAATAATATTTCGTCCAGGAATAATATCCACGATAAATCACAATAACACAAGAGAGTAACAACGACACCAAATATTTTAACGTGGTAAAATAAACTACCCATGCAGAGAAATATTACCACTATAATATTACTGTTTGGTAGTGTCAAGAGACTACTACAACTTTAAAAGAAATAACACTTTTTATTTTAAATACCTCACTATAATATTACTCACACTCACTATTTATCTCACATACTATAATATGTGGATTATTCTCTTTAACTTCTATTGCTTCTCTCTACTATTGGCGTGTTTCAAAAGAGAAATAGAGCCTCCTATTTATAGAAAAACTTGTCTACCATTGGACCAACAAGAATGGTTTATTCTTTGCAATCTGCAGTGCAAATTGGCATCGGCCAAAACAAGTTTTGTGACTTGTTGCAACTTGTAATTTAGAACATAGATACACTGCCCTTAGCCACAATTTCCTCCAATCATTTTTTTTTTCTTTTTACTTTATTTATTTAAGCAGGTCTCACAAATCTCCCCCTTTATTTTGATTTTTCTTCTTCATTCCAAGACTTGATCTGAATCTCTGAAAATCTTCAAACTTGAAAGGCTTTGTGGAAATATCTGCAACTTGGTCATGATATTTCACATACTTTAGCTCGCCTTCTTTCTTGACAATGTATTCTCTGATGAAGTGATATCTTGTATCTATATGCTTGCTTCGATCATGATACACTAGATTCTTCGCGAGTGCTTGTGTTGATTTGTTATCAATACAAATCTCTGTAACTTCAATTTGTGGTAAATTGACCTCTTTCAATAATCTTCTCAGCCAAATAGCATGACATGTACATGATGTTGCTGCTATATATTCAACTTCACAGGTCGAGAGATTAACTATAGATTGTTTCTTTGAATTCCAAGAAATAACAGAATCACCCAAGAAAAATACAAAATCAGTTGTGCTTTTTCTATCATTAATATCTCCCGCATAATCACTATCATAATATCTCATAAGGTTGAAATCACTAGAGGAAGAATAAAATAGCCCAAAGTCAATCATACCTTTTAGGTAGCGAAGAATTATTCTAGCGACCTTCAAGTGAGTGGAGCTAGGAGATTCCATGAAACAACTTATTACTCCAACTGCAAAGAGTATATTTGTCCTGGTACAAGTCAATTACCTCAATATCCCACAATACATTTGAAAAATGTGGGATCCATTTTTTCTCCTTCATCAAACTTGGAAAATTTTGTCTCACTCTCCATCAGCGTGTTCACGGGGTTGTAATCGAGCATGCTGAACTTCTTCAATATATCTTTTGTATAGCTTTCTTGAGAGATAAAAATTTCATCATCCATCTGCTTCACTTCTAAGCCCAAGTAGTATGACATGAGCCCTACGCCCATCATCTCGAATTTACAGGGACATATCTTTCCTAAAAGCTTCAAGCAAACTTGGATTATTACCCGTAAAAATAAGATCATCAACATAAAGACAAACAAGCAAGATATCTCCATTATTATTAACTTTAAGGTAAAGAGAATATTCATGGAGATAACTAGCAAACACATTATCTTGAATATACTTGTCGATACAACTATTCCATGCTCGCGGGGCATGCTTTAATCCATATAAAGTGTTGTTCAACTTTAACACTTTATTTTCATGGTTTGTGACCATGAAGCCCAATGGTTGTTCAACATAGACTTCTTCTTAAATATAGCCATTCAAGAAGGCTGACTTGACGTCTAGTTGATGCATTTTCCACTTCATTTGCACCGCCAAAGAGATCAGCAAACAAATAGTCTCCATACGAGCAATAGGTGCATAGACTTCTTCATAGTCAATGCCTTGCCTTTGCTTGTAGCCTTTATATAAAAGTCGTGCCTTGTATCCCCTCCATATCTCCATCAGCATTCTTCTTTCTCTTGTACACCCATTTCACTCCAATTGCTCGATGGCCCTTGGGAAGAGTGGTTAACTCCCAAGTGTTGTTCTTCTCTATTGATTTGATCTCATCCTCCATGGTTTGTCTCCAAAATTTGTATGAAACAGCTTCATCAAAGTTCATTGGTTCACTATCAGCAAAGAGACTATAAAAAATCAAAATTAGTAACTTCTTTTGTGCTATCATAGAGCTCTAGAATGTTCCTCGTCCTTTACGGTTGTTCATTTGAACTTTCTTGAGAAGAAGAAGATGCAACATTAGTTGGTGAAGGAGGTGGAGTTGCATATTGCACAGTTTCCAGGGTATCTAGCTCTTCTTCATCACTAAAGTATGGAAGTAAATCATATGAAGTTTCTTCCAAAACATCCAATTCCATGACAATTCTTCATTAAATTCAACATCACGGCTTACCACCACCTTGCCGCTGTTTGGGTTGTATAACTTGCATCCCTTTTAACTCGTATTATAGCCAATAAATACATTCTTGACACTTCGATCATCAAGCTTTTCTCTCTCTTGATGTGGCACATAAGCATATGCTATGCTCCCAAATATTCTCAAATGCTTGACACTTGCCTTTCTTCCACACCATGCTTCTTGAGGAGTTTGATCTCTAACAACTCTTGTTGGAGACTTGTTGGTCAAATAAACTTAACAAGAAATAACTTTCCCAAAATTTTTTAGGCAGACGTTTTGCTTTAAACATACATCTAGCAATATTAAGAATTGTTCGATGTTTTCTCTCTGCAACTCTATTTTGCTAGGGTGAATAAGGTATCGTTAGAGGGTGATAAATCCCATGAGACTAACAAAAGTATTAAATTCTTTTGAAGTAAATTTGCCTCCTCTATTAGACCTTAAAGCTTTTATGTCATAGCCACTTTCTTTTTCCACAAGTACTTTAAAAATTTTAAAACCAGCAAAAACTTCAGATTTTTGGTTCAAGAAATAAACCCAAGTCTTTATACTAAAGTCACTAATGAATAGTAGAAAGTATTTACTTTTACCAGAGTAAGGTGGATTGATTGACCCACATCAGTGTGACCAAGTTGGAGTGGCTTGGTTGCTCTTGACATGAACTCCTTCGGAAAACTCCTCCTTGCATATTTTCCAAGAAGACAAATTTCACACAATTGATTGGAATGGTTGATTGATGGTATCCCATGCACCATGTTCTTTTTCTCCCACTGATTTGAGCTCTTCAAAATTCAAGTTCCCAAATCGCATGTGCTAACACCATGATTCATCTTGCACATTAGCCTTTAAACACTTTGCAACAATTGTCTTAATATTCAAAGAAAATAATCTATTCTTTGCCATATGAACTTTAATCATTAGAATTCCACTTGAATCTCTAAGACAAAGATGTATATTTTTCATGTGGATCTCATATTCCTTTTCAAGAAGCTATCCCAAACTCAAAGTATTACTTTTTAATTTTTGTACATAATAACATCTTGAATTATCTTGTGGCCACCATTTTTACAGGAGATGAGAATTGTACCTATCCCTTCGATTTGAATCTTTGAGGTATCTCTAAAGGACACATTACCTCTCACTATTTTATTAATCTCCACAAACTTCTCTTTGCATCCAAACATATGATTGCTTGCTCCATTGTCCAAATAACACGAGCTACAATCATCCATATCTTCTTCTTTGAGTGCCAACAACAATGTTGACTCATCTTCTTCTTTCTTATTGTCAACAAGGTTAGTTATCTCTTAAATATTTTTACGATATTCCCAAGAGTAATGGCCAAATTTATGACGATTATAATACTCAATTATTAATTTATCATATCTTTGTCCATTATTTTGTTGGTAGTAGCCACGTCCTCTTCCTCCTCGTTGTCCACAACCACAATCTCTTAATGTTTTGTGGAATTTAACTTTATTGTTGAAGTTTTTACCATTACTTCTTCCTCTTCCGTGACCGCCACGGCCTTATCCTAATGGTAGTCTATAATTACGTATTTTAGTCGCTTATTACACTCTAATTTACTGTAATTTAATTGTGTTTGAGCTTTAATCGCTAGTGTTTTATACTTATTGCATGTTTTATGCCTTGTAGGAGTGATTCCAAGTGAAGTAGATGTTATGGAGCTAATTCGGGCTATTTGGAGCTTTGAAGTCCGAGTAACATTCCAATGGATTGAGCTGGGATCGCGTTCGGGGGTCGAGGATCAAGCTTGGATATCAAGAAGCGAGCAAAACGGAAGACTCTGAGATATTTCCATAGCCGCGATGCGTGGAGCGCCACGTGGGGCGCCATGGCTGCCCAATTCTTGCTGCTTGTCAAATTACACATTCCCTGACAAACTCCACTGCTTCCCTGCATGGCGCGTCGTGGCACGCCTGTACAAATTTTACAGAGTAAATGTCCTATTTAGGCTATGAGAAGGCGTTTTTGTTTGGGTCCAATCCTACTTGGTATAAATACATGTAAAAACGTTATTTCTGGGACTTTTGACACACAATAGACCTAAGGAGGCTAAGGAAGAGTTGGTGGAGCCAAAGCACAAGTATTTTGTCATTCCTTCCTCACTCAAGACAAGAGTTTGGATTGAATTCATGTTTTCCTTTACTCTAATCATATTTGTGATGAATTACACCATGTCTATGGAGTAGTTCTCTTTAGGGTTTTATGAATTTAGTGTATTGATATTTGTTTGTGGATGTTAACTCTAGTTTTTTGTATTGAAGTATTTTTGGATGATTTAATCATTGCATTTATATTCACTTGTTCATGTAATCGAGAGAAGCCTAACTTGTGATATCTTTGCATTATATTGTTGGTTTTATTCATTAATTCTTCTTAGTAATCGAAAGAGCCTAGTTGAATAGTTGATTAAACCTAGTTAGGAGGATAATCGAGAGAGGTTCTCCTAAATACCAATCCACTACGCATTCGTGCATATCTTCACCGAGCTTAAATTGGGACATCTCGTGAGGTTGGGACTTAATCGAGAGAGGAGTTTCTACTAAACAATTGAACTAATAATTAAGTGAATTCGAGAGATTCATTTGAACGTTAAACGTGAATTAACTAGAATTAAATGCCAAACAATTATCTTGCACCTATCCCATCAAAATCCTACCTTCTCCCATTGATATCTTTCTTTGCATATTCGTTGCTTCGGTTGTCACTAGTCAATTAGCTCTAAATGTTTAGTTAATTTAGTCGTAATCACAAAACTCTCAATTGTTGATCATCTTGGATAGCAATCTAGCTATAACAATAACAATAACAACAATGACCCAGTATATTCCCACAAGTGTGGTCTGGCGAGGGTAGTGTGTACGCAGACCTTTTCTCTACCCCGATGGGGTAGAGAGGTTGTTTTTGATAGACCCTCGGCTCTAGAAGGTGAAAAGACGAAAAGGGACAAACTACACTACCCTCTGGGGAGGGTAGTGTGTACGCAGACCTTATATCTACCCCGATGGGGTAGAGAGGCTGTTTCGATGGACCCTCGGCTCTAGAAGGTGAAAGGACGAAAAGAGACAAACTACAATAATAGTGTTTAACTCTAATCCCTGTGAATACGATATTATATTATACTATATTCGATAGCGAGCATATTTAAGTGTGTGTTTTGCGTTTGTCAAATTTTGGCGCCATTGCCAGGGATTGCAGTCAATATTGTTCACGCATATATCTCACGCACATGCATACATGGATATACTTGTGATACACATTTGATACAAATATGATATACTGTATGATACACATATAATATTTTTTCATGTTTATCTTTTACTTTGAATTTTTAATTCAAACCACCTGAAAACTCTACCAAGTTGTATCTAATTTATTCCAGCATCACCTGCTTAAAAGCAAAAATTTGACATCTTTTGACTGCAAATAGTTGATTGGCTAATATTGGCAATATTTTGTAAATTAACTAATTTTATACTAACTTACTTATGGGCTGACATAATTGCTAACTGTATGGGCTGATATAATTGCTAATTTTTATACTAACTTACTTGTGGGATGACATAACAGGTATTTCACTATTAAAGTTTGACGCCATTGAACACTATAAAACTCTTAGTCTATGCTGGTCAAATGCATTAATTGCTAACTGTATGTCAGGGATTGGAGTCTAAGCTTTGACATGTATTTTTTTAATTTTTGTGCCTCATATTTTGTTAATAAGAAGTTTAGGTTGGAAAGGAATCGAACGCAATTACGCAAACTTCCTCAACGGTAAGGATCAATCATATCACAAAGCAAAAGTTGTCTTATAAGTAGAAAAAAAATTATTTCTAATACATTTTCAAAATAAAAGGTGATAGTTCTAATAATGTACTTGAATTGTGGTTATTTACGTGGTCAAAATTTTGTCTTTTTAATACGAATTCATATTATTTTATTCATTTCTTCGTTTCTCTAAAATGTCAATACCATTTACTAAAACATTTCTGTATTGATTGCACAGATATTGGCTTTATTTTATGCCAAAGAATTTAAATTATTGTTCGTGAAATTTTTATTTTTTTATATTATAGTTACAGTCGAACGTATTATGGTATGTTGTTTCGTCTTTCTAGATTACCTGTGTACATTTACCGAAAGCAATAGAGATAGTCAGCGTTAAATAAGTTGAATATTGAAAATTATTAGTATAGTAAGCGTACAGAAATTAAGCAAATATTATAAAAATAAAATCCAACATTACTGTTTACCCCAAAATCGTATAACAATTAAATTTGTACGCGGTTTTAAGAATATGTGATTTAATCTAACACGAACAATTAAGAATAGCAAACAAATGGGTTAAAAATGAAATAAACGTTCAAATCAATTGCAATACTATGATCAAGCTTGGCTTTAGAATGATAAATGACTTCGTCCTAGGTCGGGCCCTCAGTTCAATCTTGGTCGTGAATGAAGAACAGAATAAATGAGCAAAACCTTAACAACAGCTAAAAGACAGAAAATAAACTTGTATTGCATTGATTCACGTGTTACAATGTGTCTTACAAAAACAAACTTTCCATTATATAATAGGAGAGTTTCATCCCTAGTATAAGTCTAAAAAAATTAAAATCTTTCCTTCCCAGTAATTATTGATCCATAACCGACATCAAGCGAGATCCGTGCCGTGATATCCGGTTGGGTGCGAATATCACGGCCATCTATCTGTCATGCGTAACTGTTTATCGTGTTTCCTGAAGTCTTAGAACTCATTGTTGGCCTAGGGTGCATCGCTTTATCATACCCGATGACAGGCATATCATTCATTTTCTCTAGATCTCGATACGAAGGGTCCTTAACCTCGATTACAATCTCGTGCATATGTGCCCTTCCTCTGTTTTCTCACCGAGATATCGGGGTAGACGTAACCCTCGATTTTACCCGTACACAGATTGTCCCCTTGATATTTGGAGAGTAAGTTTACCGAGACGATGGGAAGCGATAGGTGAACCCTGGTTACTTCCTTCCTACGTTACAAACGAGATGACGAGTTAATTGAAAACGTCCCATCATTCAAGTCGTTCTAACCTCAAACACGTATCAGCCGCTGGTTGACTATCTTCGAAAGCGAAATATCGCGCATTGATGGGAAGCAATAGGTGAACCCCGGTTACTTCCTTCCTACGTTACAATCGAGATGACGAGTTAATTGAAAACGTCCCATCATTCAAGTCGTTCTAACCTCAAACACGTATCAGCCGCATTGGTTGACTATCTTCGAAAGCGAAATATCGCGCATTGATTGTTCTTCCTCAATAAAAGGCTCCGACCCTTTTTCACTTCTTCCAGTTTCCGGTTAAGAATTTATCCTCAAACTCTCTAATTGCTTTTAACTCCTCTGAATCTTCATTCATTGCTCCTTAAAACTTCATATATTCATTTTCAATCCCCATACACTCTTTAGATCTTCAAACCAAACCTTTATACCATCATCCCATCTTCAAATCTTCATATCTTTTCTTCAAACCTTTACATTCTTCCTTCAAATCTTCATATTTTTCCAGATTACGATGGCAAAAACTTTCAAGTCCATGCCTCAGCAAACTGCTCCTTCATCTTCCAACCCGGTCATGGATGCCGAGGTGGTTGTTCCCGAGGTAGCTCAACAACCCCCTACAAAGAGCTTCGTACCTGGGGGTTGCTCTATCAGGAACGACCTCCACATCGAGAAGGCCTCTAGTCAACAGGACCGAGGCAATGAAGCATGGAGATATATATGATCCGTTACTAAGGAAACACTACCCATAATTCGAGCGGTCTGTAACAGGGAGGGTAAGGAAGTGGTCATCCCCAGGCCTAATAACAATATCACTACTCAAATGGAGGGGTACTTAAGTGTTTACACTTACCCTTTCACGCTCGTCCCGGTGGACCCCATAGTCCTTGCCTTCAGAAAAAATTATGAGGTGTGTCTTGGGCAAATCCACCCGTCCTTTTGGAGGATCACGATCCTCTTACGACATTTCATGAACAATATTGAAGCCCCTCGGTTCACCCTTGACCACCTGTTTCGTCTATACAGTCCCTGTATCCTCTGAGGGGGCTAATCAAGCTCGTCCACCGACCAAGCAAAGCTCCATTCTCGAGCATCGACGAAGACTGAGAAAAAGGATGGCAGGGGAGGTTCGTTCGGGTGAAAACCGAAGACCTCATTCCTTCCGAGTTTCTGTCGTTCTCAGATCGCATCCCGTAAGTATTTTCCCTCTCGAGTATTTGTCATGTCCCTTTGTTCTTTCTCTTATTTCTTATGTTTGCCATCATGTAGCTATTTCCCAAGTTCCCAATGCATTTCCCCACATCAATGAGTGGATCGAGTGGATCCACAAATAGATGTACTCTGAGCACGCATGGAGCAAGCTCTCAAAGGGCAAATGGGAGGCTCGTTCCCATAGTGAGGTCCTTTTCTGAATAGTTACTTTTGTACTTTTAGCTTACGTATTGCTAAGTCTCCTTCCTTTCTTATAGGTTTTCCTAAAATTACCAAACTCAGGCCATTAGATGAAGATGAAGATCCTTCCTTGCTTACCGAACCCTCCGCTTCAGAACATCTTGGGGCCACCGCAAAGGAGGAGAAAACAAGAAGAAAAGTAAGTCTGCAGGTTCTCTGGACGCCAAGGCGAAGAAGAAGAAAGTGACCATCAGGGTCTGGAAGAGCAAAAAGAGTACCAAGTCTAGGGTACGGACATTGACTCCCTTTAGCAGCTCAGGGATTATCCCGAGGACGACGACTTTGAATTTATTGCTCACGGGTCGACCCTCAATGAGGGGGAGTAGGCGACGACCAGGAAAGAGGACCATGAGGTCGATCCCCCTCTAACTCAGGAACCAGAGGGATAGACGGAGGCTGCAACCTCTCAAGAAGTTGCTCTTGTCCTGAAGGAGGCAACTGGTGTCATTGACATAGTGGAGACTCCCTTCTATACTGAGTCCATTCTCGAGGAGGCTCAACCAGGAAAAGAGAAGTCGAGCGAGACGGTGTAGGTGTTTTAGAAATAAATTCTGTGTTTTGAGGCCTTAAAACCTCCTTTTTGTCTCACCTCGATTCGCGTGCACAGTCCGGGCATGTATCCGAAAATTCATTATGTGAAAAATTGTGGAATATGATAAATTTTGCTTTTAAAATAAATTTAAGTTGACTTCGGTCAAAATTTTGGGTAAACAGACGGACCCATAATTTGATGGAAAATATGGGACTTGGGCATATGCTTGGAACCGAATTCCAAGGTCCCAAGCCCGAGGAATAAATTTTTGAAGAAAATTATTTTCTAAAATTATAAGAGTTTTTTTGAAATGAAAAGAGGTTTGAAAATTATGGTATCGGGCCCGTATTTTAATTCCGGAGTCTGGTACATGTCTTATATAATAATTAAGTTGCTTCTGTGTAATTTGGTAAGAATTGGAAGTGGTTTGGTATAAAATGTACCTATAGTTGAGAAGAAATGGAAATTTCAATGTGTTTGAGTAATTTTATGAATTTGAGGTTGAATCCGTAGTTGTTGATGTTATTATAATGATTTGATGACATGAGCAAGTCCGTATGACGTTCTTAGACTTGCATGCATGATTAGTTTGGAGCCCGAGGGCTCGGGTGAGTTTTGGATAGGCCTCGGAGTGCATTTAGCCTTAGAACATGATAGTTGCAGGTTCAGAGAAAATTACAGGTCTCTGAAACCAAGGTTCGCGGTCCATGGTGGGGTCTTCGCGACCGTGGTGGGATTTATGCGGTCAGTGGTGAGCAAGGCTAAGTCATCGCGGCCGCGCTCGATATTTCACGGTCCGTGGTGTATCTCCGCGGTCGCGGTCCTTTTTATGTGGTCTACGGTGAGGGTATGAGAGGAGTATATAAACGGGACTCCTCAGCTATTTTCAATTTTCAAAATCCTGAAATATAAGAGGCGATTTTTCACACATTCTTTCTACCCCAAAATACTAGTAAGTGATTTTTAACTTATTTCCTTCACTCCTTAACTTCTTTTTACGAGATTTCATCCTAGAGTCTATGGTTTTCATGGTGGAATTGGGAATTTTGGGTAAAACCTAGGAATATTGAAATTTGGGGATTTAGACATCAAATTGAGGTCGGATTCCAAAACCAATTATATATCTGGGCTCGGGAGGTGACTGGATAATCGGGTTTTGGTCCGAATTTCGGGTTTGGACCAAGCGGGCCCGGGGTCGATTTTTGACTTCTTGGGGAAAACTTTATAAAACCTATTTTCATGCATTAGAATTGATTCATTTAGCATTTATTGATATCGTTAAGTAAATTGTGGCTAGATACAAGCAAATTGGTGGTGAAAACAAGAGGTAAAGCGGTAGTTGAAACTTGAATTGTGTTTGTGGCATCGAGGTTAGTGTTTGGTCTAACCTTAGCTTGAGGGATTAGGTGTCGTGTCTTATTTGTTATGTGCTAATTGTTGAGTACGGCGTATAGGCATGGTGATGAGTCTCTATACGTTGGTTTCAAGCATGCCCGTGAGTCTTATACTATGATTAATGTGACTCCGATTCATATTTTTCATGCTTTATAGGGTGATTTCTTTTATTGAACAAGGCTTGTAGAAGTATTATTGGTAATTGAATATTGAAGAGCATTGGCTCAAGAGCATTGGCTCAAGTTGTTAATTGAGTTGTGAAGTAAATGTGGAAAAGAGGCGAGGTTTATGATATTGTCTCCCTTGCCGGGATTTTGTTACTTTTGATGTTATCTCCCTTGCTAGGGTGTTATTGTTTTGATATTGTTTCCCTTGCCGGGATATGATTGATATACAATTGTTCCCTTGCCGGAATTTTATTGTGATTTTATTGATTCCCTAGACCTTATTGTTTTGTGATTGTTGTTTGGGTAATGAAGAGTGTTAAAGTACGAAGGGTGATGACGTGCATGATATTGTGAGAGAGTGTTAAAGCAAGAAGGGTGATGCCATGCCGCACGATGTACAATTCTGTGCCATGATATGAGTGATAATGCACGAAGGATCATTCCGTGCCATGATTATGTGAGGTAAAAGAACGAAGAGTGATGTCATGCATGATATTTAGAGAGAGTGTTAAAGCACGAAGGCTGATGCCGTACCGCACGATGTATCGTGCCATGATATGAGTGATAATGCACGAAGGATCATTTCGTGCCATGATTATGTGAGGTAAAAGCATGAATGGTGATGTCGTGTCGATTTTATTGATTTGATGGTGAGAACGAGAGTAAAAGCACGAAGGGTGATGCCATGCAATTGTCTTTTATTTCTGATTCTTGTTGATAATTGGATTTTGGTGTTCCTTATATTTATCTGTTGTTCTTTATTATTACTTGATGATCCCCGCAGCATGTTCCCCCTCCTATCCTTAACTGTACATTTCTGCCTTTATTTTTCGCTATATATAATTTAACTACATGGGTTTATTTGGTAGTCTTGTCCTAGTCTCGTCACTACTTCGCCGAGGTTAAGCTAGGCATTTACCACCACATGGAGTCAGTTATGCTGATACTACACTCTGCACTATATGCAGATCCCGGTACAGCAGCTTTTGGACCGCAGTGAGGGTGCTGCCTTCAGTCCATTCAGGTGACTCGAAGTAGTCCTGCAGGCGTCCGCAGGCCTTGGCATATCCTTCTATCTTTCTATACTGTTTCTTCTATGTATTTCTGAAATAGCTTGTATTTATCTTTCGAACCCGTATTTGTAGTACTCTTAGACAGTCTGTAAAATTGTGACACCAGATCTGGGTAGTATTCTTTGTTTATGGATTTGTATTGGTAATATTTTAAATTATTACATTTATTTTATTTCGCTTAGTTAACTCCGTTGTTCTTATAATGTTAGATCACAACTTAAAGGATAAAAAATGGAAACATGTGAATAATTGTAATGGTTGGCTTGCCTAGCTTTCACTAGTAGGCGCCATCACGACACCCGAGGGTGGTAAATTTGGGTTGTGACAAGTTGGTATCAGAGCTATAGGTTACTTAGGTCTCACAATTCATAGACAAACTTAGTAGAGTCTGAGGGATCGATACGGAGACGTCTGTATTTATCCCTTAAAGGCTACCGAGTTAGAAACAACTTCACATCTATTCTTTCCTATCGTTTGGTTTCTCAATGCTAATTGAATTTCTACTCCGTTCTTTCGCAGATGGCGAGAAAATGCACTTTTTCATCCACTAATCAGCAGCACGAGCCCCCAGGCAGCTCCTACGAAGGGCAGAGGGCGAGGCCGAGGCCATACTATAGGCTGAGGCAGGGGCAGAGCTCATCCCAGAGCAGCAGCACCAGCGGCGGAGCCTCAGGTTGAGTTTGATGATGAGGTTCTGGCCCATGCAGTTCCGATGGGCCCAACTCAGGTCCCAGAGGGGTTCATTGCTACCCCAGTACTCCAAGATGCTCTGGTTCGTCTAGTGGGCCTTATGGAGAGTGTCACCCGGGCAGGCTTACTTCTGGTAGCACTAGCCATCTCTCAGGCCGGGGGAGGAGCACAGACTCCCGCTACCCGAACTCCGGAGCAGATGGATCCCCAATTTTAGACTCCAACAACATAGCTAGTTGGAGCAGTTCAGCCGGGTGTGGTATCTTAGACCGGTGATGGAGCATTTATGTCTGCTGATTCCTTGTGGAGATTGGACAAGTTTACCAAGATCTTCACTACCACTTTCAGCGGTGCATCTTCTGAGGATCCCCAGGATTATTTAGACAGTTGTCATGAGGTTTTCAGGAATATGGAGATAGTGGAGACCAATGGGGTTAACTTTGCTGCTGTTCATTTGTCTGGATCCGCCAAGACTTGGTGGAGAGATTATTGTTTGGTTAGACCAGTTGGGTTACCAGCTTTGACTTGGGATCAGTTTTCTCAGCTATTTCTAGAGAAATTTCTTCCGATCACTCAAAGGGAGAACTATCGGAGGTAGTTAGAGCGTCTCCAGCAGGGTTCTATGACTATTACTCAATACGAAACCAGGTTTATTGATTTGGCTCGTCATGCTATTTTTATACTTCCCACTGAGAGAGAGAGAGGGGAGGAGGTTCATTTAGGAACTCGTTCAACCTATTCGATTGTAGATGGCTAAGAAGATAGAGAACGAGATTTCTTTTCAGGATGCGGCCAATGTGGCCAGGAGAGTTGAGATGGTTCTATCACAGGGGAGTGGGCAGGGGTCTAATAAGAGGCCTCATTATTCGGGCAGGTTCAGTGGTGCCTTATTTGGAGGCAGAGATTCTTTTGGTAGGGGCCATCCTCCCAGGCCATTTCATTCAGTACTTCAGGCTTCTCACGGTGCTCTAGGTGGCTGTGGTTCTCGTATGCAGTATTCTGATCAGTTGCCCTATAGTGCACCGCAAGCTCCTATCAGTGTACCTCTGCTCCAGAGTTTGCAGAGTGGTTATTCAGGCCGTCAGGGTCAGCAGTCTCAGCCGCCAAGGGCTTGTTATACATGTGGCGATATAGGGCATATTGCTAGATTTTGCCCTCGAGCATCGAGCAGCTCTCAGCATCAGGGTTCCCGTGCCATGGTTCAGGCACCAAGTGTTCCACAGCCCGCCCAGCCAGCTAGAGGTGGAGGTAGAGGTACTAGAGGTAGAGGTAGAGGTATTAAAGTTAGAGGTCAGGCTGCTAGAGGTGGAGCCCAACCAGCAGGAGGCCGTCCCAGAGATGTAGTTCATAGTGGTGGGGCCCAGCCCTGATGTTATGCTCTTCCAGCCAGACCTGAGGCTGAGGCTTCCGATGCAATTATCACGGGTACTGTTCTAGTTTGTAGTAAAGATGATTCAGTTCTATTTGATCCAGGGTCTACATACTCTTATGTGTCATCTTATTTTGCACCGTATCTGGTCATGCCTAGTAATTCTTTGAGTGCTCCTATATGTGTGTCTACACTGGTGGGTGATTCTATTGTGGTAGATCGTGTCCATTGTTCATGTATAGTTGTGATTGAGGGTCTTGAGACTCGAGTAGATTTGTTACTGTTGGACATGGTTGATTTTGATGTCATCTTGGGGATGGACTGGTTGTCACCTTACCACGCTATCTTGGACTGTCATGCTAAGACTGTGACCTTAGCCTTGTCGGGGTTGCCTCGTTTAGAGTGGAGAAGGACTCCTAGTCATTCTACCTGTAATGTTATCTCATATATGAAGGCTCCACGAATAGTCGAGAAGGGGTGTTTGGCCTATTTGGCATATGTTCGTGATTCTAGTGTTGAGGTTCCTTCTATGGATTCTGTGCCTGTTGTTCGTGAGTTTCCTAAGGTTTTTCTTTCATACCTGTCGGGTATGTCACCCGACAGGGATATTGATTTCTGTATTGATTTAGCTCTGGGCACTCAACCCATTTCTATTCTGCCGTATCGTATGGCCCCGCCTGAGTTGAAATAGTTGAAGGAGTAGTTGCAAGACTTGCTTAATAAAGGCTTCATTAGACCTAGTGTCTCACCTTGAGGTGCACCGGTGTTGTTTGTTAAGAAGAAGGACGGATCGATAAGGATGTGTATAGATTACAGGCAGTTAAACAAGGTTATAATCAAGAATAAGTATCCATTGCCGAGGATTGATGATTTGTTTTATCAGCTTCAGGATGCCAAGGTATTTTTGAAGATTGACTTGAGATCTGGCTACCGTTAGTTGAGGATTATGGCATCTGATGTCCCTAAAACAACTTTCTACACTCGGTACGGGCATTATGAGTTCTTGGTAATGTCATTTGGGTTGACCAATGCCCCAGTAGCTTTTATGGATTTGATGAACCGAGTGTTCAAGCCTTACTTGGATTCGTTCGTGATAGTCTTCATTGATGATATTTTGATCTATTCCCACAACCGAGAGGAGCATGAGCAGCATATGAGAGTGGTTCTTCAGACTTTGAGATATAGTCAGTTGTATGCTAAGTTTTCGAAGTGTGAGTTCTGGTTAAGTTCAGTTGTATTCTTGGGTCATATTGTATCAGCAGAGGGTATTCAGGTAGATCCGAAGATGATAGAAGCAGTCAAGAACTGGCCTAGACCCGCGTTAGCTACAGAAATCCAGAGTTTCTTGGGTTTGGCAGGCTATTACCATCGGTTTATGGAGGGGTTTTCATCTATTGCAGCCCTGATGACCAGGTTGACCTAGAAGGGTGCCCAGTTCAGGTGGTCGGACGAGTGTGATGCAAGCTTTAAGAAGCTTAAGACAGCTTTGACTACGATACCGATGTTGGTTTTTCCCACAGGTTCAGGACCATATACAGTTTATTGTAATGTATCTCGTATTGGACTTGGTGCGGTGTTGATGTAGGATGGCAAGGTCATTGCTTATGCTTCACGGCAGTTGAAGATTCATGAAAAGAATTATCCAGTTCATGATTTGGAGACGCATTGAAGATTTGGAGGCACTATCTGTATGGTGTGTCATGCAAGGTATTCAGGGATCACAAGAGTCTGCAACACTTGTTCAAGCAGAAGGAGCTAAATTTGAGGCAGAAAAGGTGGTTGGAGTTATTGAAAGACTATGATATCACCATCTTATATCATCCGGGGAAGGCTAATGTAGTGGTCGATGCTTTAAGTAGGAAGTCAGCCAGTATGGGCAGTCTTGTGTATATTTCAGTCGGTGAGAGACCACTTGCTTTGGATGTCTAGGCTTTGGCCAACCAGTTTGTGAGGTTGGATGTTTCTGAGCCCAGCCGTATGTTAGCTTGCACTGTCGCTCGTTCTTCTTTATTGGAGCGTATCCGAGATCGGCAGTATGATGATCCTTATTTGTGTGTCCTTAGGGATACGGTGCAACACAGAGGTGCCAAGCAGGTCACATTAGGAGATGATGGAGTTTTGAGGATGTAGGGTCGAGCTTGCATGCCTAATGTGGATGGGCTTGGAGAGTTGATTTTAGAGGAGGCCTATAATTCTCGGTACTCTATTCATCTCGGCACCGCTAAGATGTATCAGGATTTGCGGTAGCATTATTGGTGGAGGAGGATGAATAACGATATTGTTATGTTTGTGGCTCGGTGTTTGAATTGTCAGCAGGTAAAGTACGAGCATCAGAGACTTGGTGGTTTGTTCCAGTAGATTGAGATTCCTGAGTGGAAGTGGGAGCATATAACTATGGACTTTGTTGTTGGACTCCCACGGACTCAGAGGAAGTTTGATGCTATGTGGGTTATTGTTGATAGGCTGACCAAGTCAGCATATTTTATTACTATGGTAGTCTCCTATTCTTCCGAGAGGTTAGCTGAGATCTATATCTGGAAGATTGTTCGTCTTCATGGTGTGCCCGTGTCTATCATTTTGGACTAAGGTACGTAGTTTACCACACATTTCTGGAGAGCAGTTCAGCGTGAGTTGGGCACACGGGTCGAGTTGAGTACAACATTTCATCCTCAGACGGACGGGCAATCCGAGCATACTATTTAGATTTTGGAGGATATGCTCTGAGCTTGTGTCATTGACTTTGGAGGCTCGTGGGATCAGTTCTTGCCCTTACCGGAGTTTACCTATAACAATAGTTACCAGTCGAGCATCCAGATGGATCATATGAGGCTTTATATGGTGGGCAGTATCAGTCACCAGTTGGATGGTTTGAGCCAGGAGAGGCTCGGTTGTTAGGTACGGATCTAGTACAGGAGGTCTTGGACAAGGTCAGGATCATTTAAGATAGGCTTCGTACAGCTCAGTCCAGCTAAAAGAGTTATGCCGACCGTAAGGTTCGCGATGTGGCATTCATGGTCGGCGAGCGGGTGTTGCTTCGGGTGTTGCATATGAAGGGCGTGATGAGATTTGGGAAGAGGGGCAAGCTTAGCCCTAGATTCATTGGCCCGTTTGAGATTCTTGATATAGTGGGAGAGGTGGCTTACAAACTTGCGTTGCCGCCGAGCTTATCAGCAGTGCATCCGGAATTTCATGTGTCCATGCTTCGGAAGTATCACAGAGATCCATCCCACATGTTAGACTTCATTAATGTCCAGTTGGATAAGGACTTGTCCTATGAGGAGGAGCTGGTAGCTATTCTAGACCGGCAGGTTCGTCGCTTGAGATTGAAGAGTTTCCCTTCTGTTCGTGTTCAGTGGAGAGGTCAGCTTGTTGAGGCAACGACCTGGGAGTCCGAGTCCGATATGCGGAGCCAATATCCCCATCTTTTCTCCGACTCAGGTACTTTCTTCTTATGTCCGTTCGAAGACGAACGGTTATTTTAGAGGTGGAGAATGTGATGACCTTTTTAGAAATAAATTTTGTGTTCCAAGGCCTTAAAACCTCCTTTTTATCTCACTTTGATTCGCTTGCGCAGTCCGCACGTGTATCCGAAAAGTCATTATGTAAAAAACTATGAAAAATGATAAATCTTGCTTTTAAAATGAATTTAACTTGACTTCAATCAATATTTTAGGTAAACTAACCCGGACCCGTGATTTGACGGTCTCGGAAGGTCCGTAGAAAAATATGGGACTTGGGCGTATGCCCGAAACCGAATTTCGAGGTCCCAAGCCCAAGGAATGAATTTTTGAAGAAAAATATTTTGTGAAATTATAAGAGTTTTTGGAAATGAATAGAGGTTTGAAAATTATGGTATCGGGCCCGTATTTTGGTTTCAAAGCCCGATACAGGTCTTATATAATAATTAAGTTGTTTTTGTGTAATTTGGTAAGAATCGGAAGTGGTTTGGTATAAAACGGACCTATAGTTGAGAGAAAATGGAAATTTCAATGTGTTTGAGTAATCTTATGAATTTGAGGTTGAATCCGTAGTTATTGATGTTATTATAATGATTTGATCGCACGAGCAAGTCCGTATGATGTTCTTAGACTTGCGTGCATGATTAGTTTGAAGCCCGGAGGCTCGGGTGAGTTTTGGATAGGCCTCGGAGTGCATTTAGCCTTAGAACATGACAGTTGCAGGTTCAGAGAAAATTACAAGTCTCTAAAACCAAGCTCCGCGGTCCGCAGTGGGGTTTTCGTGACCGCGGTAGGAGCTTCGCGACCGTAGTGGGATTTATGCGGTCAGCGGTGAGCATGGCTGAGTCTTCGCGGCCACGCTCGATACTTTGCGGTCCGTGGTGGAGCTCTGCAACCACGATCCTTTTTATGTGGTCCGCGGTGCGGGCCTGAGAGGAGTATATAAACGGGACTCTTCAGCTATTTTCAGTTTTCAAAACGCTGAAACATAAGAGACGATTTTTGAAACACTCTTTCTTCCTCAAAACACTAGTAAGTGATTTTTAACTTATTTCTTTCACCCCTTAACTTCTTTTTACGAGATTTCATCCTAGAATCTAGGGGTTTAATGGTGGAATTGGGAATTTTGGGTAAAACCTAGGAATATTGAAATTTGGGGATTTAGACCTCAAATTCAAGTTGGAATCCAAAACTAATTATATATCCGGGCTCGGGGGTGACTGGGTAATCGGGTTTTGGTCCGAATTTAATTGCACATGTTTATTTGGTAGTCTTGTCCTAGCCTCGTCACTACTTCGCCGAGGTTAGTCTAGGCACTTACCAGCACATGGGGTCGGTTGTGCTGTTACTACACTCTGCACTGTGTGCAGATCCCGATGCAACAGCTTTTGGACTGCATTAAGGGTGTTGTCTTCTGTCCATTCAGGCGACCCAAGGTAGTCCTGCAGGCGTCCGCAGGCCTTGGCGTCTCCTTCTATCTTTCTATATTGTTTCTTCTATGTATTTCTAAAACAACTTGTATTTATCTTTCGGACCCATATTTGTAGTGCTCTTAGACAGTCTGTGAAATTGTGACACCAGATCTGGATAGTTTTTTTTGTTTATGGATTTTTATTGGTAATGTTTTAAATTGTTACATTTCTTTTCTTCGGCTTAGTTAACTCCGTTGTTCATATAATGTTAGATCACAACTGTTAAATGATTAAAAATAGAAACAGGTGAATAATTGTAATGGTTGGCTTGCCTAGCTTTCACTAGTAGGCGCCATCACGACTCCCGAGGGTGGGAATTCAGATTGTGATAGTAGGGGCTTGATGATGCCCTCAACACGTTCTTCGATGGCATGGATATGGCCGCATTAGAGGACTTTTCAGGGCTTGATCACCTGAAGGTCCCGAAAAAGGATATGCCATATCGGGAGCAGGCGGGACGAGTTCGAGCCCAAAACTACTGAAGCAGTTCCCTGTTCCGAGCATGGACCCCGAGCGCAAGAGAATGGTCATTCTCACAATCTTGGCGGATGCCCTGGTCCTTTCTGCTCCGGTGAGCGTATCTAGCTACCTTCGATGCCTAGTGACCAAGGAGGGTCAGGCGAAGATGAACGAAGTGAAACATCGAGCCTTTTTAACGAGGCGCAACAGGCGCTAAATCGGGTAAGGCGTTTACCCTTCGCACCCCTTTGTGAACCTTGTTTAGTTTTAGACTTGTTCTAATAATTTCATTATTTTTCAGGCTTTAGTGCTTCATCTTGAAAGCTTTCTTCGGTCCTGCTTCGAGATCAGCCAGGTCGAGTTCGAGCTCAAAGAGTAAGTCCGGAAGAAGGACATGTATAGGGATCTTAGTGAGCAACAAGACAAGGCACTCAAGGACCTCCCGATTCTACAAGCTGAGCTGGAAAAGGCTCAAACGAAGGCTTCGTCCTTGAAGAGAGAGTATGATGACCTGGTCGAGAAGGTAAGGATCTTTGAGGCTGAAAACGAGAAGCTAGTCGTGGTGACTAACAATGCAACTTCGCAGGTCCAACATAAGATAGACCTGATCGACCAGCTTCGGGCTGAGATGGATGAGGTCAAGGCCACGGCCGAGGTGTGGAAGGGCATGATGGACCTGCTGGCTTCAGAGAAAGAAGCTGCAAAACCGAAGCTGGCATCGGCCGAGAACCAAATTGTTATTTTTTCGTGATGACCAGACTCAGCTTCGATGTTCAAATGAGTAAACTGAGAGTTTGATATTTTTGGGCTGACCTGAAATCAAGACTTCTAAGAACAAGCATAAAATAAGGTGTGTTATGGAGATTCGTATCAAATTACCATTATTATCCTTAGCCCCACGGTGGGCGCCAAAATGTTTACCCTAAAATTGGGTAATAATTAAATCTGTACGTGGTTTTAAGGATATGTGATTTAATCTAACACGAATAATTAAGAATATCAAACAAATGGGTTAGAAATGAAATAAATGTCCAAACCAGTTGTAATACTATGATCAAGCCTGACTTTAGAATGATAAATGACTTTGTCCTAGGTCGGGCCCTCGGTTCAATCCCGATCGTGAATGAAGAACAGAACAAATGAGCAAAACTTTAACAATAGCTAAAAGGCAGAAAATAAACTTGTATTGCTTTGATTCGCGTGTTACAATGTGGCTTACAAAAGAAAAACTTATCCTTTATATAGTAGGAGAGTTTCGTCCCTAATATAAGTCTAAAAAAAATTAAAAATCTTTTCTTCCTGGTAATTACTGATCCATAACCGACATCGTGCGAGATCCGCTGCGCCGTGATATCCGGTTGGGTACGAATATCACGGTCCTCTATCCATCATGTGTAACCGTTTACGGTGCTTTTCGAAGTCTTAGAAGTCATTCTTGGCCCGGGGTGCGTCACTTTACCATACACGATGACAGACACATCGTTCATTCTCTCTGGATCTCGATACAAAGGGTCTTTAGCCTCAATTACAGTCTCGTGCGTCCATGCTCTTCCTCCGTTTTCTCACCGGGAAATCGTGGTAGACGTAACCCCTTATTTCACCCGTACACAATTACAATATCTGTAAGGAAAATAAGAAAGGTAGACCAGAATAAAGCGACCAAGAAGCTACTACTGCTAGATACTAAGTAGCAGATAAATTCATACCAGTTACCACTATGTTCCTTAGAAACCAAACCTATTTGTGTAACAAATATTAGCCCTATCTTTAATCAGGATCTTGAGTTCGGATTTTAGGAATAAAAATATAGTATAATGCTTCCTCCTTTAACAATTTTTACATAGGACAAATTAAATTCGAATTAATATCTGTATATTGGACTGCTTAAAAAAAGGATATAATCATAAAAGAACACGGTAAAAGAAAAAGATTCAGTCATGAAGTAATTATCTATGACACAAGGGGGTGTTGGTCAGTCAAAACTGGACATGGAGCTGTCATTCAAGCTAGCAGAGAGTGGGTGAATATAGAAAACTGTTTGCATATGGCCCCCATGTTTTCAACTTTTTTACTGTCTCTATCTTAACCTGCTGTCTATCACCCTTCCCCATTTGATTAATTTCCTCAAAAACCCTACACAGTGCTTCCCCTCCCTTTTTCTGCTCTCTCTACTCTTTTATCCAACCACTGTGAAAGAAATAGATAGAGTGGTTAGTTTGCTTCCCCTATTTTGAGGAAAAAACCAATCTCTCATCATTTTCAGAATACAAAGCTACTAAATCAACCAACAGGACAGTGTTCCAAGATTTTCTACTACTGCTCAAACAAAGAAACTCAAAGGAAGACCAAAGAACAGAAACTAACCGAAAGAAAACATAGAGAAAAGAGTCCTTTCACTCACTCTCCCATCAATCGCTTCATCATTCAATTTCAACCCCATTATCAAACTCTTCCTTCTTTTGCATCATCAGTACACCTTCCTTTCTCTAGTCTCTTTCTTGTAATTTACAAATATGGTAATCTTCTGATATTTCAATCAAAAACCTCACATCTTTCCCCCTTTTATATCATGCCATATGTTCTTTTTCTCGGAACAGTCTCATTTGGGAAATCTCCCTTCTCTTATTAAACCCTAAAAAATCAAGGGTTGCCCCAAAAAAAAAAAAGTAAAGGGAGGGTAGAAGAAGGTGAACAGTCAAAAAATCAAGAAGTGAAATATTGATCAAAAGAATCAGTAGATCCCATTGAGAGAAGAAATTTGAGCTGAAAATATTCATGGATTCTAATAATAACAGCAGCAGCCACCTGAACAATAGCAACAACAGTAATATTACTATTACGTCATCTTCTTCAACATCGTCATCGACCTCAAGCCGATACGAGAACCAAAAGCGTCGAGACTGGAACACTTTCGGCCAGTACCTTAAAAACCACAGGCCTCCACTTGCCCTCTCCCGCTGCAGCGGCGCTCACGTGCTCGAATTCCTTCGTTACCTTGATCAATTTGGTAAGACCAAAATTCACACCCCGATTTGTCCGTTTTACGGTCACCCGAATCCTCCAGCACCATGTCCCTGTCCACTTAGGCAAGCTTGGGGCAGTCTTGATGCTCTTATTGGACGTCTTAGAGCTGCTTATGAAGAAAATGGAGGAAAACCTGAAACAAACCCTTTTGGTGCTCGTGCTGTGAGACTTTACCTTCGTGAAGTTCGTGATTTGCAGTCAAAAGCTAGAGGAGTTAGCTACGAGAAGAAGAAAAGGAAACGCCCTCCACCGCTGCAACAGTTACCTATTCCGCCACCGCCATCATCAGGTGATCAAACTTAACGTAAAACATTGCTATCTCTCGAATTACTAGCTAATATGCAACTTTAAATTTAGTTATGGATTTAGTTGTTTGAGGGTCTTCTATTCTAATAAGTACTACTATTTCGTTATGATCTTTAATTATCACCTATTGTTATGTCACTAAGAAGGGTTTGTTAATGAATCATAAATTGTAGTACCAATTTCTTTGTGTAGTTCTGCCTGTCATTATGGATTTAAAGCATAGATTTGCAAATGTACGATTTTGGCACTATTAGTAGGAGTAGTTGTTGGAACTGGTAGAGGGAGCATAAATCTTGTAGTCGGAGTAAATGTACTATGGCAGCAACATGACTAGAGGATCAATACTTCGGAATAAATTTAATCATGATATTATGGAATATTTAGCTATCGTCATTACTTAGATTTCTTCTAATATTGTACCGTGTTAATTGCATCATATACGTCAGATCCCTACTGAGCATTTCCCATATATAATCAGCTAGCATATAGGGTTGATCTCCAAGTTGATAAACTTAGTTACGAGTAAATATTTTCTTTTTCTTTACTCATTCATTGTTCAAATTAAGACCTAATACAGATTCTTGCTGGATGGGTGTACTAAGAGGTAAAACGTAACTCTTTGATATGGGAGATTGAGCATTTTCTCGTGGATCTGCTTTTTTCTTGTTTTAATTTGCTTTTTAGCTTTCCAACTTTTGCAACTTTACTGAGATTGAAATGTTGGTTTTATACACGACGTATTCTGTTTACAGATACTTCTTCCGGTGAGGGTTCTCATATACACTGAGCTCATGCAAATTGAATTAAGCCTTTTTTAAAAGTGTTTTTACTGGTGAATTATATATTACTTTGATAGCCTTTTAAAACGTTTTTATTGATGAACTTATATATATATATGTATGTATCTATTAAATTGATTTCTAGTGCTGTCACTTCACTGAGAGGTGTTTGATGTAATTGGCAGACAATGTGATTCCTTGATGCCCTTCAAAGAAACTGCAAGTTGCATTGTCATTGGCTAGTTAGTTTATTCAAGTCTTTGATTTCTTTGTAAATCTTAGATTATATGCTGATTACCTGAATCTTGAAATACTAAATCTACCAAATTTTCTAAAAGAATATCTTCTTAGAGTTACATTGGAACTTGACGAAATCAAGGTCCTTCAATATAAGTTTTTGTTTACAATTTATGCGTAATTGCAAGGTTTTATCTGATTACTTATAGTTTAAAAGGAAGATAAAAAACCAAAGTTCAATGATCTTTGTTTTCTTGAAGCAAAATTGGCTCAGAAAAAGGCCTAGTCCAAAGAAATTTTGTGTATATGTATGCTTGACATACTTTTCATATACTTGTCAAGTTATGGTGGGGGTATGAAACTAGCACTCTAATCTATAAAGGAAATATTCCCAATCCCACCACTAATTAATCTTTTCAGATTATCATAGGATGACTTTTAGGAGGTGGTAAAAATATCAGAGAAAGGGCCCATATTACACAATAATGGATCTAGAAATATTGACCAAATAGCGGTACATGATTCTTTGCAGAAAAATTATCAGTTGATTTGAAGGATCGGATGATTTTTTGGTGTGAGAATATATATGTTGACAGTCTTGAAAGCAGCAAATGTGAATAAAGTTACTAGTACTAGTTTATTTCGTCAGGTAAATTTTGTCAAATGACATATTTCTTGTCCCGTTGGTTTTTGTCCATCTTCTAAAGTTCAAAGCTGCACAACCATTTGAATTATGGTTTTATGTTAGGACATCCTAAAAAAATATATGTGAATTATAACGTGTGATATCACGCTAATTAATATTTTTATTAGGTTATCTGTCTATATTTACCATAAAACATGTAATTACTTTAATAAGTAATTCGATTGCCCAAGATCTAGTGCTTTCAAGAAATTAGATCTTATAGTCACGTACATAAATATTGGATCTGAGAAGGAAGATATCCTTGTTGAACTTCCACCGCCATCTAATTATCAAAAAGAATTTTTACTTGGTCCATTAGAATATCAACATGGATATTTTCCTTTGGAAAAATAATATCCTTGTTGAACTTCGACGGTCATCTAGTTATAAAAGAGTTTTCACTTACTTTGTCCATCAGAAAAATCAACAAGGACATTATTGGTTGTCTTCTAAAATTTTTAAAATATGGGTGCGCCAGTAAAAATAGAAAAACATGTATTAAGTGATAATTGAGCTTGTTCTTCTAGGTAAAAAACTTTATATTTAATCAAATACATCATTCAGCCTTTCTAAAGCATGAGTGACAATTAATAACATTAGACTAATTCTAAAATATACATACATTATATGCCTAATTTTGGCTGAAAGACAAAGTTCACATGTCCCATAAATTATCTTATAAATTCGCCTCTGGGTGTGATGTGAATAAAGTCAAACGTGAAAAGTAGAGAAAAATAAGTATTTATAAGGAGTTGGATACTCTTAATGGTGTAAAGCTTATTAGGAAAAACCGTGCGAGTTTGGCCCAAAGCGGACAATATTACACAATGTTAGAAGCATCTTTGGGGCGTTTAGTTCAACAACTGATATCAAAGAAAATAATTTGGCAGAACGACTATAGAGATGGCGAGTGTGGTGTGGGGTCCGACTTACTACATTTGTTCGTCTACGGGCTGGTTTACGGTCTTTACTCGTAGCTTTGAAGACACATATGAAATATGATGGGTCATGTGAAACTTAGTTCAAGGGAAAAATTATGGGGTATTATGACTTTTAGCCCGAATCAGAAACTATTTACATTCGGTAGCCGAAAAAGTGTAAAATTTGTATAACTTTTGTATCTAACATACAGAATGTATATATATACATACATTCATATTTTCGGCTATTATTTTGAGAGCACCTATACAATGTCATCTTTTCAAAAATAAATTATTAGGTGTGTGTGATAATATCCCCATATGGAAAGTAAAAATAAATAAATAAATAAATAAATAAGCTACTTATAAGAAGTTGGATACTCTTAATCATGTGAGGCCTTTCGAAAAAATTGTGCGAGTTTGGTCCAAAGCGGATGACATCATACCATATTAGAAGTAGTATCTTTAGGCAGTTTAAGTCGAATAGATATTTTCGGGAAAAAATCAAGTTCGACCATGACGGGATATTTCGAAAACATAATATAATTAAGTAAAATAAAGTCTTATAAACTTTTAGATGATATAAATTAATAGCACACATTTCTTCAATCGTCGGTTACAAAAATAAATTATTCGATTTTTCAATACCTACAAGTATGTAGAAACCCTCGAGATTAGAAAGAAAAAAGGATTTGTGAGAAGGAACATCGACAGAACTATGATTTTCACTAATAATATTTAAAATACAGAAACAAATACACGAAGGAGTCAAAGTCAAACTATTTAATAAGTATCTATTATATATACATAAAAATAATTTTAATTTTATATATACAATATAATTTAGTGGCAAAGGAAATTCGCATGACCCCTTGTGTTAGCCCCTTGACAAAGGTCCTCGGCAGGTGTGGGTTGTGACAAGGATTTTCATGATGGCCTTGGCACACAACCTGAAAAATTGGGCAACAACATGATGGGCTGCTCGGCATGACGGACAGTGCGGGGTTCGACAAACGCACCTTGAATGGAAGCAAGGCGCATTTTACTTAGATGTGCGGATTGGCAAAACAATGGCAATGCAAAGCCATGTCAAGCAGGGGCAAAGACATGGCAAGGCAAGGCAAGACAAGGCGGGACAAGCAATGACAAATGATACGGGCAGATTTGATCAAGTTGGGGGCGACTTGACATGGGCGGGCAGCTTTGACAATGAACGTGTGCGGCTAAGTCAGTGGGTGGCGAGCTGTTGGCAATGACATTGGCGCGGAGCAGTGTCAAAGGCAAGGTTGGGCGCAATGCCAGCCTTAGCACAAAGCAGCTGGGCGAAAATCAGACCAAGCTGTGCAAAAGCAGCAGTTGGAAAACATGTGGCAAGCACATGAGAAGCAGTTGGCAGTTGCAACCTCTTCCAAGACATGTTGATCATGGCCTAAAAGTGTGCCCACATTTTTGTACTTTGTCTTAACTTGTTGCCCATCAGTTGGGGCTTGTCAACTGATTGTAGCCTTATAAATTCTTGCCTAAACTGTCCAAAACGGGGCAGAAAACTTAGTCTATGTCATTGTGAAGCCAAATACGTCTAAGTCATTTCCTAAGGATGGGAAAACTATTTTGGAGCAGGGAATTAGGGAATTCTTTGTCTTGGCCATAGGGTAGGCTATTGTATTCTTGTATTCACTTATTAATACAAGTTGGGAAGAAATTCCTGTATATCGTGTGTGCCTTTATCTACTATTTTTGCTACTTATTTTCATTCTAAGTTCAAACATCCCTAAAAATAAAACTAAGTGTTGGAAAGGCTGAAGTCAAGACTGGGCTTCACTGCCGCACGGAGGTGAACCTCGGGCTGAGTTCGAGTGACACAAATCACCCCTGTGACAATTGGTATCAGAGCGTGGCTGGATCGGGGCGAAGACACAACGTTCAGTGGTTGAATTTTGTGAAGAATGGCTGGTGGCAACGCAGAACTGAGGGAAAAGGTTACTGCATTAGAGGCACTTGTCGGAACTGTTGATGGGGATCAATTTCTGACTATCTTGACTCGTCTCGTATCTTGAAGCCGAGATGAATAGGCTGAGCCAGGAGTGCACAGATCTGAAAATGGAAAATGGGTTGTTGCGTCGTGCTGTTGGCAATGATGAAGCACGGCGTGGAGCAGATCGTACCAAGGTCAGAATTCCGGAGCCTAAAGAGTTCAATGGCACAAGGAGTGCCAAGAAACTCGAAAACTTCTTGTGGGATATGGAACAGTACTTCCATGCTACCAAAGTACAATATGAAGACAAAGTCCCCATTACGACTATGTACTTGGTGGATGATGCAAAGCTGTGGTGGCGTACGCGCGTGGCAGATGATGTAAGTGCTGGTAGGCCGAAGATTGACTCTTGGGAAGGGCTGAAGAAAGAGTTGAAGGATCAATTCTTTCCTAGCAATGCGGGCTGGATTGCTAGAGATCGTTTGAAAAAGTTGAAACAAACTGGAACGGTCAGGGATTACGTCAAGAATTTTAGTTCTTTGATGCTGGATATTAGCAACATGTCTGAGGAAGACAAGCTGCATAATTTCCTTTACGGGTTGCAGTCGTGGGCGCAAATGGAACTCCGAAGGCAAAATGTGAAAGATCTTCCTAGTGCCATTGCTGCTGCGGATGCGTTGGGTGATTTCCGGTTGGGACAAGATAGTTCTGATTTCTCTACTACTTTAAAGTCCAAAAACGGGAACAAGGACAAAGTAAAAGAGTGGAGGAAAAACGGAAATGACAAGGGTAATGATGTTGAGGGCAATGGCAATGAGAAGGGAAAGCAATGTGCTGGACCTTCGACAAACAAGGGACAAAACAACAAGTTTGATGGCTGTTTTATTTGCAAAGGCCACACATGGCGAGGGATTGTCCAAGAATTGAACGGCTATCAGCATTGTTTGATGAAGAAAAGAGTGAAGATGAGCAAAACGAGGAAGAACATGGGCAAGCAACAGCATATTTGGGACCTATGGTGGTGCTGAAAAATGCGGAAGCTACTTCGTCGAGGATGACGAATTCTTCTGGTGGGGGTGGTTTGTTAGCCCCTTGACAAAGGTCCTCGGCAGGTGTGGGTTGTGACAAGGATTTTCATGATGGCCTTGGCATACAACCTGAAAAATTGGGCAACATCATGATGGGCTGCTCGGCATGACGGACAGTGCGGGGTTCGACAAACGCACCTTGAACGGAAGCAAGGCGCATTTTACTTAGATGTGCGGATTGGCAAAACAATGGCAAGGCAAAGCCATGTCAAGCAGGGGCAAAGACATGGCAAGGCAAGGCAAGACAAGGCAGGACAAGCAATGACAAATGATACGGGCAGATTTGATTAAGCCGGGGGCGACTTGACATGGGCGGGCAGCTTTGACAATGAACGTGTGCGGCTAAGTCAGTGGGTGCCGAGCTGTTGACAATGACATTGGCGTGGAGCAGTGTCAGAGGCAAGGTTGGGCGCAATGCCAGCCTTAGCACAAAGCAGCTGGACAAAAATCAGACCAAGCTGTGCAAAAGCAGCAGTTGAAAAACATGTGCCAAGCACATGGGTAGCAGTTGGCAGTTACAACCTTTTCCAAGACATGCTGATCATGGCCTAAAAGTGTGCCCACGTTTTTGTACTTTGTCTTAACTTGTTGCCCATCAGTTGGGCTTTGTCAACTGATTGTAGCCTTATAAATTCTTGCCTAGGCTGTCCAAAACGGGGCATAAAACTTAGTCTAAGGCATTGTGAAGCCAAATATGTCTAAGTCATTTCCTAAGGGTGGGAAAACTATTTTGGGGCAGGGAATTAGGGAATTCTTTGTCTTGGCCATAGGGTTGGCTATTGTGTTCTTGTATTCACTTATTAATACAAGTTGGGAAGAAATTCCTGTATATCGTGTGTGCCTTTATCTACTATTTTTGCTGCCTATTTTCATTCTAAGTTCAAACGTCCCTAAAAATAAAACTAAGTGTTGGAAAGGCTGAAGTCAAGGCTGGGCTTGACTGCCGCACGAAGGTGAACCTCGGGCTGAGTTCGAGTGACACAAATCACCCCTGTGACACCTTGCGCCCCTAGCTTTGAGGGGGGACGATCTTGGCCCGCCGCATTGTCTCCATCGTTCTAAAATAAAACACACTCGATAGTCGAGAATTTGTAGCTTTAGAGTTTAGACCATTCAATAACCCATACAGACAATGAAACCACCTTATAGCTAACAAAGCAAATAAGTATTGAAGGTTTTTGCCTTTGCTTTTGCCTCTTGTTGAAAGTATAATTTTCAAACGATCGAGTAATGGTCAGTTACATGCATTAAATTATGACTTTCCCTTTGAAGATATTTGGTGTTTTTTGTGTAGCATATAAAGGAACATCCTTAAACTCATGGTCCATCATGTAAATATATATATAACTGCTCCTGGTTCAGAAAACTATAGGACAAGACAGTGAGACACGCTCCCATGTTCCATTGAAATCAAAGCTAGTGGCCTCCACTGTGCTAGTACCAGTTAAGACTACGTTGTTAGGTTTTCCTAGGGTTAAAGTAGGGATCTGTTTACAAATAGCCGTTTGGACTCACTATTTAATTATCTTTTCTAATTAGTAGTATTATACATATTAATATATTATACAAGAATATAATGCATATATTATAGGAGTAGTACATTCATTTTCGTTTAAAAGGTTGAATGGATGGTTATTTAGGTTAATTCTTATTATAGTACAAAAGTTAAGTTTACTTTATACTTTAAGGCACAGCCTGAAAACACGAACTGAAGTTTCAATGTTTACGAGTTTCCTTAACTAGTGACCACTGTGCACATAGGGATTTGCCTTCTTTTTTTGGTTTTTCTTTTTCCCTCACCTTTACGTATATCCTGCAATATCTAGTCCAGTACGCAAACACTGTAAGTGTAAAGTTCCTCCCCAGTTCACATTTCCAAATCTACTAAATATTTCAAGTGTTTCGAAAAAATAAGCTACGCACTCTTTATATAAATGTATGAAAATGTAGGGTGTGTTTGGTATAGCGGAAAATGTTTTCCAAGAAAATATTTTCTTGGAAAACATGTAATAATTTTATTCATTTTTCGATGTTTATTGGTATAGGGGTGTGCATTCGAATCGGTTTATCGATAAATCGAATCGATTATTTGTTATCGGTTTATCGATTTCGATTTCGAAATTTTCCTTATCGAGTTATCGATTTCGATTTCTTTTATCCCGGGGGGAGGGGCAGGTGTTGGGAGGGGGTGAGTGGTGCAGAAAAACGAAAAAACAGAAAATTGACATTGCAAAAAAAAAAGATAAAAAAAATAATTTTTTTTGCGGGAGATGGGAAAAAGCCTTTTCTGGAGAGAGGGGTGGGTTGGTGAGGGTGGAGAAGGTTGAGAAGGAGTTTTGAAAAATGTTTTCTCTTATCTTGATAAGGAAAATATTTTTCAAAACATTTAAGACAATCAAACGTGAAAAAATTAAAAAATATTTTTCGAAAAATATTTTTCGAAAAATATTTTCCTTTCATACCAAATACATTTCTGTGCTTAAGTTAATCCATTGATGATTTAAATAGATTGCAGTTGAAGTAATGTTATTTTCGTGGATCAAGTAGCGCACATATGATTTTGGCAAACAGTATTACCCTTTTTGTCACAATTCAACTGGTATTCCGGCTTTGGGTCTGAAGTTGTGAGAATCTAAGGGCCTGTTTGGCCATTAAAAAAGATTCCTTCTTTTTAATTTTTTTTTTTTTTTTTACGGAATCAATGTTTGGCCATAAAAATTTTAATTTTTTACTTGAAGTAAAGTTTTGGAATTTTTGAAATTTGAAAAACTCCAAAACATTATTTTTCAAAATTTTCACTGCAAAACACTTATAAAAATTAAAAAATAGTTCTAAATTGTATTCATGTCCAAATATAATTCTACTTTTCATACCATTTTCAACTTGAAAAAAAAATTCACTTTTTTTGGTATCACAATTCTTATGTCCAAACGCCAGCTAAAACTTTACCACATGTCCCAAATAGACGTTTATTTTGCATTATTGATCACTGCGTGGATCATTAACTTTTTGATTTCACCAGATGAATAATAGAAAGGAAATATCAAGGCGACCAAATTGGACACTTTTTCATGGATGAGAAAACGGAAGGAAGTAAAGCCAAAGTGAAACACTTAGAGCCTGTTTAGACCGACTTATTTTAAGTGCTTTTAAGTCAAAATAATTTTTAAGATATTTTATTATATTTGAATAAAGAAAAAAATACTTTTAAGCACTTATTTTTAAGCTAAAATGATCAAAGAAAAAAGTCAAAAGCCAATGTTACGATCCGGATTTTCCACCGTCGGGATTGTGATAGCGCCTAACTCTTAGAATGCTAGACAGGCCAATAGATACAGTTCTAACACATTAATCATTAACCAAAATAGTAATTAACATTAATTTAAACCAAACATATATGAAGTGCGGGAATTTTATAAAAGTTTAAAACACTAATACATAACTACCCAATATATTTGGTGTCATAATCCACGAACTTCTAAGAGTTTTTTTACAAACACTGGTTTAAAAGAAATACATATGTTTTCGAAATGAAAAGAGACATGAATCTAAGATAGAGGGAAGGGGACTCCAAGGTCAGCGAACTCCGGCAGATCTACCTTAGGTCTCTTGTGGACTGAAGGCAACAACCCAAACTCTACGCATGAGGTCCGGCATCGAAATCTGCACAGAAAGTGCAGAGTGTAGTATCAGTACAACCGATCTCATGTACTGGTAAGTGTCGAGCCTAACCTCGGCGAAGTAGTGACGAGCCTAGGACACGACAACAGTATAAACCTGTGCAATTAAATCATATACGAGAAAGTAATAATAAAAAAAATTTAACAAATCATAACGGGAAGGGAAAACATGCTGGGGGGAATATCAAATCCTGACAGTAATACAATAAAGAAGCAAAAATAAATATCATGCTTGAACCAACAGAAATAATAACATAGCAACATATGCACGACATCACCCTTCGTACTTTTACTCATCCTCACCATAAAAAATAACAGAAACGGTACGGCATCACCCTTCGTGCATTAACACTCACAGAATATGGCACGACATCACCCTTCGTGCATTAACACTTACTCAAAATATCGTGCACGACATCACCCTTCGTGCTTTACACTCTTCCTCACCCAAACAATAGAAACAATAACATCCCTGCAAGGAAATCAGCAATAACCAATCATGTTTCAATAGTTAACTTCACAATATAAGTCTCAACACTTACCTCGATTCTACGACCAAAATCAAGCCTCAATTACCGCTTTACCTCTCGAATCCACCTCCAATTCACTTGTCTCTAACCACAATTAACTTAATAATATCAATAAATGCTAGAGAAATCAATTCCACTGCATAATTACAAGTTTCCCAATATTTTCCCCAAAAAGTCAAAAATCAACCTCGGGCCCATTTGGTCAAAACTCGAAGTTCTGACCAAAATCTGATTACACATTCACCCCCGAGCCCGGATATACAATTAGTTTTGGAATCCAACCTCAATTTGAGGTCTAAATCCCCAAATTTCGAAATTCCTAAATTCTATCCAAGAACACCCAATTCCACCATGCAAAACCCTAGATTTTGTGATGAAATCTTGTAAAAAGATAAAATAAATCGAAAGAAATGAGTTAGAAATCGTTTACCTATGATTTGGGAAAGAACTACTCTTTAGAAAATCGCCTCTTGAAGCTTAGGGATTGAAAATTTGAGAAATGAATTAAAACTCTAGTCCAAAACTTGTTTTGAACAGTTGCAGGTATCGCATTTGCGATCACATGTTCGCAAATCCGAACTCGCAAATGCGAAGCTTGGCCTGGCCTGCTGTCTTTGCAAATGCGAACAATTGTTCGCAAATGTGGCCATTGTTCAAGTCGCAATTGCAACAGTGAACTTCGCAAATGCGAAGGTCTCCTCCCAGCCTAGTGATCGCAAATGCGAAGGGTCTTCACAAATGCGAGTATCGCATTTGCTAGCCAGACTATGCAAATGCGAAGTTTGCAGACCTGCAACATACCAGAAAATTTTCTTAAGTCCACAACACTTTGTGGCCTATCCAAAACTCACCCGAGCCCTCGAGGCTCCAAACCAAGCAATGCACACAAGTCTAAAAATATCATACGGACTTGCTCGTGTGATCAAATCACCAAAATAATATCTTAAACAACGATTTAACACCAAAAGTCATGAAATTTCTTGATAGTTTCAAACTTCCTATTTTCTCAACCAAAGGTCCGAATCACATCAAATCACCTCCGTTTTTCACCAAATTTCACATATAAGGTTTAAATATTATAACGGACCCGTACCGGGCTCCTAAACTAAAATACGGGCTCGATACCAATAAGTTCACACATTATTCGATTTCCATAAACTATTATATTTCTAGTTAAATAATTTTCTTCAAAAATTTATTTCTCGGGCTCGGGACCTCTGATCACGCCCAACTCTAGTCCTAAAAAGGATAAGCGGTCGCTGCAAATATAATCCGATTTAAAAATTTCGGAGTCGAATCACACAGAGAACTAAGGCTTAGCTATAGCAATTTAATATCACTAAGAAGACAAGTTTGAACAATTTTCTAAATTATAAAGATTGAGAGTTATATTTCTAACTAATTAACTAGCAAATACTAGAAAGCGGTAAAATTATCAAGTAACGAGACAAAGGGTTGGAGACCAAATTAAGGAGGTCTAGAGTTATGATTTCCCCAATTGTCGGAATCCTTCCAGCTATGTTCCCTACAATTTCGCTGATGTATTCTCTACTGATCCTGAGCACTTTAGGTGCCGTAATTCTCTCTCGAGCAACTACAATAATTTACTAGACATATTCTCTCGAACTACACTAGTTGGTTTCATCTAACCGCTCACTATGACCACGTCAAGGCTTTGTTATTTCTAAACCTACCTTTAAACCCACTGTATTGATTTCTCACATACGTTAGGAGTGACGTTGTTCAACAACTACCTAAATATATATTCTCTCTCGAGAAGTACACACTAAATAGGCACAGTCAATTTATGGTCATTCAATCAACAGCAACAAACACGTAGTTGAACAAGTAGAGAAATCCAACAGCTCAATTATATAAAAACATAACAAGTATTCATCCTACAAAAAGTTCCATCAAAACCCTAGATAACAAATTAGCTATTCATAATAGTATGCAAAAATAAAATATTAGAATTCATAACCAATGATAAAAAATAGGAAGAAGGAAGTGAGAAACTTGTAGAAGAATTATCCGCCTTGCTCCTAGTATGTTCTTGCCTCCTTAGGTCGAATTCCCCGGTCTCCTTAGCCTCTTTAGGTCTAAATTATGTCAAAAGGTCCTCAAAATACCGTTTTCTATGTATATATACGAAGTAGGGTTGTGCCCAAACAATTATACCTTCTCCTATGAGAAAAAGGACACTTTTTCCGGACAGGACGTCCATGGCCGTGGATTGGACCGCGGATTTTGGCCATGTTCTATCTGCGGCCGCGGATCTGACCGCGGAGCAATTGTCGCGCATTTTGCACTCTGTTCTGTTTGGAATTTGGAAAAATATAAAATATAGAAGTTGTATCCCTTTGAGTTATCTTTCCAACTATATATTGTGGAGCCCAAATGGAGTTCGGAGCGAAAGATTATGTGCATTTTATTAGACAGTGCGCAATATGCCTACTCGATTCTTCGTTTCGTTGCTCTATCATCCGTTGTTCCCCGAATACGATCCTAGCATAATTCCTTGGGCTTTTACTTAGACTTTTAAGCTCCAAATCACTTGAATTCATTCCATAACATCTACATAGCTCGAAATCACTCCTACAAGGCATAAAACACACAATAGTGCAAAACACTAGCGATTAAAGCGCAAACTCAACTAAAGTGCAGTAAATTAGAGTATAATAATCGAATAAAATACGTAATTACAACCTATCATCAACAGCCCACTCTCAAACCATTGCTCGTCCTCGAGCATTCAAACTACACTTTATATAGACACGACCTTTTTAAACAATTCTCCTAACTCGTCATACCAAGAATACTTAAAATAGACTAAGCACAAAAGCGTTAACATCTTCACCTCAAGATTTGACTCGCAAGTACCACGCATTATTCACAACTCACCCACTTACTCTAATATAGAGGTCACTGACATTACCTCTCCTTCATGAATCAAGTGCCCTCACACAACAAAAAAGAGTAGTTCCACACAATAAAATTTAAGAACACTTAGGAAATCAAGATAGAAAGAATTCACTCACTCTCAGAAATAACATTCATATGCCACAAAAGAAGCACCATAGGCTTGCCCGTAGTATACTACTCTACTATTCGAGCTCATTCAGTCTAGGATCAAGTATGACTTTATTTGGTTGTAATGTAGGCTGCGAAACGGGTAGGATACATTTAGATATAAGAGTTACTACACCTCCCTAAGCACTTTAATACATATACTTTAACATTCAAACCCCATACTTATGTCAAACCAAACTCCACCTTCACTCAATGTATATTACCTCATACTTCTTTAAGCACAATTACATCAAGAGTCACCACTTATCAAGGAATACTTTTTTCACATCAATACAACTATTTTTTTCAATTCAAGTGGCTCTTACTTGTTCAAAACAGTGCACCTTTCTCCTTATTTCATTAGTTCCACTCAAAAGTCAAACTAGCCACCCCACACTTTAACTTTTACACGGTTCATAAACAATTCAAGTGCTCATAAGAGGTTACAATAGTTCAAATAGATGGTTAATTCAAACAAATGGTAAGGCTTGTAATGTGGTTGCCAAAGAAACTGGATTACAGGCTCAAAGGGGTTAACTACGATACATAATAATTAGGTGGGTAAAATATACATATCTGTCTCAACAAAGAAATGCCTATATCACTTCCAAGACTGAACAAAACTACTATTTCACTTTGCAAACACACGAGACAAGTTCTAGGCATCAAATGCAATCCACAGAATAACACCCAAACCTTACACACACATGGCACATAATTCACTCAGGATTGGTTTCATCAAGACACTCTAGTCAAAACAGTTAAGTAAAGTTAAGATCATACAATTTAAGGAACTTATACAAGAGTCAAAAACTGAGCCTAAGAGTCACAACCAGAGTACTTACTATTCTCAAAGCATAACAAAGTTAAGAGATATCATTGTAATTTAATTCATCTCACACTAGCTCCTACTCCTAAAAAAATAAAACTAACTACACCTGGTTCAAACAAAACCCTTGGAAAAGAACCGTAGCACAAAAAAACTAAGGGGTAATTGCTACACTACCTAACAATAGAAAATCTTTTTGTCTTTTTCTTTAGACTTAAATCCCTCAAGAAAATTGTCAAATAGATCCATCATCGGGAAAAGTCCAATCTTTTTTTCGTTTTTCTAAAAAATATTCAATTAAACTAACACAACTAAAATAGCATAGAAAGTCACCCAGACAATCTCCTCACCCCATACTTAAAATTGTGCATTGTCCTCAATGCACACCATAACTAATAAAAGGGTAAAATAGACTCCCTGGTAGGCCAAAGGTCGAAGCACTAATAGCTCATGGGTACTCAGACTTCTCCCAAGCTTGGTCCTTCGTACGGGTACCTCACACTTAGTTTCAACTATTTGATTTGTTGTTGCATCCTTTCAATAACTTTGCTTTCCATGTTCCTAGAAGATTAAAAAATGACACTGCAAAATAACACAATTAAAAAATAAAATTAAAAGAAAGCAGTAAAGTTGGGTTGCCTCCCAACAAGCACTTGATTTAACGTCACGACATGACATGAATCACTTTTTGTCTCCACCTCGAGCTTATGAATTAAACCCCAAGTTTTACTTCAAGCTTATGATTATGCTCTTAGGGTGGTGGAACAAATCTAACTGGCCCAAGGAAATAATGTAGTATTCTGCACTCCTTGGCCTTTGTATGAGGTATGTAATCCTGACTTTCTGGCAAGAAGAATTCCAAAATATATGCACCTTGTTCCTCATTCCTTGACTCTTCAATTGGTTCGGATGACTCTATTTCCATATCATCATCCAAACACAATGTGAAAAAATGCTTGGAGTGTAGACCAATGCGCTCACACACATGAACTTTAGGACTTTCAGTATCCTCAACATCAATGATACTAGAGTCAACAAAATTTATATCATCAAAGTCCTTGGCTGAATCTAGTCTCACTTCTTCAACATCGCCATCCTAAATTTCTAGTTGGTTAGATTGTTGATTTTCTACTCTGACCTCCTCTATTTGCACCTCAATTTCGGCATCTAATTCATGATCTTCTTGGCTACTATCCACAATATTGGCTTGTTGAGCGTTAACTACCTCAACTAGTTGACTCACTTGTGCCTCTAGGTTGTGAATAACAGCATCTTGACTTTGTATGTGTAGTTGTTTCTCATTATTTTGTTCCACAAGGCACCTTAGCATATCTTTGATCTCTTTCAGGTCATCATCCCTGGGTTCTTTGTTTCTATTAACTTCACAAGAAAAAGAAGAACCATCAAAGTAAGGGGTTTGGGGGAACATAAGAAATATAAGCACAACCATAAAAGTGACCATCTTGACCACTACACATATCACACACATTCCATACATAAGATTGAGTTGGTGTACATAACTCGCTCTCGGAAATATTTTTATAATTTTGCCCTGGGTGGTTTTCTTCACAATACGCATAAGGAGGATTAAAAGTAGACATCCAAACTCCCATAATTCCAGAATGCCATGTTTCTCAAATTAACAAGTAAAACAAACAAAAAAAAAAATCAAATATAAGAAAACAAAAATAAAAGTTCAAACTTGCAACCTAGAAATATGTACACCTACATCTATATCGTTAGTTCCCCGGCAACGGCGCCAAAATTTGATCACGCCCAACTTTAGTCCTAAAAAGAATAAGCAGTCGCTGCAAATATAATCCGATCTAAAAGTCCAGAGTCGAATCCCACAGAGAACTAAGGCTTAGCTATAGCTGTTTAATATTAATAAGAAGACAAGTTTGAACAATTTTCTAAGTTATAAAGATTGAGATTTATATTTCTAACTAATTAACTAGAAAATACTAGAAATCGGTAAAATTATCAACTAAAAAGACAAAGGGTTGGAGACTAAATTAAGGAGGACTAGAGTTATGATTTCCCCAATTGTCAGAATCCTTCCAGCTATGTTCCATGTATTCTCTACTGATCGTGAGCACTTTAGGTGCCGTAATTCTCTCTCGAGTAACTACAATAATTTACTAGACATATTCTCTCGAACTACGCTAGTTGGTTTCATCTAACCGCTCACTATGACCATGTTAAGGCTTTGTTATTTCTAAACCTACCTTTAAACCCACTGTATTGATTTCTCACATACGTTAAGAGTGAAGTTGTTCAACAACTACCTAAATATGTACTCTATCTCGAACAGTACATACTAAATAGGCACCGTCAATTGATGGTCATTCAATCAACAACAACAAACACGTAGTTGAACAAGTAGAGAAACCCAACGACTCAATTATATAAAAACATAACAAGTATTCATCCTACAAAAAGTTTTATCAAAACCCTAGATAACGAATTAGCTATTCATAATAGTATGCAAAAATACAATACTAGAATTCATAACCAATAATAGAAATAGGAAGAAGGAAGTGAGAAACTTGTAGAAGAATTCCCCGCCTTGCTCTTAGTGTATTCTTGCCTCCTTAGGTCGAATCCCCCGGTCTCCTTAGTCTCCTTAGGTCTAAATTATGTCAAAAGTATGTCAAAAGGTCATCAAAATACCGTTTTTCCATGTATATATACCAAGTAGATTTGTACCCAAACAATTACACCTTCTCCTATGCGAAAAGGCTACTTTTCCCAGATAGGACGTCCGCGGTCGCGGATTGGACCGCGGACCTGATCGCAGATTTTGGCCATGTTCTGTCCGCGGTCGTGGATCTGACCGCGGAGCATTTGTCGCGCACTTTTCATCCTGTTCTGTTTGGAATTTTGAAAAAAAGTAAAATATGAAAGTTGTATCCCTTTGAGTTAGATTTCCAATCATATATTGTGGAGCCCAAATGGAGTTCTGAGCGAAAGATTATGTGCATTTAACTAGACAGTGCGTAATATGCCTACTCGATTCTTCGTTTCGTTGCTCTATTATCCGTTGATCCCCGAATACGATCCCAGCCTAATTCATTGGCTTTTACTTAGACTTCAAAGCTCTAAATCACTTGAATTCATTCCATAACATCTACGTAGCTTGGAATCACTCCTATAAGGCATAAAACACACAATTAGTGCAAAACACTACCGATTAAAGCGCAAACTCAACTAAAGTGTAGTAGATTAGAGTGTAATAATCGACTAAAATACATAATTATAGCCTATCATCAACCTTGGAATTTAATTCTGTCCATACGCCCAAGTCCCATATTTTATTACAAACCCTCCGGGACCGTAGGAATACGGGTCTGGGTCCGTTTACCCAAAACGTTGACCGAAGTCAACTAACATTATCTTTGTAAGCCAAAAATCATTTTTTCTTAAGTTTTTCACATAAGGGATTTCCGAATACACGCCCTGACTACACACAGAAATCGAGGAGATATAAAACGAGGTTTTCAAGGCCTCAGAAAACGGAATCAGATTGTAAAACAAAAGATGACCCTTTATTCTCCGCCTCTAAAACAACCGTTCGTCCTCGAATGGACATAGAAAAATATCCGAGTCAGTGAAAAGGTAGGGATATTTGCTCCTCATATCGGACTCGAAATCCCAGGTAGCTGCCTCAACAGGCTAACCTCTCCACTGCACACGAACCGAAAGATAACTCTTCGATATCAAATGAGGAACTTGCCTGTCTAAAATGGCTACCGGCTCCTCATCATAGGTTAATTCCTTGTCCAGTTGGACAATGCTGAAATCTAATACGTGGGATGGATCGTCGTGATAATTCTGAAGCATGGACACATGACACACTGGATGCACAGCTGATAAACTTGGCGGCAACGTAAGTCTGTAAGCCACTTCTCCCACTCAATCAAGGATCTCAAAAGGGCCGATGAACCTAGGGCTTAGCTTGCCCTTTTTCCTAAATCTCATCACGCTCTTCATGGGTGACACCCGAAGCAACACTCGCTCTCCGACCATGAATGACACATCACGAACCTTACGGTCGGCATAGCTCTTTTGTCTAGATTAAGCTGTACGAAGTCTATCCTGAATGATCTTAACCTTATCCAAGGTATCCTGCACTAAATCTGTACCCAATAACTGAGCCTCTCCCGGCTCAAATCATCCAACCGACGATCGATACCGCCTACCATATATTGCCTCATGAGGCCATCTGGATGCTCGACTGATAGCTGTTATTGTAGGGAAACTTCGCTAATGGCAAGAACCGATCCCAAGAACCTCCAAAGTCAATAACACATGCGCGGAGTATATCTTCCAAAATTTGAATAGTACACTCGGACTGTCTGTCCATCTGAGGATAAAATGTTGTGCTCAACTCGACCCGCGTACCCAACTCATGTTGTACTGCCCTCTAGAAATGCAAGGTAAATTGTGTACCTCGATCAGATATGATAGACACGGGCACATCATGGAGACAAACAATCTAACGGATATAAATCTCTGCCAATCGCTCGAAAGAATAGGATACTGGGAATGAATTGCGCTGATTTGGTCAGCTTATCCACAAAAACCCATACTGCATCGAACTTCCTCTGAATTTGTGGGAATCTAACAATGAAATCCATAGTGATACGCTCCCACTTTCACTCATGAATCTCAATCTTCTAAAGCAAACCACCAGGCCTCTGATGCTCAAACTTTACCTGCTGACAATTCAAATACCGAGCTGCATACGCAACGATATCCTTCTTTATACTCCTCCACCAATAATGCTGCCGCAAGTCCTGATACATCTTGGAGGCGCCCGGATGAATAGAATACTGGGAACTATGGGCCTCCTCTAGAATTAACTCACAAAATCCATCCACATTGGGCACACAAATACAACCCTGCATCCTCAAAACTCCATCATCTCCAACTATAACCTTCTTGGCATCTCCGTGCCATACTGTGTCCCTAAGGACAAGCAGATGATGGTCATCATACTGCCGTTCTCTGATACGCTCAAATAATAAAGACCGAGTGACTGTACAAGCTAGAACACGGCTGGGCTCAGAAACATCCAACTACAAACTGATTGGACAAAGCCTGAACATCTAATGCAAGAGGTCTCTCACCGACTGGAATATACGCAACGCTGCCCATACTGGCTGACTTCCTACTCAAAGCATCGGCCATCACATTGGCCTTCCCGGGATGATATAAGATGGTGATATCATAGTCTAATCACCTACTCTGCCTCAAATTTAGCTCCTTTTTCTTGAACAAGTATTGCAAACTCTTGTGATCCATGAACACCTCACACGATATGCCATATAAATAATGCCTCCAAATCTTCAACACGTGAACAATGGTTGCTAGCACCAAATCATGAACCAGATAGTTATTCTCGTGAATCATCAACTGCCGGGAAGCATATGCAATAACATTGCCATTCTGCATCAATACTACACCAAGTCCAATCCGATATGCGTCACAATACACTGTATATGACCCTGAACCTGTAGGCAATACCAATACCGGCGTCATAGTCAAAGCTGTCTTGAGCTTCTGAAAGATCGCCTCACACTCGTCCGACCACCTGAACGGGGCACCTTTCTGGGTCAACCTTGTCATCGGGGCTACTATGGATGAAAACCCCTCCACAAACCGATGGTAGTAACCCGCCAAGCCTAAGAAACTTCGAATCTCTGTAGCTGATATGGGCCTAGGCCAGTCCTTGACTAACTCAATCTTCTTAGGATCCACATGAATACCCTCTGCTGATACAACGTGACCCAAGAAAGCAATTGAACTCAACCAAAATTGACACTTCAAAAACTTAGCATATAACTGGTTGTCTCTCAGAGTCTGAAGAACCACTCGAAGATGCTGCTCATGCTCATCTCAGCTGCGGGAGTAGATCAAGATATCATCAATAAATACAATCATGATGGAATCCAAATAAGGATTAAACACCCAGTTCATTAAATCTATGAACGTCGCTGGGGCATTTGTCAACCCAAATGACATCACTAGAAACTCATAATGCCCATACCGAGTTCGAAAAGCTGTCTTAGGGACATCGAATGCCCTAATCTTCAACTGATGGTAGTCAGACCTCAAATCAATCATCAAAAACACCTTGGCACCCTGAAGCTAATCAAATAAATCATCAATCCTCGGCAATGGATACTTGTTCTTGATGGTGACTTTGTTCAATTACCGATAGTCTATGCACATCCTTATCAACCCATCCTTCTTCTTAACAAACAACACCGATGCACCCTAGGGGGAGACACTAGGTCTAATAAAGTCCTTATCAAGCAAATCTTGCAATTTCTCCTTTAATTATTTCAACTCTGGCGAGGCCATACGGTATGGCAGAATAGAAATGGGCTAAGTGCCCGGAGCCAAATCAATGCAAAAGTCAATATCCCTATCGGGTGGCATCCCCGGCAGGTCTGCAGGAAATACCTCTGGAAACTAAAGAATAACTGGTACGGAATCCATGGAAGGAACCTGTGCGCTGGAATCGCGAACATAAGCTAAATAAGCCAAACACCCCTTCTCGACCATACACCGAGTCATCATATAAGAAATGAACCTACTAGTAGAATGAACATGAGTCCCTCTCCACTCTAATCGAGGCAATCCCGGGAAGGCTAAGGTCATGGTCTTGACAGCCCAGTATAGCATGATATGGTGACAGCCAATCTATCCCCAAAATGACATCAAAATCGACCATATCAAGAAGTAGGAGATCTACACGGGTCTCAAGACCCCCAATAATAACCACACATGAGCGATAGACACGATTTACAACAATAAAATTACCTACCGGTATGGACACATATACAGGAGCACTTAAAGAATCACGAGACACAACCAAATAAGTAGCAAAATAAGATGACACATAAGAGTATGTAGACCTGAATCAAATAGAACTGAAGCATCTCTATTGCAAACTGAAACCGTACCTGTGATAACTGATCACGGCCTACTCCGCACTACTAATTATGTAGCGAGATAGGGTCGAAACAGCTTTTACCCGATTTTGGGTTGGGATCGATATCCACAGAGAGCTAGAATTGGAATTGAGTGTCTATTTAGCTTAGGATTGCGTAAGTGTTCCAAATTACACTTCTAATTATTTTGGGGGGTTTTCTTTATAATTCAACTTTTATCAAACTACAAATTATAATTGCAACTAGATTAAGCTATGAGATAAGCTAAAAGGGTAATTCAAATGGTTTAAAGGGCACTAGGGTAGTGACATCCGCCTAGGTGATCAATTGACGGGTACTTGAGTCTAAGGCACAATTGACATGATTGGGGAGTATAATATAACCGTTGCACTACTTTACCTACTCTACACCTCTCGGTGGTTCAAGTAATTTTGCCCAATTAACTTTCTCAAGACCAACTAGGTATGCAAATTTACACAAACAACTTAGGGTTCAAGTCAGGTATTACTCTCTCAAGGTTTAACCCTTTAATTGGGGGTATCAATCTCTTGAGTATGCCCCAATTCCTTGTTGGATCAATTTCAGAGACTTAGGCTCTCTTTCTCAAGAAGAGCCCTAGTCAACTAAACACAAACTAGTGTTTGCAATCACTAATTCAGCAATTAACCATGAAATTGACCCAAATATCAAACACCCATAGTCAATTTAGCCCTAAAATACAAGATCCATCAATTACCCACATTAGGGTTGAGCCACAACCCTAGCTATGGGGTCTAGCTACTCATATTCAAAGAAGAAAAATAAGAAATAGATGAAGATAAACTCATATTAATTAATTACTAAGATAAAAATAAAGATTCAATGTTGCAAAGTTGATAAAAGTACCCAAAATGGCTACAAGAGTCGTTCCCACGAGCGCAGCTGCTTGTAAATACTATTTGATACCCTAAAAATGGAAAAAGAATCTATTTATACTAAGCTGAAAAATCTGAACTGCGGTCGTGGAGGCTTCTAGTGCGGTCCACACAAAATGGATTGCGGACCGCATTGACTTGTAAGCTCCAACTTGACACTTCTTTGATTCTTAGCTCTGCGGACCGCACAAAATGGTAGTGTGGCCGCATTGCCTTCAGTGCAGACCACACAAAACCTAGTGCGGCCGCACTGCCTCTTAGCCTGGAAATCATGCTCTCTGAATCTCCTAGTGCGGATCGTACAAAGTGGTGTGCGGTCGCACTGGGCCTGTTTTGCCTGAGCTTGTCTTGTCTTTGGCACTTGTGCAATTTTCACTCCTTTTGAGCTGATCTTTCATATTTTGTCACTTTGTTGCACAAACCTACAATCAAGCACAACTTGTGAGCCTTTCGGGACTATTTTGTGTGAATTTCTAATCAAAGCATAAGCAAGAAGGAGTATAAAATGCGTCAAAATCCCTAGTTATCAACTCCCCCAAACTTAAGCTTTTGTTTTTTCTCAAGCAAACAAAATAAGACCCACCCCTAAAGGGAAAATCCAAGAAGTTTTCAGCAGTCCTAAAGCAACCTCAACTAGCATCAATTGAGACTAACAATTGCCCTTAATACAAATGAATCATTAACAACATTTACTCATTGAAACATCATGGGTTAAGTGCGACACAAGAGCATCAAGGGTTGACACAACACATCAAAGAACTCTTTCAATTACGTTGGTTATTGTGGAACCCAAACTCACACATCCTCAACTCTCCCTAAGCAAACCTCACCTTTAGAATAGTGGCACGCAAAACGAGGTTAATGGAAATTCACTCATCTCTCTCAAGAAAAAGTCACAAGTCCGGCTCTAAGTACCATATGCTTGCCCCTTATGTGAGTATCCACTAATGTAAGCTTCATTCAATTCATGATTATATAGGGCTTTTTTGGAAACATTGTGAAGGCTTTTGGTTCAAGGTAGGGAATGTTTTGGTCTAAGTAGGTTCCATCTTCCCTAAAGCACTTCTTTTGATTTATTTGACACACATTCACTTGACTCTTTGAGTCATTTCACTTCATTATAAGGGGTTAGAGAGACACACTGTCCCTCTTTCTTATGCATTTCAAACCTTGTCTCCTTTTTCAACTTTCCACACCTTTCATTCTTTGCTTTTCTTGAATCCCTTTTTATTCTTTTTCATATTGGACATTCTTTTTGTATTTTTGCTTTTCTCATTTTTTTCATTGCCTTTCCTTTTCTTCATTTTTGTGCCTTTTTACCACTTTGTTGCAATCCTTGTCTCTCCCCCTAAACTTATACTTTTTCCATGTGCTAAAGGAAAGATCGGGTGCCAAAAGAGGGTATCTTTTAGAACCGGTATAGGATTGTATCATGGTTCTTGAAAGAAAAAAAAAGGTCCAAGGCTCAAGAGGGTTGACTAGGGATCTTATCATAGGTAGGCTATGGAATTGTTCAAACTATCATTTGGATCAAGGAGAGCCTATAATCATGTCTCAAGTCAAAATTCACTTAGGATTTCGCCTCAACAAACATTCAGGGCAAGTTTTAAACCAATGGCTCGAGACTTGGACTTGCAATTCAATTACTCACTACACAAGCTAAGGGATTGCTAAAGACATAGAGTCGGGGGCCCACAATGACCTTAGATGCGATTTGAGCACACAATGGTCCCGAAAAACCACTTGATGATTATCGGTCTATACAAGAGTCTCAAGGTCATGACTTTCACCATCCTAAACACTACAATTTGTTTTTGATCATAAGATCAAAGGCAAATGTGCTAGGACCAAGTGAAGCTTTGCTTGAGGTACCCTTAACTACCAACTACTAAAAACAAAAAGAAAAACGGACTCAAAACCTTAAGAAGGTTGTCACGCCATCCATAATTGGGAAGAGCCACCCGGTTCACACAACACTCCACCTTTGGAAAGAACCGTGGAATTAAGAAAACCAAAGGCTTATTGCAAACTTTGAAAACAAGAAGCTATGAATCACAAATAAGAAGCTAAGAACAAAAAATTTGCGAAAATAGAATGAATATATACAAGAGGGGATTTGAATATACAATAGATGGGATGAATATGTACAATGAAACATAACTTTATATACAGACCCAAAATAAAATAAAAGTATGATAAATGTAACGAAACGTCAAAATTATATACAGACCAAAGATGAAAAATCAAGAAAGCATAAAAATGTATCAAATATATATACAATCATCCGAATGAATAAACAGGTAGGGACTACCCCCTCAAATGAAAGCTGGCATTGTCCCCAATGCCAACTAGTCTAAATAAAGCACCAAAAAGAGATAGAAAAAAGGATATAGGGACTCCCTATGGCCTATCTGTCTACATAGGCTCCTGAGTGGTCCCAGGGTCCTCACTGTGATCGGGAACTTCAGACTGGTTCCTGCTGACCTGCTGCTCTGCTGCTGCTGGGACCTGGGCCTGGACCTGGACAAGCTCTTGAAGTGCATCCTGAGGCTGACTAGAGGAAGCCTCTAGTGGGTCAGCCAACTGGATGACTGCATCATCCGCTCCAGGAATCATCCTCTTCCTCTTGGGAGGCCTCTGTGACTGCTCTGACTGGGAATGAGCTGCGGGTACTGGGTCCTAGAGCAGTAAGTCTAAAGGCAGCTGATTCGCCTTCAGTCTGTCAACATCAGCTCTCAATACCTTCACGGACTCCTTGGATGCCCGTGTCTTCCTCAGCTTCTTGTTCTCCCGAGCAAGCTCCTTGATATCCTTTCTATGTGAATCAACTACCTCAGTCAGTACCTTATGAGTGTCGAGGATTTTTTCCCGGTTGTCTAAAATCTCTTTCAAAGCATATTCTATCGACTGGGAAACCTGTGGGATTGGAGCTGTCGACTGAGCCTCTACCGTAGTAGTCAGGATGAACAACTTGGATGAGGCAGTCTACATCCAGTTGTTGATACTCAGATGTGCCTAGCTCAGTCGGTGGGCAGTAATAGGATGGGCCCGGAAAGATGGAATCTCTGGGTCCGTTGAAGTCGATGGACCGACAGGAATGACTGTGGATGTAGAAATACCGGGAGGGATGTCTGTAGAAGTAAAGGTAGGCTCAGCAAGAGCCACTACCACAACTGGCTCTTCAGACTGGCCAGTTGGAGCAATAGATGTACCTTTGAAGTTCTTGCTCTTGGGGTTGTCATCCCCCTGCATGCTATACCAAGAAAACGGGGCTTTCGCCTTGACTTTGATGCCGAAGGGCCTCTTGTCCACTTTCAAGTCCCGGAAATACATCATGAGGAAACTAGGGAATGGATAGTTTATGTCATGCTCCACACCAACAATGGTAATAATCCGTGACATCACATTTCCCACGTTAATGGGGTACCCCGCCATGATAGAAGCCACTAATACAACCCGGTGGAGAGGAAGAGAGTTATCATGTGTCGTGGGATCCAACCGGCTACATACAAAGGTCTCCAACCCCCGTGCCTCAAAGTTCAAACTCCTTCTTAAGATCTTAACTCCAGCAGTTAACCAATCCGGGGTGGTACCTAGGATTGACAGGTATTGTGCCAACCATGGGCGGACCTCCTTGCCCATTTCCATCTTCACCATGTACAGGGTCTCGTCCTCCTCGTTGAAGCCATGGTATTCATTTATCAACTTTCCGTCGAATAACACTTTCAGATTCCGAACCTTGGTCACTATGGAGCCCTTTTTTATGTGGGCTACATTGCAGTAGAATTCTTTGACCAAGTGTTCGTTAGCATCCAAACAGTCATCCAGAAAATGTTCCCATCCAACTCTCGTCCTAAATTGCCTCTTCACATTGGGGTTATGAGGTAGCAAGTCTCTATCTATGAAGCTCCTCTCTGGGATCAACTTTCTCACCGTCCACCACTCCCGAAATTTATGGTATGCCACCTCACTCACAAATCCGTCCTCCTAAGACTCAGGCTTTCTAGTTCTAGCAACGCCTCCCACCTGAGGCTCACCTTCTTCTGCTACTTCTTCATCTCCCCCTACTTCCTCCTCATCACCTATTGCACCCTCTCCAGATAATAAAGTTGTGGGAGAGGTGGAGTATTCCCCACTACTATCACCTGAGCCCCCAGACGAACCAGAAGAGATGTTCACTGATGCTTGGGCAGTGGGGGATGCTAGAGGTGTATCTCTCAGTCTATGTCTCTCCGGCTAGTCAGGGATGTATTCTGGCACAGAGTCTAAAGAGATCTCCAGGGAAGGCTCGTACTCACTCCCCAACATGTCAATGGCTTTGTCAGTGGCTTTTATTGCTTTCTTCATGTTCTTGATGTTTTGCCTAGCTTGGGAAGTGAGTCTTATCATTTTCTGCTTCCCTCATCGGGAAGATTTACCTCTGCCAGGTTGTTTAGATCCTTTGTCTCGTTGTTATACCATTGTCTGCAAACACAATCAAGTGAACTTGTTAGTATCAGTAAACATTATTGCAGAACAGAATCAAAATGTTGCAGACATGTTGCAGAAAACACCCAGTGCGGGCCGAACAAAATGTAGTGCGGCCGTACAGTGCTGACCGCACAAAATGGCCATGCGGTCCACACAGGAATAGGGATCAGACTACCCATCCCTTGTATCTAGGCAGTGCAGATCGCACAAAATAGTAGTGCGGTCGCACTAGGGCAATGCGGTCCGCACAAAATGTAGTGCGGCCGCATTCCCTGAGGTTCAACATTCAGGTCTTTCATCAATGCAGTCCGCACAAAATGGTACCGTAGACCGCACAGAATCGACTGCGGTCTGCACTGAGTGCCTAGAAGCAACACAACTTAGGGTTTCCTAAATTTTGATTTTAAGTCTAATTGTTCACCTAAGTAGTGTCCCTACATGTTTACCCAATGTAATTAACTACCTAAATCTACATTAATCAAGAATTTAACTACCCTAACCTAAACAATATGAAGAAACTACGGGAAGAAGAAAATAAAAACAAGGAAAATAAAAAAGTAAATGGAAATAACAAAATTAAAGTAATTAAAAGAAGAAAAGTTACTAGCTGTGAGATTTACAAATGATAGGAGAACTTTAGCAGCTATTTGCAAGCAGAAATTATGATGAACAATGTTGTTTAGATGTCTGAGAATTAGAGGGTCGAAAAGTTTGAACAGGAGGGCCTTAGGGACTATTTATAGATAAGCCCTGGGGCCCAGCTCACCTACCCCAGTGCGGACCGCAAAAAATGGATTGCGGGCCGCACTGAACATTAGTTTTAAAGCTTGAGGAGGCACCGCTCTACGGTCCGTATAAAATGGACTGCAGTTGCAGAGGTCCACTGTGGACCACACAAAATGTAGTGCGGCCGCAGAGGCAAACTTCAGAGAGGCTGCATTTTACCCACACCAGTGCAGTCCACACAGAATGTAGTGCGGCTGCACTGGCAACTTCAGAGACCTGTGCATTTTTCCACTACGTCTTGCACTGCATCAACACAACCCTGTAACATCATACAACCAGATAGCCCAAAAATCAATCCTATACTACAAAGAAAATCAAAGAAAACAAGAAGAAAAACACATGGGTTACCTCCCAAGAAGCTCTTGATTTAACGTCGCGGCACGATGGAAGTTACCATCACATCATTTGAAATGGAGAAGTGCCACCACATGGCTGTCATCAATTTTTCCAAGATAATGCTTGACCCAGTGCCCATTAACTCTAAAAACTTCTTCATTTTTGTTCTTTAAATCAAGAGCACCAAACGGGGTCACACACACCACTTCAAAAGGTCTACTCCATTTTGATTTGAGCTTTCCCGGAAACAGACATAACCGGGAGTTGAACAAGAGAAACAAATCACCTATTTTGAACTCATTTCCACGAGCATATTTATCATGAAGGTACTTCATCTTGTTCTTATACAAGGACGAACTGGAGTAGGCATGGAATCAGAATTCATCAAGTTCATTGAGTTGCTCCACACAAAGATTGGCTGCAACATCCCACTCAAGATTTAGCTTCCTCAAAGCCCACATGGCCGTGTGCTCTAACTCAACCGGTAGATGGCAAGCTTTCCCAAACACCAACCGATATGGAGACATACCAATGGGAGTCTTGTAAGAAGTCCTATAAGCCTATCCAAAAACTTGTTGCGACCAAAACACTCACGCAAGTGTACGCGATCGACAAGTAATATAGTAGTAAGTAAAGTATCGTTCCCACGAGGAATTGTGATCAACTTATCGACTAATGTAGACTCAAACAATTATCAATTCAAGCTAAATTATCACAAAATATATAAAGAACTAATTTACAACTTACTTAATAATTGCACAATAATTCAACACAAAATTACTACACCAATTTCACAATATATTTATAACAATTTGGATAAATATATTACCGGGTCATGGACTAGCTAGAAATTATGCTATTATTTTAGCTTAAAATGGATTTATTGAATTATCCGGGTTATTGATTATAGGGTTAATAATATTCATAAGAATCTTTCGAGTTCTTATGCATCTATTCAAGTTAAACTAATACCTATATGTCTATGGTATTAATATTAGCAAGAATGCATTTACAACTCCTATTTTTCAACCAAACAAGGCAATTAAGTATATGTCTATCTTAATTGCGAATTCTTCACCCGATGCCCGAGATTCAAAACTTGTTCTATTTGATTCTATATGCAACCAAGAATTTCCTTTTTCAAGTTTAACTCAAGATTCGTAAATAATATTTCACTGTTAGCTACGCAGTAAAATAATTAGAAGCAGAATCAAATAAACAACCCATAACAATAAATTCAATATCTTCAATCTAAGCTTCAAATAACATAATTATCTAACATCCATGACCCAAGAATACTAGAGTTTTTAGCTACTCATAATCATACAAAAATCAACAATAAAAGTTTTAAACATAATATTAACAAGCAACAAGAAGAAAGTTTGAAAGAACTCTTTAAACTCTTGATCAAAAATGATGTTTGTCCTACTCTTTCTTAGCTCCAAGCTTGATCTTCAATGGCTTTTCTCTCAAGGATGAATAGTATTTTTGCACTTACTCCCCTCAGAATCTGATCTCCTATCTCAATAATGGAGCTTTACTTTATGTAAGTTGAGTGGATCCTCTCAGATTTCCCATTTTGCCCCCAAATAATTGATTTCCCGGACAGGACTAGCGCGGGAGCGCATGACCAGCGCACATCCCGCGCATATCGAGTTTCTTTCTGTCCAAATCACTGAACAAGAGCGGGAGCGCATGACCAGCGCATGACCCGCGCTAATGGGGTTTTCTCTTGTTGAGATGTTGCTGCTCAACTTTTCGTCATTTGACTCCATTTTTCATTTGATTACCATCATAAATCCTCATTTGTTTATTGAACTCCTGTGAGACATTAAAGTCATGATTAGAGCCAATTTTTGCATTATTTGAACATTTACAATAGTAAACCATCCTTAAGTTGAGCTAAAACATAGGCTATATTAAACAATTTAGCCTATTATCAACACCCCACACTTAGCTTATTGCTAGTCCTCGAGAAATTAACATACACTTCACATAAGGACAATCTTTTTATCAAACAATTTCTTGTAATAACACATGTTGACACTTAGGTACCAATTCATAATAATTCAACCTCAAGACATGACTCACAAGTGCCACGCATTTTCATAACTTGCTTACTTGCTCTAACACAAAGGTCAAAAATTCTCCTTGCCTTTAAAAATCATGTGTCCTCCCACAAATAATATAGACTAGTTCCTCTCAAAATAATAATCAAGAATATTCAGGAACTCAAAATAGGAAGAATTAACTCACTCTCAGAATAGAAATTCATGTGCAACAGATGACATACCATATGCTTGCCCCTAGTATAATACTCTACTAATTGAACTTATTCAGTCAAGGATCTAGTAGGACTTTTATTGGTTGTAATGTAGGCTAGAAAAAAAAGGTGTGAAAAATATATAATGTAGTAACTACACCTCTTTGAACACTTCCATACATACAACATATTTCAAAATTTCAGCATCATTCCTATGTTAAACCATCTCCAACCTTTTTGAGATTTTACATACTAACAACAAATTCCATTCTCTTCAAGCACCTTAGGTTAGGGAATGTTACTACTGAAAATTCATCCCCTATATATATATACATATATACATATATGAATTATTCTTCACTTTTTTTTTTTGATTTTTTTTTTCCAAATAAACCAACCAATCTCTTCTCAACTTCTTCAACATTAAAACAACATTAAGTGCTCATGAGAGATAGAGGTGCAAACAACTAATCTATTACATAAATTGGTAAGGTTTATAACGTGGGTGCCAAAGAAATAGGATTAACGGCTCAAAAGGTTTGACTAAGATATATACAATTAGGTGGAAATAATTATCAAACTGGTTCAACAAAGAAATACCTATATCATCTCCTAAACTGAATAATGCTATTATTTCTCTTTACAAAACATTTGGGGGCAAGTTCTAGACATCAACTATTATACACAGAATATTCCAGCAATCCTTACTCACACATTGGCACACAATTCACTCAAGCTTGGATCTTTCTCGACTCTCTAGTCAAAGCAGTTAAGCATAGTCATAATTATACAATTTAAGGCACTTACTTTAGAATCAAGAATTGAGATTTGAACATCACAAATAAGGCATATATCACTTTTCAAGCATGTGCATTTGAGAAGAATTAACTCTTTAATTTAGGAACTTTTTATTCAATTGACATAAAGGAGAAAAAAAATTACTATACCCGGTTCAAATACACCCTTAGAAAAGAACCATGGCATAAAGAAAAACCAAGAGGAATTATTTAAATTAAACCAAAACTAGCATACATTAAACTGAAAAATAAAATAAACAAAAATATATTATTATTTTTTTTCGAATTAATTCTGATTTTTTTTTGTTTTTTTTTCCTACTAAATGAAGAAAATCTAGTAGCAATATTTCGAAATTAGGACTACTATCTATCAATACTATAATTTAACAAAATAAACTAAAAGCAACTTTAACACACTAAATAAAATCAAAAAAAAATAATTAAACTCAATCAAACAAAGAGCAATTTGACAAAGTAAATACATTATAATAGGGGCAAACCACCCCACACTTAAAAACTTGCATTGTCCCTAATGCAAAATAAAAACAAAATAGATCATAAAAAATACTCCCTGAGGCCATTGGCCTAAGCATCTTCTTCTTCAAATGTGCGCAGATATTCCTCATCTTCTGAGGGAACATTGTCCTCATCCCCATCCTTGTCGGCTACTAGATGCAACCTCAGGTAGTCCAATGTTTGATCTTTTGCTTGGGCGCCTAGACATTTTATCTGCGCAACATGATATATTAGCTAAAAAAATCATTTTAAGAGCAGGTGGAGTAAATACCCCACACTTTTGTTAATATCATGTTGACACTTAGTATGTATAACAGGGATTCAGACTACCCTGTTCTTCAATTAGAATGATATAATGTTTATCGGTCTACCTAATATTAGAGATACTTACTACAATTGTACATAAAAATAAAAATTACAAACTAAGCTGAAAATATAAACAATAAACATAAAAAGAAATTAGTCTATTTTACAAAATTCAAAATTATTATACAAAATATACTACACAGGCGTATATACAAATCCTATATAGAAAATATACAATGTGAACCACTTTTTGCTTCCACCTTGAACTTATGAATTGTACCCCTAACAAGGCATCAAGTCTGTCGCTATGCTTCTTTGGTGGGGCTACAAAGATAACCAGGCCAAGTAATAAATTTTTCACTCGACACTTCTCGGCCTTTGGATGAGGAATGTAATTTTTGCTTTTTGGCACAATAAATTCAAGAATATAGACACTTTCATCCTCACTCTTTGACTTCCCCATAGGGTCAGGTGGCTCGATTACTATCTTACTATCTAAACACAATGTGAAAAAATGATTGTAATGAGGTCTAATGCGCCATAACTCATGAATTTTACTACTATTTACATGCCCATTTATACAAACACTCAATTCTTCTAAAGTAATGTTATCTACTCCCTCACACGACTCTAGAGCACTCTTCTTAACATGGACATCCTCAAGAAAAATATGATCTAATGATTGGTATTCTTGTTTTAGCTCCTCTATTTGATCTAGAAGATTTTTTTCAGCTTCATACAACTCATCATTAAATTGTTGGGCGTTACACGCATCAACCTTTGCCCTCAAATCTGAATCCAAGTTATGCACAACCAAGCCAAAATTATCACTTTTTGTGCAAGCTCATCTCTCTCCTTAGACCAATCTTTCATCACCGTTGTTAGTAAACAACGTCGTTTCGCAGAATCCACTAATCGAGAATATCCGTCCCAATACCAACCCTTACTCCCATATTCAAATTCAGATGTCCAAGAGGTGAGGTCATGACTAGCCAAAAAATACGGGCCATAAAAATCTTTGATTAACCAAGCATCTTCATCATTAACCTTACCTCTGTATATTTCATCCTCAGATGTCATCCTGAGAGAACTAGAAACATATTAAGAGAAAAATCAAATAGTTATAAAAATAACATATTTACAAAAAGAAAAGAAAATAAACTTGTAAAGATAATAATAAAAGTCTAACCCAGAAGAATAGTTAATGTCTAATTCCCCGGCAACGGCGCCAAAAACTTGTTGCAACCTAAATACTCACGCAAGTGTACGCGATCGACAAGTAATATAGTAGTAAGTAAAGTATCGTTCCCACGAGGAATTGTGATCAACTTATCGACTGATGTAGACTCAAACAATTATCAATTCAAGCTAAATTATCACAAAATATATAAAGAACCAATTTACAACTTACTTAATAATTGCACAATAATTCAACACAAAATTACTACACCAATTTCACAATATGTTTATAACAATTTGGATAAATATATTCCCGGGTCATGGACTTGCTAGAAATTATGCTACTATTTTAGCTTAAAATGGATTTATTGAATTATCCGGGTTATTGATTATAGGGTTAATAATATTCATAAGAATCTTTCGAGTTCTTATGCATCTATTCAAGTTAAACTAATACCTATATGTCTATGGTATTAATATTAGCAAGAATGCATTTACAACTCCTATTTTTCAACCAAACAAGGCAATTAAGTATATGTCTATCTTAATTGCGAATTCTTCACCCGATGCCCGAGATTCAAAACTTGTTCTATTTGATTCTATATGCAACCAAGAATTTTCTTTTTCAAGTTTAACTCAAGATTCGTAAATAATATTTCACTGTTAGCTACGCAGTAAAATAATTAGAAGCAGAATCAAATAAACAACCCATAACAATAAATTCAATATCTTCAATCTAAGCTTCAAATAACATAATTATCTAACATCCATGACCCAAGAATACTAGAGTTTTTAGCTACTCATAATCATACAAAAATCAACAATAAAAGTTTTAAATATAATATTAACAAGCAACAAGAAGAAAGTTTGAAAGAACTCTTTAAACTCTTGATCCAAAATGATGTTTGTCCTTCTCTTTCTTAGCTCCAAGCTTCATCTTCAATGGCTTTTCTCTCAAGGATGAATAGTATTTTTGCACTTACTCCCCTCAGAATCTGATCTCCTATCTCAATAATGGAGCTTTACTTTATGTAAGTTGAGTGGATCCTCTCAGATTTCCCATTTTGCCGCCAAATAATTGATTTTCCGCACAGGACTAGCGCAGGAGCGCATGAGAAGCGCACATCCCGCGCATATCGAGTTTCTTTCTGTCCAAATCACTAAACTAGCGCGGGAGCGCATGACCAGCGTATGACCCGCGCTAGTGGGGTTTTCTCTTGTTGAGATGTTGCTGCTCAACTTTTCGTCATTTGACTCCATTTTTCACTTGATTACCATCATAAATCCTCATTTGTTTATTGAACTCCTGTGAGACATTAAAGTCATGATTAGAGCCAATTTTTGCATTATTTGAACATTTACAATAGTAAACCATCCTTAAGTTGAGCTAAAACATAGGCTATATTAAACAATTTAGCCTATTATCAAGCGTCATCCAACTTCTTTGACCAATCGGTCCTATTTGCATTGACTGTCTTTGACAATATGCTTTTGATTTCCCTGTTGGAGACTCCAACTTGACCACTTTCTTGAGGATGATAGGGAGTAGAAACTTTATGATTTACACCATACTTTGAAAGCAAGGTGTCGAAAGCTCTATTGTAAAAATGAGACCCCCCATCACTGATGATAGAACAAGGAGTACCAAACCTTGTAAAAATGCTCTTTTTGAGAAATGCAACAGAACTCCGGGCCTCATTGTTGGGCAAAGCCACAACTTCAACCCACTTTGAAACATAGTCCATACAAGAATGTAAGTGTTCCCACAAGAGCTAACAAATGAGCCCATGAAATCAATGCCCCATACATCAAAAATATCAACCTCAAGGATGGTATTGAGAGGCATCTCATATTTCTTCGAAATTCCACCCACTCTTTGGCATTCGTCGCATCTCTTGACCAAATCACCCGCATCTTTGAACAAAGTTGGCCAATAAAACCCACAACTAAGAACTTTAGCAGCCGTCCTCGCCCCGCCATGATGTCCACCATAGGGAGAGTAATGACAAGCCTCTAAGATACTCAATTGCTCCTCCTCTGGGACACACCTTCGGATCACACCATCCGTGCAAATCTTGAACAAGTACGGCTCATCCCAATAGAAGTCCAAACTATCCTGCTTGAGCTTCTTCCTTTGGTTAGAAGAGAGCTCACACGGGATTATACCTGTCACGAGGAAATTAGCAACATCGGCAAACCATGACATATCATTCATCGACACCGAAAGGAGTTGTTTGTCGGGAAATGAATCATTGATCTCTAGTCCATCACGAGGCCTCCCCTCCTCCTCCAAGCGGGACAAGTGGTCCGCTACTTGGTTCTCACTAACGTTCCGGTCCACAATCTCCAAATCAAACTCTTGAAGTAACAAGACCCATCACATCAATCTAGCTTTGAAGTCATTCTTCATCATCAAGTACCGGAGTGCGGCATGGTCGGTATGAATAATAACCTTGGCACCCATAAGATAAGGCCAAAATTTTTCCATAGCAAACACAATAGCCAAAAGTTCTTTCTCGGTCACCGTATAGTTCACTTGAGCATCATTCATCGTCTTGCTCGCATAGTACACCGGATGAAATATTTTGTTCACTCTTTGACCTAAAACCGCCCCAATCGCAACATCGCTCGCATCACACATGAGCTCAAAGGGCAAGCTCCAATTAGGCATGGTAATGATAAGAGTGGTGGTCAATTTATGCTTGAGAAGTTCAAAGGCTTGCATACATTTCTCATCAAACACGAACTTAGCATCTTTTTCCAACAACTTGCACAAGGGGTTCACTACCTTCGAAAAGTCTTTGATGAATCTCTGGTAGAACCCCGCGTGCCCAAGAAAACTTCGGACTCCCTTGACGGATGTAGGGGGAGGGAGACTTGAAATCACATCTTTCTTTGCTTTATCCACCTCAATACCATGCTTCGAAATTTTATGCCCGAGAACGATTCCTTCTTCCACCATAAAATGGCATTTCTCCCAATTGAAGACAAGATTGGTTTCTTCACAACGGGCAAACAACCTATCAAGATTCTTCAAGCATTCATCAAATGAGTCCCCACAACACTAAAATCATCCATGAACACCTCCAAAATTTCTTCCAGCATATCAGTGAAAATAGCCATCATACACCGCTAAAATGTAGTCGGTGCATTACACAACCCAAAAGGCATCCTAGAGAAAGCAAATGTGCCATACGGACAAGTGAATGTGGTCTTTTCCTGATCTTCCGGAGCAATCAAGATTTGGTTGTACTCAGAATACCTATCCAAGAAGCAATAGAAGGCACGCCCAGCAAGTTGGTCTAGCATCTGATCCAGAAATGGCAAAGGAAAGTGATTCTTGCGGGTCACTTTATTCAACTTGCGGTAGTCCCTGCATACCCTCCAACCGGTGATGGTTCTTGTCGGAATCAACTCATTTTGGAATTTTTCACCACAGTCATGCCACCCTTTTTTGGTACACATTGCATCGGTAAAGTCCAAGAGCTATCAGAGATGGGGTACACAACCCCGACATCTAACCACTTGATCACCTCCTTTTTCACAACCTCTTGCATTGCCTCGTTTATCCTCCTTTGGTGCTCCAAGGATGGCTTTGCATCATCTTCCAGAATAATCTTGTGCATACAGAATGCGGGGCTTATTCCCCGAATATCAGCTAAAGTCCATCCAGTTGCCTTTTTCCGCTTTTGAAGCGCCGCCAATGTGGCATCAACCTCCATGGTAGTAAGGCAAAAAGAAAGAATAACTGGCAAAGTAGAATTTGAGCCTAAGAACTCATACCTGAGGTGTGGAGGAAGTGGCTTCAACTCCAACACCGGAGGCATCTCAATTGAAGGTTTAGTTGGTAGAGTCTTTCTATTCTCGAGATCCAAAGACAATTTCCTAGGCTCATAAGAATAAGAGATCATTCCATGTAAAGCATTCACGCACTCCACTCGGCTTGCATCCTCATTGACATCAACATTCAACAATACGGCCTCCAATGGGTCCTCCACATTGATCATTGCACTGGTGTCATCAATTATCACTGTTGTGACGAGGTCAACAAAAGAGCACACCTCGGTACTGTCATAGACTTGCACACATGAAAGACCACATTTTCATCACCCACCCGGAAGGTGAGTTCCCCTGCTTCCACATCTACCAATGCCTTCCCCGTAGCTAGGAAAGGTCTTCCCAGTATGATAGGAACTTCGTAGTCCACCTCGCAGTCTAAGATCACAAAATTAGCGGGCAAGATAAATTTGTCCACTAGGACAAGCACATCATCAGTGATACCCAAGGGTCTCTTCATCGATCTATCCGCCATTTGTAACCTCATGGAAGTCAGCCTAGGTTTCCCAATACCCAAAGTTTTAAAAACTGAGTAGGGCATCAAATTGATACTAGCTCCCAAATCACATAGAGCCTTGGCAAAATCCACACTCCCAATGGTGCAAGGAATGGTGAAAGCACCGGGATCTTCAAGCTTTAGGGCCATTGAATGCACTATAGCACTAACTTGGTGAGTCATCTTTATAGTTTCACAATCCATAGAACGCTTCTTTGTGACCAAGTCTTTCATAAATTTTGCATAGCCCGATATTTGTTCAAGTGCCTCCACCAAGGGCACATTAATAGATAAGCTCTTCATCATGTCAATAAATTTTTTAAACTGATTATCATTCTTTTGCTTCGCGAGCCTTTAAGGATAAGGTGGAGGTGGCCTTGGCAAAGGAGCATTGGCTTTAGGCACAACCAGCTCCGACATGTCAATTATGTGTTACCTAGATGGGTTCACATCATTTTGAGTTTCCACCTCGACCTCTTAAATATCAATCCTCACTTCGTTGTTCACATTTTCATCAACCATATCTTCAACTACCAAAGGGACTTCATTTTCTTGCAATTCAACATCATCATCCAAGATTTGCTTTTGGTTGGAGGCATTCACATCACCGCCTCTCCCACTTCTCGTTGTAACCGCCATAACATGATTGTTACCACCCTTAGGGTTCACTACCGTATCACTTGGTAGAGCATCCTTCGGGCGAGTATTCAATGACTGAGAGATTTGGCCTAATTGCACCTCCAAGTTTCGGATAGAGGTATTGTGAGAAGCTAACTGTGCATCAGAATCCGCATTCTTTTTCATCATCTGCTCGAACATCATTTCAATTATACCTATATCATTACCCGAAGAACTAGGACCTTGAGATGGAAATGGGGGAGGATTGTTCGGTTGTTGGTACATTGGGGGCCTTTGAAAGCCTTGCCCCCAGTTTCCTTGGTTTCCTTTGTTCCATCCTCCTTGATTATTGTTGCCACCCCAATTGTTGTTATTACCATTCTAATTCCCTTGGTTGCCTTGATTGTTGTTCTGATTGCCCCAGTTGTTGTTTTGGTTGTTGTTCCCCCAATTACCACTGTTTTGTTGTTGATTGCCCCAATTGCCACTGTTTTGTTGTTGATTGCCCCAATTGCCTTGAGGTCTCCACTGTTGTTGGTTGGAAGAGTTGCCCCATTGGCCTTGATAATTTTTTACATATTGAACCTCTTCACTTTGGTCATCATAACCATCATTTTGAAATCCATCACAGTCATCATCAAATTGCTCAGAATTCCCTTGGTTTTGTTGCTTTCTTTGCCTTCTTTTGTTGACAAGCATATTAACACCCTCCATGGCATTTACTTGGCGAGGAGTTTGAACTTGTTGCAACTGTGCCTTTTCAAATTGGTTCATAGTAGTTGTAAGCTCAGCTATAGCTTGCCGTGATCATGTAGTTCCTTGTGCAAATGAATAACTGTGGGGTCACCTTGAGGCACATTGGCTCTACTTTGCCATGCAGAAGAAGTGTCAGCCATCTCATCAAGTATATCACATGCCTCATCATACGACAGCTTCATAAAGTTGCCTCTAGCAAGTTGGTTCGCTATGCATTGATTTGTTGTATTGATGCCCCGGTAGAAGGTTTGTTGTATCATAGCCTCGGTCATATCATTGTTGGGGAATTTTTTCACCATTATTCTATAACGCTCCCAAATCTCATTCAAAGGTTCCGTGGGATTTTGCTTGAAAGACAATATCTCATCACGCAATACTACCATATGCCCCGGCGAGAAAACTTTAGCAATAAATTTATCCGCCAACTCATCCCAAGTTGTGATGAAATGGTTGGGAAGTCTCTCGAGCCAATCTAATGCCTTCCCCCTAAGTGAGAATGGGAAGAGTCTCAACCTAAGAGCATCTTCGGATACATTCATCTGCTTGCTCCCCCAATATGTATCCACGAACCCCTTGAGATATTTGTAGGCATTTTGATTTGCAGCACCCATGAAATACCCATGTTGCTCAAGTAAGGTAAGTATCATATTGGTTATCTAAAAATTGCCCGCCCGGATTCGGGGTGGGACAATAGCACTCGCATAGCCCTGGTTCGGAAGTATTCTGGGAGCCACTTTTGGAGGTGGCGGAGGAGGGTCTGGAACATTGTCATTGGGATTAGCATTGGCATTGTGGCCTCTACGTTGTCCTTGAGGTACAAGAGGCACCTCATCATCTCCGACATCATCTACCTCATCCCCCACAATCACGTTTCCAAGAGGGTCATTAGCGTTGTTCGCTGCCATTTGGTACCTGAGTTGTGACACAAATAAGTTAGTAACAAAGAAGGAAAGAAGAACAATACACAAAACTAACTAAATAGATAGCCAAAACCGTTAGCTCCCCGGCAACGGTACCAAAAAGTGATCACGGTCTACTCCGCACTACTAATTATGTAGCGAGAGAGGGTCGGAGCAGCTTTTACCTGATTTTGGGTCGGGATTGATATCCACAAAGAGCTAGAATTGGAATTGAGTGTCTATTTAGCTTAGGATTGCGTAAGTGTTCCAAATTACACTTCTAATCATTTTTGGGGGTTTTCTTTATAATTCTACTTTTATCAAACTACGAATTGTAATTGCAACTAGATTAAGCTAAGAGATAAGCTAAAATGGTAATTCAAATGGTTAAAAGGGAACTAGGGTAGTGATATCCGCCTAGGTGGTCAATTGGCGGGTACTTGAGTCTAAGGCACAATTGACATGATTGGGGAGTATAATATAACTGTTGCACTACTTTACCCACTCTACACCTCTCGGTGGTTCAAGTGATTTTGTCCAATTAGCTTTCTCAAGACCAACTGGGTATGCAAATTTACACAAGCAACTTAGGGTTTAAGTTGGGTATTACTCTCTCAAGGTTTAACCCTTTAATTGGGGGTATCAATCTCTTGAGTACGCCCCAATTCCTTGTTGGATCAATTTCAGAGACTTAGGCTCTCTTTCTCAAGAAGAACCCTAGTCAACTAAACACAAACTAGTGTTTGCTATCACTAATTCAGCAATTAACCATGAAATTGACCCAAATATCAACCACCCATAGTCAATTTAGCCCTAAAATACAAGACCCATCAATTACCCACATTAGGGTTGAGCCACAACCCTAGCTATGAGGTCTAGATACTCATATTCAAAGAAGAAAAATAAGAAATAAATGAAGATAAACTCATATTAATTAATTACTAAGATAAAAATAAAGATTCAATGTTGCAAAATTGATAAAAGTGCCCAAAATGTCTACAAGAGTCGTTCCCACGAGCGCAGCTGCTTGTAAATACTATCTGATACCCTAAAAAATGGAAAACAAAACTATTTATACTAAGCTGAAAACTTTGGACAAAAATGCCCCTGTAGGGTTAGTGCGGACCGCACAAAATGTTGTACATCTGCACTAGGGCTCTGAACTTGAAGATCTGGTTCTCTGAACTCGGGCTCCGTGGACCGCACATAATAGACTGTGGTCGCGGAGGCGTCTAGTGCGATCCACACAAAATGGACTGCGGACCGCATTGGCTTGAAAGCTCCAACTTGACACTTCTCTGATTCTTAGCTCTGCGGACCGCACAAAATGGTAGTGCGGCCGCATTGCCTTCAGTGCAGACGGTACAAAACCTAGTGCAGTCGCACTGCCTCTTAGCCTGGAAATCATTGTAAGCACGTGATTTTTGCTTCACGGACAATCGCTCCAAAAGAAAATAAAAATAGTGGCAAAAGGCTTCGCTGTACAATTTTTCGATCTTTCCGTGACATGTGTTGTTAGTCGTTTGTGAGTCTGTCCATTTTGCATCTAGTCATTATCAAACAAAAATACAAAAAATATATGTGGCGTTAAAAGAAAATTCAAAAAATATAAATATATGTGCATCGTCCGTTTTAGGTTGTGATTTAACTTACTTGGTATGATAATTATGTTGAAATGCCATATTGTTATTTGTTTTAATTTCATTTGTTTTATTAGTTATTTTTATTTTTCTTTAAATTGGAAAACAAAAGAAAGTTGAAATCAATTTGGGCCCAAAAAATAAGACAAAAACAGGCCCAAACCAACGATCTGACCCGGTCCAGACCAGGCCTGCCCAGGCACCTCCTGAAACGACGTCGTTTCAGGCAAATCAATCTGAGCCGTCCGTCCCAGCCGATCCAACGGTTCAGGACCTCTTTCAGCGACCCATGTTCAAACCCGACCCAAATAACCAGCCTGACCCAACCCCTCACTTAAACCAAACGACCCCGTTTAACTACCAAACGACCCCGTCTCATGTCTCATCCTCAGATCCAAGCCGTTGAGATCATCTGATCTAACGGCTCAGATCCAATCAGACTCCCCATATATAAACTCAACCCTTCACCCCACGCCCCCTATCCGAACCCCACCCCTCACTCGTCTCCTTCCCCGAACCCTGAAACCCCCAAACCCTAACGCCGCCCTAGCTTCCCTTCCACCAAAACCCGGCGGCATGAACGCCGGGGGCCACCTCCTGAACACCCTAAGCCCCCCTCACTCTCCTGAACATGGATCTGTTACTCCCTAGACTCGAATCACTTTCCTTCGACTCGAATCTTCATTTGAAGATTTGAGTCGAACCTGGACCTATGCCAAACCACCCCATCTTCATACCAGACACTCCCCTGACCTTCCTCGTGACCAAACCAAGCTTGGTTTGGTCCGAATCTACCCACAACTCCCTAAAAATCAGATCTGGAAATCCAGACCTTAGAACACATGCACCTGGGGAATCCGGCCGGTTTTCGACAAGGGTCTGAGGTCTAATAGACCTTAATCAAGGTGTTCTCATGTGAGAACACCCTGATTAAAGTTTGTTCGGCCTCAAGAGTTCGAAGTTGAGTCTGACTTGGGGTCCATTTTGATTTCAAACTTTGTCGGTAAGTTTTTCTTTCCCTTTTCGTTTATATCAACTGCTGATTAAGTCATTAGCATGCTTTGTGTTGATTGTTTGTTACTTTCTGATAGTTTCTTAAATTCTTTCATCTCTGTAAAGACCTTTTATTTGGTCGATTGTGTTCTGTGTATGATTTAAATGTATCCTGTGATAAACATGATCGTCGATTAGTTTAATCGGCAGATAAGTTAACTCATATAGGCCCCAGTAATTGAACAAAAATTGTCTGATGCCCTTTAGGTCCCTAAACGTATTGTTTATGTGAGCGATTGATTATTACCTGTTATAATTAGTATAGTCGACTCGATAAATATCGTCGATTAGCTTTCTATAACTAATAAATCGAATGAGCTAATAATGTCGCATGACTAATTGAGCTTTGTCACTGACTGTATGCCCCAGCATTGTTTGAAATGGTTTGTTTGCACTGTAAAACTGACTGAAAAGGTTCAGCCCAGGCAGTCTTGAATTTGAACTCTCATCAGTTCAAAAATGCCCTGATGCTGCAAAAAGGTCAAGACAGTGATAACCAGGGTTTAACAGGGGTATTCTGGGGTGTCAAAAAGAACAGAAGTAATTAGTTTAAGTGAGCTGACAAATGGGGTACGAAATTAGGATTAAACTAATGCTAATGGGGGGACAAGACACAAGAGTATGGGTTTAAAATGAATAAATAAAACGAGCCCATAACTCTTGATTAAACAAAGACCAGGCGTGGGGAGCAAAGGGGCTGGCACCAAAGATGCTTAGGCATGGGCTTAAAGGGTATGGGCATTCTGCCAATTGGCAGGGCAGGCAGCTCAGCTGTACTGGTTCATTTGGCCTATAAATAGGCCATTTGATAACTTAAATCAGAAAAAAGAGAAAACAAAAGGGGAAATTTTCAGAACACTTTAACCAATCACTGCCCAAAACTGCAGGAGAAGCTAAATTGGTTGGGCTATTCTAGCCAAGCCAGTTATTCTAATTAGGATCATTACTGTTCCATTAAGAGAAAGGCTGTGTATTTCTGCTGCGATTGTTACTATACTGAGTTTTCTGTGTGCTGTGGTTCGAGTCTTAGTCTTCCTGATTGCTGAAACTGTATCGGGTATTAGCTGAGCTTTGTGGTTATTGGGTTTTTTTGTTGCTGTCACATTTGGTATCTTGGATTTCCTACTGGTTCATTACTCTTTTCTGGGATTGTTTGTTTGGTCCTCGACCACCTGTGGTTTCTGTTGCTCTGGAAACTGTTGCTATTTGTCTGTTGGACTGTGGAAAGCATTTGTGGCTATTGGTTTGCTGTTGTTACTGTTTGGTTGTTGTTGCTGTGTTTACTGCTTACTACCCAGCTGATCATTCCTTCCTTCTTTGTCCTCTATACCAGGTACACAATTACACTACCAATGTAACTCAAAAGTTTGAGCAATGAGTGTAAAAGAGAAGATCTGCAAATGTTGTTTATATACATGTACTGTTGTGTTGAATGTCATATAATGACTAATAGCTCATATTTTGGGATACTGAAGTTAGCTTACAAGCCTAGTTGATGTCAATATAGGGTATCGAATGATAGTTGTATATGTATGCTGTTAGATAAAAGTGGTCTCAATGAATTAGGTTGCATCTCAGATTTAGTTTACTTTGCCATATATGCTGTAATGTAGTCCAAGCATGAAATTTGTACACTGTAAATTAAGTTCTTTCCTTTCCAATGAATTGCCATACATAACTCTTAAAACCATGTTTCAAGATAAAGAACACAAATCCAGGGCCTCAACCTCATGAAGGTCGAGCCCAGGGTCGAAGACAGACCAGGCAGGCCCGCATCGAGCGAGCAGTGGCCCAGGTCTGGCCAAGCGCGCGTGGGCTGGATTTGGGCCCATAATTATTTATTCGACTGACTGTGCGCGCAGCCTTGTTCCTGATTTTAGCATTTCCGAATTTTGTTATAAAATAACTTGCAAGTATTAATTAATTAGGACTATCTCCTGCTTTCGATTGATAGAGACAAACACTCCATGACGTTGCAAATTCCTTTAAAAAATAAGAATGAGATGAGCCTCGCCGAATAAAAATACAAATTGCGGGGCCCTCAGTAAATACTTGTTTTAAATTACTTAGAATTCAGGAGGGCCGCTTAGTGAATTTCGTGGCCTTCCCAAAAATAATAACGCGATAGTCTTTTAGGCGCGTGTTTAATAATTTACTTTCTTAAAACTTGGGGTGTGCATTTCATGCGACCCAAATCCAAATCCCAAAACATCAAATAAGATATGTTCCGGATTGTGGGTGCATTTCATGTGACGCAGTCCAAAGACATGTTTTAAGCGACGTTCACATTCCTAATAATAATAATTAATAAAGTGGTTAAAAGATAAAATTTGCACATGGTTCATAATTGTATTAAACATCAGATAAACAAGCCGAATATAACAGTTGAGCGACCGTGCTAGAACCACGGAACTCGGGAATGCCTAACACCTTCTCCCGGGTTAACAGAATTCCTTATCCGGATTTCTGGTATGCAGACTGTAATATAGAGTCATTATTTTCCTCGATTCGGGATTAAAATTGGTGACTTGGGACACCCTAAATCTCCCAAGTGGCGACTCTGAAACAAATAAACAAATCCCGTTTCGATTGTCCTTTAATTGGAAAAACTCCCCTGCGCCTCACGGGCGCGGAAAAAGGAGGTGTGACAGCTCTGGCGACTCTGCTGGGGATCAGTGACCCAGAACCACTGGTTCAGGGTTAGAAATTCGAGCTTAGATAAATTGTTATATTTGGCTTTATCTGATTTTTACATGTTTTGAGCCCAATGTGCTAAATGTTGCTTTTACTGCTTTGATATTATGTGAACTGTATATAAATTGTGCCGAAATCCATCTTCTCTCTGAGTCTTCTAAATCATGAAGAAGGGCGTACTTCGTATGACTTCTTTTCTGTATAGTGTCAAATCCCAATTTAGAACGAGGTTCGGATAAGTTGCTAAGCCGGTGAAGCTTCTGTATTCCCGGTACGCTGCCCCCCCTCGGCTCGAGCTGTCCGCTCGGGTAAGCCAGGTCTAGAACAAACACCCAGGTTCTGAACCTAGTATAACAAAGCCACATGCCGGATCCCTAGTAGGAACGTTTATTTGCATCATGTGCATTTGACTTAGGGGACTCAACACAGGGGTTGGGTCCGTCTAGGAATAGCAACCTGAAATAGAAAAAGGCCATCCTGATGCATCCTACTCACTGCTTGTGCATTTATTTGCTTCAAACATGCATGATGACCGGTTTTGAATGTTGGGAAATTTTTACAAAAAAAATTAAAAATTATATATATATATATAAAAAAAAATAGAAATAAACAGACCAGTTAGTTTATCACCCGAACTACGTCGGTTTGATTCTCACCGGATGTGAGATACGTAGGCAACCCTCATCGGGTCCAACTCTTTTTCCATTTTTACCAAAATGATATACCATAAAGCTTATATGTATATATGTATACACATGTATATAAATAAATTTTTTGTCCAAAGATTTTTGGTTAGAGTCAAAATAAAGGTTTTTGTTTTCACCTAAAAGGTCACCCTAATAAATGTGCAGGATGAACACAGAGCAAAATGAACCATTCTCAGCCCTCAGCGAGGTCCCTCTACAACTCCACATGTGGTGGAATGACTTGGAAGCCGATAGCAAAGGGGTAATAGGAAGAATATTGGGAGGTTTTGTAAATTTGTTGGGTGTTGAGCCGAGGACAGATATTCTTGAAGCTCTAATACCATTTTGGGACCCCACCTGCAATGTATTCCGTTTTGTTGACTTTGAACTTTCACCGACACTTGAGGAAGTTGCCGGATATGCGGGACTGAATGAGAAGTTAAGAGGGCAATATTTGCTTTCGCCAAGGCCGGTGTCCCCGCATGCGTTTCTGGATCTACTAAGCATTAGTCGGAAGGTACAACATGACGATTTATCGAGAGGGTGTTGTGATCTCCATTTCTTGTATCAGCGGTACGGAACCCCGCAGGGTTTCGAGGAACCGAACCTTGGGCTAACTCACGGCGGGAACAGAAACAAATGGGAAGCAAGACGTACTTTGGCTTTTATCACAGCATTCTTGGGAGTCATGGTCTGCCCAAGGAAGGACAAAAAGATAGAGATAGGTCTGGTAGGGATGGCCGACGTGGCAATCAAAAGAACCAATAGTACTGTGGTTCCTTTGATTTTGTCCGAAATCTACCGGGCTCTGACTATATGCCGAGAAGGAGGCAAGTTCTTCCAAGGTTGCAACCTGTTACTTCAGCTATGGATGCAGGAACACCTCCATCACCGAGTAGGATACATGAACCACGGGTTGACCGAGAGGAACTGTATCAGCGGATTCAAGAAGCGCATGACAGGCGCCAGAATTCCTGAAGGTGTCGAAGAATGGTTTACACGGCTAAGGTCAACAACATCTGACCAAATTGAATGGGCATTTGGTTGGTTGACTGATACTGAGGTTATCTATATGTCGGCTGAAGAATGTCATGTTCTCTTAATGGGGCTTCGCAGCATCCATCCATATGCCCCTCATCGGGTATTACGACAACTGGGCAGGTTTCAAGTAGTCCCTAATGATGAAAATCTGAGCAAGCATGCCTTGGAATTAAGCCCGGGAGACATATTCCCCGAGGGGAAGATTAGAAAACTGTGGCATGAATGTAGATTCTTGGAGCCCAAAACCATGGTACGAGAACTAGCTAAAGGTGAGGTAGACCCAAAGTACGATGCTTGGTTCGAAAGAAGGTTTCAGACTCGGCAAAAACCTGCTAAAAGGGCCCACGTCCAACACTTCACCGATGATTCACAAGAGCAATGGGGATGGTTAAAAAGGGAGAAAGGTTACCGGGTCGAAATCGGGAAGCTAAAGCAACAAGTTGAAAGGCTTGTATTTGAGAACAATGTGCAAGTCGCCTCGGAGCAGGCTGAAAGAAACAAGTTAGCCCAAGAAAACCAAACCTTGAAGGCCCGCCTTCGCCAAGCCAGTAAGAGTAACGTTGACCGACAGAAGCGTCGCTCTGATGAAAGATTGATAGCAAGTTTGAGAAATCAGGTCATCCAAGGCCAAGAAGAATTAGAACAATCAAGAGCTTGCATAACAAGGATGAAGGTCAGAGGGGCAAAGTACGCAATGGCCCGGAAGCAGCATTTGCAACAGGTCATAAGGGATTATGAAATGAGCGTCAGAATATTAAGGGAGACGAGCTCCACTCTACATGATCGGATCGTCAAACAAGCACGAGACGCCCAGGCCGACAGAAGACAGTGCTACGATGCAATGGACTGCATGGAAAGACAAATGGAGTTGTTTTAGGATCAACTTGCTGACGATGCTCAGGCACTGGGGTTAAAAAACCAACAAATCAGGCAGTTGCTCAGTGAAAGAGATGACATCCGAGCAAGGATTGATGAAATAGGGCACTACATCTACATGAAATGCTTGGCATGTGAGCGAACACCTCGGAAGACCCTCCTTATTTCCATCATGGGCTGCGTCCGCCGGATTATGAACGAGTTGAAGAACCTGCAAAGAGACCTTACACCTAGAGCCGCGGAAAGGCCGAATGATGCCTCGCGGGCCCTTAAATTGGAGAATTAGTTTTGGTCAAGTCCTGTTTATTTGGCTTTGGTTGTTTTTCCATATGTTGTTTTCTTTTCATCAAACCAAGTTTAAAACCGTGGAGTCTGTACTTCTGCTATTTTTATTTTAAGTACTGTGTAATAGCAAATTTTGATAATGAAATTAAGTGACTCCAGAAGAATTACTGTGTGTCTTTGCTTTGAGGCAGAACTACGCCTGGTCTGATTCACGCGGGGACGTGATACGTAGGCAATCCCCATAAGATTCGACCGCTTTTAATAAATAAAGGAAAAAATGTAAATAAAATAAAACGCGGGGTTTCGCAAAATACTTTAAAAAGAGACGAATGAACAAACCGGGATGACGCATGTGGTTTGAAGCAAAGCATGTAGAAACGGTTAACTGCCTAGGTGCATTGCATCCTCTATGTGTTATGATCAAATCTGTTAAGCTCTAACACTAACAAAGTTTGTTGTTGTCTGATATCAGACAGTTAGTTGTTAAAGAATTCTGGCAACACATTCATACCAAACCAGATCCAAAGGACCGGTAGCAACAAGCATGACTACTTCAGAGAATAGTAATGAGGAAGAAAGGCCGATGAGCCAGTTGCTAAAAGAGGCAATGGAAAAGATTGAAAGGATGGGACTAGAGATGCATGCAATGCAGCTAGCCCTGGCCAAAACGCAAAAGAGCCCTGAGACACTGGGACACATGCCGGAGTACCCTCACTCTGGCCCTTCCACAAGCCGCCCAAATCCCCTCTATCATCCAGAAAGAAGCCCTCATGATTCCCAAGCTCCACCACCCCATCAACCTCTCCCAACACCCAATATTCCCATTTTTGTGGGACCTGCATCAGCCCCTTTGCAGCGAACGACCAGTGAGCCATTGTTTCAGGCTCATGATACACAATACTATCCCCCTGAGCCTACATTCCATGCACCCGAACCACAGGCTTACAATCCCCATTTGGAAGTACCGGCAGAGGTTGAGAAGCCGGTTAAGGCCCCTGAACAGGATGAAGTGTTGAGAAAGTTCAAAAGCCTGGAGCAATCCTTCAGGAACTTACACGGGCTGGGCAATCAAGTCAGCGTGGCATACAAAGATCTGTGCCCTTTCCCAGATGTCCAACTCCCGGCTGGGTTCAAGATGCCCAAGTTTGATTTATATGAAGGGCACGGTGATCCCATGGCACATTTGCGGGGATTCTGTAGCAAAATGAGAGGGGCAGGAGGCAAGGATGAGCTTTTGATAGCTTATTTCGGCCAAAGTCTGAGCGGATCTGCACTGGAATGGTATACCAGGCAGGATTTCAGCAGGTGGTACACGTGGGATGACCTGGCGCAGGCTTTTGCAGGTCATTTCCAGTACAATCTGGAGATAGTCCCTGACCGTCTCACGTTATTGAGAACTGGGAAGAAACCCGGAGAAAGTTTTCGCGAGTTCGGGTTCCGCTGGAGAGAACAAGCAGCTAGAGTCGATCCTCCCATGAGAGAGGGAGAGATGGTGGACTATTTTTTGCAGACATTGGATCCAACCTACTTTGGTCACTTGGTGACAACGGTTGGAAAATCGTTCAACGAGGTGGTCAAAATAGGGGTCATGATAGAAGAAGGTTTGAGGTCGGACAAGATCTTGAACTATTCGGCGCTTAAGGCCACAACCCAGGCTATTCAAAGCGGCACGGGAGGTGCGCTGAGAAGAAAGAAAGAAGAGGTTGCCACGATCGAGGCAGGCAGTTGGTCCAGGGCTGGCAGGCCGCACTACAACCAACCCAGGCCTCACAGGTCAAACTACCCATACAACCCACCACAAAATTTCTATCCACCTCGAGAACCACATTGTTCCGTACACCAAGCCCAGGTATACACTCAGCCTCCGGTTCGCCCACAATGGCGCGCACCGGCTCCCCAGAACATATATGCACCACCACAAAACACTTACCCTCCACCAAGGGCATATAGAAATCCTTCAGGGGCAGGTTTCCGGGGAAATCCAGATGCCAGAAATGACAGGTTGCGGAAGCAAAGAACCTTCACCGAACTGGGAGAAACCTACACCGCTGTGTTCCACAAGCTGCGGCAATTGGGTTTGGTTAGTCCTGTCCATACTCGGGAACCAAATCCCCCGCCTCAGAATTTGGATCGTTCAATCAGTTGTGAATACTGTTCAGGGATGCTCGGGCACGATACCGAGAAGTGCTGGAAGTTAAGGCATGCCATACAGGATCTTATTGACACCAATAAGATCGAGGTCCAGACACCGGAGGCTCCTAACATCAACCAAAACCCACTGCCAGCGCACCACGAAACTCACATGATTGAGTTGGTGTGTGAGGGAGGAGAATTAAGAAAACCCTCACAAACAGTGATGATGATCCAAGCTGCCCCAAAAGAAGTCTTAACCAGTGGAGGAACAAATGTACAGTCGCAGGGAGAAGGCGTCAAGCCGGTAGTAATATGGGGGAAGAGCCCGTCCGTCATAGCAAGCAAACCCGAGCCAAGCAAGTTGGTAATACCAGGGATCCTGCCCACACCGGCAGTCATGTTGAAAGGGGTATGTAGAGAACGGGTGACCATAAAGCCGGTGGTCCAACTGCCAATGCTTGACAGCAGGGCTGTGCCCTGGAAATATGAAAAAGCAGTGGTGACGTACCAAGGAAAACAGGTGGAAGAAGTCAGTTGTGAAGCGCAAGGGCTGACTCGATCAGGTCGATGTTTTGCTCCGGTGGAGTTAAGAAAAACCAACCCAGTGGCAACCAAGAAGCCAGTGTCAGAAGAAGAGGCTGAAGACTTCCTGAGGAAGATGAAAGTACAAGACTATTCTGTGGTTGAGCAGCTGAGAAAAACACCTGCCCAGATCTCACTATTGTCATTACTCCTCCATTCCGAGGAACATCGTCGGGCCCTGTTAAAGATATTGAACGAGGCCCATGTACCCAGTGAGATTTCTGTAAACCACCTGGAAACCATTGCTAGCAAGATTTTCGAGGTGAACAGAGTGACATTCTCAGATGATGACCTGCCGGTGGAAGGTACGGAGCATAACAAAGCTCTATACCTAGCTGTCAAATGTGAAGACTCGGTGGTAACCCGAGTATTGGTGGATAACGGCTCAAGCGCCAATATTTGTCCATTATCCACCCTGGACCAGTTAAAGATTGACCGTGGAAGAATCCGGGAGAATAGCATCTGTGTCCGGGGGTTTGACGGAAACGGAACAGCCACTGTGGGGGATGTTGTACTTGAACTGACCATTGGTCCGGTCCTGTTTACCATGGAGTTCCAGGTATTGGACGCCAAGGTATCTTACAACTTGCTGTTAGGACGACCCTGGATTCATGCAGCTAAAGCGGTGCCTTCCACCCTACATCAGACAGTGAAGTTCGAGTGGGAAAGACAAGAGGTCGTGTTGCACGGCGAGGATACAACATGCACCATGAGCGGAACCATTGTGCCTTTCATAGAGACCACTGATGACAAGGGTCCCGGGGTCTACCAGATTCTCGATACAGGGTCGGCCAACAAAATTTCTGAAGGAGAAATCATCCCGCACCCTAGGGTGACTGCCGCAACAGTCATGATGGTATCAGAAATGCTGGGTAATGGGTTTGTGCCGGGAAAAGGCCTGGGAGTTGAACTTCAAGGGATAGTCCAACCTGTCTCCCTTCCTAAGAATCTGGAAACTTTCGGGTTGGGGTTCAAACCAACCGCAGCAGACAGGAAGCAAGCGCGAAAAATGAAGAAGAGAGTCTGGTCTCTGCCTAAACCAGTGCCACGCCTCTCAAGGTCTTTTGTTAAAGCTAGTGCCAAGGGGTCAGCGATCCCAAAGATTCGAGGACCTTTGATCGGCATAAGTGAAGACCTGGATCAGAGTTTTGAGAGACTATTCGCGGATGTCAGTATGGTGGAAGCTGGAGAGGGTTCCAGCAGAGCAGAGATACAATTTGTGGGGCCTGAGGCCAAGACCAACAATTGGACGGTTACTCCTCTTCCTGTCCGAGGGGAGTCTTGGTAGTAGGCTTTGATTAATGTTTTGTTTGTTTGTTTGTTTGATCGGATTATTCAAGGGTGTAATCCCAATTTTACTTTCGTTTTGTAAAAGTGTGAACCCTTTTTATCCTGCAAATTTAATAAAGTTCTTTTCTTTTGTCCCATTTTAATTTCTTGTTTTGTTCTTTTTCTTTCTGAACAGTTCTCTTTTTACTGGTCCTAATGACATGGCATGCACAACGGATCTTCGACCTAGTCTAATAAATCAATCTGAAACCGACTCAATGATGCAAAAGGTCGTTTGTGACGATGAATCTGAATGTGACGAAGGTGAAGCCTTCGAAGAAATAAACAGAGAACTGTGCCAGTTTGAAGAGAAACCCAAGCCTAACTTAAATGACACCGAGGCTGTAAATCTAGGAGACGCTGATAACGTCCAAGAGACCAAAATTAGCATCCACATTGAGCCGAATGTCAAAGCAGAATTGATCGAAACTCTCAGGGAATTCAAAGATGTTTTTGCATGGTCATATGATGATATGCCTGGATTGAGCACCAATTTAGTGGTTCACAAACTACCCACTGACCCGGCATACCCTCCGGTCAAGCAAAAACTAAGGAAATTTAAAACAGAAATGAGTGTAAAAATCAAAGAAGAAGTGATCAAGCAGTTGCAATCGAAGGTCATTCGGGTCACTCGATATCCCGAGTGGCTGGCCAATGTGGTACCAGTCCCAAAGAAGGATGGAAAAATCAGGGTGTGCGTCGACTACCGCAACCTCAACAAAGCAAGTCCCAAGGACAATTTCCCGTTACCCAACATTCATATCCTGATCGATAATTGCGCTGGGCGCGAGATCGGATCCTTTGTGGATTGCTATGCAGGTTATCATCAGATCCTAATGGATGAGGAGGATGCTGAGAAGACAGCGTTTATTACGCCATGGGGAACCTACTGCTATCGGGTAATGCCGTTCGGGTTAAAGAACGCCGGGGCAACGTACATGCGAGCAATGACTGCTGTGTTTCATGACATGATACACAAAGAAATAGAGGTGTACGTCGATGATGTGATCATCAAATCTTGGCGTCAGGAGGACCATGTGGCAGACCTAAGGAGATTTTTCCAAAGACTCCGGAGGTATGATATCAAGCTTAACCCGGCCAAATGCGCATTCGGGGTTCCATCAGGAAAGTTGCTAGGATTCATCGTCAGTCGACGGGGGATTGAGTTAGACCCATCCAAAATTGAATCCATCCGAGACTTGCCACCGCCAAGGAACAAAACAGAGGTAATGAGTTTGCTGGGTAGACTCAATTACATCAGCAGGTTCATCGCTCAACTCACAGCAACTTGTGAGCCCATATTTCGGCTACTGAGAAAGGATGCTGCAGTAGGTTGGACAGCAGAGTGTCAGGAAGCTTTCGACCAAATCAAAGGGTATCTGTCTAATCCACCCGTATTGGTCCCACCTAAGCCCGGGAAACCCCTAATCCTTTACCTGACGGTCTTGGAAAATTCATTTGGTTGTGTACTGGGGCAACATGATGACACAGGAAGGAAGGAGCAGGCCATCTACTATCTTAGCAAGAAATTCACAGTACATGAGGTCAAGTACACTCAACTCGAGAAAACATGCTGCGCCCTAACTTGGGTAGCTCAGAAGTTGAAGCACTACCTGTCTTCATATACTACTTATCTCATATCCCGTTTGGACCCATTAAAGTATATCTTTCAGAAACCTATGCCCACGGGAAGGTTGGCAAAATGGCAAATTCTGCTCACAGAATTTGATATTATCTACGTAACGAGGACGGCCATGAAAGCCCAGGCACTGGCAGACCATTTGGCAGAGAATCCCGTTGATGAAAAATACGAGCCCTTAAGAACGTATTTTCCTGACGAAGAGGTGATGCATACGAATGAGTTGGAATTACCTGAGGAACCGGGTTGGAAGCTTTTCTTCGATGGAGCTGCGAACGCAAAAGGGGTTGGAATAGGAGCAGTACTCATTTCTGAAACAGGACGGCATTATCCTGTTACGGCTCAACTGCGCTTCTATTGCACCAACAATATGGCCGAATATGAGGCTTGCATTCTGGGTCTGCGCCTGGCTGCCGACATGGATGTCCAAGACGTCTTGGTCTTGGGAGACTCGGACCTCTTGATACATCAAATTCAGGGAGAATGGGAAACACGAGATCTAAAACTCGTACCATACCGACAATGCTTGCATGATCTGAGCAAGCAATTTCGATCGGTAAAGTTCAAACACATCCCGAGAGTTCACAATGAGGTTGCGGATGCCTTAGCCACCTTAGCATCAATGCTGCACCACCCTGACAAAATGTATGTTGATCCTCTGCACATCCAAGTCCGTGATCAGCACGCCTACTGCAATGCCATAGAAGAAGAAGCGGATGGCGAACCCTGGTTTCATGATATCAAGGAATACCTCAGGATGGGGATATATCCAGAACATGCCTCTGGAGACCAAAAAAGAGCCCTTCGGCGTTTGTCGAATGGTTTCTTCCTCAGTGGGGGAATATTGTACAAAAGAACCCCGGATCTGGGATTGTTGAGATGCATAGATGCCAGGCAGGCAACAACGGTTATGGCAGAAGTACATGCTGGAGTTTGTGGGCCACACATGAGTGGATATGTATTGGCAAGAAAAATCCTTCGAACAGGGTGTTATTGGCTCACCATGGAACACGACTGTATCACTTTCGTGAGGAAATGCCATCAGTGCCAGATACATGGAGACTTGATTCATTCTCCGCCAACAGAGTTACATACAATGTCAGCACCTTGGCCGTTTGTGGCATGGGGCATGGATGTCATTGGGCCCATCGAGCCGGCAGCATCCAACGGTCATAGGTTCATCCTGGTGACCATTGATTACTTCACCAAATGGGTTGAGGCTAAAACCTTCAAATCGGTAACCAAGAAGGCAGTGGTGGACTTTGTTCACTCCCATATCATCTGCAGATTTGGGATCCCAAAAGTGATCATCACGGATAACGGTGCGAATCTTAATAGCAGCCTGATGAGAGAGGTATGCCAACAATTCAAGATTGTACACCGCAATTCCACCCCATATCGTCCCAAGGCGAATGGAGCAGTCGAAGCAGCCAACAAGAATATCAAGAAGATACTGCGGAAGATGGTGGAAGGATCCAGACAATGGCACGAGAAATTACCCTTTGCCTTGTTGGGTTACCGCACTACCGTCCGGACTTCCATAGGCACAACTCCTTATTTGTTGGTGTATGGAACTGAGGCCGTGATACCAGCGGAGGTCGAAATTCCGTCCCTCCGAATTGTCGCTGAAGCCGGGATTGATGATGATGAATGGGTCAAAGCTCGATTGGAACAGTTGAGCCTGATAGATGAGAAAAGATTGGCAGCAGTGTGCCATGGTCAGCTGTACCAGAAGAGAATGGCAAGAGCGTATAATAAAAAGGTGCGCCCCAGGAAGTTTGAAGTAGGGCAGCAGGTATTGAAGAAGATCCTCCCACATCAGGTCGAGGCAAAAGGCAAATTCGCCCCAAATTGGCAAGGGCCTTATATCGTGACCAGAGTCTTGGCCAATGGTGCTTTGTGTTTGACAGATGTCGAAGGTAGATGTGTCGACATGGCTATCAATTCAGATGCAGTCAAGAGATATTATGCGTAATTTCTTTAAATTATGGCAATTTTGGTTTATTTGTTTGTATTTGGCATTTGTTGAATAATGAGATGACGGAGGCAATTCTTTCTTCTATCCAAACACTTTTAACCCTCGCTTCCCCCCTTTGAGCCTTAAGCAATTTTTTCAATACCCCTCTCTTGGAATCACTAATGATATGAAAAAAGAAAAGAAAAGAAAAAGAAAAGAAAAGAAAAGAAAAAGACATGAAAAAATGAAAAGAAGGAAAAGAAAAAGGAAGAAGATAAAATCACAAATAACAAAACCGTGGGAACTACGTTTGACCTGATTCCTCAAAGAGGATACGTAGGCGCCTCACGGCTCGGTCATAGTATGCATCATAGCAAATATAGGATGCATAATGTACATAGTGTGCATAATAGGCACAATGTGCGTAACGCACATAGCTCAACATAAGCATAAAAAATAAATTCCCCAAGCAAGAAAACTGGGGCAGAGGTTATGTTTTAAGTTCCAACAAAGGTTTGATTCCAAAAGTTGTAGCACATCACCCTTCAAATTGTTTTCATTTTTGTAGCCTTTCTTCAATCCCACACCAAAACCAACATCAACATCCAAAAGACCTCCCGATCAATGTTCGAGAGAGGCCAAATCCGGCAAATAAGACCGAGAATAATACACTGATCCCCAGCAAAGAAGAGGATCGTGAGACTGAGAATGAATTGATAATCAAAGGAATCTCCAGAAGAGAGGGTCGTATCTACAACGCCCCGATTCTCGAAAGAAATAAAATGAGAGAGTCTTATCGGTGAAAACCTTCACAGGCACCGAGAGGCGATGTAAGATGAGGGATATGAAATGAGAGAGTCTTATTGGTGAAAACCTTCACAGGCACCATAAGGCGCCGGGAGATGAGAGAAAGGAGAGAGTCTCATTAGTGAAAACCCCTCGAAGGGCACTATGAAGCGACAAGACGAATCAACAAAAGCTATCACATTTGCAACAGCATGGACAGTCATTTATCATCCCCAGCAAGTCAGACCATCCGGCAAATCGATTGATACAAATAGACTGGGTCGGAATCTATGGTGCACGCCATGATCACGGGGACCAGTTGTGTCCTCCAGATAAGTTCTTTGGATTGTCTCCTCCCACAAAATATTGGTTCAGAAAGTTTTTCTCTTTTCCATATCTTTATTTCTTTTCCTAAAATGTGTCTTGAAAGGATTTTTCAAAGCTTACTACCAGAAACCGAAGGGGAATTCATCCCAATGCAGGATAATACAAACAGTCTTAAGGGCCGGTCCCAGGCAATGCAGTGATTGTGCCCGGAAAATTTTTGGAAGAAGTAAGCTCCAAAAGGGAGTGGTTTCGGGAGTTAGAAGCAGACTCCCACATCATGTGTTTAAAGAGAAAGCAGAGTAGGGGATAAACTGAAAACCAATCCCCAGCAGGCTAGAGACCCCCAACAGGCAACTTTGCCCGCCAACCAATTATGGGGACAAAGAGCAAGAAAAGAGGAAGAGAGAAAAATTGCTCGCCAGAAAGGCACCCTCTACCACCACGATTAAAACTGACCAAATCCTTTTGTCTGTTGCAGGGGAACAGAGGATTGATGAGGGCAGCAAGATGCAACGCCATGGAAGTCACCAAAAACCGGGGCAGAAAATTTTCTGCCGATTGTCGAAAATTTTCTCGGAAGAACGGGGAAACAATTTCAATACTTTTAAGTTCTAGGTCGCCCACCAGTATAATGCGGGAATACATTTAAGTTCTAGGTCGCCCACCAGTATAATGCGGGAATACATTTAAGTTCTAGGCCGCCCACCAGTATAATGCGGGAATACATTTAAGTTCTAGGTCGCCCACCAGTATAATGCGGGAATACATTTAAGTTCTAGGTCGCCCACCAGTATAATGCGGGAATACATTTATGTTCTAGGTCGCCCACCAGTATAATGCGGGAATACATTTAAGTTCTAGGTCGCCCACCAGTATAATGCGGGAATACTTTTAAGTTCTAGGTCGCCCACCAGTATAATGCGGGAATACATTTAAGTTCTAGGTCGCCCACCAGTATAATGCGGGAATACTTTTAAGTTCTAGGTCGCCCACCAGTATAATGCGGGAATACTTTTAAGTTCTAGGTCGCCCACCAGTATAATGCGGGAATACTTTTAAGTTCTAGGTCGCCCACCAGTATAATGCGGGAATACTTTTAAGTTCTAGGTCGCCCACCAGTATAATGCGGGAATACTTTTAAGTTCTAGGTCGCCCACCAGTATAATGCGGGAATACTTTTAAGTTCTAGGACGCCCACCAGTATAATGCGGGAATACTTTTAAGTTCTAGGTCGCCCACCAGTATAATGCGGGAATACATTTCAGTTCTAGGTCGCCCACCAGTATAATGCGGGAATACATTTCAGTTCTAGGTCGCCCACCAGTATAATGCGGGAATACATTTCAAGTTCTAGGTCGCCCACCAGTATAATGCGGGAATACATTTCAGTTCTAGGTCGCCCACCAGTATAATGCGGGAATACTTTTAAGTTCTAGGTCGCCCACCAGTATAATGCGGGAATACATTTCAGTTCTAGGTCGCCCACCAGTATAATGCGGGAATACATTTCAGTTCTAGGTCGCCCACCAGTATAATGCGGGAATACTTTTATGTTCTAGGTCGCCCACCAGTATAATGCGGGAATACTTTTCAGTTCTAGGTCGCCCACCAGTATAATGCGGGAATACTTTTCAGTTCTAGGTCGCCCACCAGTATAATGCGGGAATACTTTCAAGTTCCAGGTCGCCCACCAGTATAATGCGGGAATACTTTTAAGTTCTAGGTCGCCCACCAGTATAATGCGGGAATACATTTCAGTTCTAGGTCGCCCACCAGTATAATGCGGGAATACTTTTAAGTTCTAGGTCGCCCACCAGTATAATGCGGGAATACTTTTCAGTTCTAGGTCGCCCACCAGTATAATGCGGGAATACTTTCAAGTTCTAGGTCGCCCACCAGTATAATGCGGGAATACATTTTAGTTCTAGGTCGCCCACCAGTATAATGCGGGAATACTTTTAAGTTCTAGGTCGCCCACCAGTATAATGCGGGAATACTTTTAAGTTCTAGGTCGCCCACCAGTATAATGTGGGAATACATTTAAGTTCTAGGTCGCCCACCAGTATAATGCGGGAATACTTTTAAGTTCTAGGTCGCCCACCAGTATAATGCGGGAATACTTTTAAGTTCTAGGTCGCCCACCAGTAACCCCACCTGAAGACTGAAGGGTACAACAGGGAGCCCCAAACGGGAAACAATAAAATCCCCAGCACCAAGAAGCAGACAACTGCAGGGGCAAGCGCACAATTCAAAAGGAAGAAGGAACGCGTCTCAAAAGAAGCAGTTTGAGAACGCTATGGCATGCCCAACATAACAATTCTGATGAAAAGCCATACCACTGAGGAAACCATTGAAAGATTTAAAGAAGAAAGCCGTATCCCCAGCGGGTCAAGCAAAGTGATGAAAACTGGCATTCAAACGTCAGCAAAGGACCAACATCATCTCCCAAAGTCACAAGATAAAGGCATCGGAGGAAAGCGATAGCCGACAAGAAAGCAAGGCAACAAGAACAAGTCGAAGATGGATGAGATTTCAGGATCCTCAGTTTAGCTTAGCTTCTTGTTTTTCCTTTTAGAGCAATGTAACAGGGAGATCGGTTGAGCAGTAGCATCCTACAGCAGCATACAACAGCGCACAACAACAGCAAGCAATACAGTCACATGGTAGTCCCAGCTACCAAAATTTCCCGAACTACATTGACCTGATTCCTGTTCAGCCCAGGATATGTAGGAAACCTCTGAAGCAAAGGTTCGGTCAAATCTTTTTCAAAAAATGCTTCACACGGAGTATTCGGACGGGCAAAAATCGCTCGCTTTATCTTTGCGCGAAAACCCTTCGTGTCTTCGTGCAAAGAGGGGCAGCTGTAAGCACGTGATTTTTGCTTCACGGACAATCGCTCCAAAAGAAAATAAAAATAGTGGCAAAAGGCTTCGCTGTACAATTTTTCGATCTTTCCGTGACATGTGTTGTTAGTCGTTTGTGAGTCTGTCCATTTTGCATCTAGTCATTATCAAACAAAAATACAAAAAATATATGTGGCGTTAAAAGAAAATTCAAAAAATATAAATATATGTGCATCGTCCGTTTTAGGTTGTGATTTAACTTACTTGGTATGATAATTATGTTGAAATGCCATATTGTTATTTGTTTTAATTTCATTTGTTTTATTAGTTATTTTTATTTTTCTTTAAATTGGAAAACAAAAGAAAGTTGAAATCAATTTGGGCCCAAAAAATAAGACAAAAACAGGCCCAAACCAACGATCTGACCCGGTCCAGACCAGGCCTGCCCAGGCACCTCCTGAAACGACGTCGTTTCAGGCAAATCAATCTGAGCCGTCCGTCCCAGCCGATCCAACGGTTCAGGACCTCTTTCAGCGACCCATGTTCAAACCCGACCCAAATAACCAGCCTGACCCAACCCCTCACTTAAACCAAACGACCCCGTTTAACTACCAAACGACCCCGTCTCATGTCTCATCCTCAGATCCAAGCCGTTGAGATCATCTGATCTAACGGCTCAGATCCAATCAGACTCCCCATATATAAACTCAACCCTTCACCCCACGCCCCCTATCCGAACCCCACCCCTCACTCGTCTCCTTCCCCGAACCCTGAAACCCCCAAACCCTAACGCCGCCCTAGCTTCCCTTCCACCAAAACCCGGCGGCATGAACGCCGGTGGACACCTCCTGAACACCCTAAGCCCCCCTCACTCTCCTGAACATGGATCTGTTACTCCCTAGGCTCGAATCACTTTCCTTCAACTCGAATCTTCATTTGAAGATTTGAGTCGAACTTGGACCTATGCCAAACCACCCCATCTTCATACCAGACACTCCCCTGACCTTCCTCGTGACCAAACCAAGCCTGGTTTGGTCCGAATCTACCCACAACTCCCTAAAAATCAGATCTGGAAATCCAGACCTTAGAACACATGCACCTGGGGAATCCGGCCGGTTTTCGACAAGGGTCTGAGGTCTAATAGACCTTAATCAAGGTGTTCTCATGTGAGAACACCCTGATTAAAGTTTGTTCGGCCTCAAGAGTTCGAAGTTGAGTCTGACTTGGGGTCCATTTTGATTTCAAACTTTGTCGGTAAGTTTTTCTTTCCCTTTTCGTTTATATCAACTGCTGATTAAGTCATTAGCATGCTTTGTGTTGATTGTTTGTTACTTTCTGATAGTTTCTTAAATTCTTTCATCTCTGTAAAGACCTTTTATTTGGTCGATTGTGTTTTGTGTATGATTTAAATGTATCCTGTGATAAACATGATCGTCGATTAGTTTAATCGGCAGATAAGTTAACTCATATAGGCCCCAGTAATTGAACAAAAATTGTCTGATGCCCTTTAGGTCCCTAAACGTATTGTTTATGTGAGCGATTGATTATTACCTGTTATAATTAGTATAGTCGACTCGATAAATATCGTCGATTAGCTTTCTATAACTAATAAATCGAATGAGCTAATAATGTCGCATGACTAATTGAGCTTTGTCACTGACTGTATGCCCCAGCATTGTTTGAAATGGTTTGTTTGCACTGTAAAACTGACTGAAAAGGTTCAGCCCAGGCAGTCTTGAATTTGAACTCTCATCAGTTCAAAAATGCCCTGATGCTGCAAAAAGGTCAAGACAGTGATAACCAGGGTTTAACAGGGGTATTCTGGGGTGTCAAAAAGAACAGAAGTAATTAGTTTAAGTGAGCTGACAAATGGGGTACGAAATTAGGATTAAACTAATGCTAATGGGGGGACAAGACACAAGAGTATGGGTTTAAAATGAATAAATAAAACGAGCCCATAACTCTTGATTAAACAAAGACCAGGCGTGGGGAGCAAAGGGGCTGGCACCAAAGATGCTTAGGCATGGGCTTAAAGGGTATGGGCATTCTGCCAATTGGCAGGGCAGGCAGCTCAGCTGTACTGGTTCATTTGGCCTATAAATAGGCCATTTGATAACTTAAACAAGGCTGGACTTTTAGTCTTCAGAAAAAAGAGAAAACAAAAGGGGAAATTTTCAGAACACTTTAACCAATCACTGCCCAAAACTGCAGGAGAAGCTAAATTGGTTGGGCTATTCTAGCCAAGCCAGTTATTCTAATTAGGATCATTACTGTTCCATTAAGAGAAAGGCTGTGTATTTCTGCTGCGATTGTTACTATACTGAGTTTTCTGTGTGCTGTGGTTCGAGTCTTAGTCTTCCTGATTGCTGAAACTGTATCGGGTATTAGCTGAGCTTTGTGGTTATTGGGTTTTTCTGTTGCTGTCACATTTGGTATCTTGGATTTCCTACTGGTTCATTACTCTTTTCTGGGATTGTTTGTTTGGTCCTCGACCACCTGTGGTTTCTGTTGCTCTGGAAACTGTTGCTATTTTTCTGTTGGACTGTGGAAAGCATTTGTGGCTATTGGTTTGCTGTTGTTACTGTTTGGTTGTTGTTGCTGTGTTTACTGCTTACTACCCAGCTGATCATTCCTTCCTTCTTTGTCCTCTATACCAGGTACACAATTACACAATTACACTACATGTACTGTTGTGTTGAATGTCATATAATGACTAATAGCTCATATTTTGGGATACTGAAGTTAGCTTACAAGCCTAGTTGATGTCAATATAGGGTATCGAATGATAGTTGTATATGTATGCTGTTAGATAAAAGTGGTCTCAATGAATTAGGTTGCATCTCAGATTTAGTTTACTTTGCCATATATGCTGTAATGTAGTCCAAGCATGAAATTTGTACACTGTAAATTAAGTTCTTTCCTTTCCAATGAATTGCCATACATAACTCTTAAAACCATGTTTCAAGATAAAGAACACAAATCCAGGGCCTCAACCTCATGAAGGTCGAGCCCAGGTCGAAGACAGACCAGGCAGGCCCGCATCGAGCGAGCAGTGGCCCAGGTCTGGCCAAGCGCGCGTGGGCTGGATTTGGGCCCATAATTATTTATTCGACTGACTGTGCGCGCAGCCTTGTTCCTGATTTTAGCATTTCCGAATTCTGTTATAAAATAACTTGCAAGTATTAATTAATTAGGACTATCTCCTGCTTTCGATTGATAGAGACAAACACGACAAGAAACGTAGTTGCTATAGGATATCCTTTCAAAATAAGAATGAGATGAGCCTCGCCGAATAAAAATACAAATTGCGGGGCCCTCAGTAAATACTTGTTTTAAATTACTTAGAATTCAGGAGGGCCGCTTAGTGAATTTCGTGGCCTTCCCAAAAATAATAACGCGATAGTCTTTTAGGCGCGTGTTTAATAATTTACTTTCTTAAAACTTGGGGTGTGCATTTCATGCGACCCAAATCCAAATCCCAAAACGTCAAATAAGATATGTTCCGGATTGTGGGTGCATTTCATGTGACGCAGTCCAAAGACATGTTTTAAGCGACGTTCACATTCCTAATAATAATAATTAATAAAGTGGTTAAAAGATAAAATTTGCACATGGTTCATAATTGTATTAAACATCAGATAAACAAGCCGAATATAACAGTTGAGCGACCGTGCTAGAACCACGGAACTCGGGAATGCCTAACACCTTCTCCCGGGTTAACAGAATTCCTTATCCGGATTTCTGGTATGCAGACTGTAATATAGAGTCATTATTTTCCTCGATTCGGGATTAAAATTGGTGACTTGGGACACCCTAAATCTCCCAAGTGGCGACTCTGAAACAAATAAACAAATCCCGTTTCGATTGTCCTTTAATTGGAAAAACTCCCCCTGCGCCTCACGGGCGCGGAAAAAGGAGGTGTGACAATCATGCTCTCTGAATCTCCTAATGCGGACCGCATAAAGTGGTGTGCGGCCGCACTAGGCTTATTTTGCCTGAGCTTGTCTTGTCTTTGGCACTTGTGCAAGTTTCACTCCTTTTGAGTTGATCTTTGACATTTTGTCACTTTGTTGAGCAAACCTGCAATCAAGCACAACTTATGAGCCTTTCGGGACTATTTGTGTGAGTTTCTAATCAAAGCATAAGTAAGAAGGAGTATAAAATGCATCAAAATCCCTATTTATCAATAACGACATCGAATGCCTCAGCCTCAGGCCTGGCTGGGAAAGCATAACATCGGGCTAGACCCTACCACTTTGAATTACATCCCTAGGACGGCCTCCTGCTGGCTGGCCTCCACCTTTAACAACTCATCCTCCACCTCTAGCTGTGTGACCTCTACCCCTGGCTGGCTGTGCGGGTGGTGGAACACCTGGTGCCGTAACCATGGCACGAGAACCCTGATGCTGAGAACTACTCGACGCTCGAGGGAAAAATCTAGCAATGTGCCTCGAATCACCACAAGTATAACGAGACCTCGGCTGCTGAAACTGCTGTCCTTGAAACCGTCCCTGACAGCTTGAGTAACCACCCTGAAAACTCTGGAGCGGAGGTGCACTGATAGGAAATGGTGGTGCACTGTAGGGTAGCTGATCAGAATATTGCATGTGAGGGCCACGACTACCTGAAGCATCGTGAGAAGCCTGAAGTGCTGAATAAAATGGCCTGGGAGGATGGCCTCTACCAAAAGAATCCCTACCTCTAGACAAGGCACCACTAAACCTACCAGAATGACGAGGCCTCTTGTTGGACCCCTAAGCTAGAACTGCCTCAACTCGCCTGGCCATATTAGCCGCATCTTGAAAACAAATATCGCTCCCTGTCTCATTAGCCATCTGCAATCTGATAGGCTGAACGAGTCCCTCAATGAACCTCCTCACCCTCTCTCTCTCTCTCTCTCTCTCGGTGGGGAGTATAAGAAAAGCATGGCGGGTCAAATCGATAAACCTTGTCTTGTACTGAGTGAGTCATAGAACCCTGTTGAAGATGCTCGAACCGCCTGCAGTAGTCCTCTCTTTGAGTGATATGAAGGAACTTCTCAAGAAATAGCTAAGAGAACTGGTCCCAAGTCAAGTCAGGAGACCCAGCTGGTCTAGTCAACACAAAATCATTCCACCATCTCTTGGCAGACCCTATCATTAGGAATACAACAAAATTGACTGCATTGGTCTCTACTATCCCCATATTCCGCAACACCTCATGGCAGTGGTCAAGATAATCCTGGGGTTCTCAGAATTTGCCCCACTGTAATGAACCAGGAAAATCTTGTTGAACTTATTCAACCTCAACAAAGCCTCAGAAGACATAGATGATCCACCAGCGGCCTGAGTAGCAACAACTGGCTAAGCTGCTGGAGTTTGGAACTGAGGAGCCATCTGCTCCGGAGTGTGGGTAGCGAGAGTCTGGGCTCCTCTCCCAACCTGAGAGATAGTTGGTGCTACAGGGAACGTGCCAGTCTGAGTTATGCTCTCTATAAAGCATCCTGAAGTACCGAGGTAGCGATGAACCCCTCTGGAAACTGAGCTGGCGCTGCTCGAACGGTCTGAGCCGAAACTTCATCATCGAACTCCACCTGAGGCCTCGCTATTGCTCGAGCTCTAAGCAAAGCCCTACCCCTACCTCGGCCTCTAGCACGGCCTCGACCTCGTCCTCTGCCTCTCGTAGGAGCTGCTGGTGGGGGCTCAGGCTACTGATCAGCTGATGAAGTAGTATGTGTTCTTGCCATCTGTGAAAGAACAAAGTAGAAGTTCAATTAGCATTAAGAAATCAAATCGCACGACAGAGTAAAATAGATGTGAAGTTATTCCTAAACTCCATAGCCTCTGAGGGATAAGCACAGACATCTCTGTACCGATCCCTCAGACTCTACCTAACTTGTTCGTAAATTGTGAGACCTAGGCAACCTAGTGCTCTGATACCAACTTGTCATGACCCGGATTTCCCACTGTCGGGATCGTGATGGCGTCTAACTCTTAGAATGCTAGGCAAGCTAACAGATACAGTTCTAACACATTAATCATTAACCAAAACGGTAATTAACATTAGTTTAAACCAAACATATATGAAGTGCAGAAATTTTATAAAAGTTTAAAACACTAATAAATAACTACCCAAAAGATCTGGTGTAACAATCCACGAACTTCTAAGAGTTTTCTACAAACACTAGTTTAAAAGAAATACATCTGTTCTCAAAATGAAAAGAGACAGGAATCTAAGGTAGAGGGAAGAGGACTCTAGGGTATGCGAACGCCGGCAGATCTACCTTGGGTCTCCTGTGGAATGAAGGCCGCAACTCAAACTCTGCTCACGAGGTCCGGCACCAAAATCTGCACAGAAAGTGCAGAGTGCAGTATCAGTACAACTGACCCCATGAGTGGTAAGTGTCGAGCCTAACCTCGACGAAGTAGTGACGAGGCTAGGACACGACAATAATATAAACCTGTGCAGTTAAATCATATACGAGAAAGTAATAATAACAGAAATTTAACAAATCATAACGGGAAGGAGAAACATGCTGAGGGGAATATCAAATTCTGACAGTAATACAGTAAAGAAGCAAAATAAATATCATGCTTGAACCAACAAAAGTAATAACATAGCAACATGTGCATGACATCACCCTTCATGCTTTTACTCTCGTCCTCACCATAAGAAACAACAAAAATGGCACGGCATCACCCTTCGTGCATTAACTCTCTTATAATCATGGCACGATATCACCCTTCATGCATTACCACTCATAGAATATGGCACAACATCACCCTTCGTGCATTAACGTTCACTCACAATATCGTGCACGACATCACCCTTCGTGCTTTACACTCTTCCTCACCCAAAAAATAGAAACAATAACATCCCGGCAAGGGAATCGGTAATAACCAATCTCGTTTCAACAGTTAACTTCATAATATAAGTCTCAACTTGAGTCAACGCTCAACAATTATCCAATACCAGGAAAACAGACTTGTTCAACATGAAGAATAACAAGTTTAAGCATGAACAGTACGTAATAAGAGACACAATGGTCACGAGTATAAGACGCACTTGCATGCTATGACCCAACAACAACGTATAAATACTCGTCACCTCACCTATACGTCGTACTCAACAACTAAACAAGTAGCAAATAAGGCAACAACAACTAATCCCTCAAGCTAAGGTTAGCCACAACAATTATCTCGATTCCACGGTCAAAATCAAACCTCAATTACCGCTTTCCTTCTCGATTCCACCTCCAATTTACTCGTATCTAACCATAATTAACTTAATAACATCAATAAATGCTAGAGAAATCAATTCCTATGCATAATTACAAGTTTCCCAATATTTTTTCCCAAAAAGTCAAAAATTTGATCCCGGGTGTGCTTGGTCAAAACTCGAAGTTCGGACCAAAATTCAATTATCCATTCACCCCAGAGCTCGGATATACAATTAGTTTTTGAATCCGATATCAATTTGAGGTCTAAATCCCCAAATTTTGAAATTCCTAAATTCTACCCAAGAACACCCAATTCCACTATGAAAAACCCTAGATTTTGTGATGAAATCTTGTAAAAAGATAAATAAAATAAAAAAAAAAAGATTGAAAGAAATGAGTTAGAAATCGTTTACCTATGATTTGGGGAAGAACTACTCTTTAGAAAATCGCCTCTTGAAGCTTAGGTTTGAAAATTTGAGAAATGAATTAATAATCCCATCCAAAACTCGTTTTGAACAGTTCCAGGTATCACATTTGCGATCACAGGTTCACAAATGCGAACTCACAAATGCGACCAATACTTCGCAAATGCGAAGCTTAGCCTGACATGTTGTCTTTGCAAATGCGAACAATTGTTCGCAAATACGGCCACTGTTCAAGTCGCAATTGCAACGATGAACTTCGCAAATGCGAAGGTGCCCTCCCAGCCTAATGATCGCAAATGCGAGCCTGCAGACCTGCAACATACCAGAAAATTTCCTTAAGTCCAAAACACTTAGTGGCCTATCCAAAACTCACCCGAGCCCTCGGGCTCCAAACCAAGCATGCACACAAGTCTAAAAACATCATACATACTTGCTCATGCGATCAAATCGCCAAAATAACATCTTAAACAACAATTTTAACACCAAAACTCATGAAATTTTCAAGATAGTTTCAAACTTCCTATTTTCTCAACCAAAGGTCCGAATCACGTCAAATCATCTCCGTTTTTCACCAAATTTCACAGATAAGGTTTAAATATTATAACGGACCTGTACCGGGCTCCGGAACCAAAATATGGGCCTGATACCAACAAGTTCGCACATTGTTCGATTTCCACAAACTATATTTCCAGTTAAACAATTTTCTTCAAAAATTTATTTCTCAGGCTAGGGACATCGGAATTCAATTCCGGGCATACGTCCAAGTCTCATATTTTATTACGGACCCTCCGGGACCGTCGGAATACGGGTCCGGGTCTGTTACCCAAAACATTGACCGAGGTCAACTAAAATTATCTTTTAAAGTCAAAAATCATTTTTTCTTAAATTTTTCACATAAGGACTTTCTAGATACACGTCCGGACTACGCACATAAATCGAAAAGAAATAAAATGAGGTTTTCAAAGCTTCGAAAAATGGAATCGGATTCTAAAACAAAGATGACTCTTTAGGTCATCACAGCAAAAAGCTAGAATTCCTAACTTATGACTTATGCTTAAAAGTCACTTAAAATAAAGTCATCCAAACGGGCTCTTAACATAAGCAAGTTGTTGGGATTTTGCTTGAGTTAATTCATCTTCTTTTTCACTTTAAACTTTTTATTCTTGCACGTCTGAACCTTAGGGAGCATTCAATCAGTAACTGCTAGAAATTTATAAGTACAAAGGATTCAAATAAAAAAAAAATATCACACCTCGAATCTGAACCTAGCTTAAAATAATTTTTCGATCCCTTATGCCACTTACTAGAATAGTTCCCCTTATCTCGAGAGGATTCAACAATCTGTGTAGAAATTAAAAAAAATATTTTTACCTTAATTATGGAATATAATTATTCTGACTAAGGGGATTCAACTAAACCCTTGCCGCAAACTAGCTCTGCCACTAATTGTAGTCATGGGCGGAGCTAGTATGTGAGATACGGGTTCGGCCGAACCCAGTAACTTTGGTCCAAATTATGTATTTGTCTTAAAAAATCCATTAAATATATATACAAATTATTAATTTAGAATCTAATAACTTAAACGAACTATAATCTTGTCCATAAACATTAAATTTTGAACGGTTTAAATTCACACATTCACCACACAATAAGGGACTTGCAAAAACAAATTCAGTAAAAAAGGGAGTTATACGTACTTTCTGTGCAAAAAGTTACATGGAGTTATTATTGCCTTGACAAATATGACAATATGTTAGTCTAGAACAAGCTGGTGCTTACACAAATTTGTCTATTTCCTTTAAAGCATTAACGTTACCCCTTATGACATATTAAGGAGATAGAAGAACCTGCAAGGAAAAAGTGGTCTTCAAATCTTGTGAGAAAGGAGAAGGCGTGTACTTAAATTTACAACAGTATGATGATAGTGTACTTATTGTTGTAACGGGAACAAAAGGCTTTTTCTTCACAGTAAAATTTGCACGACCTTTCTTTACACAGACTTAGCACTGCACCCCTACATGAAAATAATTCATTTCAGAGGCCCCTTTATGCTTATGAACGTTGCCCTCATTTCTATACTTAACTCATTGTCCTTTTACATCAAACATATAATGAAAAATAAATTAAAAGAATCGTTGTCCTGTTTGCTAGGAATTGAAAGCGTGCGTTCTGAATACCTACTCACTGAATATTTATGGAACATATTAAATGTATCTAGAGGTGTACAAAGAAAATCCATAAACTTTACCAAATCGATAATTCGAGTCAAATCGGTAAAAAAAAATTCGATTACGATTTGGTATGAGTTGTTTGGTATTGAGAAAAGAAAATTCAACCATAATTGGTTTAATTTGGTTTTAAATAAAAAATCAAACTGAAACTAAACCAACCCGATAATACATTTATATAATTTTTAAAATATTTTATTCATATAAATATTTATTGTAATGTAATTTATAAATATTTCTTAATTTTTTTTTACAGTTTTATCAATTAACCATGTATTTCAAGTTTGGACTTTAACATTTTTAAATGATAGTAATTCAAACAAAGTTCAAGCCAATACTAATACTAATAAAAGAAAATTAATTCAACACTAGGAATGATGATAATGTTTACATTGGTTTATAATAAAAATACATAACTTAGTTTATCCTTTTTTATTGTGTGTGTGTTTAGTTATGTAATTAATATATAGTACTTATTAGCTATACTTATTTTAGCATGACCTATATAGTATATTTTGATTATGTTAATTTTTATAATGGCTTATTAATTAGCAATATTTGCTTTATGCAATTTTATTATCTTTGTTATTGAATATTTTAGTATAATGCTATGACTTACTTTGTATTATTGCGTTATTTTCTTGAAAAATACATTATATAGTTGTATCTTACTAGGACTAAAGAAATATTTGGAGCACAAGTTACATATTTTGTGCCATGAAGATTTTATTGGGAAAAACCTGAAAAAAATAAAAATCCGAGATTGAAAAACCCGACTTTGTTGATTTGGTTTGGTTTGATTTATAGATTTAAAAATCCGACACCATTGATTTTGTTTGGTAACTAAAAAATCAGAATCAACCTGACATATGTATACCCCTCCCTATATGTATCTGTGTCTTAACATCTAGAAACAAATACTTAATCATGATCTAAAGTTAATGAATTTGTCACCGAACCATAGCTTGTCTTAGACTCTTAGTTACTGAATCTATAATTAAATATTTATATATATATTTAATAAATTTTTTAATATAAATTATGAGTTTAAACAAAAGTTAGTTGATTTCTCTAAACCCGTAACGAATAATCTAATATGTACGACATCAATCGTGAGTATTCAACTTTTTACTAAGGTTTCGAATATAGGGCAGATCGGTGCACGAAGCATTCCGTATTCATGATGTAAGGTTCGGGGAAGGGCCGCACCCTAAGGGATGTAATGTAAATAGTCTACCCTGATGCAAGCATCAATAATTGAGTCCACGACTTGACCTATAAGTCACACGGAGATAATTTTACCATTGCTCCAAGGCTCCCTTCAAGATAATTTTCAAATGTATATGTTTAATCGCGGAACATAGTAAATCTTTGTCCTGCAGTATATTTCTCAATATTGTCGTCTTGATTATCGTTGTTAAAGTTCTGTGTTTATTGAACACCACATTTACATGTGACTGCAATCCTAACGTGAAGCCTACCACCAACAATATTCAAAATTATAATATTGGAATACAATAGGCAATAGCTTAAAAGTTAGATAATCTCTCGGTCTCAATTTATGTGACCTTGTTTTACTGGAATGAAGTTTAAAAAAAGAAAAAACGAAAAACTTATATATGAAATTTATGATCCTAAATAGATCATGATATTTTTATGGTTATAAGATTTTAAAACTTGTGGAGTACAATTCATGCAACTTTGACCAATACAGCCCCATAATTTAATGAAGAAATTAAAAAAGAAATAAAGTCCCATAAATTAAAACAAATGGAGTATAGTTCTAGACAAGAGGGGTTGCTCTGATGATAAGCAACCTCTACTTCCAATCAAGAGGTTGTGAGTTCGAGTCTCCCCAAAAGTAAGGTGGGAAATTTCTTGGAGAAAAGGATACCGGGTTTTTATTTGGAAGCAACGACCGTAATGAAAACCTAAACAAATAAAGTATAGAAGTGTTTATAACTTTAAATGGAAAAGTCATAAGTTCATATATATCAAAATGACAAACACGTGCAAGTTTAGGTGTCCATTAAACCGTTTTGCTTTAATATAAAGATTTCTGGCTTTCAATTACTTTGGGACCCCCTCATCGTGAAGGTGTGGATGACTTTTTATTCACCAATTTAATCATAGAACAGTTGATCAAAGGAGCGGATGCCATTAAATATGGTCAAATGATAAATTTGATGGAACTATAGTCTCCCAAAAGTTTACTAAGAACATCATAGATTTATCAAAATAATATTCGAAAATATATCTGCACTCCATAGTTGATCAGTAGCTGTATCAAACCACATCATTTAGAGCAAATAATAAATTGAGTTGAAAATAATTCTAATAAGATTTGTCTGAAAGGAAAAACGTTCGTAAAAGATATACTATAATTTTCTGGTTCCACTTTAAGTGAGGGTTAAATAATTTTTTCTTTGACGCTAGTATTTTATGTAAGTTTTTAATTGTGTAAATTTTAGTAAAAAAAAAAAATCAAAATTCAAATTGAGACAAGATTATTGAAAAGTTTTAACGCTTGTACTCCTTCATAAAAAGAGCAGAATTTAAATAATGCATTTTTTTTAGTATAAAAATAACTGTAGGTAGGTTTTCTTTTAGCAAAATTCCTTGAACAAGAGCACAGAGGGTTTTTTATGAGAATCCTGAATACTGCAGTCAAGTGGATGGGACGTTAGATTAGACTACAGAATGTCACCTTCAGCTGGGCCGCTACGTATGTCGGCTACAGTGAACCACACCGGACTCTTTCCTTTCGGGTTGTGGGGGCCCATTTAAGTTTCTGTGTTTCGGTGCGGTCCAATCCAACGTACCATATTTAGGGCCTAAGACTCTAAACTCCAGTCCAAAATCCAAGGTCCCACGGCCTAGCCTATTGTTGTTGTTTTGATCCGGAAAATAGCAGAAATAGAACACTAGAAGTGGTGATGTTTAATTTTTACACTTTGGAGTTTGGAGCAAGTCACTTGACCAATAGGCAAACCTTAATGGTTAAAATTTTTGCCCATTGAATAAAAAACCAAATAACCTACTCCAAAGGTCAAAATTCAATGCTAATTTCTTTCAAAGGCATTTATGAACTTAACCCGTTTTAATCTGTGCGGACCATACAAACAAATCTATTGTAGTTACCACATCAAAACTAGGCACAACCGATCTCTTCGGGATGTCCAGTTGGTTTGGAGGGGTCATTTATATGGATGACCTGGGATCGATCCTCTCTCAATGCCTTTTGGAGTGAGCCTGTCGCACATCGCTTGCCTGCTGGCCGCGAATTCCTCCTTAACCCCCCCCCCCCCCCCAACCCCCCACAAAAAAAAAAAAAAACTAGGCACAGCCCACGTTCATTCCCAACCCCAAAGAGTCAAGTTGCAAACAACCTGAGATTCGTAGGTCCCCCTGCTTCTTCCATTTTGAGCGGTGATTTCAAGGAAGTATTTTCTTTGTG